>NW_023425349.1:28993056-29595198 GCF_014108415.1 Molossus molossus
AGCCTGTGAACCAAACAGTCGTGGGTTTGATTTCCAGTCTAGGGTACATACCTGGGTTGCAGGCTCAGTCCCTGGCCCTGGTCAGGATCATGTGGGAGGTAACCAATCTGTCTCTCTCACATAGATGTTTCTCTCACTCTCTCTCTCCCTCCCTTCCATTCTATCTAAAAAGAAATTAATGGAAAAATATCCTCAGATGGGGATTAACAAAAAATAAATAAAAGTAAATAAAAATGTACTGTTGCTCAACTAAATAGTTATATATAGTTATGATATCAAATGGGATATCCATGAAAAAAGTGTCTTTCCTTTGGAGAGCTGCCACATCCACTTATTTTCATATTCCCAGGTGAGGCTATGGCTTTTAAAATGCAACCAAATTCATTGTTCATTTATACTGTCTATAAGTATGTAAGCAGCAATAAATTAAATATCGTACATGTCAATAGTCAAGCTGCATAATTCAACTGAAAATACACTGAACTCCCATTTGACTTCATAGGTATCTGAGTAACTTCATTAAATTCATAACTTAGCGGACAATGAGAAAAACACAGTGTACTGAGGCATTAAAAGCCTGTCTTGTTTCTCTTCTCAGGCTCTGTTTACATAGAACCTTAGAGGTTTACTTAAAGTTGCAACTTGATCTTGCATGAAACATGCACATCAAACATCTCTAAACCTCCTGATGAAATATCCCCAAGCTGGCTCCTATTGCCCATGAATTTCTTTTCGGACTTAGGATATTTTAAACTTCTCTTACTTTATCTCAGGAAAATAATGTTAAAGAAGCACAAGGGATAGTTATTATTTCTTTGACTCTTCAAATAATATCTTGAAAATTATGACATAACTATAAGACATTCAAAACATATGGGCCAGAAGATCATGAGGGTGTACACACTTCACTTTCATATAAGTTATCCATGTCCCACAGACAGGGAAGCTGTGCTTATCACCTATAAGGCACAAACTAAATGTAGATCATAGGACTATGTCACTGAGGAATCAGTAACCTAGGCAAGAGTACATGTTCTTGTTGGTTATTAAAACAGTCATTGCCACCCTGGCCGGTTTGGCTCAGCTGTTGGAGTGTCGGCCTGTGGTCCAGGGAGACCCAGGTTCGGTTCCCACTAAGGGCACGTACCTCGGTTGCAGTTAGTCCCCAGCCCTGGTTGGGTCGTGTGGGTGGCAACCACTCGATGTGTCCCTTTCACGCTGATGTTTCTCTCTCTCTTTCTCTCTCTTCCTCTCTCTCCCTCCCACTCTATCTGAACAAAAAATGGAAAAATGCCCTTGGATGAGGATAAAAAAAATAATAATAATAATAATTGCCTTAAAAGAACCACAGCAGAGCCCTGGCCGGTTTGGCTCAGCGGTTAGAGCGTCGGCCTGCGGTCCTGAGAGACCCGGGTTCGGTTCCCGCTAAGGGCGCGTACCTCGGTTGCAGTTTGTCCCCGGCCCTGGTGGGTTGTGCGGGTGGCAGCCACTCGATGTGTTCCTTTCACGTCGGTATTTCTCTCTCTCTCTCTGTCCCTCTCTCTCCCTCCCACTCTACCTGAACAAAGAATGGAAAAATGTCCTCGGGTGAGGATAAAAAAAAAAAAAAGAACCACAGCAGAAAAATGGGAATTTATCTGAAGTGATACTTTTATATTACTATGCCCATAAAGTAATTACTATAATGAATATATTGCAATAATACAATTTGTAATATTTGATGAACTAGAAAATATGTCTACTCCCACTACCATTCATTTCCTGGTTTTTGTGAAGTGAGAATAAAATGACCAACTTAAGCTTCACTTCACTAATTTGATTCTGGTTAATGCCCCAAGGGGAGCTATCAGCATGTCTGTTCCAACTGCCTCCTGGGGAACAAGAGAGAAATATTTGGTCTATTAAAAACAAAGGACACATTCACTTCTGTGCTGGCCTGGTGGAGACCCTGTGCTTCCGTTTACAACTGCCAGGTTCATTCAGCTCTTTGATTGCCTTCTATCAGTGTGCTCACAGCCAATCAAGCCAATAGCAGAAGACAATTAAATCCACTAAAACAGAGCAGTTTTATGGCCACACCTGCCTGATATCCCCCAGTCTATTTTCTGCACATGTAATTAACAGTATTCTTTGCCAATAACTCAAACTTCCAGCAGTCATGGATTTTGGTAGTAAGAGCTTTGTTTATTGCCTTGGAGAGAGCCTTGCCTGTGTTTGTGTTCCAGCTGATAACACTTGGCTGTGTGACCTTCAACACATTATTTAATCTCTCTGAACCTCAGTTTCTCTATCTACAAACAATATTACCTGATGAGAATATTGATATAAAAAATCTAACACTCAGCATGTACTCAACCATCATCAGTTCTTTAACAAATATTGCTCAAAACTATGTTAAAATAACTATAACTTTGATTAGATGGGACTTAAATAATAGAAATGAAAATAGACAATGAGCCTGGACGATGTGGCTCACTGGTTGAGCGTCGACTCATGCACCCGGATGTCGCCAGTTCAATTGCCGGTCAGGGCACATGCCCAGGTTGTGGGCCCAGTCCCCAGTGGGGGGCATGCAGGAGACTGCCCATCGATGTTCTCTCTCATAGATGTTTCTCTCTCTCTACCTCTCCTTTCCTCTCTCTCTAAAATCAATAAAGAAAAAAATACTTTTTAAAAAAATAGACAATGATAGTTTCAGAATTGTTGCATTTTAGTTACAAATTAATTTGTCATGTTAGTTTAAATAGTAAATAATTGCAACAAACTTATTCCATCAAATATAAATATGCCTTTATAAAGATATACTGCCCTGATATGAGGTGTCTAAAATAATCAAACTCATAGAAGTAGAGAGTAGAATGGCCGTTGTTAAGAGCTGAGGGAAGGGGAAAACTGAGATGTTCAATGGGTACAAAGTTTCAGTTACACAAGATAAATAAGTTCCAGAGCTCTGCTGTACAACACAGTGCCTCTAGTTAACAATACAATGTCAATAAATTTTTTTAAATTTTTTAAGAGGGCACACAACATGTTAAAAGTTCTTAGCACACACAAAAGTGGGGCCAGCATAAAGGGAAGCATTCTTCACACCGTCTTGGAATGAGAAATCGAAGCTCTTGTGAACATACGCAATCTAGAAGACATAGGCTTGCATATTTCTTCAACAAAAAGCAAGAAATCTGAGAATGCATTAAGATTCTCAATGATCATCCAGAACTGGTACCGAGGTTACAGCACTTGGTTGAAGACCAGACAATACTATGCACTCACCATCTTCCAGTCCATCAAATATGCCAGTGAACAAGACCAATTGCAGCTATCCAACTTCTTTTCCTTCGTATTGGAAAACTACATACATATACATGAGAAAAATTCAGAATTAGTAAATTGACTGTTTAGTTACACTGTCCAGGACAACAAGGACAGACAAGGCTATGTGGGGCTGATAGATGTCCCAGACTCCTATAGTGGCCCTTGGCTGCAATTTCTACTCACATCTACTGATACTGATTTACTTACTAAGACCTTCAAGGAACAACAGATACTTCATGCTTCTTATGTCTTAGAAATGCAGCTATCTGCCCTGGCCAGTTTGGCTCAGCGGTTGGAGTGTTGGCCTGCAGACCAGAGAGTTCCGGGTTCAGTTACCGCTAGGAACACGTACCAAAAAAAAGAAAGAAAGAAATGCAGCTATCTGAAACCAAGAAAGTCCAGAAACAAATGCTGAATCTTATTCACATAAAAACTTGTCCTTCCAGAATGTAGACTGGTGCAACCACTATGGAAAACAGTGTGGCAGTTCCTCAAAAAATTAAAAATGAAATTGCCTTATGACCTAGCAATTCCATTTCCGAAAATATATCTAAAGAAACATAAAACATTAATTTGAAAGAATGTTTGCACACCTGTGTTCACTGCAGCATTATTTACAATGGCAAAGATATGGAAGTAACCCAAGTGCCCATCAATAGATGAGTGGATAAAAAAAAAAAAAAAAATGCTGCAGTACAGCAATGAAATACTACTCTGGCATAAAAAAGAAGGAAATCTTACTTTCTGCATTAGCATAGATGAACCTAGAGGGTATTATGCTAAGTGAAATAAGTCAGACAGAGAAAGCCAAATACCATATGATGTCACTTAAATGTGGAATCTAATGAACAAAATAAAAGACTAGAAACAGACTCCTAGATATGGAGAACAGATTGACAGTTGTCAGAGGGGAGGTGGGTTGTGGGGCTGGGTGAAAAAAATGAAGGATTAAGCAGTACAAATTGGTAGTTATAGAATAGCCACAGAGATGTAGATTACAGCATAGGAAATATAGTCAATAATATTGTGATTAATATGTATGGGGCCTGGTGGGTACCTAAAGCAGCAGGGAGGACCACTCTGTAAAGTACATTATTTTCTAACTACTTTGCTATACATCTGAAACTAATATGAAATAATATTGAATGTAAACTGTAATTGAAAAAAAAAATTTTTTTTTAACTTGTCCCTCCAAAAAGATAATAATCTGTGGTGATCTGCATGGGAAACTAGATGATCTCTTTTTGATCTTCTACATGAATGGTCGCCCCTCACAGAAGAACCCATATGTTTTTAACTGAGATTTTGTAGATCAAGGAAAAAATTTCATAGAGATCCTAATGATCCCATTTGTGAGTTTATCTATCCTGGTGACAGGCACTTGAACAGAGGGAAACATGAAGGGTTTTTTTTATATATATATATAAATATGAGGTATGGCTTCACAAAAGAAGTCTTGCATAAATATAAACTACATGGGGGGAAAATCTTACAAATCTTGGAAGAAGGCTGTGCCTGGCTCCCAATTAATACAATCATTGACAATGAAGTCCTGGTCATACATGGTGGGATTTCAGAGTCCACAGATTTATTTCACTGTATAAAAAGAAACAAAATGAAATCTGTACTGATGTCACCAATTCCAGTAGATGGAGACCATGTTACTGGCCTGAAGAGAAATAAAGTAGGTACACCTTGGGGAGTCAGAACAAATGGATCCCTTTCTGAACAGTTCAAAAAGCATGAGTGGGAACAAGTTTTCAATATTCTGTAGAGTGATCCCAGAGGCAAAAGTGGCTGTATCTAAACACAGGTTGAGGACGGGGCTGCTATTTTGGACCAGATATTACCCCCAGGATCCTTAATAAATACCAGCTGAAGATTCATTAGGTCTCATGAATGTAAGCCCGAAGTGTATGAAGTCTGCCATGACGGGAAGGTTATTACTGTATTTTCTGCTTCTAATTATTATGAAGGGGCAGCAATCAAGGAGCTTACATCAGGCTGGGTTTTGGTACGACCCTTTGATTTTTCCAGTATTATGTAACTAAGACAGTGTGCTTAAGGTCTCTTTATCAAAGGGTGAACGCTATTAAAAGCAGTGCCATCAGGGTGTTAAAAGAGAGAATGATTTCACAAAAAAACTGACCATATTTGTGCTTTCCAACTTTAAGACCACAATAAATCAGAATAACTTTCTACTGGCCAATGGGCTTTTTCCAAGGAGAATGTTTGGAGGCTGAACTTACCATGGAGATCCCCAAGTACTCATCTTGTCACCACAAAGATGAGAATACTGACTGCATGTCCTGTTTCTATGGTACCCATGTTCAAAAGCCTGTGAAAGGGGTTCAGTTAGCTCTAATTGACACTCTGTACAGGTGCCGATCTTACCTACAAATCATCTTGAATGTCACTGACTCTGATCACTGAGGTCTGATCTCCACGGAAGAATTTCATTCCATGTGTAAACTTCTCAATAGTCACTACCATGTGCTCACATTAATAATTCCCAAGTTAATGAGCTCACTGAAAGAACAGACTTAAACAAAGATGGAAGCATCAATTTTAATGAGTTCTTTAATTTCAAAATTTTTTTACTTTTTTTATTTTAGTCTCTGCTTATTTCACTTTATTTTTTTTATTTTTCAATTATAATTTACGTTCAATATTATTTTGTATAGATTTCAGGTGTATAACATGGTGGTTAGTTAATTATATACTTTACATAGTGTTACCCGCCCCACCCCCCAAATATGGTACCCAACTGGCACCATACATAGTTATCGCAATATTACTGACTATATTTCCTATGCTGTACTTTATATTCCCATGATTATTTTTAACTACAAATTTGTACTTCTTAATCTCTTCACCTTTTTCTCCCAGTCCCCCAACCCACCTCACCTCTGGCAACCACCAGAATGTTCTCTGCATCTATGAGTCTGTTTTACTTTTGCTTATGTTGCTCTTTAGATTCTACATATAAGTGAGATCATATGGTATTTGTCTTTCTCTAATTGAACATAATACCCTGTAAGTCAATCCACGCTGTTGTAAAAGGTAAGACTTCCTTCTTTTCATGGTTGAGTAATACTTCATTATATATATGTACCACAGGTTTTTTATCCACTTATCTATTGATGGGCAGTTGGGTTGCTTTCATATCTTTGCAATTATAAAAAACAAATGCAATGAACATAGGGGTGCTTATATTCTTTCAAATTAGTGTTTTGGGTTTCTTCAGATAAATCCCCAGGAGTGGGATCACTAGGTCATACAGCAGTTCCATGTTTAATTTTTTGAACTGCATACTCTTTTCCAGTGCCAAACGATGTCAGGCGCTGCCTATGACCTTCCCTGTACTACCTGTTTGGAGCTACAAAGCGATCCATAGTTTGTGGCTACCTCTGCTGGACCTGGATGTGCATGGGAAGGGCCAAGCTGCACACCAAGGCCAGTTTCCACCAGCACTGAGCCCTGGGACAGGTAGGCAAAAGGCCCACAGCTCCCCAGCTCCCTGAGATCTTCCTCTGACTGCTAGCTGCCTGTGAGGCTCAGTCATAGAAAGAGCCTCTGACAGTACCTGAATTACATGAGGGAGGCTCTGTGAGTCACCATGTAGGGGCAAGTGGTGTTCACCAGACTGAGACAGATTCAAACTTGGCACCAGTGCTGGGCTACAGGCCACTCAGCAACAGCCTCAGAGTACACCCAA
Organism: Molossus molossus; assembly: GCF_014108415.1. Classification (NCBI taxonomy): domain Eukaryota; kingdom Metazoa; phylum Chordata; class Mammalia; order Chiroptera; family Molossidae; genus Molossus; species Molossus molossus. The sequence goes on from NW_023425349.1 coordinate 29,000,087, forward strand.
GTCAGCTGTCACTCGTGGACCTTTGTGGTGGGGCAGGGTCTCAGATTCATCAGGGTGAAGCCAGCAGTGTTCATTAGGTCTAAACAGACCAAGATTTGGCTGTGTGAAAGGAGGGCTCTATACAGGAATGGTGGTGCCAGTCTGGCATGTGAGGGTAAAATAGCCCCTACCCAAGAGCCACACAACTCCGTTTTTCCCACAGTTTAACCAGACCTCCTGCAGAGTCTTCCAAACTGAGACACCAGGCTGGCCACAGTCGGCTGACAATACTGCAGAGGACAAGCTCGGCAGAGCGGGGTCACTGGGAGTCAGGAGAATGGAGCTCATGGTTCTCCCCTGGTGGGCTATTGGATCTCTGCAGGGGTCTAGCGCACAGTGCTGCTGCTCTGGCCTGCAGGGGCAGGGGCCACTACTCTGGCACTGCAGGCACCCAGCACAATGCTCTGACACACTGTGTTGGGCAGGGAAACGGCCTCCACCCCACAACCACACAACTCTGTCTCTGATTCTTTCTGATTTCGCCCTCAAGGTCCCTTCAAGAAAGTGTATACCACAGTCTTAGGCAGCAGACTCCTCTGCAGGATGTGAGGGGGTAACTTGGCTGCTGAGATATCCCTCCAGATTCTCAGCTGCTACATGTGGGTGCAGGGCCAGCCCTTTTTGTGTCTCTGCCCTTCCTACCAGTCTCAGTGTGGCTTCTTCCACAAATCCTTGGTTATAAGACTTCTGTTCAGCTAGTCTTTAGTTGGTTATTCAGGTTGATTATTCTATAATTTAGTTGTAATTTCAGTTCAGGCATGAGAAGAGGTGAGTGAAACTTGCACCTACTTCGCCAACATCTTCTCTGATTTGTTTTCAAAGGCTTTCCATGTAGTGCATAAATTTGGTAAATTAAACAAATCAAACACCAAGCTTGTTTAATAAGAATTAGGACTTTCCTTCCCTGTAAACACAGTCACTGATACAATCTTTTCCAGGACCCTTGAAATTCATAGTAGTAGAGGGAAGTAGACCTCAATTTCCAGTATGAACAGATGTATAGTGTGGATACTGGAAGTCCCTAGCTGTTATTGGGAAAACTAGGTTAAACATAAGCTGACAGATTTAGCTCCAGTAGTAGGACTCACACATTTCTAGGTAGAATCTGGGTTTGAGCCTAGTGTTGGTCTATTGGATGTCATCTAACCAGAACAGAGCAGTTTGGAAACATATTGTAAGGAGCCTACAGAGCACCAGAAAAAAAGTACACCATCTGTGAGTGGCCAAGGTTAGGAGGAAGAATGCCAAAGTATTAATGGAATAAACTATTTCCATCTTTTAAAAAAGTTGGAGGAGAGGCATGAGGGAACTTTTGGAGGTGATGGATGTTTATTACCTAAAATGTAGTGACAGTTTTAGGGGTGTATGCATATATGTTCAAACTTATCAGATTGTATACGTTAAATATGCACAGTTTTTGTATACTAATTATACCTCAATAAAGTGGTTTTTCAAAAAGAGAGAGAGCCTGGCTGGTACAGCTCAGTGGATTGAGAGATGTCCTGTGGACTGAGAGGTCCCGGTTCTATTCCTGGTCAGGGCACATGCCCGGGCTGCAGGCTCAATGCCCATGTGAGGGGCGTGGAGGAGGAAGCCAATGTTTCTCTCTCACACCAATGTTTCTTTCTCTCTTCCTCTCTCGCTCTAAAAACTTCAATAAAAACATATTTAAAAATAAATAAAAAGAGAAAGAAAGAAATAGAAACACTTAGAAAGCCTGTCCCATAGCAGCTGCTCTCTACCACAGCTATGTAAGAGTACATCTGGTGACTAGAAAGCTCTATTGTCTCCGTTTGCTGCTTTCTCTAACTGACAGGAGCCTGTTTCCTTTCCTTCTGTTTGCCTTACCCAACTGTTCATTCCAGAATCAGCTTGGACATATCCTCCAGCAAACCATTCCCTGAGTGCTCTCTCTCACATGCTCCCTGTTCATACCTGTAAGGTTGCACTTAAGAGTTTCTTGTAGTTTAACTCCCTTGATAGGACCATGTCTTACTTATCTTTGTATCTCTAGTATCTACCCGGCAGTGTCTGGTACATGGCAGGTGCCCAATAATGACTGCTGATTGAACAGACACTGGCTTACAGTCAGGGAGATGGAAACAAATTCTGACTCTACCACTTACCTGTCTGCCTTTTCTAATACTGTGACTCTATATAACCTCATTAGTCATGCTCTTATAAAAATAAACAGAATTGCCTGGCCAGTGTGGCTCACTGGTTGAGCGTCGACCCATGCACCAAGATGTCGCCAGTTCAATTCCTGGTCAGGGCACATGCCAGGTTGTGGGCCCAATCCCCAGTTGGGGGCATGCAGGAGGCAGCCAATCGATGTTCTCTCTCATTGATGTTTCTATCTCTCTCTCCTTCTCCCTTCCTCTCTCTCTAAAATCAATTAAAAAAAGAAAAATATATATAAATAAACAGAATGATTAAAGAATACCAAGAAAGACAGGAATTACATCTGTTTTCATATTAATAATAGTCACTGCCACCGAAGCACTGTCATTCAAAGTCACTGCTTTTCAATATAGGCAGGGCAGAGTGGCACACTGAACTAGACATTTGTTCTTCAAAGAATCATTTGAGTAGCTTCTCCTATGAAGGATAAGCATGTACATTTCTTCTGGGAGAAATACTTGTGCCTTATAATAGAAACACTTGTGCCTTAACAAGTCAGACACCTCTGGAATAAGTTACCTGTGGAAAGGGGTAATCTAGGTTAGCAATCTGGGCTCAAAAGGCCTTGAGATTTGGAAGTCAGAAGGCCTGGTAATAGCACAACCCATACTGATGCTAGAAGTCTCTCAGGACCCAGCCATCATAGCACTTAAGTCCATACTCAAATGTTCCAAACTAAAGAATATTTGAGTATGGACTTAAGTACTATCTTGGAGCCCAACTGTGAGGCCCCACAGTGGTTTTCAGAGGAACCTGGACCATTATCATATTGCAGAGGGGAACATCAGCATTCATGGGACACAACAGAACCCATGTCAAAAGCAGTGTCATGAGTTAATAGGAAGCAATGACCAGGATTCCTATTTCCTTTTAATTCTGGCATTGGAAGGAAAAATAACCTTTCCCTTAAATTGAACAAAGTAAGCCTTGGTACTTCTTTTTTTTTTAATTATTTTTATTAATTTATTTTTGTTACAGATGTTTCTCCTTTTTCCCCCATTGACACCCTCCTCTCCATCACCCCCTTACCCCGTCCCCAGCTTTGTTGTCTGTGTTCACTGGTTATACATACATGCACGTAAGTTCTTTGGTTTATCTCTCCCCTCCCCACCGACCCTCTCTTCTGGGGTTTGTTAGTCTATACCCTATTTCTATGTCTCTGGGTCTATTTTGTTCATCAGTTTATTTTGTTCATTATATTCCACAAATAAGTGAGATCATGTGATATTTGTCTTTCTCTGCTTGGCTTGTTTCACTTAAGATAATACTCTCCAGGTCCCTCCATGTCGTCTCAAAGGATAAGGGATCTTTCTTTCTTACAGCTGCATAGTACTCCATTGTGCATATATACCAAAGCTTTTTTAATCCACTCATCTACTGATGAACACTTAAGCTGTTTTCAGATCTTAGCTAATGTAAATAGTGCTCCTGTGAACATGGGGGTACATATATTCTTTCTGATTGATGTTTCAGGCTTCTTAGGGTATATTCCTAGAAAAAGGATCACTGGGTCAAATGGCAGTTCAATTTTTAAATTTTTGAGGTAACACCATAGTGTTTTCCATAAGCCTTGGTACTTTTTAGAAATTTTAAAGTGAGGTTAAAAGCCTCAAGGCAAACACTGGACATATTCCTACTAGAACACTTGGGGACTTAAACAATTAATTCGACAAAATTAAGGTGACATGACCATATGTGTACCCTGAATTTTAAAAGTAAGTTATATAGTTTCTGCCGACACAATGGCCAGATCCTTAAGAAAGGAGCAAGCACTGACATGCTAGAAGACGCTGTGCTGGCGGGAAACATGCATCGACCCCTCAGCAGCAGGAACTGCCACTCTCTGAAACCATATATTGTTTATTTTCTTCTGTGTTTGATTTCCAGATAAGAAGGAAACCTAGCCATTTCCCATTCCCAGTGCCAATTTAAATTATTTTTTAACAAACGTTAATAGAGAAAGGTGTATGACATCTTCACACAAAAAACACTGAGGTATTTCACAACTGTTATGCAAAAGGAACTAAATGGAAGGAAGGATAACCATTCCCATGACATCTCTCATGTGTTGGACAAATTTATCTAAAAAATAAGGGGCAGGTATTAAAAGGTAAAGGGGTCAATATATAGTGACAGAAGATTTGACTTTGTGTTACAGAACTGTACACTGAAACCTATATAATTTTATTAACCAATGTCACCCCAATTTAATAATAAAAAAGTAAGTGGAGCCCAGCTGGTGTGGCTCAGTGGTTGAGCATCGGTCAGGACACATGCCCAGGTTATGGGCCTGATCCCCAGTAAGGGGAGTGCAGGAGGCAGCCAAACGATGTTCTCTCTCATCAATGTTTCTATCTCTCTCTCTCTCTCCCTCCCATCCTCTCTCTCTAAAAATCAATAAAGAAAAAGAAAATTTAAAAAAAAAAGAGAAAAAAAAGTAAGTGGAAGAGAACCCATTGAAAAGAACAGGCAATTGAGGGAGGCAAGGGTGCTCTGTGGGGCCATGCTCTGCCACATTTAACTGCCACATGCACCTTGAAGAAAGCATGGGTGCTAGACACTACATCAAGCAAGAACTCCAGGAGGGGCTTACTCCTCCTAGCTCCCATCTAGGGGAGAATGCTAAGCTTGACCACATACAGGGGCACTGCTCATTCTGAGAGCACCCTACCACACCAGAAAAAGTGATCATTGCTCTGGTTGAAGTCTGACTGCCACAAAAAAAAAAAAAACATGGAAATAAATACTGGTTCTAGCTCCCACTCTTTTCCAACTAGGATGCTAGATCTCTAAACTAATTGGCAGCTCAAAGCTCTATAGACAACCTAACATTTCCTTTCTTCTTTAACTATGCCCGACATATTCAAACAAGGATCCATATTCCCTCCATCAGACCCATTTCAACTACCAGTAGAGGACAGATATGGACATTCTTCTCTAAGATAGGCAAAAAGGAGAGGGGAAAATCACCAAACATGGAAAGTGATAACGCAAATCAAATGAAGGGGAATGAAAAGGAACAACCTAAGAAAACAGAATAAATGCACACCTTTAAAATTTGTGACCACAAGAAATGGAAGAAAATTTTAGGTATTTCCCAATATATGTTCTCAAAAGAAGAATCCAGAGAAAAGCACACATACATGAAACCACAACAGACCATCAAAAAGTCACAATATGCTGACATCAGAAAAATCTAAATAATGAAAATGTATAGTGAAAACACTAAATGGATGTAGTAAGTAGCTGTTTCAGTCCTTCTAAAAATGTACTCAGGATTATAAAAGTCAAACTCAAAATATTCTCCTATAAATGCAGAAGAAATTAATAGGCTAATTTAATAAAAGACAAGATGAGATAATGGGAGATCAGGAGCAAATAGGGAGAGGAGGGAGGAAGTAAAAACATTCTACGTGTCTCATTTCCCACAGGCTGAAATGGGCTCAGAAGAGCTAATGTTGCTCCTCTCTTAACAACTCCAAGTTCAAAGTCATCTTGTCAGTAGCTTGAAATCAGCCATGGGGGAAACATTTACACTACAGAACTCAAAAATGCTACAAATAACACTTTTTTTAGAGAGCCACTACTGTCCCACAGGGTATAGTCAGTAGGCACTCTGTGTGTGTGTGTGTGTGTGTGTGTGTGTGTATTTTTATATTGTGGTAAAACATACATAACATAAAATATACCATTTTGGCTATTTTTAACCATGCAATTCAGTGACATTAAGTACATTCACAATATTATGTAATCATCATCACCATCTTTCTTCAGAAATTTTTCATCATCCCAAACTGTAATTCTGTAAACAGTATATAATAATCTCTATCCTCTATCCCTCAACCCCTGGCAACCACTATTCTACTTTCTCTCTCTCTCTCGTTTTTTGTTTTTTTTAATCTTCAACTGAGGAAATGTTTCCATTTATCTTCAGATAGAGTGGGAGGAGGAGAGAGAGAAAGAAACATCTATGTGAGAGAGATACATCAATTGGTTGCCTCCCCTACAACCCTGACCAGGGTACAAACTGCAACTAAAGTACGTGCCCTTGACCGGAATCGAACCCACAACTCTTTGATCTGAGGGCTGACACTTTAACCGCTGAGCCAAACTAGTGAGGACTTTCTGTCTCTTTTAAATACCTCATGTAAGTGGCATCATACAGTATGACTGATGTCCTTACAAAAAGTGGAAATCTGGACTCACAGATAGAAGACAATGTGAAGACGTAGGGAGAACACCATCTGCAGAGTAAGGACCACCTCAGGCTATTGAAAGCCAGGAGAGCAGAATGAAACAGATTCCCCCTCACAGCCCTCAGAAGGAACTAACCCTGCTGACAACCTAATTTCTGACTTCCAGCCTCCAGAACTGTGAGATAATAAATGTCTAGTGTTTAAGCCACCAACTTGTTGTACTTTATTATAGTAGCCCCAGAAAACTAATACAACATCAAAATAAAGATCAATTTAGCCCTGGCCAGTTTGACTCAGCAGTTAGAGCGTCACCCTGTGATCCAGAGAGACCCGGGTTCGGTTCCAGCTAAGGGCATGTACCGTGGTTGCAGTTTGTCCCCGGCCCTGGTTGGGTCATGCAGGAGGCAGCCACTCGATGTGTCCCTTTCACATTGGTGTTTCTTTCTCTCTCTCTCTCTCTCTCTCTCCCCCCCCCCCCTCTCTCTCTTCTTCTCCTCTCTCCCTTCCACTCTATCTGAACAAAAAATGGAAAAATGTCCTCAGGTGAAGATAAAAAAAAAATAAGAAAGATCAATTTAAAACCTGGTGGACCATTCAAAACCAGATCAGTAATCCAGAGATCTAGGTAAAAAAGAGTCCTTCGAGGTGATATGTCAAAGAAGGCAAGCACTGGACAGAGATGATTAGATGAAGTTAAAGGGATTAAGGAACAGGACCAGGAACAATCTCAACAAAACCAAAGAGGTGAGGTCCACTTCATGAACATGGATTTAGCACCCACTATGGCCCAGGCACTCTCCTAGGTTCTGGGATACAAAAGTGAATGAGCTCCCGCTAGACTTTTGGCAATACAGTGTGCCAAGATAGCAGTAAGCAGGTGCTTTGGGATCCAAGGGGTGAAGGATGCTCGCACACAACCTGGGATTTGAAGAAGACTCCCTTGAGAATAGGATATTTAACCTTAATCTGGAAGGATGAGAATTGGCAGGGTAGACTACAATATGTCTATTCTCATAAAGAATCAAGGGGCTTCTTGGTACTGTGTTGCTATTATGTAATAGGATGTGATTTAAAAAAAAAAAAAAAAAAGGAAGAGGCACAATCTTCACACACATTTGAAAGTAAAGCACCCAAGAGTGGCACCTCTATAGCTGGAGAGCACCTACAGGAATAACCAATTAAAGCAGCAGCCACAGCCCTGGCCGGTTTGGCTCAGCGGTTGGAGCATCCGCCTGCAGTCCGGAGAGACCCGGGTTCGGTTCCCGCTAAGGGCATGTATCTCGGTTGCAGTTTGTCCCCGGCCCTGGTTGGTCGTGTGGGTGGCAGCCATTCGATGTGTCCCTTTCACATCGATGTTTCCCTCTCTCTCTCTTCCTCTCTCTCCCTCCCACTCTATCTGTACAAAAAATGGAAAAATGTCCTTGGGTGAGGATAAAAAAAAAAAAAAAAAAGCAGCAGCCACATTACAGAGCAGAGGGAACCATGGCCAGTGGCAGTAACTGACCCCAACATTGAGAACATGAGACCAGAAAGGGAATTAAACTGCATGTGGAAATCAGTTGTATTTGCTCAAAATACATGTGAGATGCCCCACACCAATACCACCTTTCAGAACTAACAGAAAAACATAGAGGACTTTGTAGGGGCATATGACAGCAAGTAGTAGCAAGCCAGAGAAACCAGGAGTAAAAATAAAAGTAATACAGATATCACAGAGATGTGGTAAAAAATAAAGAAAGAACAAAAGATAATATTTCAAAGAAACTGCAACTGAGATATACTACCTCCATTCCATCTATCAATGTTTGGTCCAATCTGCATTTGTGTTTACTTTATCATCTTGTGTTAATTTGACATCATTAACACTTACCAATATTCATTTCTTGAAAGCAACCTATTTTGAGAATGATGGTTCCATACACAAATGAGGCTGTTATAACGAGTAACAATCTAATGGGGATCACAGCGGCTGCCACCGTGAGCACAGACAGGCACGGCTTGGACCTCCTTTGTGCTGCAGCGCTCTGCTAATTGGGTCTAATGGAGGAGTTTGAAGTATTCTCCTTCTGTTTTCCTAATGATGTTAACATCTTCATGAGGTTAATGAAATCATTAACACAAGCCAATTGTGAATGGCTTCATGTATAATATAAAACCATCTAATCTCAGTCTTATGCAAACATTAGGGATTACTATTGTTGTGGTGGTTTTGTATTTGTATTTGTTACTGTGTAAAACATCAGGGTTTTTTTTTTATTATTATTCTTAGGGCCAGAATTAGAAACTACCAAGGACCTGATCCACTTCAGAGATTCCAAGACTGCTAGGTGGACACCAGCTGGAGATGTTTAGGGATATAACCCTGATTTGGTCATATCCTTTATGGTCTCTACTGTCCCCTGCTGGCTTACAGAGGGAGGAGCAGATCTCCAGCAACCCCTTGGGAAATGGAAAGCACAGAAGACAAGACAAAATATGAACAGCTATTATTTACTATCACTATGTGCTTTCTAACTTAATAGTTACAACTTTCCCATGGTTGGTTTTGTTATTGCCATTTTACAGATAAAGAAACCTAGGCTTGAATAGTAAACCACATTAACCTAAGGACACAGGGCTTGTGAGTGGCAGATCCAGAATAAGTCATGAATCTGTCTAACAACTGTTGTTACACTCCCACTGGGAGACATGGCATAGTGAAAAGTACATATACTTTACAACCAGATAAACTTGGGTTTTGATTTTAATTCTCCAACTTAAGCTGTTTAAGATAAACTTAAACAAGTTGTTAAATGCATTTAAATTTGCTGAGCTCGGTTTTTTCATCTGGAGAATGTGAATCACCATACCTACTTTGGAGGATTATTATGCAGTTGATGATAAAGTTGGCAAAGCACAGGACCTGAAATACAATGGCTGCCCAATAGATGGCGGTGCCATTTGGGGACAGAGACAGAGTTGAGAAGGATCTCCTTTGCTGTGTCTCAGTGGTTGCTTCATTGAGGTTCCCAGGAGGTTTGCAACTCAAGTCTCTGGCTCAAAAAAATACTAGAACATTCAAATAATGATGCCAACACATCTGAAAAGCTCCATAACACTTATAAACCACTTTTGTGTATATTTTATTTGATCTTCACAAATAGGGACCTATAAATGCATAAATATGCCATAAATAATTGAGGAAACTCACAACAGGCCCAGTATTACATTACACACATGAAATATATCTTCAATCTATAAGTTGGTATTATTTTCCCTATGGTCTAGATGAGGAAACTGAGGCTCAGAAAGGCTAAGTAACTTTCCCAGAATTGCACTGTACTAAATAGCAGAGCTAAGACTTTAACACTGACCCCTCTAACCACAAAGCTCATTTCTCCCAACCACTAGCCTATATTGCCATTTTCTGAAGTAGGTAGGGCAAGAATTACATTTCCACTGTATACATGAGAACATTCTGACCCATATAAGGGTAAGCAACTTGCTCAAGAAATCACAAGTTGTATTTGAGAAAATTAGGCCTGAATAATGACCATGGAGGGGTGTCTGCAATCTAGATAAGTTCCTTGTCCCTGAAGAAGACTATAATGAGGTAAGATGATCATTCTCCTGGTATAATACAGAGAACACTATGAATCAAATAAATTGCATGTTTTATTTGTCACTAATATTCTTTTCAAACTTTGATTCTATAACTCCATTCTTAATGTAGAAGATCTCAGTATTAAGACTATAATAATTTTTATTAAGATAAATATAAAGCAACACTGGAACAAGAAGGTTCCACGTGTGTTGGATTTACAATATGACAGCTGGGAGGAAACTTTGTGAAGCCAGTCAGTGTCCAAAAGCATTAATGCTCAAAGATAAATTAATAATAAGAAGAAAATAACAATTATTCACTGAAACTGAAATAAATATTATCTCTGCAAATCTGGCCCAGCACTTTCACTATAAATTAAAATGTATGATAAATCACAAATAAATTGAATGGACGTCTGCAGCAGAAATTAAATTACCAAAGGAAAACTATACATTTGCGGGAATTTTATGAACATAGAAATCACTATAAGAAATGGCTTTTCTTGGGATTCATTTCTTATTTAAAATTTTTTAAAGAACAAATGTGATGCCTTCTACTCATTAGCTCCTTTTGAATATTATGTACTTTCTAAGAACTGGACTGTGAGGAAAGGTAAATCCAGAAAATGTCATTGTCATAGTGTCAGATACATAAGGACATTGCAACATAGGGAACAGAATACATAACCATAATGTCTAATTACAAATTGATCAAGTTTTGGATACAAATCTGAAACTTGTAGCCATGGCATAAAATGAAGCTCAGATGAGTTATGACTATCATAATATCAGAATGGAAAAGAAGCCTTTATAAATATGAACTTTCTCATCTTTAAAGATGGCTTAGGTTTCTATATATAAAAATCTTCTTTGTATTTAAAATGAACAGTGAGAAGGGTGTAAATAATATATAAATACAAATAAAATAATATTGTATTTCCTAAAAGTTATATTTAAATGGAAACTTTAGTTACTGGAGATCTTTCTATTTTAAATAAACCTATAGCATGCCCCTTTCCCTTTATAAAGTAAAAAATAATGTACAGATCTTATTGGTTTATTTTTATTTTAAATTTCTATATTTCCTGTTAACATAAATATTTATATTTCTTCAAACAAGACTTCCAAGGTCTGAAAGTGTGGGGTTTTTTTATAACCCTCATCCGAGCGTATTTTTCCATTTATCTTCAGATAGAGTTGAGGGTGGGGGAGGAAACATCAATGTGAGAGAGACACATCAACTGGCTGCCTCCCGCACCACCCCGACCAGGGCTGGGGATAAACCGCAACTGAGGTACGTGCCCTTCACCAGAATTGAACCCTAGACTCTTTGGTCCGTGGGCTGACACTCTAACCACTGAACCAAACCCACCAGGGCTGAGATTGTATTAATTGAGAAAAGTGTGCCTTAAACACGAACTTTCCTGCTTTTCAACGAGAGTTACCCCTTCAGTGACCACAGCCTAAAGACACACTTGGCCATTCAGCAACGCTGAGCCAGGAAATAAACCCCTATGGGTCACCACAACATAAGGACAACACAGAAAGATGGCAAGTGTCCTGGAGCTAAGAAGGAAATCTTCCATCTATTACAAGATTCTTTTAATGTAGGGGAGAAAGGGGGAGTCATCTTGACAACAAAGAACATCCCAAATTCCCAGCCTTTCCTCTCCAAACCCATGCCATCTCCGGACCAATTAAAGAGGCATAATTTTATCCTAGACACAATACTCCCTTCACAGCTTATTATTTCTGCCATCTCCTTCCCATTCCTGTTGATGGTATGGTATATGAACGCCTCTCCTCTATCTCCAACAGTGAGTCTCCGACAAACAGGCAAATATAGCTATTGTTTTAGTTGTTTCTTGAGACATATAGAAAAGGGGATAAGGAGAGTTCCCATTAGAAAAGCCAAAGTGGACCCAGGTGTTCTCCATACCTGAAATTGGACATGACACCTAAAAGCAGGCAAATAGGCCCAGAGTGTCCATGTGTCAGAACAAAGCCTTCTCTTTCCTCTAGCAAGGAAGCTTTCAGAACCCAGTCAGTACAGTAGCTGTCTACCAGGCCAGAAAAAATGTCCAGCCTCAGTCTTTGCCATATGTGAGGATACCTTTGACATTTTAGTGTATACTTTTATCTGAATGAATATACTCCTTTCTTTTAGAAAAGAAAACTGAGGAAGATGTTTTTATTTTCAGAAATCCTTAAGGAATGAAATCAACCCAAGCAACCTAGAGAGGGAAATCAGTAAATCTCACCCCAGAGTTTAAGATTCCAGTGTACATTAGCTATGATCTGGGAGAGAAGTGTGGCAGACATTCATTTGCCCTCTACATGGTCTCAGAATATCACTGGAGCGGAGACAACATTTCATACCAGGACTCCAGGCAGACCTGAGAAGATTGTCTTCTGCCTCTACAAACAAAAAGTCTAACTCAGGCCCAGCCGGTGTTGCTCAGTGGTTGGGCGTCAACCCATTCACCAAGAGGTCACCAGTTCAATTACTGGTCAGGGCACATGCCCGGGTTGTGGGTCTGATCCCCATTGGTGGGGGGGGGGGAGTGTGGAAGGTAGCCAATCGATGTTCTCCCTCATCAATGTTTCTATCTCTCGCTCCCTTCCTCTCTCTAAAATCAATAAAGCAAAAAACTTTTTTTCCAAAGTCTAACTCAGTAAGCAAGAGACATCTCTTTATAGCACCTTCCTGACATGTAGTTTATAAAAAGGAGTTGGTGCTTTGTTTTTTTCCTAATGGTATAACATTATACAAATGCTATGAGAATTATTATTTTCTGGAATAAATACAGTAGAACTTAAAAGGGAAATATGCCAAAGTTTTATGGTGTGCTAAGAAGAAGACTGGACCTATATTCACAAGACCTGGGCTCTAACACTTCCCTTTACTACCAAATTCCCAGGACTCTTCTCTGGCTCTCATCTTCCTCATCTGTGAAACAGGGCAATTGCAAGGGTTGTGAATTGACAGTCCCGGGGCTGATTGCTCCATGTTTCTCAAAATTTGAATTTAATCATCTTTACATGGGGCACATGCTGCCAGGCAGCCACAGCCCATCACTTCTCTATCTTATACCTGGTACTCCTTCACACATTTACAATACCAACCTAGTATTTGAGCTTGAAATTCAAGGATCTCAGAGTCTTTCCCAGTTTTTTAATACAGTGTTTTAACCCAGTCAGCCACAACTAATGTCCCCTCATTGCCTCTCTACTTGGATATCTCAGCTTGAGCTGCATTTTGAAAATGAAAAAAGAGACACAGGCAGCCAAGTGGAAGGAAGGAAAATCATATGTTAAAGTCTGGCAGCGTCACATCACATTCTAGAAATGCAAGTTGTTGGGGAGACTCGACAGAAGGGTGTAAGGGGGAATGTAAGGAGAATACAAAAATTGAAGATGTGTAGCAAGAAGCAAATCCTGAAAGGAGTTGTGAGCTAAACTGAAGACCTTGAATTTTGTCCTGAAAATATAAGAGAGGTGGCAGAAAGGGCAGAGGGGTCACAGAAGGTTTTTAACCGGGTGGACTTCTATTACTCTGGAGGCTATGTGGAAGCTAGATAAGTACTTTCCCCATCAGAATAATGAGTTAGTGTAGATCAAGGGTTCACAATGCTGGGCGCAAATTAGAATCATCTAAGAAGCTTGTAAAAGTGCTGCTAACCTAGCCTCATGCCAAGACATTTTTATTGAACTGGAGAAGGGGGAGACAAAGAAACAGGTAATTTTTTTTAATTATGCAAACCTTAAAGACTGAAATTCTATTAACTATTATCAAAGAAGGTTTCTACTATTCCAAGTGAAGCGTGATAAAAAGCCATTTGCTTTGTATCTTCAGACCCCAAATCTGGAACAAGGTTTGGAAGCACCTCCAAACAGTTTATATCCCTCTTCTTTAAATTGGTTTTATTCTTGGGTGTATAGAGCTTCCCCCTGAAAAAGCATAGGATTCTTTCAGAGAACAACTTCAAACTTCTATTCCAGAATTTCACACTATCAAATCATTTAGATGTAAAATACCAACACCTCCCAAATAAATGTAAAACCAATATGAAATACTCAACAAAACCTATTTACATCTTATATAAGATTGTTTTTAATCAATCAGTTAATGAGCATATATAGAAAACCTTAGTCTGTAGTAATTTCCCAAATTCCAGCATGGTAAGTGAGCAGGTTTCCTACTCCTTTTCTGCGTCTCTCCCCCTAGTCTGAACCTGAGGATGCTTATTTGTTTACTTGTTTGTGTTTAAAGCTAATATTTACTGAGTACTTCCTATGAGCCAGGCATTATGCCAAGGACTTTACAAATAAGTTAGTATTTATCCCCATTTTAACAAAAAACTACAGAGAGAACAAATAACTCGCTGGAGAACACAGCTAGTAAGAAGCCGTGTCAGAATTTGAATCCATGTTCACGGCTCCTAAATCCATGCGCCTCCCCATCCCCACACTGCTCCGTCATCCCGCCCCACGCTCTATGCACGTCACGTCTCCCTCCCTCAACCCCAGTCCCCACACCTTCCACCTGGCCTGTGGGGCAGGATTCCACGCTGAGTTCACAGAAGGAATGTGAAGTGGCGACTTAACGTAGACACACGCACCCAACCTCAGGTTACCTGGTCCTCACTCCCGGGCACCCCTCAGACTGCTGTCCGCACGGTGCCCCCTGCTGCTGAGGAAGGCTGAACACGGGTGAAGAACCCAGGGCCTGGAGGATGGGGGGGGGGGGGGTTATAGCGAGGCGTCCTAATCTGGAGGTGAATTTGCGCCTTATAAATAAACTCTACGTCCCGATCTTAAAGAAAACACTCCTGCTCCATAGGTCAGTCCAAAAAAAGCCTCAGACCGCCCCCTCCCCGCAACAGAGACGGTGATCTCAGTTTCGAGATTTTGTCTAAACTCAAGCCACGGATCATTGCAGTGGTCCTGAAACTGGTCTCCACCTCCCGGGTGAGAGGTTATCCCCGTGTCCCCCGTCTCCGGCACACGGGACCGTTAACCTTCACGGGTCTTTTCCTTCGCCGTGATTGTGAGAGCGAACGTCTCTACAAAAAGCACACTGCCCTGGGTGCTTTCTTTCTTTACCCAGAAATTATAAAACATTCAGGGACCCCAGGGGCAAGTGCATCATAAAATATTCAGCAACATCTGCGCCGCATCATTGACGGACAGCCAAGCCCAGGAAACATGGCGCCGGCCGCGCCCGCACGGCAAGGCCTGGCTGGCTGGGGCGCAGTCCGCGCCTGCTTCCCACCTTCCTTCTGGGGCTGCCTCCCGGGTGCCCCTGGCCCCGGGGCTCCCACGGCAAGTTCGAGAGCAGGTTTGTGTGCAGAGTCACCCCAGCAAAGCAGTTTCTAACAGGCTGCCTGGCCCTGCGGGGCGAGGCTGGGACCCCCTCGGCAACTTACACCAGGGAGTCACGAGGGCGCCAGGTCACAGCCTGAGCAGGGCGGTGCCTCGAAGGCCAAGCCGGTGAGAGCGCCCTTCCTTCCC
Source organism: Molossus molossus (assembly GCF_014108415.1). Lineage (NCBI taxonomy): Eukaryota > Metazoa > Chordata > Mammalia > Chiroptera > Molossidae > Molossus > Molossus molossus. The sequence continues at coordinate 29,015,599 of NW_023425349.1, forward strand.
TGAAGCTGCGCGTGCGCACACAGGCAGGCGCGCAGGCGCACAGGGCAGCTTCGGGCCGCTCCGCCCCAGGACCAGGCAGAATCACGTGGAAAGGAAACCAGGGGGGAGGTCAGAACGTCGGACTCGGACTCGTGTCAGGGAGGCAGGCAACACGTGCAAAATCAACACCTTCTCTGTGCCGGGCGCAGTACTAGGCTCTGGCTTCTGGTTTTGCCTCCGCCACCTTGGGACCCTAATACCTCTGTGATCCTCAGTGTGCTTTTCAGGAGGGGGGACAAGGCAGCCACCTGGAGAGCTGTTATAAATACGTACCTGCTCTTCCAGTGCAGAAATCTGCTAAGCAGCTGTCCTCTCCACCCCACTCCTCCCTCTAACACCAACTGCATATTTATTTTGGAAAAGGCTCTTAACAGAATATAGCCCGTCCTGTTCAAGAACAACTAGATTATATCCTTGGGAAGCAGAGTGACCATGCACCAGTTTGTGCGAGACCATTTACACCTGTTGTCCCGCCTTTCGTTAATAACATCCCCTTTCACTCCCAAAAGGGTCCCAGTGGGAAAATAAATTATACAGTCACCCTATATAAGGTCCCCTCCGGATTCAATGTGACTTTTAACGCACCCTCACCAAAGATTTCAAGGCTTCTAGAAACCTCCCTGAAAAACTTTCCCCAGCTATTTTGAGATTCCCAGTTGGGATGTCTCCTGTCTCAGCCTTCACACTGAGATTTCCATATTTCCTCCTCTCCTGCTCTGCTTCCCCCAGGGTCTCTCATGAGAAGCTACGTGAAGACCCCCCCTAATTCTGGGTAATGAAGAAGGAGAAAGAATCCCACACACTTGCTGGTGTCACACTCAGGCAGAAGGTCTGGGAAGCAATATGAACCCAGGCCTCCGACAACTCCCAGAGGTCTTTCTTGCATAACCCTATGCTTACTGTTCAGTGCTCCTGTTAGACCACAAAATTAGGGCCTATCAACAACCTAGGTTACAAGGTATGTTTCTTTATACCCACCATGTTTTTTTTGTTTAAAAAAAAAAAAAAAAACATTTTAAAAGTAGATTTTATACAAAATCACTGACGTGCTAAAGAACCACTTGTGAAAGCCAAACATTAAATTTTCAAGAATTTTGTGAGCAGTTGTTAAAACAAATTATAGAACCATACACCTAAATAACTTCTATTAAAAACAAAGGCCAGCCTGGCTGCTGTGGCTCAGTGGTTGAACATCGACCCATGCACCGAGAGGTTACCAGTTTGATTCCTGTTCCGGGCACATGCCCAGGTTGTGGATCTGATCCCCAGTGGGGGGCATGTAGGAGGCAGCCAATCGATGTTCTCTCTCATCAATGTTTCTATCTCTCCCTCTCCTTCCTCTCTCTAACATCAATAAAGAAAGAAAAACAATTTTTTAAAATAAGAAAACACAAAGGCAAGCCTGTCAAGTGGCTCAGTTGGTTGAGCATTGACCTGTGCACCAAAAGGTTGGTTGGATTCCCAGTTGGGCACATGCCTAGGTTACAGGGCATATGCCTGGTCAAGGTGGGTGCAAAGGGCAACCGATCAGTGTTTCTCTCTCACATCAATGTTTCTTTCTCTCTCTCTCTCTCTCTCTCTCTCTCTACCTTCCTCTCTCTAAGCATGTCCTAAGGTGAGGATTTAAATAAAGTAAGGACTTTTTTTAAAAGGCAATACTTAAATTGTGGTGATAGTTGAACAGTTCAGAAAACATTAAAATTCATTGAACTATGCACTTAAAATGTTTGAAGGGTGAATTTTATGGCATATAAATTATATGTCAAGGAACCGAAAAATGGCGGCGGAGTGAACGGAGCTACACAGACCGTCTCTCAGAACCAAACTGGAATTACAACTATAACACAGACAAATCGACGGGAAAAACCAACAGAAAAGCAGCTTGCGAGGACTATACAACGAGGGACACCGACTAGATCCCGGTAGGCTTGCGAAGGCGCGAGACGGGGCTGGGAGCCCACGGTCGGCAGCTCGGCAGCGGCCTCAGCTGGGAGCGACGCCCTCCGGTTACACTCTCAGGCGGCCCCACAGCGCAGCCGGGACAGAGGCGGAAACAGCCACAGCCACTCACCTTGGGCTCCGGCGGAGGGAGGGCAGACTGGACTGGAACTGAGTCGGGACACTCGGGGTTTGGAGGGCGCTCAGAGCTTTGGCTGAGTGCAGCCACTCAGGAAGGTGGCCACATTGCTCCTTCCCAGGGCTCTGAGGAGAGGCAGCAGCCCCTCCCTCGGAGATTCAACCCCACCCTGTGGGCCATTGAAGTGCTAATTGAGGCTCACTAACAACCAGCATCTGCCCCACCCTCGTGAAAGCCCCTTGGCTGAGCACCAGAGGGAGTTTTTCAATCAACTGACAACCCAAAACTCATCAAGTAACCTAGACTGCTAGCCTCCAGGCAAAAAGCTAGCAGATAACAGTACGTTTCCTGGGCTGGCAACTTTAACCAGGAAAGTAAGACTTGACAGTGGTGTTCAACGTGGGTCCTCCCTCGCTCATCTAAACACAGGAGAGGGAGCCACAAACAGCAGAACACCAACACCCACAGGGAGAACTTGACAGGCTCCAAAGCCCACAGTGATAGCCAAAATGGTGAAACACAGAAACAGAAGCCAAATGAAAGAGCAAGACACCTCCACCGAAGATGAGATCAATGTGGAGCAATTAGGCATGTTAACAGAGCTAGAATTCAGAGCCATGATCTTGAGGAAGCTGAACAGCATGAGTAAGGACATAGAGACACTGAAAATAAGCTAATTGGAAATTAAAAACCAACAAGAAGAGATAAAAAATGACATATCAGAAATGAAAAACACATTGGAAGGTTTAAAAAGCAGAGTGCATGAAGCTGAGGACCGGATCAGTGAATTAGAAGACAGGGTAGAAAAAATCAACCAATCAGAAAAACAAAACGAAAAAACTATTAAAAAACAGGAAGACAGCTTAAGAGAACTATGGGACAACTGGAAACGTAATAATATTCGCATCATAGGAGTCCCTGAAGAAGAAAATGAGCAAGGGACAGAGAATATATTCAAAAAAATTGTGAGAGAAAACTTCCCTAACTTGGTGAAGGAAGAAGGCATTCAAGTTCAAGAAGCACAGAGAGTCCCAAGTAAGAAGAACCCAAACAGGCCCACACCAAGACACATAGTAATTAAAATGCCACAAATTAAAGACAAAGAGAGAATCCTAAAAGCAGCAAGAGATAAGCAACAGGTTACCTACAAAGGGAACCCCATAAGGCTCTCAGCTGACTTCTCACAAGAAACACTACAGGCCAGAAGAGAATGGCATGAAGTAATCAAAGTCATGAAAAACAAGAATCTGAATCCAAGACTACTCTACCCAGCAAGGCTATCATTCAAAATAGAAGATCAAATAAAGAGCTGCCCAGACAAAAAAAAAGGCTAAGGGAATACATTAGTACCAAACCAGCACTGCAAGAAATGTTAAAAGGACTGCTGTAATTAGCAGTAGAAATGGGAAGAAAAATAGAACCACACTAAACAAAAATGGCAATAAATAAGTACATATCAATAATCACCTTAAACGTTAATGGATTGAATGCTCCCATAAAGAGACACAGAGTAGCTGATTGGATAAGAAAGCATGACTCATCTATATGTTGTTTACAAGAGACCCACCTCTCAACAAAAGACTCACATAGGTTGAAAGTGAAGGGATGGAAAAAAAATTTTCCAAGCAAATGGAAAGCCAAAAAAAGCTGGGGTAGCAATTCTCATATCTGATAAAATAGATTTCAAAATGAAGACCATAACTAGAGACAAAGACGGCCACTACATAATATTGAAAGGATCTATCCAACAGGAAGATATAACCTTGATAAACATATATGCACCCAATATAGGAGCACCAAAATATATTAAAAATCTTCTGGAGGACTTCCAAGGAGAAATCGACAACAATACAATCATAGCAGGGGACTTCAACACCCCGTTGACAGCACTGGATAGATCCTCTAGGCAAAAAATTAGCAAGGAAACAGACTCTAAATGAAGCACTAGACCAAATGGATTTAATAGATATCGACAGAGAATTACACCCCAAAACTACAGAATACACATTCTTCTCAAGTGCACATGGAACATTCTCAAAGATAGACCACATGATAGGACACAAACTAAATCTCTACAAGTTCAAGAAGATTGAAATCATATCAAGCATCTTCTCAGATCACAATGGCATGAAACTAGAAATCAATTGCAACAAGAACATGCAAAGACATTTCAACACATGGAGGCTAAATAGCATGTTATTAAACAATGAATGGGTCACCGACGAGATCAAGGAAGAAATTAAAAACTTCCTGGAAACCAATGAAAATGCACACACAACAACACAAAATCTATGGGATGCAGCGAAAGCAGTTCTGAGAGGGAAGTTCATAGCACTACAGGCCTACCTCAAAAAACAAGAAAATTTTCTAATTGACTGTCTAACCTCACAACTTAAAGAATTAGAAAGCAAACAAAAAGAAAACCCCAGAGCAAGTAGAAGGAAGGAAATAGTAAAGATCAAAGCAGAAATAAATGACATAGAGACCAAAAAAACAATTCAAAGGATCAATGAAACAAAGAGCTGGTTTTTCGAAAAGATAAACAAGATTGATGGACCCTTAGCTAGACTCACCAAGAAACAAAGAGAGAGAACCCAAAAACACAAAATAAGAAATGAAAGAGGAGAAGTAACAACCAACACCACGGAAATACAAAAGATCGTTAACAACTACTATGAACAATTATATGGCAACAAATTCGACAATCTCAGCGAAATGGACAAATTTCTAGAAACACACAGTCTCCCAAAACTATTCCCGGAAGAGATAGAAAACTTGAACAGACCAATAACAACTAAGGAAATTGAAGAGGTAATCAAGACTCTTCCAGCAAACAAGAGCCCAGGCCCAGATGGTTTCACGGGGGAGTTTTACCGAACATTCAAAAAAGAACTAACACCCATTCTCCTCAAACTATTTCAAAAAATTCAAGAAGAAGGAAGACTTCCAAACACGTTCTATGAGGCCAGCATAATTCTAATTCCAAAACCAGAAAAAGACACTACGAAGAAAGAAAACTACAGGCCAATATCCCTGATGAACATAGACGCCAAAATCCTGAACAAAATATTAGCAAATCGGATCCAGAAATACATCAAAAAAATTATTCACCATGACCAAGTGGGATTCATTCCAGGGATGCAAGGCTGGTACAATATTCGCAAATCAATAAACGTGATACACCACATCAACAAAATGAAGAATAAAAACCACATGATCATATCAATAGATGCTGAAAAAGCATTCGACAAAATCCAGCATCCATTTCTGATAAAAACGCTCAGCAATGTAGGAATAGAGGGATCATATCTCGACATAATAAAGGCCATATATGAAAGACCTACAGCCAACATCATACTCAATGGACAGAAACTAAAAACATTTCCATTAAGAACAGGAACAAGGCAGGGATGTCCACTTTCGCCACTCTTATTTAACATTGTACTGGAAGTCTTAGCCACAGCAATCAGACTTGAAGAAAAAATGAAAGGGATCCAAATTTGAAAGGAGGAAGTGAAACTGTCATTATTTGCAGATGACATGATATTGTACATAGAAAACCCTAAAGACTCCATCAAAAATCTATTAGACTTAATAAATGAATTTGGCAAAGTAGCAGGATACAAAATTAACGTCAAGAAATCGACGGCATTCTTGTACATCAATGATGAACTCACAGAAAGAGAAACTGAAAAAACAATCCCATTTACCATCTCGCCAAAAAAATTACGATACCTAGGAATAAACTTAACCAAAGAAGTAAAGGACCTATTTGCAGAAAACTACAGGTCATTGAAAAAAGAACTAGAGGAAGATATAAAAAAGTGGAAGCACATACCCTGTTCATGGATTGGAAGAATTAACATAATTAAAATGTCCATACTACCCAAAGCAATCTATAGATTCAATGCAATCCCCATCAAAATACCAACGACATATTTCATAGAACTAGAACAAATACTTCAAAAGTTCATATGGAACCAAAAAAGACCCCGAATAGCCACAGCAATCTTGAAAAAGAAGAACAAAGTAGGTGGGATCACAATACCAGATATCAGGTTCGCCCTGGCCGGTTTGGCTCAGCGGTTAGAGCGTCGGCCTGCGGTACAGAGACAGATATCAGGTTATACTACAAAGCGACTGTAACCAAAACAGCCTGGTACTGGCACAAGAACAGGCATATAGACCAGTGGAACAGAACTGAAAACCCAGAAATGGACCCAAGGAAATACGCTCAATTAATATTTGACAAAGAAGGCAAGAGCATACAGTGGAGTAAAAACAGCCTCTTTAGTAAATGGTGTTGGGAAAATTGGACAGCTACATGCAAAAAAAATGAAACTAGACCATCAACTTACACCATACACAACAATAAACTCAAAATGTATAAAAGACTTAAATGTGACCCGTGAATCCATAAAAATTCTAGAAGAAAATGTAGGCAACAAAATTTCGGACATCATACGGAGCAGAATTTTCACTGATACATCACCTAAGGCAACAGAAATAAAGGAGAAAATGAACACATGGGACTACATCAAACTAAAAAGCTTCTGAAAGAAACAATCATCAAAATGGAAAGGCAACCCACTGTATGGGAGAAGATCATTGCCAATGATGTATCAGATAAGGGGTTAATTTCCAATATATATAGAGTGCTCATACAACTCCACAAAAGGAAGACAAAGAACCCAATTAAAAAATGGGCAGAGGAGCTGAATAGACACCTCTCCAAACAGGACATACAAATGGCCAAGAGACATATGAAGAAATGCTCAACATCACGAATCATCAGAGAGATGCAAATTAAAACAACAATGAGGTATCACCTCACACCTGTCAGAATGGCCGCCATCAACAAATCATCAAACAACAAGTGTTGGCGAGGGTGTGGAGAAAAGGGGACTCTAGTACACTGCTGGTGGGAATGCAGACTGGTGCAGCCGCTATGGAAAACAATATGGTGCTACCTCAAAAAATTAAAAATTGAACTTCCATTTGACCCAGTGATCCCACTGCTGGGAATATACCCTAAGAAGCCTGAAACACCAATCAGGAAGAATATATGTACCCCCATGTTCATAGCAGCACTATTTACAATAGCTAAGATCTGGAAACAGCCCAAGTGTCCACCAGTAGACGAATGGATAAAAAAGCAGTGGTACATGTACACAATGGAGTATGCAGCGGTAAGAAAGAAAGATCTCTTATCCTTTGAGACGACATGGAGGGACCTGGAAAGTATTATCCTAAGTGAAAGAAGCCAAGCAGAAAAAAGACAAATACCACATGATCTCACTTATATATGGAATATAAAGAACATAACAGTCTGAGGAATACAGTAGACCCAGACACATGGAAGTAGGGCACAGACTGACATCCCTCAGAAGAGGGGATGGGGGGGTGGGGGGGTGGGAAGAGATAAACCTCAGAACTTATATGCATGTATGCATGACCAATGGACATGGACAACTAAGCCGGGGACAGGGTGGAGGGGGGGTAGGGTGAGGGGTGCCAATGGGGTAAAAAGGTAAAATATCTGTAACAAAAAAAAAATAAAAATTCATATAAAAAAAAATTATATGTCAATAAAAAATAAAAATTTTAAAGGTAATACTCAAAATTCATCACATCTTATTTATGTTATTATAATTTACTGTAACCTATACTCTTGAGGTGACTTGCATCTATTGTGGCTATCGGGTGAAAATTCTATCAAATAGAAAGCTACTGCACATCTCTTCCCAATTCCATATTCTGTAACATCTCTTCAAAGCTTGAATAAGCCATGATGAGATTATTAACACCATGGAAATAGGCAAATATTTCAAACCAGGGCATGGTTCATCATTTGTTAATTGTCTAGATTTAAGGTAATAGAGAAAATATTAATAATGCAGATTAAACTTAAAAGTGCTTTGTGTCTGTTGTCTTTGCATTGTGAATAGCTCCAAGGATTGAGTAAGTGTTCTTCCAGAATTTGAAAACTATTATCCAGTTCAGAAAAGAAGTCATTCATGTCATGATGAACACATGTACTTATGAGTGTTGGTTGATATTTTCATTTACCATAACAAGTAATGTGAAAGTGAAGTAAAGACTTATGGCAGAATTACACTCATCATCGAGCTTTTATTCATAGTCTGATTTTGTGAGCCTATTATTGGTAATAGAATTCTAAAAACTCAGTGGATTTGGTAAGAATAACAGTCACAGAGAGTATATTAAATTTTATGAAGATTTGCAAATTGTATGCTACTTATCCTTTATATAACTAAAATTTATAATACATTTTTATATGTGTATATATACACGTATATAAGTACACACATACACACTTTCTCTTCTTACCAGAATGCCATTGTCTAGTATCCTCATTTCCACGTTTCTCTTGAAAAATCCAATCTGGTAATACTGTACCTATATGCCCACCTAGTAATTTCAGTTGGCTAGAGGTGAGGCAATGTCTTATCCCCCTTAGACAAGTGCACAGTCTCTCCAGTTCATGCACAGTCCTCACCACTTCCTATTGTTCTACCCTCTGCTTCTCATGTTTTCATTATCTGCCTGACTCTTGTGGGCTTCTAAGCCCACTGTTACTGGTCCTCTCCTGGAGAATTAAACACAAGTCCATAATATTGACCAGAGGACCAATAACTGAAACATATGTAGTACTAATCTCCTGTGGTAGGCTGACTAATGGCCCCCAAAGATGTTCAGGGCCTAATTCCCAGAACCTGAGAATATGTGACTTTACATGGTTAAGGGGATTTGCAGTGGTGATTAAGTTAAATATACTGAGCTGGGGAGATTATCCTAGATTATCTGTGTGGGATCAGTGCAATTCACAAAGGTCTTATCAGAAGGAGGCAAGAGGATCAGAGTCAGAAGATGTGCAGACAGAGCAGTGGTTGCGGGGATGTGCTTTGAGGATGGAGGAAGGCACCACGAGCCAAGGAATGCAGCTGGCATCTAGATGCTGGAAAGAGGCAAGGAAGCACTCTCCTCTAGAGCCTCCAGAAGGAACCCAGTCCTCCTGACACTTTGATTTTAGCCCTATAAGACTCATTTTGGATTTCTGACTTTCAGAACTGTAAAATAATGAATTTGCATTGTTTTAAGCCAGCAAGTTTGTGATCATTTGTAACAGCAGCAATAGGAAACAAATATACCTTCCAATTCCCTTCAATAATATATATTTCCCCTCTGCCCAAATTCTCTTTCCTTTAACCAGCTAAATCCCTGCCTAAAGTTTTCTAACCAGGTTCTTTAAACCAACAACTATATTTTTGCTTAAAATCTTGATTTCGGTTTTGTAATGAATGGAGGATCAAGGCAGAACAAGCAGAGAATCCATGTTTTGGAACAGACTACCACTCCTCCATCTTATATCTGGTACTACTCAACCTACTGGCCATTCTTACTCAAAGTGAAAGGGAGGTGGGACAACCAGTGTAGATCATTTAAAAAATTTTTTCTTTATTGATTTATAGAGAGAGAGGAGAGGAGAGGGAGAGAGAGAAACATTGATGAGAGAGAACACTGATTGGCCACCTCCTGCATGCTCCCCACTAGGGATCAGGCGCACAACCTGGGCATGTGCCCTGACAGAATCGAACTGGTAACCTCTTGGTGCATGGGTCGATGCTCAACCACTGAGCTACAGCAGCCGGGCAAGGGTAGACCATTTAAATAAACCCAAGTTTCCCTCGTCTGTCGGCATCATTCTGTCTCTGGCTATCCCATTCCCAATTCTTTCCTTTTTGCCAACCCAATTTTTATTCTCCATCTCCCTTCCTACTTTGCCTTTCAGCTCAACTAACTCACCAGTCTGGTCCCTTGGCTCCTGATCTACTGGCTTAGTTTCCTAAACTCCATCTAGCATGTCCATTCCTCCCGTGGTGTATCTGGACTGGTAACTCAGAATTAAAACTCCCTTTGGTTCGGCTACAACCTCTCCCCTTTTCGTGAAAACTGCACTTATTCCTGCTGGAGATCCTTCTCAGCTCAGCTGTAAAAAAATCCAAGTACTTAAAATTCATGAAAATAAAGAGCATTTTTGGTATATATCCTTTTTGTTAACAGCAATATTTAAGAATTCAAATTGATATCACATTTTCCTGTAATAGTAACATTATAAATAACGGTGCACCAGCTCAGTCCACCAAACATATGACTTACCTACAATATAAGCAAACTATAGAATTCCTCTGCATTCTGGGTCACAGAGTAAAGAGTAAGAGGTTTGCTGAGCTCCAGGCCAGCCATGGGTAAATTCTGAAGTGAGTTAAGTTCTATTTGGTTTTTGTTTTTTTCTTTAGTCTCCTTTCTATTGCCCTCACACGTAATTAAATCTAAAATCTTCCACCACCACACCTGGCCGGTGTGGCTCAGTGCTTGAGCTCAGTGGAGGTCACTGGTTCAATTTCCAGTCAGGGCACATGCCCAAGTTGTGGGTCAAATCCCAAGTTGTGGGTCAAATCCCCAGTGGGGGGCATGCAGGAGGCAGCCAATCAGTGTTCTCTCTCATCGATGTTTCTATCTCTCTAAAATCAATAAAGAAAAAAAAAATTTTTTTTTAAATCTTCCACCACGGCTACCACCAGTTGAACTGTGGACTGCACTATCTAATTTGGTAGCCACTAGTCACGTGTGGCAATTAAGCACATGAATTTCAAAGTCTTAATACAAAACAAGAATGTAAAATATCTCATTAATACTTTGTACATTAAGTAGATGGTTAAGTGACAATATTTGGGTACATTGGGTTAAATAAAATATATTAAAATTGACTTCACTTAAGTTTTTTTTATATATATTTTGTTCAGAGAGTGGGAGAGAGAGAGAGAAACATCGACGTGAAAGGGACACATCGAGTGGTTGCCACCCTCACAACCCAACCAGGGCCAGGGACAAACTGCAACCGAGGTACATGCCCTTAGCAGGAACCGAACACGGGTCTCTCTGGACCTCAGGCCGACGCTCTAACCGCTGAGCCAAACTGGCCAGGGCTTCACTTAAGTTTTTAATGTGGTCACTAGAAAATTTAAATTATATACATGGCTCACACTGTGTTTCTATTGGGCAGCACTGCTCTACCCTTACTCTCCACAGACCAGCAACTTGAGTATCTCTTGGAAGCTGTGAGAAAGCAGAATCACAGGCCCACTGCATTAGAGTCTGCCATTTAACAAAGTCCCCAGGTGATCATCTGTACATTAAAATTTGAAAAGCACAGCCCAGCTGGTGTGGCTCAGTGACTGAGCGCTGACCCATGCATCAGGAGATCGCACGTTTGATTCCTGGTCAGGGCACATGCCCAGGTTGTGGGCCAGATCTCCAGTGCGGAGCATGCTGGAGGAGGCCAATTGATGTTTTCTCTCATCGATGTTTCTATCTCTCTTCTTCTCCCTTGCTCTCTCTCTAAAATCAATAAAGAAAAAAAAAATTTTTTTTTAATTTGAAAAGCACAGTTCAGGGATCAGCAAACTTTTTCTTTAAAGGGCCAGACAGTAAATATTTCAGACTTTGGAGGCCATACAGTTTCAATCACAACTACTGAAGTCTGTCATTTTATTATATGTAAGTGAATGAGTGTGGATGTGTTCCTGTGAAACTTCACTTACAAACACAGGCCACAAAGTTTGGCCACCCGTGGCTAGACCAGTGGTTTCTCAAACATTAGCATTCATTAGCATCACGTGGGGAGCCAGGTAACCGATGCCTTGCTGGGCCCCACCCTCGGGGTTTCTGATTCAGTAGGCTTAGAGAACGGTCTGGGAATTTGCATTTTAACAAGTTTCCAGGTGATGCCAGTACTGAGGGCCCAGACACCACAATTGGAGAACCACTACTCTAGAGTGATGGTTTTTTATTCTGACTGTACATCAGAATTATCTAGGAGTCTTTGTAAAAATATCCATGCTGTGGACTTACTCCAGACCAGTCAAATCACAGTCTCTAAGGGTGGGGCCTGGCGGCATTGATATTTTTTGTTTACATTCCCCATGTGTTTCTAATATGCAACCAGGTATCTGCACATAACAAAATTACCTACAGTTCCCACAATGGCAAGGAATTAGGAGACAGAAATACCAATAAACTAATTTACAATTATCTGTGAAAGACCTAGTGCATCTTAACACACCAAAGACAAATATCTTTCCAAAAAATTTCTCTTCATGGCTCTCAAACTGGTAGAACAGACAGCCTGACGAATTTTTAAATTTTTAAATTTTCTGGTTGTTTGGGAAGGTATTTTTAAGGGAGCAGGAAGAAAGGCATGCTCTCAGGATTTGCTTTCCTACACTGTTTCTGTTTTTTTCGTTTCACAAGTAAACAACTCAGCAACAGCAAGTGCCAAGACCTGACTCCTCATTCTGACCTTGCTGTTAAACCAGCTATGTGACCTTGGATAAGTCACCTGAGCTTGTGCTTCCTTGACTATAAAAGTAAAGGGTTTGACTTCTGTCCCTTCTAGCTCTAAACGTCTTTGGTTTTTTTATTTGCATTTTACAAATTATGACTTACTATAAACATTTCAAGATTTTTCTCTCTGCAGCAGCCATGGGTATTGTGTCAATACAGCCAGGACAACAGTGAAGGCAACTGTTTACCCAGAGATGTTCTGTACATGATTTTTGTTTATGTGGTAGCAAATCCCTCAGCACCAAGTAGCTTGCCAGCTTGGTGGACCACCCTCAGAAATCAGAATCATGGCCAGGGCCCTGTTGAATGGAGACTTCAGTTACTGTGCCAAGTTCTCAGCTACTTTGAATAGTGATATTGGGGCATGAGAAGAGGAGAGAGTGGAATAATCTTAACTATAGACAAAGAGAGTAAAGACAAAGTCCTAGGATACGGGGGGGTTTAATCCTGGATGAAGGAAGAACAGAAGAGACCCAAGAGAAGTCAACAGAGATATCTCAGCTTTGGTATAAAAATATAGGTCAAGTGGGTAATAACAACTGGGGCATACAGTCGGGGAGGCAATAGGGACACTCGTGTGAACCAGAGGAAAATAGATTAGAGGGGAAAGAAGCAGGCATATGTTACTGACTTTCTGCATCTGTATTTCAGGCCTAACTCACTTTAAAATAGTCCAAATGCCTTTAGAAAGGCCAATAAGTTTACAGTAATAAGATCCATTCTGTGGCCGCCATCAACAAATCATCAAACAACAAGAGTTGGTGAGGGTGTGGAGAAAAGGGGACTCTAGCACATGGCTAGTGGGAATGCAGACTGGTGCAGCCACTATGGAAAACGATATGGTGTTACCTCAAAAAATTAAAAATTGAACTGCCATTTGACCCAGTGTTCCCACTTCTAGGAATATACCCTAAGAAGCCTGAAACACCAATCAGAAAGAATATATGTAACCCCATGTTTACAGCAGCACTATTTACAATAGCTAAGATTTGGAAACAGCCCAAATGTCCATCAATAGACGAATAAATAAAACAGCTGTGGTACATATACGCAATGGAGTACTATGCAGCTGTAAGAAATAAAGATCTCTTATCCTTTGAGACGACATGGAGGAACCTAAAAAGTATTATCCTAAGTGAAACAAGCCAAGCAGAGAAAGACAAGTATCATGTGATCTCACTTATTTGTGGAATATAATGAACATAACAGTCTGAAGAACAGGGTAGTCCCAGAGACGTGGAAGTAGGGTACAGATTGACAATCCCAAGAAGAGGAGGTGGCAGAGGGGAGGAGAAATAGACTGCAGAACTTATATGCATGTACACATAACCAATGGACATGGACAATAAAGCTGGGGACAGGGCAGGGAGGGAGGGGGAGGAAGGTGTCAATGGAGGGAAAAGGAGAAACATCTGTAACAAAAATAAATAAATAAAGATCCATTCTGACTCTTTAGAAGCCCCCATTAAATGAAGGTGCTTCTAATACTGGACAGACAGACTTTGGACACTAGGAGTCATAATGTCTATATGGGCTTTTTAAGGCAAACATTTTATTAACTTACTTCACTAGATATTCTTTCTACTTAATACTCTTTTTCATGTCATACACCCATGGGGACTAGTTTTCCAGTTAGAGATTTATTTTTTACTCTTCTAAATAATCTCAGTTTAATAAGGAATTAATTAAATTGATATAGTGAAAAAAGCAAGTGGAATGATCACTAGCAACAGTCTAGTAATTCATCTTTTATCAATAATGGGTGTGAATCAGTGTAGGGTGAGCCAGTCTCTTTCTTTCCTTGAAGTCCTGCCTAGATTCATAAAATAGAAACTTTTACCAGCAAGTCCACCCTCTTGAGGAACTTCCAACAATAATTCTAGCCTCTTACTCATCTGGAAGAAAGGAGAAGCAACTTATCTGATTGCTAAAATTGGGGAAAATACATAGCTTATGCACATCTTTGACTTGAGTCTCGAGAATCGAAATGAGACTCTAAAAACTGAAAAGTTATGGCATTGGGCTGAATATTACCAAGCATTCCTGTTACTCAGCAGGGGTGGGGGAGGGGGCATTTGAAAAGGATAGGAAAGCCCAGCCAGTGTGGCTCAGTGGTTGAGCGTCAACCCATGCACCAAGAGGTCACCAGTTCAATTCCCTGGGCACATGCCCAGGTTGTGGGCCAAATCCCTAGTAGGGAGCATGTAGGATGTGGCCAACTGATGTTCTCTCATTGATGTTTCTATCTCTCTCTCTCCTCTCTAAAATCAATCAATAAATAAATTTTTAAAAAATTTTAAAAAGAGCCCTGGCTGGTTTGGCTCAGCAGTTAGAGTGTCGGCCCATGGAACAGAGAGCCCCGGGTTCGGTTCCCACTGAGGTCACATACCTTGGTTGCAGTCTGTCCCCAGCCCCGGTTGGGGTCGTGTGGGGTCGTGTCTCTCCCACATCGCTGTTTCTCTCTCTCTTCCTCCCTGTCTCCCTCCTGCTCTATCTGAAGATAAATGCAAAAATGTCCTCGGGTGAGGATAAAAAAAATTTTTTTAAATAAAAAGATATGAAAGTGATAGTTATTTAAAAGAGAAACATTACCTGTTTATGTTCCAATAAAGTGCATATTTGTGTTGGCATTTCTTTTTTCTTTTTAATCTGAAATAGGATAATATGTTATACATTCATTTCCAACTTGTGTTTTTCACATAATTATGTACCATTGGAATTCCTCTAGGTTAATATATGAAAATCTAATTCATTCTTCTTCATTGTGGTATGATAGCTTGTGGTAAAATTATAATTTATCCTACCATTCTTTCATTAATGGTTATTCAGATTATTTCCAGCTTGGTTTTTATTTGTTTTTTTGCCACTACAAACAACATTTAATAACATCTTATTCATATATCCTAAGTATTTGTGCTTTTGTTCCACAGTATAGGTTATCAAAAGGGATTACAAGATCAAATGGTATGATGTATTTTAAACCTTGACAGATATTGCCAGATGTTTTCCCAAGGAGTTCTCACTATTTGAATTCCATCCAACAATTTTTTGACTACCCATTTTTAATTTCACCAACACATACTGTTTTCAAAGTTTCCCATTTTTACCAGACTAATGATTTAATTTTTATTTTCCTAAGTACTAGTGAAATAGAGTACCTTTTCATGTATTTAGTAGATATTTGCTTTCTTTTTATGAATTTTCTGTGCATACATTTTACCGATTTTTTAAATTAGGTCATTTGCCTTATTATTTTTTTATCCTCACCGGAGGACATTTTTTTTTGCATGTATCTTCAGATAGAGCAAGAGGGAGAGAGGGAGGAAGAAAGAGAGAGAAACATTGATGTGAGAGAGACACATTGAAGTGGCTGCCACCCACACGACCCCAACCGGGGCCGGGGACAAACTGCAACCGAGGTACGTGCCCTTAGCGGAAACCGAACCCAGGACTCTCTGGTCCATGGGCTGATGCTCTAACCACTGAGCCAAGCTGGCCAGCGCTGCCTTATTTTTTATCATTGTTTATTAGGGTTGTTAAATTTGTCTATCATAGATGTCAAAATATTTTTCTCTTTTATCTTCTTTTGCTTTCATTTGTTATGTTTAAGTGTACATATGTTTAAGTTTTTTTAAGTTTAATATCTCAGGCTTTTATTGAAACTGGGTTTCTTATCTGCTTAAGAAGTTCTCCCTACCCAAGATTATGAAACTATGCTCCTAAATTTCATTATTTTATATTTCTACATTGAAATCTTTAATATATCAACAATGTATTTTTCATTGAGGTACAATTCACATACCAAGAAAGGCACTCATCTTAAGGGTAGGATTCAATGATTTTTGACAAACATGTACATCCAAATTAACAGAACACCATTGAGATCCAGAACATTTTCATCACTCCAAAGAGTTTTCATGTGGCTTTTTGCCACCAATTCACAGACCTCATTGACAGCCACTATTCTGATTTCTATTACATACGTTAGTTTTGCTTATTATTGAATTTCATATCAATGGAATCATACAATGAGAACTCTTTTCTGTCTTCTTTCACTCAACATAATATTTTTGAGGGTTTTTTTTCCATGTTATTGCTAAGCCTGCTGAGCTATATTCCATTGTATGAATATACAAGAGTTTGTCTACCCATTCTCCTGTTGATGGACATTTGGGTTGTTTCCAGTTTGGGCTCTTATGAATCAAGCATCCATAAACATTCACAGACACACGTCTTTTTATGGACAGATTGGATAGATGTTTTCATTTCTCCCTAGGGAAGTAGCTAGAATGGATATGTCTTAGAGTAGATGAAAATTTTAACTTATTAAAAAGTTTAAACTGTTAAACCTTTTTCCAGAATGACTGTACCAATTGATACACCTACAAGAAAACTGGGAGTTCCTGTTGCTCACATCCTCACCATTTGCTGCAGGCTTCTTCATCTGATCCAGGCTAGCAGGTTGGAAATGCCCTCTTCTTGTGATTTCAGTCTGCATTTCCCTAATAATTGAAACAAAGCCCCTTTTCAGGTCCTTAGTACCATTTAAAATGGGCTGTTTGTCTTCTATTGATGAGTTGTAGAGTTCTTTTTATTATTATTATGTTTTATTGTTTTTTTTAAGAGAGAGAGAGAAACGTCAATGTGAGAGTGATACATTGATCAGCTGCCTCCTGCATGCCCCCTACTGGGGATCAAGCCACAACCTGGGCATGTGCCCTGACCGGGAATGGAACCAGGACCTCTCAGTCCATGGGACCAATGCTCAATCCACTGAGCCACACAGGCCAGGCTGTAGAGTTCTTTATATGTTCTGGATACAACCCTTTAGTCAGATCTATGCATTGTGAATATTCTTTCCCATTTGTGGCTTTTCATTTTTTTAACAATGTCTTTTGATGACAAGGATATTTAATTTAAATAAAGTCTAATTCATGAATTTTCTGTTTGTAGTTATTTTCATGAGAAATCTGCATTCTCTGAGTTTGCAAAGATATTCTTTTATGTTTCCTTTTAGAAACTTTATAATTTTACCATTTAAATATAGGTCATTAATTTATTTTAAGTTTTGTTCATAAGGATGAAACAGGTCTTGAAGTTCATTTTTTCTGATTGTGTAATCAGTTGTTTCAGCACTACTAAACCAAAGTCTTCATGAGGGCAGGACTAGTCCAATCAGAATGAAAAGATAAAAAAGAATTACAATGCCTAGAATTGTCAAAGATAAGAAGAATTGGGCACTTTTTTTTTTTTTTTTTTTTAATCCTCACCCGAGGACATTTTTCCATTTTTTGTTCAGATAGAGCGGGAGGGAGAGAGAGGAAGAGAGAGAGAGAGAAACATCGATGTGAAGGGACACATCGAGTGGCTGCCACCCGCACGACCAACCAGGGCCGGGGACAAACTGCAACCGAGGCACTTGCCCTTAGCGGGAACCGAACCCGGGTCTCTCTGTACCGCAGGCCGGCACTCCAACCGCTGAGCCAAACCGGCCAGGGCGAGAATTGGGCACTTTTATACAAGCTGGTGTATAAATGTAAATCATAAATTGATAGTACTTTTCTTCAGAGCAATTTGGCAAATTATCAAGATCCTTAAAATATATGTAAACTTTAAACTAGCAATTAATTGATTCAAAAAGTTGAACTGTCAACTTAATTTCTAAGAATGTGTGCTAAGGAAATAACTCACATGCCCAAAGATTTATGTACAATGTCACAGAATAGAAGTAATCCAAATGTCCAAAAATCAGGAAATAGGTAAAATAAATTATGATGTTTATAATAAATTTCACAATAGAATTTTATGCAACTATAAAATAGGGTTCATAAGTGCTTTACAATGCTGTTGCTATATTTGTAATATATTACGTGAGAAAGAAGTATAAAACACCAAATATAATTTGACAACATTTTTGCAAAAAGATGAGAGGGATATACACCAAAATGTTCTACTCTTAAAAGAATAGTTTATTCTTTGCACCCATTCATTCTTTAATCCTCAACAAAATTGGGGGTTGGGATTATAGGTAGTGTTATTTTTTGTCTACATTTCCTTTTTGTCTGTACAATTAGCATATGTTGCTTTTATACTAAGAAAAAAAAAACCTAATAAAGAAAAAAAGAGGAGCCTCCAAAACCAGTATGTGGTTTTTTTGTTGCTGATTTTTTTGTTGTTGTTGTTGTTTTGTTAATCCTCACTGGAGGATATTTTTTTCCATTGATTTTTAGAGACAGTGGAAGGGAGGGAGGGAGAAAAGGGGCGGGGGGGAGAGAAAGAGCAAAATTGATTAGACACATCCATTGGTTGCCTCCCACATGTACCCTGATAGGGGCCAGGATTGAACCGTCATCTCAGGTGTGTGTCCTTGACCGGGAATCAAGCCCATGACCCTTTGGTGTGAGGGCTGATGCTCTAACCACTGTGCACCACCAGACAGAGCCAAAACCAGTGTGTGTTTTGATCATGTGTTTTGTTCCCCACTCAAATTCCAAACAACTGTATTTCAGTGAATGGCTACTTCTCTTCCCTTTGCCCTGTGCAGATAGTATGTGGATACATGGCAGATTTACAATTACTCCTCCTCCACTCAGCACATCTATTGTTTTCATCATAGCTCTGATAGGTGTGTGTCATGTGGGCAAACACGGAGAAACAATGAACTGCTCATCAACACTGCCACATAGTCAAACAGGAAATAAAAGACTAAGTTGAGAAAAAAAGGTCATCTGTAGTAGGTATATCCAGAATTTCACCTCTCATTTAGAGAAGAAAATTGAATTGCATTTACTGTCCATGTGTTCGAACAAAGAGAACTTGTCACCTCACCTACTCCCTCCCACCTCCGTTTGTGCTACCATTTTATACATTTGCTTTGCTCGTGTAGATAAAAGGGACATGCTGGTTCTTGTTCTGTTTCCTCTCTGTGTCAGTCATATAATTTAGCCCTATCATCTGGTCCCATTTGACCAGTGCCTGGAATCACAGGCTTCCCTTAAATCTCAAGCTAAAAGCACAATTCAGTGAGATCTGTTTCCTTCCTCTAAAGTCAATTATCCTACTGGGAAGTGAGTAATTTGCTCCTCCCTCCCATTCATTCTTTAGTCCTCCACAGGACTGTAGCATGTTTGAACTAGAAAAAGTCTCAGACAATAAAGCTGTCACTTAAAAAGTGCTCACTCTATAATAGGCACATATATTAACACATTTAATCTTTACATTTCGGAGGTAGGATCTATCCTCATTTCAAAGATCAAGGAACTGAGGCACAAAGACGTTAGGTGAAATTGTCCAGTGTCACACAAGAAGTATTCCAAGATTGGAAGGGAATTTGTCTGGCACCAAAGTCTCCTTCACTTCAGGCTCTGCCTCTCTGACATCATCTATATGTCCAGTCCCTCAGAGAATACCAAGTACCATCCCAGGGGAGAAACACCTACCATGTGCTGACAGTGTATAACACACTTTATATCTCAAATCTATACAATAACTCTACAAGATCAATAGTATGGTTTCCATAATACAGATGAGGAAAGTGAGACTCAGGAAGAGTAAGTCAGTTCCCCACAGCATCTCAACTATTAAGTAAAAGAAGTAAGATTCTAACCCAGGTCCATCTGTTCAGTCATTGCTCTTATACTCACTCTCTTCTTGCAACTCTGTTTTTTTTCTAGTAAACCTTTGTGTAAATGAATATTAAAAGATAGGGAAGTAGAATTTTGTACTTTTACCATCTTAAAAATCATTGATTATGAAGAAAGGAAGATCAGACCCCAAGTCTCTAAGACAAGGCTGATGGTGAATAGGAGGAATCACAAGTACTTTTTTCTTTCTAAATAGTGTGTTTCATAAGGTGAAGCATGAGTATGCCAAAAAAGGAAAATGAGGAGGTATTTCTTACTCTGCCCTCTATCAGTAAGCTTTTTTTCTTTAATTTTCTTAGGTGGTATAATATAGTCTTATGATTATCCTTACACCTTTATAGACATGTTCGTGCAAAGTTGAGAAAGGCTATGTCAGAAACTGCTAGCCTAATACTATGTTAAACATTGCAGTCTTCTTTCTGCTTTACTCCCAACCAAAGGCCAAATTAGGTGGTTTATGAGAGTCAGTGAAATGTATGGGGCACACTGACCTTCCTACCCCTCTCCAACACATGAGCCACAGATATAGACACAGATATAGACACTAACCTGGGAACTCACAGAGGTCAAATGGGGAAAATTTGCTATAAGCACTCGGCCACAAGTCTAAAAATACTCCATGCATTAGTTTGAGGTTAATTAGGAGGACGAGTTTTGTCATAAGGCCAAACACCTCCTCTAACCTGAAGGAATGATCATTCAAAGCATGTCATTCAAGGTGACAGAGAAGACCTAGGGTCACTCAGTTCTTTTCAGAGTTGCTGCTTGTAATTATCTTTATTTACATGTAATTATCTTTATTTCATTTTTATAATTTTCTATGTAAATCAAAAAATTGGAAGAAAAATAACTAATATCCGTGTTCAACATTCTTTTGATGCACAAATCTCTTACCTATTTTTCCTGGAGAAAACATCAATTCAATAGAGAAGAATGCTGAGCGAGCAGGATATGATCTGGGTTATAAATTAACAGCTCATACTATTAAACGATGAGGATCATTCATTAATGAGCAAAATACAATGAACAAAAAATGAATTTTCCTTCTTCCAAGTCATTTGGTGAAATATTAGAGCTTAATTAATTATAGCCAGAGAAAGAACATTTTCTCTAAAAATATTTTGACTTGATTCTTCAATAACGGAAGCATACTATTTAGTATCCAGGGGTCATAAAATCTGTCCTTTATGCTCTTGCTATTAACAGTGTTGTACTTGCAACTACAAGTTACTAAAAATATTGGAGGCATTAGCATGGAGCTACGACACTCAGAGCTGAAATCCGATGCCCAGAAACTGCTGCCAGCTTTGAAATCGCCCATCATCGCTGAGTCAGTTTTCATGTGCATGTCTGCTGGAGAGCAGTGATCAGCTCGGGCCAGATTTGGCAGGTGTTGTCCTCATATTCCAAAGTAAGACAGAAGCTCTCTAAAAATATCTTCCTTCCTTATTCACGCAGGCACCATATTATTCTGGGAATGAATGCTTTACTCCCAACCAGAGGGTGTATATGTATTCATTTATCTTTCATACCATTCCTTGTTCCAAAAAAAAAAAAAAAGACTTGTGTTTATGTCG
The DNA here is from genome assembly GCF_014108415.1 of Molossus molossus. NCBI lineage: Eukaryota > Metazoa > Chordata > Mammalia > Chiroptera > Molossidae > Molossus > Molossus molossus. The sequence continues at coordinate 29,037,363 of NW_023425349.1, forward strand.
CATTTTAGGATGGAGCACCTGACCTGATGCCTGGAACATAGTACTCAACAGATGATGAAGGAATGAACGATTCAGTAAAGCAACTCAGAACCCCTTTCCCAGGAATTATATTGTAAAATACTAAAAGCCCAAAACAATTGGCTTATTTTTAAGTAGCAGTGCATTTCTTACAAATTTCTAGTTATTTTTGTAGCGCTTATCCTTATCTAGATATACGACAGTGGTATGTGAAAACGCAACTTCCTTGGCCAACACAGCCCTCAGTCTCTGTCTTTCTGAGTCTTCTCCTACACATATCTCCCTATCCTTCTCACTTTCTTTGTTCAAGCTATTATCTCCTCCTCCAATGCTCTCTTTATCATTTACAACAATCTGAATTATTTAAGTGCTAGCTGAAAATTTAGCTCTTGTGAGAATCTTTCCCCAGGAGCCTGCAATCCTTCCTCATTTTCACCCCTCAACTCATACACACTATGTCCGTGCTGGTTATCCCAGTACTTCCAGTTTTCCTTCCTTATAGTTGTTCTTAAACTAATTATGGTGCATGGGTATTTTATTTCTCCTTAATTATGAGTGTCATTCAGAAAAGCAGCTATTCTGTCTTTTAGACACACCCCCTTCCACTGCTCCATAGGGTTGATTTCCCTATGTTGTATACAGTAAGAGCTCAATGAATGCTTCACTGTTCAAAGATCACACTTCATAAGGTATCAGCCAAAGCTCAAGGCAGGTTTCTGTTCTTGGTTCTTTGGGCAATCCATACAGCCCTCCGATCCATAGCCTTGCCTCCGGCCCTTCCTATGAAAACATTTCCTACAACCAGTCATGCTTCGGTGATGTGTTCTAACTGTCCTTCTATAAGATCTTCTTAACAGGACCTCAAAATTAATTTTATGTCAACTGACTATCCATGTTCCCTTCTCTCTCTGGTAAATTCAGAGCCTCCTACAATTTTCAGTCCAAATTTCCTATGAAGCCTCCCTTGCGTTCTTCACCTTACCCCCCATCCTAACCAGACAGAACCACTGCACCATCCACCTCCTGTAAATCTCTTTCTATGCCTCTGAAAGCACTTTTACTACAATTTTCTGTTCATGTCTCTCTCTCCTCCACTACATTGTGAACTCCAAGAGGGTAAGAGCCAAATCTTACTCATCTTTATGCCGTGAGCATAAATGCCATGGCACTGTTTGCAGCACAACCTGGCTGCAGGGAAGAATATATAATATCTATTGTTACATGGAGAGATGGCATCAGGCGGCAGTTAGGAGCTGAACTCGGAGCCAGACTGTCTGGGTTCAAAGCCTGGCTCTGCCCTCACGAGTTGTAACTTTGGACAAGTTAATTAACCTCTCCATGCTTCAATGCTCTCATCTGTAAAGTGGGGATCGCACCAGCTACTCACTCCACAGTGAGATCATGAGACTTTTATGAGGCGGTATTTGTCAAGAGCTTAGAAGAGCACCTGGCACTAAATAAATGTTTGTTTAAAAATATGTGTTTAAAAATAAATGTTATTCCAACCCTATTCCTGTGCCACAGCATTGCAGAGAGAAGGACATACAGTGCGAATTCAAGGTCTTCAGCCTGCTTTTCTCCCTCCAGTGGTTTTCACCAAGTATTTGCACAATCAGTGCACATGGACAGTTAGCATTGTTCCCTATCCTGAAAAGAGGGATTTGGTAGCTGGAATTGATTTCAGAGGTCACTGAGCTTAAGCTTCTCATTTTCTGGGTGAGGAAACCAAGGTGAAGTGGCCTTCCGAGGGCACGAGGCTCATTCACAACAGCACTTCGTTTGCCGACCGGACGCTCTTTCCACACATTCTCAGATAATACCAGAATGCTTGAGCGTGTGGAAACTATTCGGAGAAAAAAAATGTCAGCAAAATGTGTGTGAGCACAAGGCCAATGCTGATTAAACCTCTGTTCTTATTCAAAACAGACCTCATTATTTCCCAACCAAAGTTGGAATCTATTCCTTCCAGTGAACTACTGTGCCCTTCTCCTTGGATAAAATTACCATCCGTTTCAGGAAGTACCCCTCATGCTTAATGAGTGGCAGAAAGAGTTACAGAATGTTAGGTGGCCTTAGTGTCATGGGGGGAAATCTCTTCAGTTGTATGCTTCCAGGGGGAGAGTACAGACAATTGTTACTGTTACAAAGTGGGGATACCATGGAAGAGAATGCAAAATGTGCCGGCTGTGTTTTTATAAGGGTTGAAGTGACATTGCAATTCTAGAAATTTCTCATGTCAGAAGGGGATGCTTCAAGCTACACCTCCAAACCCTGGAGATCAAGTTCACTCTTGGCTGCCCTCATGGGTACTTTAGTAGGAGGTTTTGAGATGCAGTGAAACAGAAAAGTCAAGGACATGAACCACTCAGTGGGTTCACATTCAAAATCCTCACCCATGATGTCCGGTTGTAAAGACACAAGTAAAATCAAAAGCAGCATCTCTCTTTTGAGAGATGATTCCTGGTTTTCTGCCTGCCTCTCTCTGACAAACATGATGTGCAGCTGGGAAAGAGCATTTTCATAAATGTTTCATTCTCCCCCCTCCAGGCAGAGCATCGCCGGAGCATGAATTACAGCTGCGTGGCTGACAAGCCTCTTTCCAGGAGCCTATCCTTGCTCAATTGCAGTCATGGTGGTGCCTCCAATGGAATTGACTGGCGAGAAGAGCTCAGCACCCGCGGCTTCTGCGATTGCTGACCAATCCCTAGACTGAGAGTGTACCAGGCCATTGTTTATGTTATTTTCTCAAAGCCAAGAGGAGCGGGGTTTTCTTTCCTCCCCGCTTGGTTGCGAACATAGGGAAGTTCTGCTGCTGCTGCTGACTTCTCCCTCTTACAAGTCCCCTTTTAAGCAATTATTGTTCATCCTTCTTCTAAATGGTGAACAGCTTCCATGGTTGCTGAGTGATGATGTGCATAGCTGATGCCAATCAGGAGCATGTTTGCAGGCGCCTCCCATTGCAGCTGTGGAGCGCAGCACTGTAGGGGACATGCAGGGGGAAAGAACACGATGCTGCCCCAAACGCATACCCTCTGCCAGCCTCGCTCATCTCTCCTGGAGTTCCTTTCTCCTTTATACATCCCTACTATAACATAAAACCTTCCACAGAATCCACTTAATTTATTGAAAGGCCCTCATAAAATACTTCCATAAAACCTAGAAGAGTAGAAGTTGCTGACGAAGAAAAATGGGGTCATCTTTTAAAGGAAACCCTCAACGTGCAGCAAAGCAAAATGCACTAGCTCTGAGAATATTGTACCTTCGAGGACTCGGCTTCTCCTGTGTCCCCAGCTCACTGATGGCCCCTTTATCCACGAAGTCACCAGCTCAAAACCTTCCTCTTCCCTCCATCTCATCACCAACACAGTTAAGTTCTACCTCTGAAATAATTCTTAAATGTGTTTCCTCAACCCTAACCTCACTGCTATAGCCTTGATTCAAATCATTTCTCTACAGCAGGTGTCATGGTTCTCAAAGCGGAGCTCCCGTGCCAGCAATATCAGCATCACCTGAGACCTTGGAAATGCAAACTCTCAGCCTCACCCCAGACCCACTGTATCAGATACTCTGGGGTGGGCTCCAGCAGCCTGTGCTTTAACAAACTCGCTGGGAGGTTCTGACCCCTACTGTTTTAAGAACTACTACTTTAATTGCACTAGCATCCGAATTGATCTCCCTGCCTCCTGTCTTGCCTCCTTCCCTATTAATGTATAAGCAATCCCCCTTTTTCCATGGTCTCAGCTACTCTTGGTGAACTGGGGTCCAAAAATATTCAGTGAAAATTTCAGAAGTAAACAATTCATAAGTTTTCAATAGTGCACTGTTCTGAGTAGTGTGATGAACTCACACCATCTCGTTCTGCCCCTCCTGGAAAGGGAATCATCCCTTTGTCCACTGTATCCACACTGTATACACTACCTGCCTGTTAGTTCCTTAGTAGCCACCTCAGTTATCAGATTAGTTATCAGCGAGAGAGAGAGAGAGAGAGAGAGAGAGAGAGAGAGAGAGAGACTACATCCACATAACCTTTATTACAGTTTATTGCTATAATTGTTTTAGTTTATTATTAGTTATTTCTGTTACTCTCTTACTGTGCCTAACTTATAAACTTTATCATAGGCATATATGTATAGGAAAAAAGATAGTATATATAGGGTCCCATACTATCTGTGGTTTCAGGCATCCACTGGGGGTCTTGGAACAAACCCCTCTTGGAGAAGGTGGTACTACTGTATCTTCCCATAATGACCCTCCCTAAATGTGAATATATTTATGTGAATTCCCCAGCTTAAAACCCTCTTGCCCTTTAGATGAAATCCTGACTTCCTAGAACAGCACACAAAGCCCTTCCTAACCAACAAGTTTCCTCGCCTTCTGTTGATCCCCCACCATCCCAAGTACCCTATGTTCCAGGTACACCAGACAGCTGCCTTGGATGTGCTTGTCACAGTACGTTGCTGCCACCTTAGCCGGGGAAGACATAAGAGGTCAGGGAAGGTTTAACGGAAGCATCATTTCTTATATGGGTCTTAAAAGAAAAGTGGTGGAAGCCCGTTCAGATATGGTCCTTGTGGGTACAGAGATCATTGAGGCACTACTGTGCCCATATTCCTATCTATTGTTACAGGACTCAGTAACCTTTGGGTTCTAGTATCAGAGATGCTTTTGCAGGAGCAGAAGCTCACGTCAACAGATACTCCAGGTTGTGGAGCAGGAGGCCTGGCACCAACGGCTCTATTCAGGCTATTTCATCCACAAGCAATTGTTAGTGATCTTCATATAACAGTAAGAAAGCAAAGATAAAATATATTTTGGAAGACCTCTGGAGTGACTAGGAACCACTGCACTGTGTGGTTATTTAAGAGATTTATTAAGGAGTGAACGTGGATGAGAAACAGGAAGTATAGCATGATTAATGGCTTGTCAACATGGGACATTGCTGGTTGTATGACCTTGGGTAATGTGTAACCCCTCTATGCCTCAGTTGTCTCGTTTGTAAAATGGGGATAGTAATAGTACCTACCTTACAGAATTGCAGTGAATAGAAAACTAGATTTTTTAATGTAGAGTACTTAGCAGAGCTTGGTCCATAGTAAGCACTTAAAAATGTAAACATTATTAGCACCAGTATTACAATTCTTGATATTTTAACAGCCCATCAATGCCATGAAGTATGTATTTGGAAAGAAAGTATAAATATGGGACAAAACATGTTCTGGAAATCATAAGAGCATAACAAGACTCAAACTGTTTATATCAATTAAATCTTTGTACTTGTTCCCCCTCCAATTCATTCCAAATAGTAAGGTCTTCGTTGGTGAAGTTAACTAAGTCCCAAATAATGTGTTCCAAGAATTTGAGAAGATTATGGGCAGATCTTTCCTCCAAACTTTATACAAGTCTCCCAAGAATCCAGCTGTTGACATGGAGAAAAAGGTGGGAATATTACCTACTGAGATCTAACTCACAAAATGAAACTTCATACATAGAGTCATCTCAATAGATTGGTTTCCTTTCGACCAATCAGCATTACTCATCAGTTTTTTATGATAACTCTCACATCTTGTAGGCCAAGCTGTCACTAGCGGACACAAGTGGAGGGCGCGTCAACAAGAGAGAAAGATTGTTTTCACTTCTCTATTCTGTTCCTCTGCGGTTAATGATTGGTCCCGGGTGTCTAGTTCGATTAGGCGTTAATGAAACAATCAAAATCAAAGACCTTCGCCCCTGTGCTGTTCTGACTGCAGATCTTAGGAACAATCAGTCACAATGTTTCTCCCAAGCTTTCTAAGTGTACTCTGTTCATTTTAGAATGGAAGTTTCAGTTTTTGGAATCTGTAATTTTGTGATTGAGAGACCTAGGTAATGGCAACTGAACTGAAGCCACTAATTCACATAAATGCAGCTATTAACAAGAGAACTCATGACTGTTTTCAGTCAGATTTAGGAGCTATAATGAAAGTAATGACCTACAGGCAATGTTGTCCCCATCATCTAAGTGACTGCTGGGGTCTTTGCATGATTAGCAAATGTTTATTATGACTTTCCATCTAGCCCTAATCGGCTCAGATGACACATTTGGCTTCTCAATTGGATTTGGGTTGCCACAAACAAAGAAGTTACTGAGTTATAGCTGAAGGGGCCTGGCTTTGAATGAAAGGGTTTCTAATAGGCTTATGCATTTTCTCTCTGTCTGTGGTCACGACGAACATTTTTTGAATGCCAAATCTCTTCTCGGGGCCATGTTAAATACTTCTATGGATCCTCTCTTCTAATCTCGACAATAAACCTAGTAGGAGGCTACTATTAACATGAGCACTTAATATATGAGGGAAATAACATTTGGAGTGTTTGAACTTCCCCGTGGCGCACCTGCTGGTCAGTGTGGGGCGGCACCAGCCAGACCAGGCGATAGGACCCGTGGAGCCTGCGCCCTGAATCACAGGCTCTGCTGCCGCCGCACCAAATCTGAAAGCCTGGGTTTCTGAGCAGTTCCTGGGATGTCGCCATTCTTTTAACTTTTCATCTTTCCACTAATCTTTCTCTCTTTTCTTTAGTTGCCAAGGAAGCCAGAACCAATTTTCGGTGCTTCCTGGGGAAAAGCCATTTGGCATATTGGAGAACGGCTTAGCTCTGATCTGTGGGATACAGGCCCATCGCTCAGCTCCGCCTCTGCAGCATGTGAACGTGGGCCAGTGATCTCACCTCTCGGAGCTCTGTCTCCTCATCTGGAAAACAGCTGCGTAATACCTGTTTAGGGCTGTTATAAGTTAGATAAGTTAATGTATGTTGTCTTGTCAGCAGACTGGTGTGATGTGTTTGATGAAAAGACATCAGCCTTATCTAGTAAGTATAAACACTGTCTCATGAACTGTTTGGTGTTGAGTGCTATGCACGCCCTCCTGTGTCACCATGAAAAATGTGTTCGAGTTGGGGTCAGAGTTTTCAAAGCCATTGCTCTAGCCCCTCCTCCTTCCCACCCCTTTTCTCTGAGATCTTTGGGGTCCCTTTCCACCCTCTTTTTTCTTCTCTCGCAATAAGAAGTGGAACCCCCTTTTCCTCAGTATCTGAGCTTCCTGGCAGAGACATTAAGAATAGAGCCATCACAAGAAAATAACCTCTTATTTATAGGCCTTTTCTGATCTGTAGAAAAGAAACCAAGAACTTTTTCACAGTGTCCTAAGCTTGGCAGCAGAAATTTGTTTGATTCTGAATGCTGCCCACAGGTACCTCTACATAGAAGAAAGCCCAGCACAGTCCTCTGACCAAGTGGCTTGCTAATAACTCTTAAGTATCCAAAAAAGTCTCCCAAGTGAATGTGGCTGGTAATTGGGATCAAGCACCTCATCCTAATTCTTCTGGTTTTCCTGTGTTTATCCCGATCCCTCTTGCTTATTCCTTTACCTCCTTAAATCCTTCTATTCTTCCTTCTGGCCAAGTAACTTATTGGAATGCAAAATGCTAATTTTAATTATTTATCATGTATTCTTAATGACAATTATGCAAAATCAACATCCTTTAGTCCATTTGAATTAGCACAACTCTTCAGTAAGTAAATGGCCATCAGAACAGCAGTATTGATAACAATTGTTTTCATTTACAATCTGCCATTAATCCATCATCAGGAGCAATAAGATTGCATTGAATGTCCCAAATGCAAGCAGCACCTCTGCAAAGTGACTTATGAAGCTGCCCCTCGATTTACTAATTATGCAGGCTTATAGAATAGCCCTACAAGGCATCCTCATGGAAGCAAACAGCTCTATCAACAACCTGAAACACTGACACAGTCATTCCAAGCCAGAAGCATCATTACGTACACAAAACAAGATGAATGGCACAGTTTATGAGGCCAAGCAAAATCCCTTCCAATATAGGATAGAAAAAGACACCTAATTTACCATGAATGCGAGAGACCATCGTCATCCTTTGATATATAGTTACTTTTCTTCACTGCAGACTATGAGGAAATGTTTCAATCATGTTATCTGGGGTTTTTACTTTTACCACAATAATTATTATTGACAGATTCATTTGGGGTAAGAAATGGTCTTTCAGAAAAACACCGGGGGATCTCAGCAGAGCCCAGGCTATGGGAGCAGATGTGCATTATAAAGCAATATGTGGCATAATGAGAAAAGCATTCTTCCCTATCCTATTAATTGTCGGCACTACCTGATAATCAAGAATTACTGACCCCTCCCACCCTCCAGCTAGCAGATATGTGTGTATTGTAATGCACTGTGGCCTAAACACAAGCTCAGCTCTGTAATGTTAGGAGCCAGTGTTTCAGTAATATTAACCTGAACTCTTACTTATTTCCTCTTCATTGCCTATAACACAACTGTAAATAATGCGTAAATTCCTTCCAATAAGTGAAGAGTTTAGTAAATGATACAATGTAATTGATGTACCATTGCACAGAATTTTTTATTGTTAATTACGAAGATGATTTTAAAATATGGAAAGTGCTTTAGATGTGAGCTTAAGTGATAAAAGGGGAATGCAAAACTGTCAGAACACTAAGATTACAGATTTGTAGAAGTGCGGTTGGATGTAGGAAAGCAGGAAAAGGCAGGCTCTTGGATACACGGGGAGGATGACAAAAAATTTCTTTGTTTTCTTTTGCAAATACCCTTTAATGTTCCTATATATTCTTTTTTAAAATATTTTTGTTGATTTTTAGAGAGAGAGAGTGAGGGAGAGGGAGAGAAAGAGAAACATCAATTGACCGCCTCCTGCATGCCCCCTACCAGGGATCATGCCGACGACCCTGGCTTGTGCCCTGACTGGGAATGTAACTGGCAACCCCTCCATGCACAGGACAATGCCCAATCAACTGAGCAACTGAGCCACACCAGCAGTGTATTCTTATCATAAAAGTTATTTTAAAATCAAAGCTCACCTCTTACAAAAAGTTAGTTACTCCTTACCATAAAATGCATAAAATAAAACCTGCACGTGACAAATGCTGAAACTTTTTTTTTCAGGTTCAAAAATAGTGTTGGAATCTGCCAAGGAATCGGTTCACATTTTTCAATGTCAGACACATTTACACTCATATGTATTAGTGATTCCTTTGGTTGACGGTTCCTTGCTGTTGTCATGGCAACCATTTCCACTGCCATTAGTACCTCTAGGGCCCAGCTTCGTTCACATATTTTTAAGCCATTTCTCTCCTAACAAAGCAATTAATACTTGTGGCATATATGTGGCAGAAGCCCTGGCGACCTGTTCTGTCTCGGGAACTGCTGAGCACTTGGTTTCCTTCCTGCTTTTACAGGTGCTTCTGTCTCTCTTTGTGGTGCATTTCTTCCCTAATTCTTCCAAGCCTCTTGACTGTTTCTAATTATAGCCTATTTGGATTATTTAAAGTTTCTTGTTTTCATACATGCTCCATGTTTCCCTGTCAAATGACCATCATCAGTAAAATAGCACATTTTCATTAGTGATCCCTTTGGACCACCTCCAGAGGAGAGAATCAAAGTGCCACAGGAATAATTGAGACTTTAGAGAGATTCTAGACTGACAGTCACGCAATTACATAGTCTGACGTCCACAACTCCAGTCACAAGGAGTTCACAAAAGCACAGGATAGCCCCTTGCATTTTCTGACCACTGGAATCATCTACTAGTCCTTTCTAAAGAAGATTAAGAATATTAGCTTCCTGCCCTGGCTGGTTTGGCTCAGGGGTTAGAGCATCGATCGGCCTGTGGTCCCAAGAGACCTGGGTTCGGTTCCCACTAAGGGCATGTACCTCGGTTGCAGTTTGTCCCTAGCCCTGGTTGGGTCGTGCAGGTGGTAGCCACTCGATGTGTCCCTTTCACGTCGATGTTTCTCTCTCTCTCTCTTTTTTTTTTTTTTATCCTCACCCGAGGACATTTTTCCATTTTTTTGTTCAGATAGAGTGGGAGGGAGAGAGAGGAAGAGAGAGAGAGAGAAACATCGACGTGAAGGGACACATCGAGTGGCTGCCACCCCGCACGACCAACCAGGGCCGGGGACAAACTGCAACCGAGGTACGTGCCCTTAGCGGGAACCAAACCCGGGTCTTTCTGTACCGCAGGCCGACGCTCCAACCGCTGAGCCAAACCGGCCAGGGCTCTCTCTCTCTCTTCTTCTCTCTCCCTTCCACTCTATCTGAACAAAAAAATGGAAAAATTCCTCGGATGAGGATTAAAAAAATTAAAAAAAAAAAAGAAAGAAAGAAAAGAATATTATCTTCCTTTTGTCATGTCAAATTAATTTTTCATAGTAATGACCAATGTGACAAAGTTGCTATAAGATGGACTTACACTGCTGAATAGAGAATACATTTTGCACTTTTGATAAACAATAACCACTATTTAAAAAAAAAACTTATCAACGTTTACTCCCTCTGGCTCTAAATTCTTGTAGAAATCTTTTCTAGGAAAATAATCTAAAATGTAGAAAATATTAGGTATGTTATTTATGGCAAAGTTGCTTATAATTACAAAAACATTGGTAACCACCTAAATGCCCACTAGCAGAAAAAAATATGTGATATCCACAAGGTAAAATATTATGCAAATTATACATCTGCAATAGCATAGGAAGTGCAAATGATGTAATGATAATTTAAAATGTGGATGGGAATATGTGATAACTTTGTAAAAAGAATAAACTAAAGCACAAGCCCCATAAGAACAGGACTCATATTTGTCTTATCTATCTTATATCTATGTAACCTACAATAGCTATAAATATTTGTTGTATAAGTGAGTGAATGGATGGAGTGAATATTTGTTGTATAAGTAAAGTGAATGGATGTATACTAAAAAATGCTTATACACCAAATTTTTATTTTTACTTTTTTTCTTTTTATCCTTACCTGAGGACAATTTTGCATTTATCTCCGATAGAGTGGGAAGGAGAGATGGAGGAAGAGAGAGAGAGAAACATCGATGTGAGAGATACACTGAGTGGTTGCCACACACACACACACACAGATGACCCCAACCAGGTCTGGGGACAAACAGCAACTGAGGTATGTGCCCTTAGCCGGAACCGAACTTGGAACTCTCTGGTCCACAAGCCGACGCTTTAATCGCTGAGCCAAACTGGCCAGGGCCCAAAATTTTTTTAAATGGTTATCTTCGTAGGATAACTTTTGGTGTTTTCTAAATATACTTAATTGTGTTTTGCATCTTATTAACTTTTAAAGACTTTTTGGAGGAGTTGAATTAATTTTATGAGGAATATACATTTCCTAGGAATCAATACAGTACAAATCTATACCCTTTTTATACAGAACCATTCAAATAGTGGAGGTCATTTGCAGTGATTTCAAACAGACTTTGTATGACATGAATTCCCAACCTCCCACACTTCATTCTACAGGATTAAATGTTTTTAAAATAGGTAGAAAAAACTATGTAAACTCTAAAACTCTATACATATGATAATTCTATTCACTAAAGTTACTTTTATTATTTTAAAATTCTCTTCCTAATGCATGGGTCAGATCTTTTCCATTTTCAAAAATTTTCTTGCCTAATGAATAAAATTCAACTTCTTAGTCTGGCATTGAAGGCCTTCCAAAACCTGGTTTCAAAGTAGATCACCAACATCACGTTCCTTCACAATGTTACCCAAACCCTACACACCAGCCTTCCCAAATTATCTGCCATGTGCTGTGTATACAATACATTGCTTTCTCTTCCTACCTGTGCTCACCTTATGCCCTTAACTTGAACTGCTCCTTTCCCTTCCCTCTTGTCAAAATCTTTCAACACCAACTCACATATACCTTCTCTTGGTCATGAAGATACTATCAGTAATGTAAATCAGACTGTGAAAGGCTTAAGATTAAATCCCTTTTGCATTTTCAAATACTTGGGCATTTTAGTTTTTGCTATCAAATTGATCAAAAATCAAAGCATCAATTATTCATTGGCCTTCTTATTAGGAGCAAGTCTCATTAACAAGAAATATCCATTTTACCTGGCAGAGGTTCACTCGACTCCATCCTGACAGGGAACTGGGTGTGTGTGTGTGTGTGTGTGTGTGTGTGTGTGTGTGTGTATGTGTGATGGAGGTTTAGATTCAGGGTTAATGTAAGCAGCACTCGGCAGCGTGTGTTGAATGTGTGCATTGGGTGATGAAGGAGGGTAAGCACATAGGAGAAATTTCTGGGATTGTGGAATCATTTAATTATTTTTTTTTAAGAGGTCGAAAACTGAAGCATGGATCACTGGTGGTGAGGGAAGAAGAAGAGAGCAGTCATTTTCTAGGCTGGTAGATGGGCCAAGATAGCATGTGAAGGAAAAATAAATAAATAAATTTCAAAGGACATTTGTTTCTACCTTTTAAGGCATACTTGGAAAACTCATCAAAAAATGACATTTAAAAGTGTTTCTCTTTTATAAAGGTTGCCCAATACTAGACCCTGCCAATGAGCACGCACAGGAGATAAAACCACCAACCCAGAAAAACACCAACTGTCAGAAGAGACTGACACATGGCAACCTCGGTTAATTCAGGCACAGAGATGCCTTCACAGAAGAGCATGCTCTCTTCTCTCCCTCCTCCTGTGGTTGACACCTCCACACAGCCAACCCATTTTCTCTTGCCTTGTAATCATCTCTCTGCAGTCTTTTAGAGTATTTATTTCATTGCCATTTTTAATAAATGCTCAAATTTTTATCCTCATCAATAAAGGCCATATTTATAACACCCCTCCTCCAATTTGAATGAAAATCCACTCAGCTAGTTCATTCCTAATAAACAGAATGCACTTTTCCTCACTTTGTACTTTACTAATTCCCTCAATAAGCTCTAACAAAATTACACCAATATTTCATCTCCCAAGGCCTTTTTTCACTAATTCACTGGAGGATTGCTTGTTCAAACTATTTCAAGGGTCCAGATAATTGATTGATGCTGACTCGTATTACTCCATCTCTCCAGAAGATTGAACAGAAAGAAATGAAATTAAATCACCTCTAAAAGGAAATTCTAAGACAGAAGGGAAAAGCTTCTCGAGTGTATAAATCACATATTACAAGAGTTTCTATGATGGTTTTAGAACACCAATCATCCAAGTTCTTTACAAAGAAGTTAAACCTATATTTAAAGCCCCAACCTCCTTGGAAAAAGTGATCTTGAATTAAAGACCTCCTGATGCCTTGTTCTTTGCAAAAAAATCTACAACTACCAACTATTGCAGCAGCATGCTGCTAACTGCCTACCTAAAATCCATTCTTTCCTCTTCCTGGCCAAGAGACTCCTCTCACACTGCTAGAGATGGCCACGGAACTTGGCCAATGAGATGTAAGCAGAGTTGACTGGGGGGAGCTTCTGAGAAGCTTTTCAAAAAGAAATCAGACTTAGTTGCTATGCCCCTTTGACCCTTTGCCCTTTGCTCATTACACTTTCCCATTCTTCTGACTAAAGGACAAACGGAAAGCCTAGACATGCAGCCACCAGCTTGGAAATGTGATAAAGGAAGTCACACACTCAACGTAGCAGAGGAGGAAGCCAGAGGCACCTTGTGTTGGTGCTCCAGCCAGGGATGCCCTCATCTAGACTGATTGTTATGAGACAAAGTAAACCTCTTCTTTGGTTAAACCACTGTAATACAGTGTTTTTTGTGTGTGTTTTTGTTTTGTTTTGTTTTTTAATCCTCACCTGAATGAATATTTTTCCATTTATCTTCAGATAGAGTGGAAGGAAGGGAGGGAAAGAGGGAGGGGAGAGAGAGAGAGAGAGAGAAACATCGATGTGAAGGAGACACAATGATTGGCTGCCTCCCTCCTGCATGACCCCAACCCAGGCTAGGGGCAAACCCCAACCGAGGTACATGCCCTTGACTGGAATCAACCCTCCACTCATTGGTCCACCAGCTGACACTCTAACCATTGAGCCAAACTGGCCAGGGCTGTAATAGGGTTTTCCATTGTTTACAGCTAAACCCAAAGCTAACTGAGACAATTATATTCCCTCTTTCTTTTTCTTTCATCCTCACCTGAGGACATTTTTCCATTTTTTGTTCAGATAGAGCAGGAGGGAGAGAGAGGAAGAGAGAGAGAAAGAAACATCAACATGAAAGGAACACATCAAAGTGGCTGCCACCCACACGACCCAACCAAGGTTAGGGACAAACTGCAACCGAGGTACGTGCCCTTAGCGGGAACCGAACCCGGGTCTCTCTGGACCGCAGGCCAATGTTCTAACCACTTAGCAAAACTGGCCAGGGCTATTCCCTCTTAAAACTATTTTTTGCCTTCTGTGACACCACATATTCCTGGTTCTCCTCTTCTCACTGTCCCTTTCTCCTTCTTCTCCTTCTTCTCTGGATATTCTCTGTTTGGTCTCCTAGGAGCCCTCCAGGGATCAGTCTTGGGCCCTCTGATAGGCAAAATAATGACCCCTGAAATTGTTCACATCCTAATTCCCAGAACATATGAACATTTTAGCTAATATGGCACTTTTAGGACTTTGTAGATTAAGGATCTTGACATAGGGAGATTATTCTGGATTATCCAGATAGACCCAATGAAATCATAAGGGTTTTTATAAGGGAAAGAGAGAGGCAGGAGAGTCAGAGCCAGAAAGAGTTGTAACAATGAAAACAGGTTGGAATGATGCATTTTAAATATGGAGGAAGGGGCCACAAGCCAAGTTGGTAGCCTCTAGAAACTAGAAAAGGTGAGAAAACAGATTCTGCCCTAGACTCTCCATAGAGAGCTCAGTCCCACCAACACCTTGCTTTCAGCCCAGTGAGAGACATATTTTTTACTTCTGACCTCCAGAACTATAAAACAATACATTTGTGTTGTTTTAAGCTACTAAATTTATAGTAATTTGTTAGAGCTTCAATAGGACACTACAGGTTCCATTTCTTGTTCTATCTACATGTTCTTCCTAAGGGACCTTAAGGCATCCCGTGGCTTTAAAACTCTTCTATATTCCAAGACCAACAAATCTTTCTCAGCAAATCTGACCTCTCCCCAGGATTCTAGATGCATATATCCAGATTACTTCTTACGGGGTTAAAAAAAAAAAAAAGTAGCAGCCCCTTCACAAAATTCAAACTTACTTAAGTCTAGTTTTGTCTACATGTGTTACCTGCTGAATTAGTCTGTATCTTTCTGTACACCCCATCTGATGAGGCAGCACCTGATGGTAGTGAGGATGGAGTGACAGGGAAGGCCACCATCTCCTTCATTCATTCATTATTTCACCCAAATATGGTATTGACCCAACCTAGAAGGTGCCAGTTGCCATGCCAGTCCCAAAAGGGAATTGAGCTTGTTCTGTCTTGTGTGTCTAAGGTATCTCAAACTCCACACAGCCATTTGTAACCCCTTATCTTTCTACCTCATCCCACATACCAGCATCTCCCCTTCCCCCTAAAAACACTCTGCTCCTTTCCCAGGCTTCTTCATCTCACTAAACTGCACCATCATCCACGCTGTTGCTTATGCCCAAAACTTAACAGCTTGCCTTCCATGCATTCTTCTTTTCTTCACATTTCCAGCCCATAAGCAAAGCCTACCAATTCTATCTCCAAAACACACCCCAATACATTTACATCTCTCCCTTTCTACAGCTTCCTCTACAATCCAAGCCACCACGTCTATCACATGGAATGTTGCAACTACCTCCAATGATAATGTAGATTAGATGGTGTCACTCTCCTTCTGAAAACCATCAGTGACATCTCAGTGCACTTACAATGAGAGTCAACCTCCTTATGCTGGCTTTCAGAGACTTTCTTGCCAATTCCTTACTCCCCATCTTTGTCCCATAGCTGACTTTCTGTGTACCAGTCATGCTGGCCTTCTTTAGAACATGCCAATCTTCATTTTGCATTAGGACGTTTCCAATAGCTTTTCTCTCTGCCTCCAATGCTCTTGCCCTGATTTTCTTTCTCAATCTTTCTCATCTCAACTGTCACCTTCTCTGTGAGCCTTTCCAGACTATTTTATTCCCAAAATATCTCCCTATATTAACTCTTTGCACAGCATATATCCCTATCAAATATGTTTTCTATTAGTTTATTCTGTTTCCACCCAGGAGAATGTAAAAGCTATGACAGTAATGGCATTGTCTTTTCCACTGCTGTGTGCTCAGGTCTTTGAAAATTGTGTGGCACATAGTAGGTGTTCAACGAATATTTGTTGTATGAGCTAAACTTTTCCCCAACATCTGGCATTACAGTTATGAGCTGCTCTCATTGAGTCATTATTACAAGATATCATTTTTCTTAATGAGTAGCACTATATTTAATTCTGTTTACTTTTTCTGTCCTCTCTACTAGATGTATAATCCTTGAAAATAAGAATTATGAGATTGGTGCAGTGACTGATACATTCAAGATAGTCAATCACCATATTTGAATGAATCAATGAATGAATGAGAGAGAGGACAGTAGCCTGCTCTGTCACATGCATCCTCATATTCTCACCACACGAAGATATAAACTAAATTAACTGCTAAAAAATCCACACAAAGACTGAGTTAAGCCTGCATTCTGTTAAGGGGGTCACTTCTGTGACTAGTTTTTACCTGTGTCAGTCCAATAATCAGGTAAGGTCTATCTTAACTAGGCATCGGTGTAGAATAACACCCTAAGGTTTCTCTTCTTAGAAACATTACAAAGAGTATAAAAGAATTTGTGGAGAATTCTTCAACTCTCATTTTGTAATGAGAATGAGATACAGTTTACTAACTATACTAATATACCAAAAGCCATAAAAATATTGAGTGGATTCTAATATCAGTCCCATTTCACAGTAGAACTAATAATAATATAATCACATTATCATTTGTACAGCTAACATTTATGGAAAATTTTGTAGGCTCCAGAAATTTTGCCAAGAGCTTCACGTGAGCTGTGCTATTGTTATTCTTATTTTACAGACGACAGAACGGAGTTTGAGAAACACAAGGTCACGTAGTTATTACATGGCAGATCCAGGATATAGCCCTGGTGTTCTGACTCCTGGGCCCACACACTTAACTACCACTCTAGCCTGAATTAACTAGCAGGACCAGGGACAAGCCAGACTTTCTCAGATGGTTCTCTCTGGACCCTCTTCTGAATGGCTTCATATACATGTATGTGGCTCTCATCCCATCTAGCCTGTCCTCTGCTGAGCTGTCTGGATGTCTTATATTGATTTCAGGGCTCTAATTACAAAGACTTGGGTCTGTGGTTAAGTACTTACTCAAAGACTGATTTTATCCTATCCTAAATCCCTAAACATCAGCTTGGCTTCCCTCCCGCACATCCTCGGTAATGGCTGCTTAGCACTGAGCTCCCTGGTTCTTCCGTCTGAGCCCTCTGCGGCTGGCCCTGACCTTCCCGCTCTGCCACTGAGTTCCGGCAGCAGGATTGCCATATTTCAAAGTCCCTTTGACATAAAAGGTATACATCTGCTTGAAGAAGAAAGTTAAAATGACTCCCTCATTGGACAGAGACATGGAAACAAGCACATTCTCTATGAAACCCCATTGAACAATCCCACATAAAATGTTTAATTACTTCACATCCGATTTTGCAGAGGTTATTGCAGAACACTCCAATAGGGAACAGAGCGTTTTCATCACCTTGGTAGATTATAAATAGAAAACACTTTAATAAACAAAGCCACCAGGTACTTTCATGACCTCAGCATTCCCACCCTGCAGCACACACCCAGGAAGAGCATCAGTGGTGCCATTTCTCCAGATACTCCCCCTTGGCACTGGGGTCGTGCAGTGATACATTTGTCTTTCTATAATGCTTTTGGCTTTGGCATTTGGCCAATCGCCACAAAGGAGGTTAGGAGGATAGGGATGAAAGAGGGAAACGTGTAGTTCTGCTACTTTTTTTCCTACCTCCCCCTACCAAAAAAAAAAATTTTTTTTAAAGATACATGATCTCTACATCACATGTCTTTGCTTTGGGATCACATTACGGGGCTATTTGAAGAACCTGGAAGAATTCCAGCCAAACTGGAAAGGAAACACACCAAGATGGTCATCAGTCATGTTTTCTTGCAGGTATCAGCATTTTTTTTTAATGCTGAATAAAAAGGCATATGAATAAGGAGTATGTTGAAAAACTCAGAAAAAATGCATCTACATTTTCACTGCTAAAATCTCCTGCCTCACTAAATGTAATAGGTAAATTCCAAATGGGGGCCATGTAGCTTTAAGAAAATTAAGGCCCTAAGCATAGTAGAAACACAGCCAATCACTATCCAAACTAATTTTTCTATCTTGCTTGGTGCACAAGGCATCGCTTATACCCGAAAAGAAATATTAGGGCTTCGTGGTGTGGCAGCTTCTCGCAGCTGTCGGAAGGCAGTTTTCTTATCAGTCCAGCAGGACTGTAATTAAAGACAATAGCCAAAGCAGCTGTATTGAAAAAACAAGTCATTTGTCTTCCCCTTCCCCCACCCCTTCTGCTCGAGTAGTTAATCTGAACATAGCATCAGCTCCAATCATCACCGCTTCTTCAAAAGGCAGAATAATAGGAAACATATATCAGTTTCCCACTGTGAATTGTGAGGGTTGAAGAAGTACTTGCTCTTATCTTGCTATTGCATTATATAAAATGCAAGTGATTTCGGTCTGGAAATTCAGAAGCTCCTGAGGTAGGGCAAGTTTTTGGAGAATGAGAAAAATTACCTTAAGGAGGAAGAAAATCTGGGAAAACAGTTTATACTGTAATTTTGAGAAATGTTTAACAACAGGGTCTCTGGGGGAGGGGGAGCCCTTATTTGTAACATTTTCCAATGTCTGTGGTGTGAATATCCCCACCATGGCTGATTTCAAGTTACTAATGTGACATCACTGATCAGAGAGCTGGAAAAAGATACACAGAAGGATGCCATTATACAGTGTTTCCACCACATACACAATAGATGTAAATAATCGCGAGGACATAGGTAATAGTAAAATAACTAGGAACTAGTGAGTTTTCAGTAGTTGCTACCTTTGTTTTTAATGTAATTTTTTTTCTTTTTAGTAATTTTTTTACAAATGTCCCTTTTCTAATGTAATTTATTTAAATTTTATATAATTTTTAATAATGGCTATGTTTTTCGCCTTGCAGAATTCCTGTAAACAATCATCTCTCCATTACTCCAGCCCACCACCATCTATACTAAGTTCTAGCTACCACATTACTGGAGTAATAAATAGGCCTCTAGTTATAATAAGTAGAAGAGGATGCGTAAGAACACTATTCATTTTTTCTCAACAATGGAATTTGGTAACTTCTTTCATAATTTCCCCCAAACCTACCTATCCAGAATGATCTCCCTAAAGCCAGAATAAGGTATAATCTAGGGACATGTTTATGTGTTGTTACTTAATGAAGGAAAACCCAGGTACTTTTCACCCTCATGGTTGCTGAAAATGGATTTTGGAACACTTTCTTCTCCTTCGCGTGTACACAGCTAGATGCCAATACGATCTTTTGGCTGAGGAACCAAAACAATAATGTCACATTTCAAGTGAACTGCAAAGCTGTGCTGAGAACTTGCAAACCAGTTCAAAGACCTCCACTTCTGGGAAAACGGAGTTTTCGCTTCCCATCTCACTATGTACATCTAAAAACCTTGGACATTATGAATAAAACAAACAAAAGATGACTCTGGAAGGTGGAGAGAAGAAGACAGGCCCACTAGAGAGTAACCGTGGTGAGTTTCCTGGCTTTTAATTTAGCCTCATAAATCCCAGAATAGAAACCGAAGAAGCCAGCAGTGCAGAACAGCAATGGACAAAGAATAAAAACCCCAAGAGCCAGTGCTCTCTGGCAGAGGAGCTGGTGAGGACGGAACTGGTCTGTCTCTGGACTGAACTGATGCCAGTGTCCTGGTTGTGATGCTATACTAGTTTTGCAGCATGTTACCATGGAGGGAAACCGAGTAAGAAGTACACAGGTTCTCTCTGAATTATTTCTTATGACTGCATAAATTTATAACTATGTCAAAACAAAAAATTTTAATTAAAGCAGAAACAGTTATCTCAGGATATAGAAGGGTCAGAAGTCAGAGCTTAGGAGATTTTGGAGAAAGTTATTAGTGTACCAGGAGGTCCAACCTCCCTCCCAAGGCAATAAACTAGGGGGTATTTTCTCCATCCCTGCAAATCAAAATAGCGGCTTTAAGAAGACCACTTGGAGAGTTTGATATTTGGCCTCCAGAGATGGAGATATATAACTGCCTCTCACCTGAAAAATCTAAAGGGCAAGAAACCAGCTAGCTAGAGGCTTTGATAGAGAAGTAAATGAGAGATCCCCGAGACTGTGAAACAAAGGATGTGTGACTATTTCCTACAGACCAAATGGGGACCACGCACAAGAGATCCAGCATGGGTCTTCTTAGGTCAAGTTCAAGACAGTCACCCAGAGGTGCAGAAAGACCTCGACAGAAAGGAGCCAGGGTTCTTCTGAGTTCCTGAGGGATGTAGGAGCTTTTCTGAGCCTTCTTCAGAATAGACATGCCCATGTCAGCGGAACAGTGCCTTTCTCTTCTGAGAAATCAAAGATCAACATGGGGCCCAGACAGTGTTGCTCAGTGGATTGAGCGTCGTCCTGTGGACTGAGAGGTCCCTGTTCAATTCCTGGTCAGGGCACATACCTGGGTTGCAGGCTCGATCCTCAGTAGGGGGCATGCAGGAGGCAGCCAATCAATGTTTCTCTCTCTCCCTTCCTCTCTCTCTAAAAAATCGACTTTAAAATTTTAATCCCATTAAAATCAACATGGGGAAGAGGAACAGAAGTCCTAGGTGGGAAGGCAACAGGCAGCAGCCAATGTTGGGTAGTGTTCACACGTGGGGCTTTCTTGTGTCACCACAAGATGGTACACTCATTACAGCACACTCGACTTCTGTAAATGGGAGCTTATAGATTATCACAAGAACAGGTCAGGGTTTTCTTTACTCATATGTACTTGAAATTGTTTTTTAATTAACATAATTACAATATAAACAGCAAGAGTAAATTCGTTAAAATTAGACAGTTCAAAGGAATCATTTTTCTTCCTAAACATATTCTCTGATGTGGCATCTTTTATGAAAAGACATACTTTTTAGGCTTCTGTCTTCCCTCCCCTGCTCTCCTCACACCCCTTCCCTGAACCCTACCCCCACCCTATTCTTCTCTCCTAAGGGGAAATTCTAATTATAAGTCACATTCCAGGGCATGGATCATACCACACTTGCTAATGGTGGAGCCATCATGCATCAAAGGTCAACCTATGAGTGTGTTTTCTCTCTTCTTTCTCTTCCTTTTGTGATGCTGAAGTGATATGGCAAGGTGACCCTTGTCCTGGCCATGTGCTCTCTGAGGATGATACAATGATTCTCAAAAAAAAAAAGTTAAAGGGGCAAAAAGAAGATTGTAGAAAATTACTATAGTATGGTATTTCTTTCTCATGTTCTCTTTTCTATCCTTTTTATTTTTTAAAGCATCTTAACATTCTTTTTAAATTTTGTACCAGTATGTATTTCATTCAAAATTCTTGAAGTTCTAATTCTGCTACTTGTTTCTGGTGACTCTTACTCAAGGTAAATTGTTTTCATGTGTTTTGTACTTTTAGATTGTGATCTCATGTTTAGTGGAGCCTGTAATTTGAAAGATAACTGTATAGCAAGGGTGTTCCCATCACTTACTATTTAACAAACATGAACTAATATGCCAGGTAGACCTATTCATAATCTCTACCCATACAGAGCTTAAGTGTTATATCTACCTGTACTGACTTGGTCAAATAGTCAACATCCTAGTCATAATATTAATAGCTAACACTTAATGAGCAATCACTGGGTGTCAAGCATTTGATATGCATTACATGTAATCCTTCAACAACCCTCTAAGGGAGGTATGATTACTATCCCCATTTTATAGATGAAAAAAGCTGAGGCTTGTAGAGAGGTTGATAACTTTTCCATGGCCACTCCTAGTAAATTGTAGAACCATGATTTAAAATCATGTCATCTTGATTCCAGAACCCAAACTTTATGCACTAGGCTGTATTATAGTCACACAATTATTTCAAAGGGCTCAGATTCAGCATGAAGCAAAGGTACCAATAAGGCCAACAAGAGGGAGACTGAACTGAGATCCAGACATTCCTCGTTCATTTGGACATAAAAAATGGGCTGAGAATAAATAACCTACTGCAAAAATAAGACTCAGGGAAAACACATCCAAGGTCTGGTCTGAAGCAACATTTAACTTCAAGTTTCACAAAACAGGAAGACTGAGGCTGTTCCTCCCCATGCCCCCATCGGAACAGTCCTGGGCTTTTGGGAGTCCAGATGCAGGGGTTTTGAAGGAGAAAATAAGGTTGGGGGTTCTATGGCAGGGGCAGACATGGAAGCACAGAAGTATGGTTAACATCCAAGTTTACTGATATGCCGAAGCCCACCATCTAGCGCACACGTTTTATTAGGATAAAGAAATCAGGATTTTCACCACATGCTGTGGTATTTGCAAATGCCACTATACGGGTCTGGGGGACACAGCTCTGTAAACTTTATATTTTCTAGATTTAAACAGAAGAGAAGATCAGGAGAAGATTTGTTACGTCGAAAACATGAAAAGCTGAGTCAAGTGTTTGGGGAACGAGCTTCTAAACGGTAGATGATCGGTGCCAACGAACATCAAGGAGGCTTGTGCCCACTTACTAGCAGATGCAACCTCTTCTGAAGAAAAGGTATTTTCAAAAACTCAGACTAAACGAACTGTAGTAAAATTCTCACATCTCAATAGAATACCTTATACAGCCTTGAAAATCTCATTTTAACAGTCTCTACCACTATTTGCCATCTATAAAAGTTCTACCCGGGACAATTAAGAGGGGGAAAAAAAAACTGTATACATTCTTTCAAAATAACCCATGCTCTTGAGTATTATGGAAATAAGCACTGTGTAATTACTAAACACTCAGATTCTTGCCTGCGGCTGATTAATCTCCGGAGAACAGGGTTCCTGTTAATGAAGCCACAGCCAGGGCTCAGTTCTCAGGAAGGCTGTTTGGG
Organism: Molossus molossus; assembly: GCF_014108415.1. NCBI lineage: Eukaryota > Metazoa > Chordata > Mammalia > Chiroptera > Molossidae > Molossus > Molossus molossus. The sequence continues at coordinate 29,060,386 of NW_023425349.1, forward strand.
GTCACTGCGTTTCATGACTTCCACCACCCCAGCTGGTGGCAAGGGGGACGAAGCAAGACCGAGGGAGGAAATGGCTACTGATAGCAAAGGAGTGGCTCTGTCTTTGTATGTAAAGGAAAACGTGTTATTAGGTCATTGCTGACATTTAATAGGTAATTCACTCGAATGACTTACCATTTCATACCCAGTAATTTGATGTGGTTCCTCCTTTAATGGCACACTAAGAGATGGACGTTTCCCGTTTACATTCAAAATCACAGCAAGGTCTCCTCTCACCAGCATGGCTCTTCTGGAGGATGAGGAATCTGAAGGTGAGCGTTCCAGGGGACCACACCCGGACCTCTGGACTTAACTGCCCGCCGTGTCATCACTGCCTCCGTCGGCCCTCTCCACCTCCATGAGCGCATCTCAGCCCCACGCCGCGGCTTTGCCTGCCTTCCCTTCCACTTCAGGGATTCTCTCCCTTTGCACTGCCCTATAGGTCTGATTCCTCGGGCGTGATCACACAAAGTAAGCACCAAGAGCATTCTTGAGGGTGTTGCTGTTTATCACAATGGGGAAACAAATAGGTGTTAACCACAGTAACACACACATGTAAGTTACCAACTGGCAAGACTCCTCCGGTCCCCTAGTAATTGTCCTCGGGGAAGCACAGTTCTGATGAGAAAGAAGATTCCACATATGTTTCCAGAAAGAAGAATGCACTACCATTTGGTAGCTTATAGTATAACAGTACAAGGTTAGATTCAAGCAGCCTTAAAAAAAAGGGAGAGATGAGCCCGGGCAGGTTTGGTGAGCGGTTAGAGCAATGGCCTATGGAACAGAGTCGCAGGCTCCATCCAGTCTAGGGCACGTACCTCGGTTGCAGTTCAATCCCTGGGGTCATGTGGGAGGCAAGCAATCAGTCTGTCTCTCTCACATCGATGTTTCTCTCTCTCTCCCTCTCTCCTACTCTATCTGAAAATCAATAAAACATATCCTTGGATAAGGATTTTTTTAAGAAGGAAAGGTGCCCTTGCCAGTTTGGCTCAGCAGTTAGAGCGTCAGTCCGTGGACCATAGAGTCCCAGGTTCAGTTCCCGCTAAGGGCATGTACCTCAGTTGCAGTTTGTCCTTGGCCTTGGTTGAGTCATGCGGGTAGCAACCAGTTGATGTGTCTCTGTCACATCTATGTTTCTCTCTCTTTCTCTACCTACCTCTCTCCCTCCTGCTCTATCAGAAGATAGATGCAAAAATGTCCTCGGATGAGGATAAAAAAAAAAGATAGGTGAAAAGGAAACTTGAATATTTATATGAAATGATCTCTAAAATAATTTAAGAAAACTAAGGGTGGAACATACATTTTGTGTTAAGAGAGAGAGAGAAAATATAGTTAAATATATTTATTTTAAATGCCTAAAAGACCCCTAGAATTATACACTAGAAACAGATAACACAGATTTCCTCCATAGAAGGGACCTGGGTGGATAGGGGGGTCCCTTGGCAAGAAAATGTCTCCCTATAGTCCCTTTTTTATATATTTTCTCTCTCAGCCTCTTCACATGTAAATGTACTCACCACTCCAGATAGATAGATAGATGACAGACACATTTTAATGTTAAGAATCTGAAGAGATCATCCAATTCCCTGGCATGAAAAAGATGACCCTCTCCCTCTCTCTCACCGCCACTCCTGTCTTCACTCATCCATCCACCAAGGACTGTTGTGAAGTTTAGATGCATTCTTGAAGTGTAAGAAAAATACAGTAGACTCTAAATAACTAGTTCCCTTCTCCTCCCCATTTCTCTCCTCCACTCTGCCTCCACTTGACACAGAGCCTTCCTCTTCTTCAAAACAAATTTTGGAAAAAGCTCTTGATGGTTGTTTAATACGTGGTTGATTGTTAAATTGAGCTTTCAAACATTTTTAAAGACTTTGTGGAAACATACCCTTGGTTCCCAGGGCTGTCCATCCTCGTTTGAGTACCACCAGTAATACTTAACCACCTACAGTTTAAAACGTTCCCCGAAAATTAAGTCGAAAGCCTGGCAAGTCTTCTGATAAAAGACAACAGCCTCCTGAACATAATGTCCCCCTTTCATCAGGCATTTTTCAAAAGAAAATTAACATCCTCAAGCTTAGTAAAAAACAATTTGATTCAAAGGAGAATTGATTGTTGCAGATGGCCCTCAACTTCTGTCGCAGCTTTCGAAACATTCTTGCCGAGGAACCAAAAATTGTTAGTCTAATGTGAAAAAATGAGAACTCAGCGCCACAAAAAAAAAGTAGTAGGAGTCAATAGCTTGAGTTTCTGCAGAGCTGGAACTGATAAAAAACAACAGTAGGTCAGATAAAGGCACCACATTACAATATTTCTCCAGCCCTGGCCAGTTTTGCTCAATGGTTAGAGCATCAGCCTGAGGTATGGAGAGACCTGGGTTCGTAAGGGCACATACCTCGGTTGCAGTTTGTCCCCGGCCCTGGTTGGTCACGCCCATGGCAGCCACTCGATGTGTCCCTTTCACGTCGATGTTTCTCTCTCTTCCTCTCTCTCCCTCCCACTCTATCTGAACAAAAAATGGAAAAATGGAGACTTCCGGTCAAGATGGCGGGTAGGTAAACGCGGTATCGCGTCCTCCCACAACCACATCAAAGTTACAACTAAACTACAGAACAACCATCATTCAAAACCGCCTGAAATCCAGCTGAATGGAAGTCCTACAACTACGAAACTAAAGCAGCAGCCACATCCAGACTGGTAGGAAGGGCGGAGGCACAACGGGCTGGTCCTACACCTAAGTGTGGAGGATAAAAATCAGGAGGACACCTCAGCTGGGAAGGTCCTTCCTGAGGACTGAGGGGTCCCCATCCCACACCAGGTGCCCCACTCAGGGTTCCAGTGCCAGAAAGAGAGTCCCCATAACTTCTGGCTGGAAAAACCAGCGGGAACTGAGGCTCAGGGAAGCTGAGGGGGCTGGAGCCCCAGGCAGCTCCTTAAAGGGCCCGCGCACGGACTTATCGGACTCTCTCCCTCTAAGCTCGGAGGGGAGGCAGCTCGAGGGGCACCAGAGACATACAGGGAAGAACTGAGCTGTTTGGCATTGGAGCAAGGGTTGGAGAGAGGGCTTTCTCCGGGACAGGCGTGCTGTCAGAGGCCTTTGTTCCTTTGGTGAGCCCTTCTCTGGGGTGGCAGACAGAAGCCATACCTGGGACTCTAGCAACCTGGCTCACACTGGTAGCCCCGCCCTGGTGACTCCCTGAGGCCCCGCCCCACCCCAGCTGTTGCCAGTTGCTTAACCATAGTATTGGCCTGTCTTGGATCCTGCTTCAGGTTTTCCTAAATTCTTTCAAACAAGCAGCATCTGGTCTGAGCTAGCCCCATACCTCTCGTTAAGTAATACACAGAAACAAACACAGGGAGGCAGCCAAAATGAGGAGACAAAGAAACAGGTCCCAAATGAAAGAACAGAACAAAACCCCAAGAAAAGAACTAAGCAAAATTGAGATAAGCAACCTAACAGCTGCTGAGTTCAAAATACTGCTTATAAGGATGCTCAGTGAACTTAGTGAGGGCCTCAAGAGCATAAAAAAGGGCCAGTCAGAAATGATGGATGCACAGTCAGAAATGAAGGAGGCATTAACTGAAATAAAGAATAATTTACACAGATTCGATAGTAAAGTACGTAAATCCAAGAAGCAAACCATTGATTTGGAATATAAGGAAGCAAAAAACACCCAATCAGAACAGCAAAAAGAAAAAAGAATCCAAAAAAATGAGGATAGTGTAAGGAGCCTCTGGGACAACTTCAAGCGTGCCAACATTCGCATCTTGGGGGTGCCAGAAGGAGAAGAGAGAGAACAAGAAATTGAAAACCTGTTTGAAACAATAATGGCAGAAAACGTTCCGAACTGGGTGAAGGAAACAGACATACAAGTCCAAGAAGCACAGAGAGTCCCAAACAAGATGAACCCCAAGAGGCCCACACCAAGACACATCATCATCAAAATGCAAAAGGTTCAAGACAAAGAGAGAATCTTTTTTTTTTTTTCCCTCACCCGAGGATATTTTTCCATTTTTTGTACAGATAGAGTGGAAGGGAGAGAGAGAGAGGAAGGGAGAGAGAGAGAGAAACATCGACATGAAAGGTACACAACGAGTGGCTGCCACCCGCACGACCAACCAGGGCCGGGGACAAACTGCAACTGAAGTACGTGCCCTTAGCGGGAACCGAACCCGGGTCTCTCCGGACCGCAGGCCGACACTCTAACTGCTGAGCCAAACTGGCCAGGGCCAAAGAGAGAATCTTAAAAGCAGCAAGAGAAAAGCAGTTAGTTACCTACAAGGGAGTTCCCATAAGGCCGTCAGCTGATTTCTCAAAAGAAACTTTGCAGGCCAGAAGGGAGTGGCAAGAAATATTCAGAGTGATGAAAAGCAAGAACCTACAACCAAGATTACTCTATCCTGCAAAGCTGTCATTTAGAATCCATGGCCATATAAAGAGTTTCCCAGACAAGAAAAAGTTAAAGGAGTTCATCACCACCAAACCGTTACTATATGAAATGATGAAGGGTCTTTTTGAAGAAAAAGATAAAATATATGAACAAACAAAATGGCAATGAATACATATCTATTGACAATGGAATCTACAAACAAAATGAACAGGCAGAGCAGAAACATTCTCATAGATACAGAGAACATTTTGTTGGTTGCCAGTTGGGAGGGGGGCTGGGGGAATGGGTGAAAAAGGTGAGGGAATTAAGAAGTCGAAATTCATTGCTAGACTGACAAACCTCAAAGGGAAAGGGGTTGGGGGATGGGAAGAAATAAACCAAAGAACTTATATGCATAACCAATGGACACAGACAATAGTGTGGGAAAAGGTGGGAGGGGAGCGGGAGTGGGGAGGAGGGGGTCAATGGGGGAAAATTGAGGAACATCTATAATACATTCAACAATAAAGATTTTTTTTTAAAATAAGTAGAAAAAAAATGAAAAATGTCCTCGGGTGAGGATAAAAATAAATAAATAAAATATTTCTCCATTTGCTGATGTTACTGTTGACAACTATTTGCTCCCTACCCTGCAATAAAATTACACATGTTCATTGTTTGCCATGATTCCTACAAGCACATTTCACTTACCATTGTCAGAGTTGGCCATGGACTAGATGGGCCAGTGAATGCCAGCAGAAATGACAGTGTGTTCCTTCCAATCAGAAGCTTTAGAGGCCTGCTCTTGCTTTTTAATCCCTGCCTGAAGATCAACATACCCTAGATGGAATGCTCCATTAGCCTAAATTCCAAAATGAAGACTCATGAAAAAGAGCCACGTGGAACAGAGCCCCAGCCACAGCTGCAACCACAGGCCACCTGCAGCAATAGGGGGAGAGTGTCAGCCCATCCACAGAGGACAGGTAATGAGACAAAGAAATCAATCTTGTTGTTATTTGCCACTGAGATTCAGTGGGGGAAAGGGTGCTTTTTATCACCGATTAGATCAGTAATACAACCAGCAAATTATAATGCACTCATCCCAAGAATGGGGAAGCAAGATGCCTGTGTTCTGGGGAACGGAGGAAAGAAATTAACATTTATAGAACAGTTGCTCTAGGCCAACTACTATTCTAGGAGTTTTCATGAAATTGCCCACCAATTTGATGCCTGAAATAACTTCTTGAATCTCATCTAGAAAATGAGAACCTAGGGTTCTTTGATCTGTAAATCCCCAGAGTGGAGTTCCACATGAATTACCTGCTGGAGCCTTTTGTAAAGCAAGAAAAAGACTCATGATACAACTTACAGACACTACTTTTTCGAAGGGTATCTGGCCTAGATTAATCCTCATGTTTTTTAAATAATATAACTAGTGTTTTAAATGACCAAGAGTTATTAGAACTATTTTCAGAGAGGACTTGTCTTCTAGTTCACCAATGCTTGAATTTTTTTTGCTTCAGAAACAAACTCATTTTTATTTCCTATTTTCACCTACTTAATATTATCTAACAACCAGAAATCTTGGAATTCTTTCATTTTTAAGGGCAATCTTTAATTAAAATTAACTTCCGTGTGTGTGTGTGTGTGTGTGTGTGTGTGTGTGTGTGTGTGTGTGAATCCTCACTTAAGGATATTTTTCCATTAATTTTTAGATAGAGTGGAAAGGAGTGTGGGGGAGAGAGAGAGAGAAACATCAGTGTGAGAGATACATATAGATTTGTTGCCTCCCACATGACCCTGATCCACAGGACCCCAACTACGGTCAGGGATCAAGCCTGCAACCCAGGTATGTGCCCTTAACCGGGAATCAAACCCATGACCCTTCGGTCCACAGGCCAATGCTCTAACTGCTGAGCCGAAATGGCCAGGGCATAAAATTTAGCTTCCTCTTGTATACTCATGAATTTCATTAAGATGCCTAGAAATATAATGAAATAACTGTGAATCTAACTACTAATCTGTCTTTTCCAAAAGTTTATAAGGGATAAGAGATATCATCAAAAGATTTCAAGCCATCAGAGTCTGGTATTATTAAAGATCAATACCATCATCATTAATAACACATGGGCACTGCCCTAGGAAGGGGAATATATCTTGAATTTGATAAGTGCATTTTAAATAAAGAAGAGTGGAAATAATCTATTCAGGCTGAAAGAAAGGTTATAAAGGCAGACCAGCCAAGTATACTATTCTGAAGCAAAATTCTCCTATGCCTCTTCTGATTTGACAGGAAAAACATCTGTAGAAAGATACCATAAACATCTTCTAGTGACATTAATGTTTTTAACCATTTTATTCAACACTTTAATTATATACTCACTGGATAGAATAACATATCCATAAATGTGCCAATCATTTAATGCTAGGCAAAAAACGATAAGCTGTTGGACCAGAATTAGAAACAGGGTATAAGAAAAAAATATTTATGGAGGTTATTTTTTTCCAAGTACATCATTAAACTTCAATGTTATGAACACTCATTTAACATGTGCACTGTTATATCTGCATATGAAATATAGGCACAGGCTGAAAAATAGAAAAGGTAAGTTAGATGAGGGGACTTGATTTATATGTCTTTTATTACTGTTATAATAATGTTTTTAAACAATTACAAATAAATGCTGCTCCTAGTATCTCATTACACATACCAATTTTAATTTTCTATTTCTAGATCTTACTTCTAATAAATCTAAGCAATCATGTTCTTTTTAAGGAAACATATACATCAGTAGCATGGGGAATAAAATGGAAAACAAAAGTATCTACGGTCCTACAAAAATTCTAAATTAAGACATTTGTCTTTGCATATTTATATGAATAGAGGGAAAATAATGAAGTTTCATCCTCATGACTATAAAATTTTTAAAATAATCAAATAAAATCTAAAAAGAAAGAATAGCCCTGGCCGATGTGGCTCAGTTGACTGGGTACTGTCCCATGCACCAGGGGTTGACAGTTCAATTCCCGGTCGGGGTACATGCCCAGGTTGTGGACTGGATCCCCAGTGGGGGCCGATTGATGTTTCTCTCGCGCGTTCTCTCTCTCTTTCCCTATTTCTCTCTCTCATTCCTTCTTTCCCTTTCTCTTTTCTTCCCTATCTCTCTCCCTCGCTCCCTTTTTGCCTATCTCCCTTTCTCCCTCTCTCCCTCTTCCTCTCTCTGAAATCCATAAAAATAAAAAATAAAAACATAAAAAAAAAAAAACCAGAATAAAAATAATAATGGAGTTCCACTTCCAGGAATAGATAACAAATAGTTTTAGAATAGCTCTCTTATTGAGAATAACTAAAAGATGGGCACAATATTTTCATATGTGTATTTGAAATATATACTGCCCTCAAAAACTACCAAGGTGGTGAGAAGTTGTGAGACCAAGATCTAAGAGAAGAGGGAAACCAAGAGATAATTCCAAAATTTAGTACACTTTTCTCCTCAAGGCAAAATGCCAGACCTGAACATGAAAACAACAAATGAGAAGCCGAGACGGTGAGCACAATTCTCTTCAATCTCCCAGGATGGGGGGAATAACATCCTGAGATCAAGGCCTGCCAAGGAGGGGGCTCTGCACTTTCAGTGAGATTCTGAGAGGGTGTGGGGGGTGAAGTAGACATAGACTCGCCCCCACAAGCACCGAAGCTCAGATTTGAATCTGGTCTCAGTTTCTGGTGGAATTAAGTTATCTGTCCAGGTGAAGTGTCTACAAGAGCCAAAGGAATCATCCCTGGAGGAAGAAAACATTACTCAGAGCCTCAAATAATCTCTAAAATTTTTCAAAAACAATACCTACAACTCAATTAAAAATATAAATAAATAAACCCACAGGCATATAAGAAGATAAGATTTATTTGGAAAATCAAGAAAAAAAAAAAAACACAAGAAGCAAACTCACTAGTGATATAAATATTGAGCTATCAAAGGCATAAATTATTATGTTAAATCAATAAAATGAGAAGATGGAGAATTTCAGCAGAAAACAACTCAAATGGAAAGTCTAGAACAGAAAAATAAAACATTGTAAATTGGCAACAGGAGATGACACACAAATGAAAGGACAAGTAGAACATTAGAAGAAAAATATGTAGACTGGAGCATCGAGAGTCAAAATGGAAAAACATCAAAATGAACATCAAAGACGTGGAATGTGGTGAAAGGGTCCAGAATAAGAGAGAATAAAGCAGAAGCAATATTTGAAGAAGTCATGGCAGAACTTTTATCCAAAAATGGCAGAAACACCCCGAAGTGCTACAAACTCCAAGAAGAATACATACAAAGAAAACCATCCCTAAGTGCATCACAGTCAAACTGCTGAAAAACAAAGACCAAGAGAAAATCTGAAAATCAACCAGAGGAAAAAATATTTTACCTTTAAAAGAACACCACCAAAAACCAAAAGAAAGGGAAAAAAGCAAGAAGACCATGTACTATCATCAAAGTAGTAAAAGAAAATACCTCCCAACAGAGAATTCTATATCCACCTAAAGTATTCTTCAATGTTTAAGGCAACATACATTTGATACAAAAACTGAGGATCCATGATCAGCACAAATACACTACTGGACATACAAAAGGCAGTCAGTTCTTCAAGAGAAAGGAAAATAATCCCAGAAAGAAGCACTGGGAAGCAGAGTACAATGCTGAACAATAGAAAGGGTCAGCATAGCTCAGTACATACTGACTACAAAATTATAGCAGTAATGTCATGTGGAGTTTGAAATATAGCATTAATATCCTTGACAATAGTAGCACGTAAGGCAGGAGGGGGCTGCTCTACCACTGTTGCATTATCCAGAGCTGGTAAAATCGTTTTTAAAAAACATATAAATATGTATATCACAAGTATTTGATTAATCAAACAAAGGCAAGGAAGGAAGGGGGAGAGAACATAGACTAGATGCTCAATTTAAACCCAAATATATCAATAATACATTGAATCTGAGTATATCAAATACATAATTAAAAGGAAAGGTCAGATTAAACATAAGCAACTCAATCACATAAAACAAATACATCATAAATAAGTGAGACTGAGAATAAAAGGTTGGTAAAGTTATATATGCCCTGCAAACACTAACCAAGAGAAAGCTGGTGTATCTTCGCTACAATAAGACAAAGCAGACTTTAAGGCAAGAACCATTACTAGACAGACCTAAAGAGGGACATTTTAAAATGATAAGAGAGGAGATCTAAAAAGAAAATACACTAAGTCTAAATTTGTAAGAATCTGAGGACATTAACTCAAAATACATTAAGCAAAACACTGGCAGAAAAAAAAGAAGTAGAAAAATCCACATCCTAGTTCGAGACTTGAACGCATCCTTCTCAGTAACTGATAGAAAAAGCAAATATACCATCAGCAAGGATATAGATTCAAACAAGATTAACAAATAACCTGATGCACAGTGTGCCCAAATACTGTCAAATATACACAGAATATTTATCAAATTGTCCAAAATCTGAGACAAAAATCAAGTTTCAACAAATTTCAGGAGATTTAAATGATTTAGGTTATGTCCTGACTAACCACAGTGGAATTAAGCTACTAATTAATACCAAAAAGATCATTAAAAATCCTCACAGATTTGGAAATGAACCTGCACTCTCCTAAACAGCTCACGGGTTAAAGAAGATGATGACAGTGAGACAAATTTGAAATGAATGACAATCATGTCTTTTTAACTACATATCCATTTTTACAGATAAAGAATTCAAAACCACACTTAGAAGAGCATTTGTGGCCTTGCCCGTGAATATTAGAAAAATGAGAAAGGCCAAAAGTTCATTATCTCAGAACTCATCTTAAGAAATTAGAAAGAGAAAAAGGACATTAAATTAAAAGCAAAGAAAGGAGAAAAGAGGACAAAATAAAGATCAGATCAGAAATTAATTAAATAAAAAGCAGCCAGATGAGAGAAACCTTGAAATCCTAATGAAATTAACAAACCCCCACCAAGACCAAGAAAAACGGCAAAACCAGGAATGAAAAAGGACATCGACTGCTGTGTCTACAGACATTAAAATATACGTGGATATTATTAACAACTTTATGCCCATATTTGAAAGGATAAATCAACTGAACTAATTCCTAGAAAAATATAACTTAGCAAAGTGTTAGAAAGTCTGGGTAGTCCTATGTCCTTAGAGAAATTGAATCTAGTCTGGTATTTTTTCATGCAGCAATTTATTACAAACATTTCCTGTGTCATTAAATATACTTGTTCAGTGATAGAGGACATTTATTAGTTAAGATTGGGGTTTGATAAGCTTTCCTATTTGTAAACAAGGTGACTTTGGGTCAAGTATACAACCTCTTGATGCCAGTTTTGTATTTTTTAAATCCCAACCTCACAGGCGGGATGTCACACTTAGTCCGACGCCTTGGATCTAGTAAATGTCTGATAAGGATAGCAATGAGTATGTGTAATGACGGCATAGCAGCCTCTTTTTCCCTCTTATACATGTTACAGGAAAATTCTTATTTATATACCTTCACACATATCTCTGATTCCCCCAGGACAAAATCCTGGAAGTAAAATTGATGGATCAAAAGAGATTCATGATGCATTGGGCCCAGCTGTCCTTCAGAAAAGCTGACTCTGCTTACACTTCCACAGTCTAAAAACACTCACTTTCTACACCCTTTTCCACCTGGACGTTATCCTTTTCTATTTTGCCAACTTGGTAAGACAAAGCGGCAGATCAGTATTACATTTATTTATTTTTATTATTATTATTTTTTTAATCCTCACCTGAAAATATTTTTCTATTTATCTTCAGATACAGTGGGAGGGAGAGAGAGAAAAGTATCTATGTGAGAGGGACACATCGACTGGTTGCCTCCCGCACGACCCTGACCAGGGCTGGGGACAAACCACAACTGAGGTACGTGCCCTTGGCCAGAATCAAACCCGAAACTCTTTGGTCTGCAGGCCGACGCTCTAACCACTGGGCAACTGGCCAGGGCAGATCAGTGTTACATTTATTTTGCCATTTATTTAGTATTTAGTAAGTGTGAACATTTATTAGACCTCGTGGCATCTGTAATGGTCCTTTCGTAAATTGCCTTTTTAAATCTTTTACCGGAGAAGAGTGGGTGGAAAACGGGAGCATCACAAAGTCCTGGTGCTCAAGGCCCCTGACATGGAGCCCAAGGAGAGACAAAGAAAAAGCCAGACTATTCCAGATTGGTAGGGGCAGCTTTAAAAAGCAAGAGAACGTACATACAGGTTTGTCTTCTACAGTCACACTTGCCCACCAGAATCTTAAAAACGAATAGAGAGGCCTTAACAGAGCTCAGTCAGGTGTTCGGTCCAGATGGTCTGAACAACACATGACCCTCAGGGCTGCGTCCTTGAAAACGGCTCCCACTGTGGGAACTGTGGTGGGGAGTCATATTCCAAGGACAGGTGAGGAGCCTCGGAGTGCCTGGATTTAGCTCCGGGGTCAACAGAAGGTCACGTCCTCTCAATTACCACCTCCCGCCATAGCACCTGAAGATGTTTTAGCTACTCTTTCCTTCCCGGAGACCCAGAAATGGTTCGGGCCTTCTCCACAGCCTTTCTTTCGTCCATTTTTCTCCTGGGATACTTGTATTTTTTTCACATTGATTTATGAGAGCTCTTTATAGAGTTGTTTACCTTTTAATTCTGCTTAAGTTTATTTACTTTCATCCTCATTTAATAATGAAAGTATGAAGGCAATGGATTTGTCTCTGCAGTTTTGGTCATAGCCTCTGGGCCCCAACAGGGAGTTTTCTCATTATCTTCTCAATTTTTCCATCTGCAACTTGTTTTTTATAGTATCTGGATTTCGTCCACAAATATAAAAGAGAAAACAAAATCAGGACAGCACAATTACCAGTTCACATTATGTTACGTGTAAATTCTTAAATAATTACAGAACGTGAAACAAAGCACATCAAAACCGTACCATGAGGATATTCTCGATGAGAGTAGTTGGTGTTTATCCCAGTTTAAAGGTTAAAGAAAAAAATATGGGAGCCGGGAGGGGATATAAATTCTAAAAAGCAAAAAGTATACATCTTCACTGTCAGAAGTTATAAGCAGTTGAGATGATATTGTGCCCGTTATTAAATCAGATCCGATGGAATCTGTAATGCTGCAGTCTCACAGAGAGTTCCGATGCCAGGCTGTGGACAGGCACTAGCTGTAGTTAAGTCTTCAGTGATCTCAGTGAAAAACATGTCGCTTCAACAAACTGCCCTGGGGTCTGCCTCACTGGGACTAGAAATCACTTCCACGACTGCCAATGTATGTAGCATTGCTGTATGTAGCACTGTTTATATTGCAGCGTTGACAGTTCAGAAATGGCTGACATTTCCCAAAGAGCCAGCTGATGAGAGAGTCTGTGCAGTATTTAAGAAAAACGAGTAACCCTAATTTTACTTAATCATGTTTATAAAATTAATAGTTAATGCCTTCCCTGATGAGTAGACATATAATCATATCAAAACTATCAAATTGTGCCCCATCCAATGAGATACAGTAAAATAGGCTGAGAGAGCTTGGAAAAGCAAAGTAAAAAAGATAGGCAGACTATCCCATTGTAGAAGGGATGCTGATTCTAGCTCCTTTTTTGGCACAAATGAGCCTGTCCCTGTCAAAGCTTAACTGTAACAATCTGAGGTACTGGCTTTTTTCAGATGTCACACACATAGAGGATTTCTTGACATCAGCATTTCTCAAAATGACTTCCCATAGAGTCCTTATAACCCAGCACACATTTAACACTGGTCTGAGAAACATCATTTGGAATGTATTTTGTAAAAGTATGTTTATTGACATGCATACAATATATTACCAAGTAGTGCAACACTGCCTATGCACAATTAGTAACAATTATGTTATTATACTTTTTATGTGTTGTTTGTATTTATGTATGTATATCTATAACACATATTTACATAGTATTTTTTGTTATATATACATATGCAATTGATCTTCATTAATCTTAGATTCCATATTTGCAAAGTTGTCTATTTGCTAAATTTATTATAACGCCAAAATCAATGCCCATGGCACTTTCATGGTCATCTGCTGATATGGGAAAAGTGGGGACAGTCTTGAGTTGTCTAACACCCGAATGCACAGCTCAGGGCGAACAAGGCAACATTCTGGCTTCTTGTTGTAGCTCTCATACTATAAACAAATGTCTCATACTATAAACAAATGTGGCTTTTGTGGTTTATTTAGTAGTTTGGCTCTACCTCTCCAAAATTCATTTTGTGTGCTACATATATGTAAGTATGTATATATGTATGTATACTGTACATATATAATACTGAAGCATAAATCAACATTAAAAACTCTAGAATAACAAAGAACTAAAGTTAAACATTGAAAATTCTTAAATATGAATCGTATGAAAAATTATGGCTAGAAGTTGCCAATAGGGGAACAGAATGTCCTGAATAAAACAATAATATTCTAAAAACAACTTTATGTACAATAACCTAGAGAGGATTCTAAGAAGACGCGATACACGTATATGACTATAAGAGCCTCCCAGCCCAATGTCCTTCTTAGTTAGATGAGAAAATCCTATTCCGTAATTACCTGGGAATATAAAGAACCACTGCATGCCTGAAAAACTTTCGGCAAAAAAAGGCAGTTAAGAGGAGGGTAGACTGCCCATCTACTTTGTTCTCCACCAATAGTCCCAAGCTGAGAATGTTCCCTTCTGGCATCTTCTTTCTGCAATCCTTGCCAAAAACAAACCTTCCCACGGGGCCACAGCCATCAACTGCCTAAACTAAAGGGATCTAACAGGGGTCGGCTAGTCTCTTATCTGTATAGGCACAGAAGTAATTAGCTTAGCTCCGATTTGCCTGTTTTTATAAGTATAAGAACACTAAGAAACTGTAAGAAATATCCACTATCTTGACCCAAAATGTTCTGTCAGGGAGATGATCTGTAGGAAATGTATTTTACTGTTTAAACTTTACAAAATGAATTAACATCATCCTAACTCAGCAATGTTTGAGTGCTTACAAACTCATAAATAATCCAAACCACCCATGCCGAGAATATTTCTCGAATGAAAGGTAACTAGCTACAGGGCCTTGGGTTGGTATCCTGACAAATGAAGTAATTAGTATAGCAGTGACTTAATAATCCTGCTATGAGAAAGCATGCTAGAAACCTACAAGTCATTTACATCATTCATGCACATATTTTCCACCTAAAAAAGATATAGCATAAATGCCTAATTCCTGAAATGAATTAATACATGTAATTCTGATTTATCTGGGCACAGTTTCCAAGGACCCTCAAGAAAGTCCTATCATCTTACCCAGAATGTTTGCTTCTTGGAAAGACAGGTCTTTTTCCAGGAAGGTTGAATCATTACTTATTATGAGAAGACGGCTAAATGCTAACCAGATATTAAGGCTTCTAAAAAGTTTACATCCCTCTAGACCAGATATCCTCAAATTTTATCTTAAAGGGCCAGATAGTACATGTTTTGGGCTTTGCAGACCATATGGTCTCTGTCACAACTATTCCTAGTTGGGCTAAAGACTGACAATATGCCCACAAATGGGCATGGCTGTTTCAATTAAATTTACTTACAAAAACAGGCAGAGGGCCAGATTTGGCGCTAGGGCTATAGCTTGCTGACCCCTGGCTCTAAACCTTTCCTCTAGAATTCACAATTAATGCAAACCGAAGTGTGAGGGGAGGGGCAATAAATAGTCCCCTCCACCCCACCTGCGACCGCTGCAGAGTTTTAAATGGAACAACAGCCGTTGAGAATCTCTCCTTTGACTTTCTTGCTAGAATAACATATTGTTCCTCAAAGGCAGTGAAGAAGTGAAGATACAGAGGACGTTTTCAGATGAATCTTCTGTAATAGCCTATGGTTCAATGTTACTTCCAAGGGATCCTCTTCTGGTTCAGAGAAAGGCATTCTGACCTGAAGCACCACTTCTTTCTCCAGGAAGATCAAGTACCAGAGTGTCCTAGCCTGCCACCTTGTGGCGAACTTGAGTATGAACAGGAAAATCGTCGGAGCAAGGCGACAGGAACAAGCTAGAATGTCGGCTTTGTAGCAGGCACTCTGTAACATTCGCTAGACTCGGGGGCTGCAGGCCATACAAAGAGCCAATAAAGCAAGTCTCTTGTCCTCAAGGAGTTTTAAGTTGTAGGGGAGGAAACAGATATTAATCCAAAAGAATTGCACACACATATGTAAAATGACAACCACAGAAAAACGCTCCCACGTGGTGCTCCGAAAGTGAATAAAAGTGATTCAGCCTGGGCAGGAAGGTGGAGGAAGCTGCCCTGAGAAGGAGATGGGACACCGAGGCCGCGGCGTGAGTAGGGACTTAGCAGGTGGAAAAGTGAGGGAAGATGATTTCAGAAAGGGAACAGTGTCTGTCAAAACTCTGCCTGGGGCCCTGGCTGGTTTGGCTCAGCGGTTTGAATGTCAGTAGACCGGAGAGTCCCAGGTTCGGTTCCGCTAAGGACATGTACCTGGTTGCAGTTTTTCCCCCGGCCAGTTGGGGTCGTGTGGGTGGCAACCAGTCCATGTGTCTCTCTCGCATCGATGTTTCTCTCTCTTCATCCCTCTCTCCCTTCCGCTATATCTGAAGATAAATGCAAAAGATGTCCTCGGGTGAGGATTTAAAAAAACAAAACACTCTGCCGCGGGAGGAAAGCTTGGGAGACTCTGGTGTTGGACAAGGGCAGGAAGGGAAAGGGGCCAGACTATACAGGGCCCCAGAAACCATGAAAACGGGGGGGCCTTCCTTCGATAAGCAGAGTGAAACCATAAAAAGGTTGTAAGCAAGGAGGAGGACAAAATCAGATTTACGTTTCAGAAAGATCACACTGCTCTCAGTCAGGTCTAACCAGGCAATGGAAACTACACAGCAATTTGGGGAAGTTTCATATCAAGAATTAAGGTGTCAGGTGGATGTGGGGGAGAAACATCTGTAACAAAAATTAATTAATTTTTAAAAAGAATAAAAGAAAAAAATTTTCTCAATAATTAAAAGAATTATTAACTGTGACAGGAGATTGGAGTAACAGGGGGACTGGCTTGTAGGAAATAAAGAAAACTAAAAATACAGGGTGAGACAAAAGTAGGTTTACAGTGGTGAGTACGTGAAACACAGAGTTTATTCTTATATCTTTATAAATTATTGTATCATTTTGCATACAAACAACTGTAAACCTGCTTTAGCAAACCCTGTTAAATAAAGTATAGGGGATACAAGGAGCAACCATTCCCCAAGGAAGAGCCTCCCACTCCCAGGGCTGAGCCTCAGACCTTGTTGGAGAGGCAACAACCATGTGGCTCTGGTCACAGCAGTGGGACTTGCTGAATGTCCCTCCTGTGCGGTGCCAGCTGTGCTCAGGAACCTGGTGCTGGAAAAGCCGCGCCCACCAAGGAGCCTGCAGGGAGCAGTACACCCCAACAGGGAAAGAAAACTCCTGTTTCTCTCCAGTATCTCTCCAGTGCCCTCTACTGACAAAGTTAGCGTCATGCAGATGGCAAAGGAAACATTTAAAGAACCCAGCAACACACGTGTGCTTGAAGCTGAGAGGCTGTAAATTGATAACCAGCACACATTGGAGAGCCTTCATCTAGCCTTCTAGATGAAGAGGAGGAGTGGATGAAAATAGACCAGTTAGGAGGCACTTAAGTAATCCAGGAGAGAGAGGAGAAAGTGGTAATAACCTATAAGGTGCTGCACAAAGTACACTAGCAAGTTCTCTGTGGGCTATGGGAAGGACACCAGATAGCAAGGTTTTGTCCCTATGTTCACTGGACTTGAAGAGCTGTCCCAGAAGACATGGCTAAGAGAGCAAAGAGGTCAGCTGTCACAGGTCCAAAGACAAGAGACTGGTAGCACCAGCTGTACTGAGTCCATTCTTTGGATACAAAAAGCACAGGGGTATTGCTCCCAACAGACTTGCCGGGCTTACCAGACACATCCCGCGCAGTCAGAGATGCATAATGCATGCACACGCTACCTCAGCCGGGCTTGCAGGCGCAGGCAATGGGGTCTGCAAAGTCACTAGAGAAAAGTGAGCGTCCCTGGTGTCAAACCATCACTCCTATTTTGTAAAGGTTTTTAAATGAATGGCCTTTAAAAAATCCAGCTGACCTGGACTTCTGGGGCTTCATACAGACCTTCCATGTACCTGCTGCCTCCAGCTCATCGGGGGAGCAAGGAGCGGGTGACAGGGGCCAAGTGCCCCAGCTTGTCTGTAAGAAAGGGTCACTGCCTTTCTCTAGAACATTAACCTCACCGGGTGGTTGTACTTGAGGACTGGCTGAGAGGGCAGGGCTGAAGCAAATTTCTCCACAGCTACATCTTCCTAGCTAACCACAAAACCAAACCAGAGTTTATAGTGACTCCCTCTGGACAGTGGGATGTGGGACAGGGCGATGAGTGGGGCAGGTGGCCACTGTGTTTCTTTTAACCCTTGTATGTGGTTTGATTTTTTTTTTTTTTTTTTTACCAGTGAAGTGCAGGCCCTGGGAAACTCTCAAATGGGTGAGAGAAAGCTGCTATGTCATTATGCCACCGGATGGGATTTTAATTACTCAAGAGACCACCCTTGGGTCTGAAAGTAACACAGGGACCTACCTGAGCCTGCAGTTGTAGGGTAGGCCTGAAAGACTGTGGGGGAAGAGCAGGTCCCCCTTTGAATGGAGCCCTGGACGTCCTGGCTTTCCCGGGAAGGGAAGACCGGGGCCTGTAGCTCCGCGGCTGGGCGGGGCCAGGGTGTGGGCGCCCGCGTGGAGGGTGCTGGCTGCGGGGGAGGGCAGGCTGGTCCACGCCAAGTTCTGCTTCCTGCAGGTTGGTTTTTAGAAAGCTCACGCGTCAGACCTACGTCTTCCTGTTTGGGAGGCATGAATCAATACACGGGCGGGCAAAAGTCGGCTAATAATGATGATAACAATAAATATAATAAATAATCATACACCAATAAACTGTGTTTCGAGTACTCACGACTGTAAACCTACTTTTGCCCACCCCCGTATAGCCAAAGGAGTCATGAAACAGACCACTCTGGTGGATCTGCCCAGAACCTGACCGAGAACATCCCGAACCCACCACCACCCTGCGCGCAGAAGACACGAAAGGGTCAGAGCAGAGAAGGCAAGGGGTGGGGTGGCCGGTTCCTGCCGAGGGCCCCCTGATGCTCCGACCAGAGGAGTGGGAGCCTCCGACCCGGCTCAGCGAAGGCCCCTCGCTGCAGGACCGCGCAGCGAGTCTCGGGGGGTTGCTGTCTGCCTCCCAACGAGGCCATCTGGAGAAGAGGGGCACCTTCCAGCGCTGGCAAATTCCCGGGGCTGCGTGTTCTCCTCGCGGGGCATTTGCAGGGCTGCGTCCTTCGGTGCCTCTCCTGCAGCAAGTCCGACACGCCGCCCCCATCCTCTGCATCTCACACTGCGGCTCCAGCCCCTCTGCTCCGGTCTCTCACCTCGGGGGAAGCCAGACACTGAGGCGCTGCCTTAGACTCCTCTGTCCCCGTCGTCCAGCTGCGGCCAGTCCCCTACGAAGCAGACTCTCAGATGTGTGTGCAGATAGTGTGTGGAGGTGCTCTCAGGAACAGCGCCTCTGGGGGCCGAGGGAGGAAGGATGGAGGCAGAGGGGCAGTTGAACCGTTGATTCACTTCCAGCAGTGGCCTCAGCCAGTCCTATGATGATCTGGAGCTGGGATGGCCCTTCTGAATGGCTAGGGGTGGGACCCATACTCTCCCATCAACCTGGCCCTGGATGTGGGCTGCTCTCAGGAGGGGGCATGTCCTTGGGGGACGTAGATCTCTTTGCTGAGGGCAGTTCCTGCAGTAGGACTAGGCTGAGAGGCACCTGTAACTCCCAGCACCTGGAGGGACGAGTGCCTAGTCTGCAAGAGGAAACCTGGACATCACACTGCAGGATCCCCACACACACACACACTCAGTCAGTCACTGTCTTCCCTATTCCCACATTTTAATTTTCAAATAAAATCCCTCTGTCTTCAGATTACCCTCTGTACTGTTCAAAAAATACCTGAAAGTCTAAATGCACCAGGCACTGAGGTAGGGACAGAGCAATGGGTCAAGCAAATAATCATCCAAAGATACACTTTGAAACGATAAGTGTTCTGAAGAAAAATGGAAAGTGCAGAAAGCTATGGGGTCATATAACAAGGGAGGCTTGCCCAGTGGGGAGCTGGGCAAAGGCAGGGAAAGCTTCCCTGGAAAAGTGTCATTTAAGCCAGAATCTGGAAGATGAATGGGTGGGTGCTAACCAGGCGTGTGTTTGGTTGGTGAGGTAGGGTGGAGAGGTGTGGACGGCTAAGAGAACGGCCTATGCAGAGGTCCTGAGACAGGTGGACAAGGGATTGGAGGACCTGAAGAAAGCCAGTGTGTCCAGAATGCAGAAACTCAGTGGGAAGAGCAATAATTGATGAGGAGGAAAAGGCAGTCAGGAGCCAGATCCTGCAGAGCTAAATATTTGGGTTTTCCCTAAAAGTAATGAAAACCACTAAAGAATTTTAATCTCTGTGTAGTATAAATTATATACTTTACTTAAGCAGAATATTCATCT
Source organism: Molossus molossus (assembly GCF_014108415.1). NCBI lineage: Eukaryota > Metazoa > Chordata > Mammalia > Chiroptera > Molossidae > Molossus > Molossus molossus. The sequence continues at coordinate 29,080,425 of NW_023425349.1, forward strand.
ATTCCCCAATCAATGTGGATTAAATGGATCATAGAGATATACAAAATGGTTAAAAGCTAAACTCTGTGAATGTTACATGCTGGGGGCAAAAAAAAAAAAAAAAATGTTTTCAATGTAGATTCTATTATTACTATAATAGCCTGTTTTTCTACCTCTAGTGGCTACTTGTGGTTTCTCTAAACAATAGTCCCTAGCTGTTACTGACTGCTTCTAAGTGCTGGTGTGAGTGCTTTGCATAAATTACTTAATAAAACACTTTTGCAAAGTAGGTACTATTTAGAAACTGAAAAACAGAGAGTGCGATTTGCCAAAGTTCTCAGTCAGTAAATGGCAGAATAAGGCATGGAGCCAGGTGTCCAAATATAAAGCTAAAGTGTAACCAAAATCAAGATTCTGCTGCCTGCTGCAAGAAAGCCAAACTCCTGAGACAAGTGCTGGTAAAAGGAAAGAGGTTTATTCAAGTGCCAGCATCTTGAGAAGATGGGGGACTTTTCCCAGTCCTCAAAACTCCATCTTAAGATCTCAGTGCCGACGGAAGTTTTTATAAGGAGGAAGAGAGAAAGCAGAAGAGACCAGAAGGAGGGAGTGTCCTTGCTGGTCCCAATACGGATTTTCAGGGTCAGTATCCTTGAGTTGGCCGTCTGGGTTTATCAGTGGATTTCTGTGTCTGGACAGTCGGCATTCCCAGGGCCTTGAAAGTCAGGCTGCTCCTTAGGTTCACACAGGAACTGAAACTGCTGAACTGTAAGGTGTGCTAAAAAAAAATGTTTAACGTGTGAGCTCTAGTTTTGAGAGAAAATCCGGTTAGAGTAACAAGCTGAGTTTAACATTTACTAAGATTAATATGGCTAGCTTTATATAAATATGGTATATTCATTCCGTTATAAAAACTCCTGACTGCTACATTGAAATACCTCACCTGAGTTTGAACATGTTCACACTACCTGAGCTTCCTCCCATCATGCACCCTTAGACACCACACAACAAACCATAGGATACCTTTTGAGAACCACCCCTAAAGTCAGAGAACTTGCTGTTGGTTGAACTCACCAGGTCCTGACTTATTCTCCCCTTACCAGCCCATGTTTTGATGCCCGAATCTTCTAGCAGCTAAACTCACCAGTTCTAATGGATATATCCTAGAAAAAATGCAAACTTATCTGAATATGAGTCAAAGAAAAACAAGGAGGCAAATCCATTGTACTACTCTAATAACGTTATTACTGTCCTATCATCCTGTTCCTAATGTTCAAATTTGCCCTGTTCTTATGAAAATATCCACTAGATGTCAGTGTTGACCTGCAATGGATGTTCCTGGAACCTAGGAGAAACCCATTAAGGAGCAAACATTTGGAGTTTGGGTGATTTCCTTTGCAGTGGGAACTAAGAAATTGTAGTTAGTTTTTATGTGAACACTGTGGTTGATTTTTCAACGAATAGAAATAATTAGATCAATAGATCATGTCACTGCTCAACATTCCAATGTGTCCTTATTCAGGGTACAAACCACTCTGCCACAGGCTATTACACCCACCCCCTTCCTCCCACCCTCATACTGAATTTTTTTTTTTACCAGAAATACCTGTCTGGTTGGCATATTAAATTCAGGACATTGTGGCTACCTTATCAGAGAGACCCTCCTATACACCCTAAGACAGCACCCAGCCTGCACCATTCCACCCATTATGCCCCATCCCCTAGTCCTGATTTTTCTTCATAATACTTATCTCCACCTGACATATTTACTTATTGTTAGTCTCTCCCTGGAATGTTATCTCTGAGATAACAGGGACTTGGTCTTGTTAACTGCCTTATGCCCAGAAACAGCCAGGGTTATAGGAGGTGCTAAATAAATACTAAATAAATAAATGACCTGAATTCAAAGATCTTCAGAGAAGATAGCATAGTTCAGAGTCATTCATTTATTTTCATTCAGTACTTACTGAATACCTAACATAAAGAAGACATTGAATTATGGGAGGTACAAGAACATTATCTTACTGATGAGAAACACAGTCTCTCGCTCTTAACTTAGACACTCAGACAGAATGTGTACACATTAGAAAAGGTTTCACCGGAAGAGCTATATGAACACAACACTCATGGCTGCTCATTATGAAAACTATGGAACAAAAATATGATGTATACGTTCATCTCTAGGCACTTGACTTACTGCCGTGCTTCCAAATAGATTGATTCTTAAACTCTCCAGAAGGACGTGTCTCTGCAGAACCCTTTCTTGGTGGATAACCCGATTCCCTTCCCCTACACCTGAACCCCATTTTCCTTTGCTTTCTCCTCAGTGACAACAGAGACCACCAGTTACCCTTCTCAATTCCTCAACAGGCACTGTTTAAAGATGTTTCTGGCTTTGATCTTAGTTCATTGTTGAGAGTTGATTTTTGCCTAGAAGACTCTGATTAAGTTTCAATGTCCATGTCCATTCTCCCCATTTCTATCCCTCATGCCTGTGGGGGATGGGGGGCATAATAATCATCATCCTTTCTGCACAAAATTTTGGAAGTCGAGGAAAATAACCCACCATATGTATATGTCCTGGCTTCCATCAAACCATAAGAATAAATTACAGGCTCTTCGGACCCTAACCAATTACTTAGCCTCCTTCCAGTCCTGCTCCCTTCCAGATGCTGTCATTCTGGAGAGGAAAAAAGAAATGTTTAAGATGATCATTGGAAGGTGGCAACTTCTAAGAATACGAGAGAATGACTACTGCATCGTAAGTGGTTTTACTCTCCAACACAGCTGTGCCTAGAATGCTGGTGACCTCTTTTTGTGTGAGAAAGAGGTGTTTCAAGTAGTGAACTTTCCTCAAGGATCTACAACCTGTGGTTTGTTTGAATATTTTCTCTCCTGTTGAGGGAAATTTAGTCGTATTTCTTTACAGGTGATGATGCAAGTTTCCCTCTGAATCTTCTCCGTGGTGTAATTACACACCCATCCCATGTGTGATTCTGTTCATTTATTTCTCTTCCTCAGGGAAACATTCTAAATAAACGTGGCCATTTGAAAGGTGCGAATACAATAAAAGTGACAAACTCATTTCAAAGGCTTTTATTTTACCCCAAAACAGCATATCTACATAGACTTTATTGAGACTTTAAAGCTTATTCAGATAAAAGGCCTAAGGAGACTCTGATATCAGAGTTATGAATATTAGCCCATGAGATTATCAGAATAGCTTAGTTGCTTTACACGGTTATGCTGTGGACAGACTTCAGCCAGGAGTAATAAATACCTCAATGAACTCAAAGCAAGAAACTGAGCCAAACCATCCAGGCTGCGGGGTTCACGCTAGAGCTCAATTTGAGCTCAGAACAATATATAATGTTTCTCTCACCTTACAGTGAATTATATCATGGAGGTTTGGAAACCACAGTCTGAGGATAGAGAATCTCTGCCCTTTCTAACGTAATGTCACAGTGATCAGGGGAAAATTCAGAATTGCTCACCATAGCTTAATTTACAAGTTAGACAACGTCTTCACTCACTCCCTTTCCTTCAAAGATCTTTATCCACACCTCTCTTCAAAGTCAAACTGCCTGAATTTTCTCTTAAAACCCGCGATTTCACTTACGTGAACTTCATCTAACAAGTGTGTTTCTCCAGCCTCTCCCGTGGGCTGTGACCTGTAACGTCCAACTTGCCTTCCCTCCCCTCGGTGCTCACTGAGGTGTAGCACTTCAAGTCAGATGTGTCGACAACAGGCCTCAGGAATGAAGCCTTCTTCATTGGGCTACATAACTGCACATTAGGCCTCAACAGCACGAACCGGGCTGCAGCTTCAAACTGGCCCCCACATCCTGGTGCGATGGGTTTTCTGGCCCAGGGACCCTGGCCTCTCTACCTCGTCTCCCTGCTCCCGGCCCACCTGAGCTGGGTTCCTCAGAGGGGCCCTCCATTCCCACTGCTCCCCGGGGAGGAGTATGTGAGGCAGGCTTGTGGCTTCCCTGCTAGCTGAGAAAATGGACTCTGTTCTGCTCAGAAGTTGTCACAAGAGACACACAAAATTCAGCGCTGAGGCCTCTTCCGTTCTCATTCCCTGCAAACCAGGAACTAGCATGCCGCAAATTCGCGTAGGATTGAGGATGAAACCATAGTGATCATCCGCCCTAGTCTTGACTCAAATGTGCCGTGCAACTTATTTGGGATCATAATCTGCACTTTTTAAAATCAGGTTTCAATAAAAGAAGTTATAGAAAACATGTCTCCAAAAAAGAAAAAAAGCCCAGTAATTTGATGGAATGGAACGGCATTAACAATGATTCTGGACTCTTTTACATGACTTGACCCATGACTTCAGCTGAAGAATCAGAATGAACTTCAGGCCTTGTTCTAAAGCAAACCCTCAAATGTGCATGGAAGGCAAAGAATGAAGCCAAAATGAAAAGACTGTATTTTGGTTTGTATGTTAAATTTATGAAAACTTGTTCAAGCAAGTTTGCACACACCACAAATACAATCTGAGCAAGCTGAATTTTCACGCGCCTCTTATTACCGTGTCACATTGGCCTTGTTTCCCTGCCCTACGAGCCAGAACCAGCCACCACGCAGTCTCGGAGGAAAGCCCCGGCGCCGTGTGCAGGACAGCGGCACCCCCTACCCGGGCTCCATTCTGTGCAAGAGCTCAGGTTGAAAGGGGGCCCCATGCCCTTGGGATCGATGGATGTTGCATGGCTCTGCCTCACACCAAGAAAGGAGGATAAATCCAGCTAGTGGTTTTATTTGAATCATTTAAAACCCGACGTGTATAATTTCCAAAACAGAGAAAAGTAAAATAAGCAGAAAATCTGTTGTGTTGTCTGAAACTTTTAAAATAAGGAACGTTGACTAGAATATTCCTTGCATTCAGTGGGAATGTGTGATTTTGCAGCCCATTATAAAGAGACATTTCTTTACATCAAGAAAACAGGGGAAAGAAAAGAAGAAAACACTATGAATACAGAAATGAGGAATGTCCTAAATATGAGGAACAATTCAAGAGACAGAGCGACACGGAGGCCAAAGTCTTAATCCAAGAAGGCAGTAGAAGGTCAGAGCAAACTCTGGGGAAATGAAATTGTTTGTGTTTCTGGGTTTGCACGATGTCTACCTTGATGAAGAACTGACCAGGTTATGCTCCTTCCTCAAATATGGGAAATGTTCCATAACATGTCAAATCTGGTTATATGATGGGTCAGTAAGCAAACAGATGTTACAAAATCTTGACAGGAATACTTGCCAAAAACTATTTTAGCCCAATTGATATTTACTCTGTACAGGGCTACAAAAGAGAAAAAGGTTATAAGTTTACATTCTTCTTAACCTAGACGTATACCTAGGTTATGAGATGGGTTGTTATATCAAGTTCACACCTTGCTGTTTGCATTCATTACTGGTAACAATATTTACAAATAGGAAACTGACATCAAACTTTGTAATAATGTAATGTCTTTTATAAAATTCAAATCTATTATGGCTTTAGGGAAGTATGTGACTAGGCATCCAAGCTCTGTTTAAATGATAACAATTTTTTTGATTATTCATTTCAAAGTATTTATTCCATGTTGTATACACTTTAGTTTTCAATATAAAAAGATGAACAATTTATGATTTTATATGTTCATGCAGTTTTATTTTGCCATGCAGATGGAAGAAGAAACGATGCTGAATCAAACTCCCAAGCCCAAGTCTCTGGGTAAATGAGTCAAACATCTTCAAGTTGATTTGCTGTGTATCTGTCTGTGGTGTGTGTGCGCGTCTCTGTGTGTGTACATTTATTACAACCACTACATGAGCACCCAGGACTGATCTGAAAGCTGACTGTTCTCCAAACTCTTCAGATTCAACATCATCTCTTCCCTATTACCAAACCAGGAGATTTAAACATCACCAGAAGTGCAGAACCAGCATGACCATTTCTCTCTCTCTTTAGCAATAATATTGTCTTCTGGATTGGCTACGTCTAAAGGTAAGAGGGGAATCTGGCTTCCTCCCAAAGCAGCTATGGTGAACCCCTATGAACACTGTTTTGGACAGATGCACCCCGAGGTCTTCACCCTAAAACAGAAATATCTGCAGTCGTCTCCAAACCCCTCTACCAGGGCTGACTTTATAGAGGGCCCTTGGAGACACAGCCACGGTCTTACTCCTCACGCTCCTCAAACGTTGCTGTAGTCCACCCCAGATCTGAATCAAAAGGAAATTAGAAAAACACTTTTCCAGAAAGCTTTTAAGATCCAACTCAAACTCAAGCTTCCGTTTTAGTCTTTGATTTAAAAAAAAAAAAAAAAAAGTTACCCATTTGTTTTTCATTCCTGATTCTGTGAAAAGGCTTCTGAAGACCTTTCGTGTCCCCACCTCGGTCCTCACCGCCCGGCACAGGGCTTTCTCAGCAGCTGTAATCAATTCGATGCTGTCTGAGGAATCAGCACGGCTCGTTCCCCCGGAATGCACGTTGTTTCCTTTGATCTTCACAACCGTTCTCTGAGATGCAGGATAGGCAAACCCTCCCCAACCTACTGAGGAGCCGACGAGCAGGTGATGTGCCAAGTGCTCGCAGCACGTACAGCGGTGACACCAGAGCAAACGCTCAAGTCCAGAACTTCCACGCTGCACGCAAACGCATCACCAAGACGTGTGCTTGTGCTTTACCCCCCCATCTGGGGATCTGAACATACGGATGATACAATCCCCTTGGAGGCTGGTCACCCCAGTGAATCTAGACCAAAACTGAGAGTTCACTTGCAAACGATGGCCACACATTTGCCCTTCTCGTGTTTCAAGCTACTAAACACCTCACTGACCCTCTCTAGGAAGCTATTTTTCTGGTGAGCAAGAAGAGAGAGGAACTTAAGAACCCACAGCTGCCGTGAGAGGGACATGAGAGGAAGCTGCTAGAATCTTATAAGCCCGGGGGGAGGAAGAAAACATTCCCAAGGGGATTACTAGGAAATGTATATATTGGTAGTACCTTTAAGATTTTAAACATAAATGAAAAATCATACTCTGTATTTTGTCCCTACACAGCCTACAAAAGTTAAGTGACCATACTACTTAAACTGAAACTGCGTGATTAAGGTTGTTGATACTTAAAATATACTTGATTCCTCGCTATGAAGACTGCTTTAAATCTAGCAAAAGAGATTCGTCATCCTCTACTTGCACCTGGGGTTTAAAAGTAACTTTTAAAGGCTCAGGGGTTGGGGTGTCCCCCCCTTCGAGGGGAGGACACACGCCCCTGGCCTCCTCTCGGTCCGTTTCGCTGAGCTCGTCACTGTAGAGCTCACTGATGGGGCCCAGAGACCGGCTCCCGGCGAGGATGTCCACGCCCATCTCCCTGACCTCTTCTGGACCTGCGGCCACCACTGTCGGGCCTTTAGCTTTCCGAAGGCTACGAATCTTAAAAGCTTCCTTAGAGGGAGCTGCATTCGAAATCGATTTTTTAAATCTTTCCCCTGACTGTTTCAGCCTCTCTCCAGACTGTTTCAGCCTCTCTCCAGACTGTTTCAGCCTCTCTCCTGACTGCCTGAGTCTCTCTCTCCTCTCCGGGGTCACTATTCTAGTTCTAATTCTGTTGACTCCCTTGTCAAAATTCTGCCGTGTCTTCGCCATGTTTTCTTTGGAAAATGCCTTTTTTATGTTATCAATGTGCTCCTTGCCTGACTTTCTAAGCCTGGTGGACCTGCTTTCTTCCACGTAATACTCTTCATCCGAAGACAGATCTATTGGGGGATCAAAGACATCTTCATCGTCTTCCTCTTGAGTCTCAGTTAGGTTTTTGTCTTTGACAATAGACAGGGATGTCGGACACCGAATCTCCTCCTGAAGAAGAGAAAGCAAGCATGTTAGAGACCAGTTCTTTTACCTTCTGCACACCTTTCAATCTCCTCCACGGACTGTTTATCCTCTGCCCACTTCTTAGTGTTGATGTTTCTCCGGGTTTCTCTCTCCTTGGCCCTTTTTCCCTCTTCATCTCCCAAGCTCACCCTGGGCAACCTGGTCCGCTCCTCTGCCTTCAGATCCAATTGTGAGCAAATTCACAAATATTTTCTCTTCACTCTTTAAAATAATGGACAGACTTCACCACCTAAATACTGCACAAGTACCTTAAACTTATCTCAAGGCCCATCCATCCTCCTCTCCAGAGCCACTTCCCTTCCTGGGCCTCTCAGTACCAATACCCATCCAGGTGCCACCCAGCTAGAAACCTCAGACTCATCGTCCCAAATACTGCCTCTCCTTCTCACCCCATTATCCACAGCTCGCCAAGTACCCTCGATAAAACGACTCAATGACTCATCTGTTCCCTACTTTAAAACTTTTGGGAGCTCATCATTACTCAAAGAAGAGTGTTCAGACTCTTCAGTGTCATTAGAAGGCTCTTCAGTTGGAGCTAAGCCTCTTTCCCTCACCTCCAGCCCAGTCACTCCCAAGTCCTCCAACACATAACAGAAACACTGCGTATGTGGTTCCTGCTGCTTTAAATGCCCCTCCCCCTCTTTTCAGCTTTGTAAGAAATATCTTTCTTCAAGAAGGAATTCAAACGTCCCCAACTTCCCCAGCAGGCTAACCGTGTCTCCAGTTTACGTGAAAATGACGCAAGTATACCTCTAGTTATGACATGCATCACAGTTTGAATTGAATTGGAACTTGACTTATTTATAAATGTCTCCCCGAGGCTTTCATTTGATGATAAGTTCAAGAAAGCAAAGATGTATCTTATGTTTTATGCCCAGTGTGACTACTGGGTCAAATAAGAGGCTATGTCTTCATACAACAAAGAGTGACTAAGCACCTACCACGCACAGTCAATGTTCTAGGAACTGACAACTTCCTGTGAAGAAAATAGAGTAGAAGATCTTATAGTTTCAGAGAGAGAGAAATAGGCAAGTTAAATATGAAGTATGTAGGATGGTGGTAAGTGCTAAGAGGTGAAGAATAAAGCCAGGAAGGGAGAAATACAGTGAGCGGGGAGGATACTCGGAAAGGCCTCACCAACAACATGACATCATAGTCTAGACCTGCAGGGAATGTGTAAGTCTGGGAGGGAAGGAGACAACACAGCAAGGTGAGCGAAGTGGTTGGAGCAGAGTGATCAGGGGCAAGAAGAGGAGGAGAGACAGCAAGGGAGGTAGCTGGAGAGTCAGGTCATGTAGGGCTCCGTATCTAACAAGGACCAGGGCTCTTACCCTGAATGTGAGAGGGAGCCTTTAAAAGAGTTTTGAGGAGAAGAGCGACATGATTTGAACCGCGTTGTAAAAGGATCCCTCTGTTGACACAGGCTATGGTGCCCTGGCCGGTTTTGCTCAGCGGTTAGAGCAACGGCCTGCGGTCCAGAGAGACCCGGGTTCGGTTCCCGCTAAGGGCGCGTATCTCAGTTGCAGTTTGTCCCCGGCCCTGGTTGGGCCCTGCGGGTGGCAGCCACTCAATGTGTCCCTTTCACATCGATGTTTCTCTCTCTCTCTTCCTCTCTCTCCCTCTCTGAACCAAAAATGGAAAAATGTCCTCAGGTGAGGGTAAAAAAAGGAAAGGAAAGGAAAGGAATAGGCCATGGGGGCAAGATAAGAAGCGGGGAGAATGTTGGAGACACCAAGATAAGTCAGGTGAGAGGTGGATCAGGTTATTGGCAGAGGTGGTGGTAAGAAGTGGTCTGATTCTCGGTTCACTTTGAAGGTCGGAGCCAACAGGATTTGCTGCATGTGTCAGCGAGTGTTAATGATAATGCTCAAGTGCATGGTCTAAGCAACTGAAGGACAGATTTGTCATCAAAGGGGATGACAAAGACAGCAGGAGGAAGAGACTGGAAGGGAAGGATGGGATCTATACCTGTAGACTCTGAGATGCCCCCGGGAAATCTAAGCAGAGATGTCAAGTAGGGAACTGAGTATGTACTGGAGTTCAGAAGAGAGGTCTAAGCTGGAGATAAAACATTTGGGAGTCGTTAACATAAACATTAAATTAGAAATCATGAAACCAGATTATAGAGACCAAGACATTGAGTGAATGAGTCTACATTCTGCTATTCAAACTCCCTGGGGCCAAAGTGTGTTTCAGAATTCATAATATTTCAGATGTGGGGAAAATATGATATATAATATTCCCAGTGAGATCTTGGTAAGAAACATTGTTGTGGCAAAAAATATCAATATTCACTCTAAGGTGGGCTAAAGACTCTAAACAGCCTCATGCTATTTCAGGTCAGGTGTTGCCGTCAAATGAGTTTGGGTCACGTTAAGGTCTTGCTGCAAAAGAAGTTATTAAGAATTTAGAAATTTCTTGATTTTGGTGTTATAGGAGATAAATGGATTTTAGACTTGTAGATAAGCAGAGATGAGAAAACCAAATGGAGAAATATCAGCCAGAAGGAAGAAATCCAAGAGAGAGTAGCACCCCCCACGCCTCCACCCCTACTACACCCCCACCACCCGGGAGCAAAAGGAAAAGTTTCCAAAAGAGAGGGAGGGATCAACTATCAAATGTGTCAAAAGGAGAAGAAGGAGCATTGGATTTGGGAACATGGACACTGGTGACCTTGAGAACCAGCCCAGGAACAGCTGCTAAAAGAACCCAACTCACCATTTAGGGGTTATTTCTTAAATTAAATAGGCAAAACTCTGAAGATCACGAGACTTTAACTGAACCCCTAAGTTAAAATTTCTTAAGAAAAAAAATGTGCTCCTACTCGATATCCAGATTAAACCTGTTTAAAAGAAAATGAATAAAACATAAGAAACACATTTACATATATTCTAAAACCTATCAGCCTGGTGGCCAAGAAGATGTCTCTGAAGCCTTATTTCTTTGGATATTTATTTAAAACTAAATTATTTGGCTATCGGATTGGAGAGTCTAGGAACTTAAAAAGGGGGGGCAGGGTGGGTAGCTCTCTCATGAATCAGAAGCACAAAATGATTCCTCTCCCTTCCTGGCACCTGCTGCAGGGAGTGGCTTCAGCAACACCAAGTGGGTTGGTATGGCCTGAGAAGGTATAATTAGAAAAGGAAGGAGCCAAAAAATAATAACTGCTTGGCAGGGGGAAAATCCCTCACAATCCTGCCGTGAAATCAGATAGAACTTAACTCAGGAATCACATACCCTTCTTCAATTGCAAAACAAATTATACAACAGCAGACTCCAAAGAAAACAGAGTTAGAGTCAGGGAAAGTACTTGTTATATGGATCTATTTGTTGTCACTCCTGTGAGTCAGAGATACTATGAGTCAGTGGTGCGTACAATGCAGTAATAATGGAAGATTATAGGATTGAATTATAGCTGATTTCCAAATATAATTATTTTATATCTTTTTATGTAAAAGTCCAGGTAAAAATGATAATTTTTATGACAAAACAAGTTATTTTGGGTCATGATTGAATATCAGAGTAATATCACTAGGAGAATCTGGAATATACAAAAGTCTGGGATTTATTGTTAGGGGATGGCAAATATCTTATTTAGTAACCAGGTGCATGTTCTTAATAAGCAAAATTGTCAGAAGACATGCTAAGACTCCTGACTTGTATGATGAGAAGGTCATCAAAGTGACATATGTTTAAAGAGAAATGATAATTGTATGAGAAATAGTAGATAGTCTTTTTTTTTTTTCTTTTGGTATGTGCCCCTAGCAGGAACCGAACCCAGGACTCTCTGGTCTACAGGTCGACACTCCAACCACTGAGCCAAACTGGCCAGGGCATAGATAGTCTTTTTTAATGCCAATGTCCAGGATTAGGTGAAAACTCCGCCATACACAACTGTGGGAGATAAAATACCAATAAAGACTGCCACCAAAAGATATATCCAGGGTAAGCTTTTAGAGGGAAGACCCAAACGAAAATGCACATATCCTATAGCTGAATCACTCAGCTTCATGTTAATTTTAGTAGAAGAAGCATTCTCAATATAACCACTTACACATATTAACTACGAAAATGAACTGTAAGAACTGACTTTAAGAATGATCATGTGAATATTGAGTAGTGTTCTAACATCTAATGAATCATCAAACCTGAGTTCTATGTTCATTATTTGCCTTTGTCTTTTCTCTACAAGCTCTCCCATGATAGCTGACTGCTCACTGACAAACCGCTTACTCCAAAACTTTAATTTCACTGAACTCATAGCATTCTATCTAACGAGGAAAGAGATCCAGCCTATCTGGTGCCTCTCAGCTGCTTTCTCATACTGTCTTCTATCCATTTGTCCAAGTAACTATGGGGGCTCAAAGAAAGGGAAAAAATAGCAAGTTTCAGAGAATACATGGTGAGTATAGAAACATCTCTCTTTTTTTTTTTTAAATCCTCACCCAGGGACATGCTTAGAGAGAGAGAGAAACATCGATGAGAGGGAGAAACACTAATTGGCTGCCCTCTGCATGCTCCCCAACCAGGGACTGAACCCGAAACCCAGGCATGGGCCCTGACTGGGAATTGGACCAGCAACCGTTTGGTGCACAGGATGATGCTCAACAAACTAAGCCACTCCAACCAGGCAGAAACATCTTAACTTAAAAAAAAAAATTATGTCAATAAGAACTCTTATGTCAATAAGAGTCAATTAGAACTTTTCAGAAATTTCTTTGCTCTAGCCTCTGCAAATCTGTACTGGTACCTGGTCTATTCTTGGCACAAAGGCTCTCAGGAGAAACGCTGGATGCTAAGAATGTTTGCTGGCATGCCCCACACAAATGGAGGGTGACGTGTACCCATTACTGCTAATGCCCTTGAAAAGTGAATTGAAGAATGGATGCCACATTCTCCAATACCAAATCTAGATCCTCAGTATATACACTAACACAGGAACTGGCCTCTGAGACTAAGATGACTAATTTCTTTCAAGTTTCTAAGTCTGGAATAGAACTTCCAGGGATTTGGAAGGAAAGGGAAATGGCACAGTCCAATCTATCTACCTTTGAAATAAGCAACATTTCTCTCTCCTCCCTATTCTTCTTCCTAAACAGACAACAGGCTCTTAAAAACAGATTCAAAATACCACTCTGTAACTCTATCAGTCAACAGAAGGCTGTGGAGAATTGACTAATGTGTCCAAAATGTGGGGGGGGATTATGGCCCACATCCCAAGTGTTTTACAAGCATCTGCCTACATAATCCAACTGCCTTCCTATTTCACTTTGTTTCCATTCTTCTAGATTCTGTTTTGTGTTTTTTCCCCTAAGCACATGGGCATCCATCCATTTTAAAAATACAATGTGATAATAATGTATACATGCACTAGTAAACATCCCTGCATATATTACTGGCTTTAGACTTAGAGCAAAATCTTTGAAAAATCATTTTTGGGGGCCAAAGAGTTTGTGAATTTTTAAAATTCTTAATATGTACTAACAAAACCACCCTCCAGAAATGTGCCAATTAATACTCCTACCAGAAGAATACTGAAGAGCTTTGGGGTTTTTTTTTATCCTCAACCAAGGACATTTTTTGCATTTATCTTCAGATAGAGAGGAAGGGAAGAAGAGAGAGAGAAACATCGATGTGAGAGAGACACATCAAGTCGTTGCTACCCACACGACCCCAACCAGGGCTGGGGACAAACTGCAACAGAGGTACGTGGCCTTAGCGGGGACTCCCCCGTCTGCGGGCCAACGCCCTAACCACTGAGCCAAACTGGCCAGGGCATGAAGCGCCTTGTTTTTTTTCTACCTTAAACTCTGAGTATGTTATGTTTTAGTAACTGCAAATATTTAAGTAGGTGAAGGTGGAATTCTGCTCCTTTGTCTTTTGCAAACCGTCTGATAATGATTTTCCCGTTTTTCTACTATGCGAGGAGAGTTTAACTTTTAACTTTTGATTTGTATGTTTTAAAATATATCATAGATATTATGCATTTGCCATGAATATGGTCCTATTTAAATGAATACGAGTTTAACTATACAGTAATATAGGAACTTAGCTCAAAATACAATGCCACAGACACTATTATATTAAATCAGCCAAGTAAAAAGACTTTATAATTAAATATAAGGAATCATTTATGTGACTCCTACATTTGTGTAACTAAAATAACAATAAGAAAAATAAGAACAATTGCCTGATTCATTACAAAATACAGTTTATTATTGTGACTCATATGTAAAAATTCCAACAGATTATATTCCAGAAAGCTTACATTGTACTCTTTAGGGCTTTCTTGGCTCTCCATTATAAATTTTAAACACACACACACACACACACACACACACACACACACACACACATTGTGAGGCTACTGGTCCTCAGTTTCTTTCTTTATATAATACAGAGGTACTCTATACTAGAGGCTTCTTAGGTCTCTTCCAGTCCTGACATTCTAAAGCCTATGAGAGGGCATCATGCTAATATGGCTAATACACTAAAAGACCTTTACCAATATTAAGTTTCAAAGGCAAGAAATAGCCTCAGCTATGGCCCAGAGTTCATATTACACGAAATGGTTGAGAGGCTCAAAATACTGATCCGACAGTATGTTAGTTCTCATAGAAATGGTTTGTTTGATCCTGAGATATCTGCTGATACGGCATTCTACTACATGAATGCATACAATAGTTAAGAGGCAACACTGAAAAGTTCTGACGACTCGTTGGCAAGAGACTGGAGTAGGTAAAACCAAGTGCAAGCTTACCTGGAATATGACCACACGGAACTTGTTCTTCTTCATTATTTCCTCTTGCTTAGTTTCAACTTTCGTAACGTGAAGTTGTTGCTTCTCCACTCGGGCCTTCACGTCTTTAATGTGAGCACTGACTTTTCGGGTTTTCTCAAACAGCTTGTTAATGACGTAGCCGGTATTGCTGTGTGACTGTGAGAGCTTCAGCAGGTCAATCTGGACAGACTTGAGGGCGTTTTCCATCCCCCGGTGTCTCTCTTCGATTCTCTTCTGGCTCGCCTGCACACTGTCCACGATGGAGGCAACCTTGTCCAGCACAGTCACAATGGTGAGAGCGGCTTCTTGGTCTTCCTCTGTCATACCTGACAGGCGATTCTGGTGGACCTTACCAGCACTGGAAGCAGACCCGTTGTGTTCCATCTTCTTTCTTTCTCAGTTAAAGAGGGCCTACCACAATCAATTGTGGCACTTGGAGCAAACAGTTAGTTTGATAACAGGCAACGGGGTTGTTTAAAGGGTTGGAAGCCCCACCCCTGGAGACTGGTCAAGTATTTATAACTACAAATACCCATACGTGACTGTTCTGCAATATGAGCCCTTGCAAAGCACTGGGGACTGTTCCAAACATGCTTACTGACTGACGAAGGGACTCAAATAGGACTGTGTGGGTAGAGTGGGTAGAGGACGAAAGCTTTTTTTTTTAAAGTTCACCGAAGCCACCATGTTGCTAATATTAAGCCTAGAAGCCAAATGACCAAAAAAGCAAACTCTAAATGCTGGGTGGGGCTTTAGATAATTTGCCTTTAGATAATTTCCGTCAGCGTTTGTAAAAGCAAAGGAGAATTTTGAGCTAAAATCGGCTTCTTCTATTAATTTTACATATTAATTGCACTGACATATCAATATCAAAGAAGGTAGTAAATAAACACACCAAAACAGAGGCAATATAGTGAAAACATTATATTATAACATGCTTTTCCAAATCAAATATTAAAATTAATATTCAATTTTGAACATAGTCTTAAATTCTACATGCATACTTCTGAATATCTAAACTACACGTTAAACAGCTGATATATTCTACTCACACTTCAGATCTTGAAACACCAACAATCTATTAATATAGCTATTACTACAGGAAAAATTTGGATAGAGATCTTAGGTAATTTTTAAGCTCACTTTAAGAGCACCAATCATTAACAATCATTTTTGCATTTTATTCACAAACACTGATACAATTTATTTATGTTAAAACAAATATCTTCTTTAAAAATTAATGTGTATTAAAGTTGTTTAACTGATAGAGTAGGCTTTATTTCAATCTGTTTGTTAAACCGACTATTTTCACAATATCTAAATCTACTTTCCAGTGATCTGTTCCATCATTGCTACCAGATACTTTTTTGAATTATCAGAATTATTTTTTCAGAGAGGAATAATCAAATTCCAGTCCACACATCTTATAAATATTTTACACCTAATACACACAGCTTTACAGTTCATGCGATAGGCAGTGTCTAAAAAAATCAGTTACTAAATCTCAAAACATTTAAATGTCTATTTAAACACAGTGTCTTCTAAAATTTTTTTTGTAAGAAAAGTAATCTGTAAACATCTTTACCTTTAGTTCATGCTTAGCCATTTGTGGTCACATGGAAGAAGTGGGTATGACTTTATAACCATTTGTGAAGTGGTCCACCTTTGCAAAAATATTACATTCCATGGGTAAAGAACAAGTCTTAGAATTACCATGTGGTACAAATTTATGAAATCAATTTTTGTATTTAAAAACATAAAACAAAGACTACTGAACAGTCCAAAACTGTTGTAGTTGAATATTCTAAATACGAGCCAACTGTACTACACTAAAAATGTCCAAAAATAAGGCCTCTGAAATAAATATTTCCATTCTTTAAAAAAAGACATAATAAATGTACATCACATGGTCAGTGTACATATAAAAGTCATCATTTTAAACCATCCTGGATGACGTATCTGAAGTAAAATGACCTAGGTTTTGCTTCTGTCGTCGTCCTCTATTATTTTTAGGGCATTTTCTGTTGAGTTAAAAAAGAAAGAAAGAAAAATGTCATTTTATTTAGGATATTTCAAATGTTCCCAAAGTAATACACATTTCATACATAAAGTTGTACTGTATGCCATCAAATGGAAGGGAAATGGGATGTCATTAGATGTAAGACAAGGTGAGGACCAACATATCAGACAGCTATCTTCCCGACTAAGTTGGGAGGTGAGACAGTTAGACACCTGATGTAGGTACGGACACAAGCACAATTCGCTTCCTGCGTCTCTAATATTGACTTGTATCCCCAAAAGGAATCCTCACTCTTCCTGTGGCCTGACAACCCTCCAGCCATAGTAACTGATAACATAAACCTGCGACAGTAGAAAGGATCCTGGCCTAGGTACTTTGCCTGAACACTGACACCCCCCAGATGACAAGAACAGCTTGGATGAAGGAAGAAATCAGGAAGAAATATGCTTTTTTAACCTCCAATGTGAACATATAGGAAATGCCTAGAGATTTTAGGAAATGACTAGAAGTTGTTCCACACTCTACTTGGACAAACCACAGGACCCAGTAAAGAACAGCCATGCGGGGGATGAGGGATATTCCTGGACTCTGCTCTCGTTTTGCAGTACACGTTTCTCCACGGTGGTGAAAAATCTGTGTTGTAACCGTGTGTGTGCCTGTCCACAGAATGAAAACATGTGAGCTCTCATTGTGTTTGCACAAAGTTCTGTGCTACGCAATGTAGAATAAAGGGACTGGGATGAATTCTGGTAATCCTGAGTTTGTCTTGGTTAAAAACTAGCTGTACAGCTCTACGTAAAATGTTAAGAGTTGGACTAACCTCTAAAATCTCTGCCAGCAAGAAATTTATAATCTAGCCCTGGCTGGGTGGCTCAGAGCATAGAGTGTAGTCCTGTACACCAAAAGGTCACAAACTGAATTCCCGATCAGGGTACATACCTAGGTTGCAAGTTCAGTCCTTGGTTGGGGCACATACTGAAGGCAACCAATCGATGTTTCACTCTCACATCAATGTTTTGTCTGTTTCTCTCTCTCTCTCAAATTAATTTTTTAAAAAAACATATCCTTGGGTGAGAATAAAAAAATTTTTTTAAAGAAATTCATAATCTGCCCTGGCCGGTTTGGCTCAGCGGTTAGAGCATCAGCCTGCGGTCCAGAGAGACCCAGGTTCAGTTCCCGCTAAGGGCACGTACCTCGGTTGCAGTTTGGCCCCGGCCCTGGTTGGGTTGTGCGGGTGGCAGCCACTCAATGTGTCCCTTTCACCTCGATGTTTCTCTCTCTCTCTCTCTTTCTCTCTCTCTCTCTTTCTCCCTCCCACTCTATCTGAACAAAAACTGGAAAAATGTCCTCAGGTGAGGATAAAAAAAAAATTTAAAAAAAAAAGAAATCTGTAATCTAATGGAAAGAAAGTCTTACAACAATGAGTACTCCTATTTTAAATTTCCATGTGTTTAGTCAATTTCAAAGAGCACTGCTTTGCCTTGATTTAAAGCCTTGGTGGGCCCTGGCCAGTTTGGCTCAGTGGTTAGAGCGTTGGCCTGCGGTCTGGAGAGACCCGGGTTCGATTTCCGCTACGGGCACGTACCTCAGTTGCAGTTTGTCTCCAGCCCTGGTTGGGTTGTGTGGGTGGCAACCACTCGATGTGTCCCTTTCACATCGATGTTTCTCTCTCTCTCTCCCCCTCCCACTCTATCTGAACAAAATATCAAAAAATGTCCTCAGGTGACAATATAAAAAAAATAAATACAAGCCTTGGTGGTAATACTTCCATTTTATATATTGTTTTTTCACACTAATCCTCATAAAAACACTTAGAAATAGCACTGGAGTCATCTCTATTTCATAAATGGGGAAACTGGTTGAGAGTCAAGCAACCCTCTTTTAACTGTCACTAATTCACTATGACCTTGGAAAAATTCCAACGTCCTGGGATCATGATTTTTTCACCTATAAATTAAGGGGGTTTTGCTAGGGTGATGTCCAAGGTCACTGTCAATCTGTCATTCTATGAGTCTAAAAACAAGAAAAAAGATTCCAAGCATAAAAGAAAATTTTACTCATGCAGTCTTGATAAGTGGGTCAGTGGGAACATCTTTTTTTTTAAATATGTTATTGATTTCAGAGAGGGAGAGATAGAAACATTGATGAGAGAGAAACATCAATTGGCTGCCTCCTGCATACCCCCTACTGAGGTTCGAGCCCACAACCCGAGCATGTGCCCTGACCGGGAATTGAACCAGCAACCCTCTGGTGCATGGTACATGGGACGATGTCCAACCAACTGAGCCACACAAGCTAGGTGAAAACATCCTTTTAAAGGAAGATTCCTCACATGTAACAGCCACCATGGGATAAGTGAACAGCTGTCCCACAATGGACTGTGTGGGAGAGGCAGTCCTTAAAAATTCCAAGGAGACAAGTCTAAGAAATTATAAATATAATATTGTAAATCCAAGAGAGCGTGATATTCTAGGAGAGAAAATACTGAAATAAAAAGATCTCGAGGCCCTGGCTGGTTTGGCTCAGTGGTTAGAGCATCGGCCTGCGGTCCCAAGAGACCCAGGTTCGGTTCCCACTAAGGGCACATACCTCGGTTGCAGTTTGTACCTGGCCCTGGTTGGGTTGTGTGGGTGGTAACCACTCGATTGTCCCTTTCACATCGATGTTTCTCTCTCTCTCTTTCTCTCTCTCTCTCCCTCCCTCCCACTCTACCTGAACAAAAAATGGAAAAATGTCCTAGGATGACGATAAAAAAGAAAAAAGACCTCGAGCCCTGGCCGGTTTGGCTCAGCGGTTAGAGCGTCGGCCTGAGGTCCGGAGAGACCCGGGTTCGGTTCCCGCTAAGGGCACGTACCTCGGTTGCAGTTTGTCCCCGGCCCTGGTTGGTCGTGCGGGTGGCAACCACTTGATGTGTCCCTTTCACATCGATGTTTCTCTCTCTCTCTCTCTCTCTCTCTCTCTCTCCCCCTCTCTCCCTCCTTCCCACTCTATCTGTACAAAAAATGGAGAAATGTCCTCGGGTGAGGATTAAAAAAAAAAAAAAAGACCTCGAGGACAGATCTATGATACGTTCAATGAGATGACCCTTTGTTCATGGAGTCCATGGACAGTAAAGACACGGTACATAGTTAAAACTATACTGTGATATCTAAGTATCTGTGAAGGCAGCAAATGGGTCTGGGGTACAAACTGGAGGGTATTAACTTGAAAACAACCTGCCAGATCATTGAATATGTAGCTGAGGATCACAGCACATCAAGAACAGAAGCACAGAGCTGGATATAAAGCCAGACTAGGATTTGTACCAGTCTTCACTACCTCTATGATCCTGGGGAAGGTCCTTCCCATTCCAGGGCTTCCATTTCTTCATTTCTCTAGAATGAAGGAGTTGAACTCAAAGTTTGCTTCCCGCTGACTCTGACATTCTTTGATCTTCTTAAAGATGGTACTATTACTGGGTTTCAAAATCTTCCCTTACCTGTACCTTACTTCTTTCTTTCACCTTCTAAATCACTTACTACTTCACTCATCCTTTACTCTAATAATGTCCTAAACGGTCCCCCCGGACCTCACATTTTCTCTCCTCCAATAAATTTCACAGATGACACTCAAATTAATGCTCTGAAAAAAATGTTTGATACCAAATCCCTCCCCTGGTCAAAACTCTGAACTGCTACAAAATCAAGTTGGAACCTTGCTCCCATGCAATCGTCACACTTGCCAAATCTATTTCCCAAGATGACTCAACATCAATGGTTCTGTGGAAAGAGGAATGGTTTGGAGCTCAGGCAGCATTCCATCCAGTCCAGGCCCTTCCACTTACTGGTTTGGGTGACCACAGGCAAATGCCTTAACCTCTGAGCCCATATTAAATGGCCACGGGCAGGCCTGCTGTTGCATGTTTTTTCCCATCTTCTCTTCAGCTGTTATTACTTTTTATATCATTATGTCCCTACTTTAATCTACAGCCCAATTTTATACTCAGTAGTCTTGCCTAAGGGCAGATCATCTCTGTTCTATAGACATCAAGTCCACTGACTTCAGTGCCTGAATTTGATGAAAAATATCTGGTACTCAGAGAACACTTTTTTAAAATTATCATTTCTGGATGTATCATTCCAGCTCCAGATGGTAGAGACTGCTTCAAGTCTGGCTTCCATCCAGACCTTGAAGAAGAGTCATAAATCCTTTATGGCCTGCCAATCTCTCTACTTGATATGCTCCCATCCCCTGCCCAGAATAATACAGAAAAGTATACAGATGATGGTTATGAAACTTTTGACCCAAAACTTAAAGGAGGTAAGGAAGAGGCACACGTGAAGAAAAGACGTGAGACTGGGAAGCATAAAGACATATGGACTTCATTTGCTTTGACTTTTCTCAGGTCCAGGTCAGTTCTGACTTAGTTAGTTCCGCTCAGTGTGGAAAACACCCATTTTTTGCCAATTGCAATCTAAATTGTCCTTTGGCGTTTAGTTATGATAAATTCTGATGGTTTTAGTTATAACAGAATTTTAAAGTTTAGTAGTCATGACTGTGTTCCAGAAAATGAAGTATCATTATAATGATATAAAAAAGTAGTTTTCTTTAACCTCTGTTTCTCCCTTTCTTGTTATATTTACTACGAATAAAGTAGATCATCAGAGCATAAAACACTTTTCAGAGATCAGCGGGGCTTAGAAACTTTCCGCGCAGCTCTCCTGTGCATGTACAGACCATTCTATTTTTTTTTATCCTCACCCGAGGACATTTTTGCATTTATCTTCAGATACAGTGGGGGGGGGGGGGGGAGAAGCATCAATGTGAGAGAGACAAACCAAGTGGTTGCCACCCACGTGACCCCAACCAGGGCCAAGACAAACTGCAACCAAGGCACATGCCCTTAGCAGGAACTGAACCCGGGACTCTCCAGTCCACAGGCAGACACTCTAATTGCTGAGCCAAAATGCCAGGGCTGCAGACCATTCTAAAGGGTCTGCTACCAGCACGACTGTCCCTGAATGCCGTGCTTACATGCAACACACTGTCTGAAGATCCCCAAATTCCTTCATGCCATTGAATATTCTCATGCTCCCCCTACCTGCAGCCCAGATAGACCCCAAACCCTGGGAATGGGTTCTGGCCCATCTTCTGAAGAAGCAAGGCAGGGAGAGGTCAGATCCACGTGGAAACAGTGAACTGATCTTCAGACTGTTTCCTACTAGACTGGTGGACTGAAAGCCCCTATCCTTGAGAGTGTGCTTCCGGGTTCTCCCTCAGTTTAACAGCTGCCCACCTCTAAGTTAAAGCTGGTGTATCTTAGGCTGTCACCTACCTTGTTATACACATGACAATAGCTACTATAATGGCGATCTGTACAGCTCCAATAATCGCTGCAATGAGAACATGAGTGAGCTTTTGCCTGCTGGGCACTACGTAGAGAATACTAAAGTCTGTCTTTTCACAGTGCTGTCCAGTGTAACCAGATTCACATCTGAAAAGGGGAAAAAAAAAGGAATTCCTATGAGAATTACAAATTTCAATAATGTCAGATTTTAAAATTAAGAGATACCAAAAAAAATGGTATATTTCAACAGGAACAGAAAAATCATGAACCCCCCCTCACCATCTGAAAAAAAATTGCCATTTGTGGATGGCATTTACACTCCTTTCAATATATCTATTTTACAGTGTTTTGTCCCCTATCATTATATCACATTAATTGTTAAAGTTGCTAAATAGTCTTTATAACCTTCATTCAAAAATACATATATAATATTTCATTCAGTGACGATAACATAACTAACTTATCTATTCCTCTAGTTATTTCCCATTTTTCACAATTATAAATTAGGTGTGGTGAACATCTAGGTGACTGTGTAGTTTTCTATATTAGTGTTATTCCTTAGGCTAGCTACTTAGAAATGTAAGGATCACTGAATAAACAGGTGTAAACATTTACAGTTCTTTGAACACAGCACCAAATTATAGTCAAGACACTTTTTAGTGTGCATATATAATCATTTAGGATGCATGCAGGAGATGAAAATAACTTATTAATGACAGAAATGAAGACAAGCAGTCAAATAGGTGCTAATCTTAGAAATTATCTAATCCCAATTAAAAGTAAATAAAAAGGCAACAATATCATGATGATAATATGATGGGGGAAACGTAAGCTATGTAACAGAAAATGTACAATGTTAGCTGACAGAAGTAAAATGTATGAATTGGGCAGCCTCCAGTTGGAACTGATGAAAAAAAAAATCCGAAGTGTAAAGACACTATATTTATTAATGTCCCACACTTCATTACCAAAAGAAAAGAAAAGAAGAGAAAAGAAAAGAAAAGGAAAGAAAAGCTTTTTTAATAAAGCACTTAAAAAACAACAAAGAAACCTGGGGGCAGGGGGAAAACAGGGAAAACCAGGGGTGATGTGAGTCCAACCATCCCGTCCCTGAGGTTCCTGAACACCTGGCCAGAAGGTTTCACACTGGGCTCTAAGCTTCCTAGCAGGAAAAAAAAAAAGTAGTCTGGTAGACATATAGATCATGGAATGGAAGTGAGAACCCAGAAATACACCCATGGTCAGCTGGTTTTTGACAACAGTGCTAACACAATTTAATGGGGAAAGAACAGACCTCAAGAAATGGTGCTGGGACCACTAGACATCCACATGCAAATAAGTGAAGTTGGACCTCCTCTTCACAACATCCACAAAAATTAACTCAAAAGAGATCACAGATCTAAATCTAAGAGCTAAAACTATAAAACTCTTAGGGGAAAAAAGAAGTAAATCTTCATACCTTTAGATTAGGCAATGATTTCTTAGATATGACACCCAAAGCACAAGCATCAACAACAACAACAAAGTTAAACTGGACTAAATGAAAATTAAAATCTTTTGTGCATAAGGACACTATCACGGAAGTGAAAAGATAAACTGCAGAATGGGAGCAATTTCTTGCAAATTATATATCTGGTAAGAGACTTACATCTAGAATATATTTTTAAAATGATAACTCAAAAAAAAAAAAGCCCTGGCCGGTTTGGCTCAGCGGTTAGAGTGTCGGCCTGCGGTCCTGAGAGACCCGGGTTCGGTTCCCGCTAAGGGTGCGTACCTCGGTTGCAGGTTGTCCCTGGCCCTGGTCGGTCGTGCAGGTGGCAGCCACTCGATGTGTTCCTTTCACATCGATGTTTCTCTCTCTCTCTCTGTTCCTCTCTCTCCCTCCCACTCTACCTGAACAAAAAAATGGGAAAATGTCCTCGGGTGAGGATAAAAAAAAAAAAAAAATGATAACTCAAAAAAACTACAAAATGGGAAAAAGATCTGAACAGACATTTCTCCAAATAAGATATATAAATGGCAAACACACACACACACACACACACACACACACACATAAAAAAAGACAGAAACATCATTAGTCTTCAAAGAAATGCAAATCAAAACCACAAGATGCCACTTCACACCCATTAGAATGGCCAGAAACAAAAATTCAGACAATAGCAAATGATGGTGAGGGATACTGTAGAAAATGTAAAATGGTACAGCCACTTTTGAAAAGAGTCTAAAATTTCCTCAAAAAGTCACATACAGAGTTACCATTTGACCCAGTAATTCCACTCCTTGGCATTTACCTAAGTGAAATTAAAATACATATACATACAAACCTGCACACAATTATTCAGGCCAGCATTATTCATAAGAGCCAAAAAATGGAAACAATCCAAATATTTATCAACTGGTAAGTGGATTAAAAATGTGGTATTATCCATTTAACAGATTTTATTCAGCCATAAAAAGGAACAAAGTACGTCTGACACAGGCTACAACATGGATAAACCTTGAAAAAGTGATGCTAAGTGGAAGATTCCACACACAGAAGACTACTTATTATATAAGTCCACTCATATAAAAGGTCCAGACTAGGTAAATCTAGAGAGACAAAATAGATTAGTGGTTGTCCAAGGCTAAGATGGATGGGAAGATTTGGGAGTAACAGCTAAAGGGTATGAAGTTTCTTCTTGGGGTAATGAAATGTTCTAAAATTGGCTGTGCTTATTGCAACACTCTGCCAATATACTAAAAACCACTGGTTGTTTTAAAAAAATGAAACCAAAAAAAAAAGTGGTAAGGCCTGGCCAGTGTGGGTCAGTGGTTGAGCATCAACCCATGTACCAAGAGGTCACTGGTTGGATTCCCAGTCAGGGCATGTGCCTGGGTTTCAGGCTCGATCCCCAAAAGGGAGCATGCAGGAGGCAGCTGATCGATGTTTCTCTCTCATCTATGTTTCTATCTCTCTCTCCCTCTCCCAACCTCTCTCTCTACAATCAGTTTTATATATATATATATATGAAAGTGTTTAAGATCACTGACACAAAATATAATCTCCATAAAATAAAATCAAAGCATCTGTTCAAAGGAACCACAGTTGCTGTTGTTATTAAATTCAAGGGAACTTTATCTCACTAGTCCTCATTAAAAGAGGGCACCCTCTGGTACAGAGGACATCATCCTCATCAATGCAGCTGAAATAAATTCAATAATATAATCAGGTCCCTTAGGAGTTTTTAAATAATATCTTTCATGGTAAGCTAATAGCCAGAAGTCAAAGCTCAGTAAAATAAAAAGTTCCACAGGGAGCTATAACAATGCCCTGGATATGCAGCTCTCTGACAGTTAAGCTTAATCCAAAGATTAAAATCAGAGTATCAAAAGAAATGTGTCGACCATATATCATTCAGGCAATCCTACTCCCTGGATATTATTTTCTGCAAATGACTTTGAGTTATACTGTCTAAATATCAGGAGTATTAACTTCCAGGTGATTACTTCTTCATCTGTTATTCATTAAAGGCAGGTCCAGGCATTTGGTACCCTACCCTGTATTCTTTTATCCCACACACCCTCCACAGTAATCTCATTCACTCCCATGGCCTCAAGTGCTGTGACTCATTCAATTAACATGTTTATTGAGCACCTGACATGTGGCAGGTACTGTAATGGGCATTTGGGACACATCAATGAGCAAGAGAAATAAAGATCCCTGGCCTGTTTATACTCTAGCTAGGGGAGGGAGGTTCAATCAACATAATAAGTAAATTAAATGGTTCTTTTAGAAGGTAATATGTACCACAGAGAGACAGAGTGTGTGTGTGCGTGTGTGTGTGTGTGTGTGTGTGTGTTACAGGAAATTACGAGTGCCAGGTATGACCCAGAAAGGGAGAATTGCAATTTTAAAGAAGATGGTCAGGCCCTGGCCGGTTTGGCTCAGTGGCTAGAGCGTCGGCCTGCGGTCCGGAGAGACCCGGGTTCGGTTCCCGCTAAGGGCATGTACCTCGGTTGCAGTTTGTCCCCGGCCCTGGTTGGTTGTGCGGGTGGCAGCCACTCGGTGTGTCTCTTTCACATCGATGTTTCTCTCTCCCTCTCTCTTCCTCTCCCTCCCTCCCACTCTATCTGTGCAAAAAATGGAAAAAAAATGTCCTCGGGTGAGGATAAAAAAAAAAAAAAAAGAAGATGGTCAGGGTAGGCTTCATTAAGAAGGTGGTATGTGACTTAGTGCACTGCTGGTGGGAATGCAGACTGGTGTAGCCACTATGGAAAACAATATGGTGTTACCTCAAAAAATTAAAAATTGAACTTCCATTTGACCCAGTGATCCCACTTCTAGGAATATACCCTAAGAAGCCTGAAACACCAATCAGAAAGAATATATGTACCCCCATGTTTGTAGCAGCACTATTTACAATAGCTAAGATCTGGAAATAGCCCAGTTGTCCATCAGTAGACGAATGGATAAAAACGCTGTGGTACATATACACAATGGTGTACTACGGCAGCTGTAAGAAAGAAAGATCTCTTATCCTTTGAGACTACATGGAGGGACCTGGAAAGTATCATCCTAAGTGAAACAAGCCAAACAGAGAAAGACAAGTTTCATATGATCTCACTTATTTGTGGAATATAATGAACATAACAGTCTAAGGAATGGGGTAGTCCCAGAGACGTGGAAGTGGGGTACAGACTGACAATCCCCAGAAGAGGGGGTGGTGGGGGAGAGATGAACCACAGAACTTATATGCATGTATGCATGAACAGTGGACATGGACAAAAAACTGGGGACAGGGCAGGGAGGGAGGGAGAGGGGGGAATCAGTGGGGGGGGGAGGAGAAACATCTGTAACAAAAAATAATTAAAAAAAAAAAAAAAGGACATGAAGGAGGCAGAGGAGTATGTCACGTGAACAACTGGAAGGACAGGTCACCAGACAAAGAAAGAGTCGGTGCAAAGGCCCCGAGGTGGGAACATGCGTGCATATCATGTTGGAGGAACAGGAAGTTTGTCTAGAGTGGGCAGTGAGGAGGGAGGCAGGGGGACAGAGTGAAGGGCCAGACTGTGTAGGGCTTCTACACTCAGTGAGATGGAGGAGAGTTTTAGCAGAGCAATGACAAGAACTGATTTTTTTTGTTGTTGTTAATCCTCACCCAAGGATATTTTCCCACTGATTTTTAGATAAAGTGGGAGGGAGGGAGAGAGAGAGAAATATCGATGTGAGAGAGATACATCGACTGGTTGCCTTCCACATGACCAGGGCCAGGCATCATACCTGCAACCCAGGTAACATGCCCCTGACTGGGAATTGAACCTGCTACCCTTTGGTCCACAGGCTGACTCTCTAAATGCTGAGCCAAACAATCAGCCAAGACCTGTGTTTTTCTTTATTGATTTTTAGAGAGAGAGATAGAAACATCAATGAGAGAGAACATCGATTGGCTGCCTCCTGCATGCCCCACAACTGGGGATCGGGCCCCTCCTCCCACGATGTCTTCCAACCCCTCAGATGGAAGTGCCTTGTCTGAAGTCCCAATTCATCTCATGTGTATCTATGTATGATAGCACTTTCCTTGTGACAGTTTGACTGCTTATTTTTTGTCAAACTCATCTACCAAATTGTACATTGTTGTTTTTTAAGGTAAGACCCTGGATTCCTGTGACATTCGAATTTGAAATCCTAGTGCCAGGTAAAATTTGGTACAAGATAAGCAATACACAAACAGACAAACTACTGGTGGTATAGTGCCAGAAGATGCTAACCTACTAATGGGACTGTGGCTAAGACTGTTGATCACCATCTATTCACTGCTGCCCAGACACACCCACCTACTATCCAATGCATGTGATGCTACGGCCTGATTCTTGTAGACATTGTAA
This sequence comes from Molossus molossus, assembly GCF_014108415.1. Taxonomy (NCBI): domain Eukaryota; kingdom Metazoa; phylum Chordata; class Mammalia; order Chiroptera; family Molossidae; genus Molossus; species Molossus molossus. The sequence goes on from NW_023425349.1 coordinate 29,108,277, forward strand.
ACACTTAAAAGAAACAGGTCAACTGCTTTTTAGGAGTTGTAAGTGTGCAGGAAGAGATTCTTTAGCATTTAAGAAACACCTCTGGTCTGGAGAAAAGGGAAAAGTTGACCATCATCACGTGTCATTCAAAAATTATTTGCTGAGAAGCCACTGGGTTAGGTTCTATGCTAGGCACTAGGAAGACAGTGGTTAGGAAAACACAGCCCTTAACCTAATGGCACTTACAGTCTAAGAATATCAATCGCTACTTATGAAGTATATACTGTGCACCAGGTATTATGCTAATCACTTGACATTTCATTTTAATAGCACTGAGATGGATACTGTTAATTATTAAAATTTTAGAAATGAGGAAAACAAAGTTTAAAAAATTTAAGTAACTTCCAAAGAGCGTAGCCAATAATTGGCCAATCTGGTGTATCTGATTCCAAAACTTTTAACCACTATACCATTCGATCTTCTTGCTGTCAACTGCTAAAATCCTATGAGGTGAGCTGGTATCACTTCATTCTCAGGACATCCTCTTCTCTCATCTCTCACATCATCTTCTCTCATCCCTCAAACTTAGGTATCTCGAAAGATGCCCCATCCTAAGAAGACAAAACGATCTAAACTTCTATCAAAATATTGCCCTGGCCGGTTTGGCTCAGCGGTTAGAGCGTTGGCCTGCGGCCCGGAGAGACCCAAGTTTGGTTCCCGCTAAGGGCATGTAACTCAGTTGCAGTTTGTCCCCGGCCCTGGTTGGGTCGTGCGGGTGGCAACCACTAGATGTGTCCCTTTCACATCGATGTTTCTCTCTCTCTCTCTTCCTCTCTCTCCTTCCCACTCTATCTGAACAAAAAGGAAAAATGTCCTCGGGTGAGGATTAAAAAAAATAATAAAATAAAATATGTACACCACTGTGAGACAAATGAGGAACCCACTGTATGATTTTAAAACTGGCCTAAATATAATGTTATTATAATGTTATGTATCAAGTATATCTCCATGTTTGAAATTCATTAAGCAATTATTTTAAAACTGGCCTGTTCTCTTCTGCACAGCTGTTATTTTTTAAATGTTCAGGAAAGAGAGAGTGGGGGGGAACTAGCTTCTTCAAAGATAAGAACTTTCAAGCAAGGAAAAGCCCAAAGCTTAACAAAAATTATTTAAGCATTAACAGTTTATAGGGTTTTGTGTGTTGGTTAGTTGTTTTGTTTCTTAAGCAGGAGGAGAGTAGGAAAATGAAAGAATGAGGATAAAAGAGCTAGAGGAGAAGAGAAACCAGGAGACCTGATTTCAGATGGCCTCTCTTACTTCTTGGAGAGAAAGACAGAACAAAAGAAAGTATAATATTTCTCCATGTTTTGAGGTTTTTACAAAGAAAAGAAAAAAAGGATTCTGGCCAAACTTCAGGAGGCAAGACTGACCAGAATAGTAGCATCCCTCCTCGTCTATGGAAACAGTACCTGGCTAACCACACCAATCTGACGGAGAGGGTGAGCTCCCAGCCGCAGCAGCACACAGTGCTATTGGTAGACAGACACAGAACAGCAAAAAAGCACTAACATAGGTTGAATATCAGAAAATCGGAGCTCTAATTCTGTCCCAACTCTGTCTGTAACTTGGTGTTGACCTTCAACAAGTCACATAACCTCTCTAGAATCAGACAGGTTTACACCCTTTCCGTTTCCATCTCTCACATCACACCTGGTTCTACATCCTCATCCCCTTATTTTAGAAATCTATTTTCGTGTATATTCTGAGTTACATATTCTATGTTCTTAACACATTTTTCAGTCCCTCAACCACCTTGTGACAGATTGCTTATAAACCAAAATAGTGTTGAAATATGACATACTTATTTTTATATTAAAATATACAATATTATATTAAATATGTGAAATCTCAAAATCCTAATACAACATTGCTTTTGCATATTATCTGCCAATTTTTTTGAAATGATATTTATTTTTTTATACCTCTACTGTGAATAAACAGTACTTTCTGGTAATAGTTTGTCGACATTTCATTGCCTTCTACAGAGCAGTGACCACTGATGGAAAAAATTTCTCATCTCTGACTGGATATACCAACTTACCTACAAGAAGCTTTCTGAGTAGCATAGATGAATTCACACTTCCCATGGATGCAGTAACCATTGAGGTTTTCAGGGCAAGGCATGTGGTTTCCAATATAAACATCTTCTCTTTGATCACTAGCATCTTAAAAAGAACATAAACCAGGTCAATAAATAGTAAAAAGCAAATGGAGAAATACAGCCTTTTCAAGGGTTCTGAGACAACAAATAAATCCACCACCTTGGGTAATTTAGAAAGGAAATTTACCAAGTAGAGGGCTGGATAAGAATCAAGGTCACATAATGCCACAAACAACGGGTAGACTGTTTAGACTCAAAGCATTTCAAAATATTTGCAGGAGGTGACCACTATGAGCTACTGTTATTTAATAACAATCTGCCCATCTGGCCAGTGTGGCTCAGTGGTTGAGTATCTACCCATGCCCACAAGAGTTCGCCGGTTCAATTCCTGATCAGGACACATGCCCAGGTTGTGGGCCTGATCCCCAGTGGGAGCAAGCAGGAGGTGGCCAATTGATGTTCTCTCTCATCAATATTTCTATCTCTCTCTCCCTTTCACTTCCTCTCTCTTTCTAAAATCAATAAAGGAAAAAAATATTTTTTTAATAAAGAAAGAAAGAAAAACAATCTGCCCAAAAAGAACTAAACATCTCTGTTAAAGAAATAAATGTGGCCCGGCTGATGTGGCTCAGTGGTTGAGCAGCAAACCATGTACCAAGAGGTCGCCGGTTCAATTCCCAGTCAGGGAACATGCCCAGGTTGTGGGCCCAATCCCCAGTGGGGGGCATGCAGGAGGCAGCCAATCAATGTTCTCTCTCACCAATGTTTCTAGCTCTCTCCCCTTCTCCCTTCCTCCCTCTCTAAAAATTAATAAAGAAAATAGTCTTGCTAATCTTTTTATATAGTTTTTCTTAGTATATGCTAATGTAAAAGAATTCAAATAATATACAGAACAAAAAATATTTAATCATCTGAGACCCCATTTTCCAAAGGAAAACATTGTAAACATACTGATGAACATCTGTTCAGACTTAGGTATACTGAGTTGAAGTGAAGAAAATGGAAGTGTGGTGAGTGATTCCACTGCCAGAAATGGGAAGCGGGTCAGGAAGGAAAAACAGAGAGGCAGGACAGATGAAGACGTGAGGAGCCAGTCTTCAAAATCAGTTATATTCACTCATTCATGCTCTCTCTATCCAACCCTCTCTATTCCTGCCTCTGTCTCTCATATACATACACACACTTGTTCACAAAGCCGCACGTTTTGGAATGGATATTTGCACTTTCCTTCTGGCACATTAATCCTCAGCTCTATGGACCCAGAGTTCCCCAGTGCATACAGGCCTGTCAATTTCCCCAGTTTCCTACTGTTTCTACCGACAGTTCTGGCTTACAGATTCTGTGTATTGTCAGCTGTGTAACCTTGAGCATACTGCTCTCTCTAAGCGTGACATTTCATACCGGCAAAATCAATACCATAATAGGACCTATACACCATGTAGTTTTGAGAGGACTACATGAGATAATTAATGCATGTACAAGACACTAAAACAACCAGCTAGCACCTGACGTAACACCAAAGGCTCATCTCCCCCAAATACAAATAAAGGTGCTAATATAATTTGAAGAATGTTAATGGAAACAAAAGGAATAAACTAGGAGGCTATGTGTATATATAGGTAGGTGTATAAGAAGGGGAAGAGCAAGGGAGAAGTGGAAACAGAGGTGCCAACTGCAGGAAAAACTGAGAACTAAAAATGCAGATTTTCTGATGATCAAAATTTACATATAAAAGGAGAAAATTTTAATGAGTGTTAAGCTCAATGATAGAACAACTAAAGCACAGAGGTCCTGTCATACCTAATAAAACCAGATTGATGCCTTTTAACCTCAAAGTTTATGTATTTACATTGTACTAAATTATGCCTAGAAAAAACTATACTAGGATTCAAAAAGTCCAACATGTAAATTCTCAATTTTAAGAATATCTCTGCTATTTTGTGACCCTGGTAGAATTGAGTCAGGTTTGTAAGAAGCTAGGAAAATTCCTTGGCCAGTGGAATGGGGAAACTGAGACAGACAGCTGAACAAACTGGCCACGGTAGGCCTCAGTTGTATTTCAGCCCCAGGAGACGCCCTGGCACTGACCAATCAGTGGAGACCATGACCCTGAAGGAACCCTCATGAAAAGTTGATGGATATTCTGCTGAGATCCTCCCCTGAGACCTCGTCTAAGATCTCCACCTTTAAAAAACTTTTAGGAAGGAGAACCCACATGCTCCCCATCCCAGTAGCACACCTGCGCCGCCCCCCTTACTTTCCCCACAGGCATGCACCTCCTAAACTCTAAGGGACCCCATGAGGCTTGCAACCAGGGCAGTAATGGGCGGTGGTGGTTCACCCCAGGCAAACCCCCTGAACCTTCCCCAAGGCCCCTTTTCCCTGACTTCTTAGTGGGCCAAAGCAGACCTACCCAGGCTCATTTCCCCAGCCCTTTCTTGTTTCACTGTTCTCAACTTTAATAAATGTCCTCTAAAATTCATCTGGACTTGTGTGGTGAACTGTTCCTGCATGAAGTCAAGAACCCACGCAGTACCAGCTGGCCCTAGGCAGACCCACCAAGAGCCAGGTCCCCATTTCTGGTAACAAAATCACTTTCTCTAAGGGATGCTCAATGAGATCAGCACTGTTCAACAGAAGTGCAATACAACACATATGTAATTTTTATTTTCTAGCAGCCATATTTTTATAAAGTAAAAATAGGTAAATTAATTTCAATCATGTATTTTATTTAAACCACTATGTCAAATAAATATCATTTCAACAATATAATCAATATTTATTGTAAAATCGTCGTATTTTCCACTCTTTTTTCTTAAATAAATCCTCAAAATCAGCAAACACACATCTCAACTCTGACTAGCCATATTTCAAGAGCTCAGTAGCCACATGTGGCTAGTAGCTATCACGTTGGACAGCACAGAATAGATAACTTATTCACTTATCATTTATTGATCATATTCCATATGTCAGACACTCTACTAGGTGAGGGAGACAGAAAAATAATTAAGACATACCCTGTCCTCAAAGGGCTTACAAAGTCTCCTCCAGCTATCAAACTATAATTCTGCTATGACAAAGAAATCAATACTCACGATATGGTCATACAACTATGTGGGTTTTTTAAATCAGTCTCTACCATGAGACTGTGAGCTCCTTTGAGAATCTAGATGTTTGTGTTATTCGTTTCTGTACAATAGCTGGAATGCAGTACTTTTCTTGCTCTGATTTAAAACTAGAAGTGCTACTCTACATTTGAAACCAAGCCATGAATGACGGAAGGAAAAGGCACTGTCTCCCATAGTACTCATCACCCCATAACTCTCCGAACCCACACAAGGAAGTATATAATAATGGGGCCACGGAGACTGAGGTTATGTGCCAACCTATAATAATAAACAAGGTGTATAACAATAGTATTGTATAGTCTATAGGGACTGTGGTAACATACTAATCGACCATAAGAAAGTCCTATAAACAAAGAAAATTTCAAGAATGCAGAGCTGAAAACTATCAGGATTCGGCTATATGACGGCAATGAAAAAAAGTTAACCGATTTTAGAACAGGGTTTTGAGAAATTAATAGACAATGTATGGCACCAACAGCACTTACTGAATTAATTTTTTAAAATGTGGCGTCAAGCTCTAGAAAGAGCGAAGCCATATAAAACATGGGCATGTCTATTAAGACTTTGAAGTTTGTGGCTGTCACAGAACCCTAATTCAGCATTCTGCTCAATACCAATGTATTCATTCCATTAAATTTACATACTATTTCTGTGCATAGCCATATGCTCAGCGAAGATACAGATGATATTTTTTAAAAGTACACATGGTCCCTGCCCTGAAAAAGCTTATAATCAATTTAGGAAATCAACATATACACACTAAAAGCTGGACAATACAAGGGAAGAGGTCCCACATGGCAGTTTATAATTAAATGCCCAAAGAAGGTTTTACAATATTAGGGGCCATGGAAGTTCAAATTCAAAGGGTAACTCACTATAGACAGCATTCCTCAGGAAAGAATTCTTAGACAGGTTTGCAGAGGAATGGTGAAAAACAAGGGGAAGGTAGCCAGGCTACCAAGAAGGAAACTAAAAAGCAAAAGTATTAACAACCACCATAATAACATGAATAATTAACTTAGTGATATAGCATTTATTATTCAGAGAAATCCTAGGCAGTAGATATTACTGCTCCCACTTTACAGAAGTGAGATGGAGGCTCCAAGGAATCAGGCCACACAGCTGCCTTTAAGTGTGGTCCAAGTCTGACTCCGGAGCACAGAATCTTGACCGTCACCAGGCTACCCTGAGAGGTGTGTAGGAAATGGACAAAGAGGAATGTCTAAGCACCAGTTCTCTAGGCAAAGTAAATTAATACCTTCAAAAAGGAAAGATTAAAAAAAGCTTTAAAGATGTCATAAAGCAAGGGTAGAGGCAGAGTCTCACAAAGCAAGAACTGGGCAGAGAATGGGCCTGTCTAAACAATGCCCTCAGGCAAGTGGTGACAGGCAGACTCCAGGAGTAACAGCTGCGATCGCTGGTCTCTGAACAGTGTTTTGTGTGTCTGCAACACACAAAGTGCATTTGGTTACCCAGCAGCTCCTCCCACCCAGAAACAAACCCACCACCAGCGGCAGTGTTTTCAAAGACAAAGGAGAGGATGGTTCTAAGTGATGACGTTGTAAGAAAACCTAGTGCCAGATGGCTTATCTGCAAAGGCATGTTCTACAGGCTATTTGTCCCGGTCCATCAATATACAACCCAAATAAAGCATGAGGAGTTGTATTAACAACTAAGACATGCATTCTGAAGGCCACACTACATCAATATTGCAACAGTAAGTCTAGGGCCCATTGTTTCTACAAATCCCCAATTAAAAGATTCAATAGACTTTCTTTCTTCCCCTATACTATCCTGCACCCCAACCTTCATCACTAACATCCATCCCTCTATATATCCTTCCCTAACCCCACGCTTCTTGGACCCCATCAAAGAATTCTCTGCCTAGGTAAAAACTCCTACCTACCCTCCAACACTTCCTACTCTCATTTCTAAATCTACTATTTTCCACCAACTCTAACTCTTCTTTTCCTAGACTTTCTGGTCTGCCCAGTGAAACACCTTTTCTAATGTGAATGAACTCGTCCACCTCCTCAGCTACTCCCTTAGAGAGTACTCCTTTCATCCTCTGGACATACCCAGATCACTTTCTTTCCTACACCTTTCCACCTTCTGCTGTCTTACCACCTGTGCCCTCCAGCTCAGCTTCCACTCTCTCTCGCACCACCTTGCCCTCGCAGGGGTCTGTGCTGTCCGTCTACCTGCACATCTAACCACGCTCATCACGACTCTCCACCACGCTCCATGACGCAAACCTTCACATTTCCCTCAGTGATTTTAGCAACTGGCTCAGTCTTACCTTTTGATGAGGCAAAATTTTTCAAAACCATTTTAAAAAGCGCATATCAAAAGAGTTGTATTGCCCAGTTGGTGTGGCTCACTGGTTGAACATCAATCCATGCACCAAGAGGTCACCAGTTCAATTCCCGGTCAGGGCACATGCCCAGGTTGTGGGCCCAGTCCCCAGTGGGGGGCATGCAGGAGGCAGCCAATCAATCGATGTTCTCTCTCATTAATGTTTCTATCTCTCTCTCCCTCTCCCTTCCTCTCTCTCTAAAATCAATAAAGAAAAAAAAATTTTTTTTTTAAAAAGCTATATTAAAATACATAAACGGTCGCCAAGCAATGGAATATTTTAGTATCTCTGGTATCACTGGTCAGTAGGAATAGACTATTGAGAGCAAAAGGTCATAGGTGAGGCGAAGGTTCAGGTGAGGTAAAGATCAGGAAAGAAGAAAAAAGGTCTTGGTAATAAAAAGATTTTATGGTTAAATCTTAGGATGTATTTGAAAATATCTTTTGATAAAAAATGGCCTCATTAACATGTTACATGCCACAAAGGAATTTCCTGGGTAGATGAAATTATTACAGATTGTGACAAAGTGTAGTGTACATGGATGGGATGTATCCATTTGTCAAAACTGATAGCTAACATTTGTGCATTTCAGTGTATGTAAATTATTTTTAAAAAACAGTAAAATATGAATAAGTGGATAGGGGTGTAAAGGCAAAACAAGAATGACAATGCTGGATACATGAGGGTTCATTATACTGTTCTGTTTTTATCTGTTTGAAATTTCTTATAATCAAGTTTTTTTTGAAATGCCACATACCCATCTCCCACACACCTCATGCTCAACCATCATACCCTTTATGCCTCCAACACCTACCACAAAGCATCTAACACTGCGATTTCAATGGTCACCGATGGCTTTCCAATAGCCCAAGAAAAGCGCAATTTCGGCCACCACACTGGACATTCAAATGCCCCATTTCACGAGCACTCTTCTCCAGGAGCTCAACTTACACAATGGAGTACTATGCAGCTGTAAGAAAGATCTCTTATCCTTTGAGACTACATGGAGGGACCTGGAAGGTATTATCCTAAGCGAAACAAGCCAAGCAGAGAAAGACAAGTTTCATATGATCTCACTTATTTGTGGAATATAATGAACATAACAGTCTGAGGAATGGGACAGTCCCAGAGACGTGGAAGTGGGGTACAGACTGACAATCCCCAGAAGAGGGGGTGGTGGGGGAGCGATAAACCACAGAACTTATATGCATGTATGCATGAACAGTGGACATGGACAACAAAGCTGGGGACAGGGCCGGGAGGGAGGGGGAGGGGGAAATCAGTGGGGGAATAAGGAGAAACATCTGTAACAAAAATAAATTAATTAATTAAATATTTAAAAAAATAAATAAAAGAAATCATCATAGCGGGGGGGAAAAAAAGATCCTTCTTGCCGAGCACTGTCCACTGCTTGCTGATGCTGCTCCTGCTTTCACTTTAGCCTCCAGCCCTAGATCCCTGACTGCCTAGAGTCCTGGTATACCGAGGACACGGATATTTACTGCAGGCCTCCTATACATGCCTGTGAGAACAAAAAAATAAATATATAAAAGCAAGTGAAGTAACATACAAAAGAGAGTTACCCTATGACTCTATTTCTTACTACTACCACATTTCTTAACTCTCATGATTTGGATTTATGCCTTCTTAACTCCTTCATCCATGGTTATCAGTGATTCCCCTTGTCTTCAAATTCAATGCTCACCCTCTAATACCTTAATGCAGTGTTTTAAACCACATGGCTATCTTTCCCTTGGCTTCCATGCCACTGTATTCTTGGTTTCTTCCTCTGGGTCCTCTTTCTACTTCATCCTAAATTAGACCTCCTCTCCTTTCTAAACAAGTGCTGTCTGACAGAACTTTCTACAACTCCAGACATGATTTATATCTGTGCTGTCCAATCACATGTGACTAATAAACACTTCCAATAGGGCTAGTATAATGGAAAACAAAATCTTTCGTTGTACTTCAAGTAATTTAAATTTAAATAGCCACCATTCTAGACAATGCAGCTCTATAATCGCTCTCTCATTCACTCTCATTTCAGTTATCACCTCTATATTCAAGAACTGACTCATAAATTTATGCTGAACAGCCCTGGCCAGTTTTGCTCAGTGGTTAGAGCGTCGGCCTGCCGACCAATGACTTGCAGGTTTGATTCCGGCCAAGGGCACGTACCTTGGTTGCAGTTTGTCCACGGCCCTGGTCCTGGTTATGCAGGAGGCAACCTGTCAATGTGTCCCTCTCACGTCAATGTTTCTGTCTCCCTCTCTTTCTCTCTCTCCCCCTCCCTCTCACTCTATCTGAAGGTAAAATGGAGAAATATCTTCTGGTGAGGATTAAAAAAAAATGTATGCTGAACAAAGTCACCTGGGTGAGTTCCACAAGCAATTCAAATGCTAAAATAAAATTAATCACCTCCACCATCAAATCCTCCCTTACTTTGCCCTAAACATCTTTCCCTTCCCAACACCCTTAGTTCTATAAACAGAATCCATCATCCAAGTCATCTGAGCTTGAACTCCATCCCTCATCTCTAAGTAGATACCTATTACCTGAGTCCAATGTACATAATAAGCAAAATATTCTTGCCAGATACCATTCATTCAATTGTTTAATTCAGTAGCCTTGCCTTTCGTTTTTGTTGTTTTAAATGTATATTTTTATTCATTTTAGAGAGGAGAAGGGAGAGAGAGAGAGAGAGAGAGAAACACTGATGACAGACAACCATTGATTAGCTACCTCCTGCATGCCCCCCACTGGAGATTGAGCCTTAAACGCAGGCATGTGCCTTGACTGGGAATTGAACCCATGACCTCTCAGTGCATGGGATGATGCTCAACCAACTGAGCCACACCTACCAGGCAGCCTTGCCTTTTTCAAATATATTAATCATTCCTTATTGCTTACAAATAAAGTTTAAATTCCCTAAGATAATATAATGTTCAAGACACCATGTAAGCTGGCCCCAAGTTATCTTTCTAGTCTTGCCTTCTACTTCTACCTCTTAAGTCTCCTACTCTCCAGAAAAAACAAAAAAGGATTCCTTGCGATTCTCCAATTCACCCTATCACGTTTGTATCCACACCTCTGTTCATGCTCTTCCATCCTCCTGACCTCTGTTCAAATCCTAACCATCCTTCAAGGTTCAGCTGAAATTCCACCTCTTCTGTGAAGTTTCTCAGATTCTCACTATCCCCCACCAAACAGTTCTCTCTTCTAAATCCCCATTGCACTTTTTAACCGCATTACGTTTATGATGACAACCAATTTCTACTTTGTTAGAAGGAGGTTGTAATCATTTCTTATTATATCAAAAGCTCTTTAAAGGTCAGTATCATGCCCTGGCCAGTGTTGCTCAGTGGTTAGAGCATCAACCTGAGCACCAAAGGGTCATGGGTTTGATTCCCAGTCAACAGCATGTACCTGGATTGCAGGTTCGATCCCCAGCCCCTGTTGGGGCATGTGCGGAAGGCAGTCAATCAATGTTTCTTTCTCTCTCTCTCTCTCTCTCTTCTCCCCTCTCCTTTCACTCTCTCTGAAAATCAATGGAAAAAATATCCTTGGGTGAATATTACAAATAAATTTTTTAAAAGGTGTCATGTATTAGATATCTTTCTACCCATCAATAGTGACTAATAAAATAACCAGTATAAAGTATGCACATTATAAATTATATATACTGACTACGATAATTTCATTTGACTTATAGATCAATTCTTAAATGTAAGGATTTTTAAGTATCTCAAAAGTGGCCTAGAAAAATAAATTATTCAATAATAATAATAATAGCCACCATTTATTAAGCACCTGTAAGTACTGTTCTAAGCACCTGACATGTATTATCTCATTTAGTTTTTATAAAACTCTGAGACAGGTACTATTATTATTCTCATTTTACATACATACATATAAATATAGATATAGATATAGATAGATACATAGATAGATATATATAGATATAGATGATGATATAGATATAGATATAGATATAGATATAGATATAGATATAGATATAGATATAGATATAGATATAGATACAGATTTTTTTTTAAACCTCACCAGAGGATATTTTTCCATTGATTTTTAGATAGAATGGGTGTGGGAAGGGGGAAGAGAAAGAGACATTGATGTGAGAGAGACACATCCACTGGCTGCCTCCGTACAACACCAACCAGGCCAGGGATCGAACGTGCAACCAAGGTATACGCCCTTGACCAGGAATTGAACCCATGACTCTTGGATCCGTAGGCTGATGCTCCAACCATTGAGTGACCAGCCAGGACTCATTTTACATAGATTTTTTAAAATAGGCATAAAAAGTGGATCATACATACGTCTGGGGAAAAAAACTGTCCATTAATCTAACTAAACAAATGAGTAGGAGATGCGTGTAGAAGAGCAATTATATAGAAGTCCCAGTCTAGGAGCTCCAGGACCCAGACCTGCTTTGGTTCTCTAGATATAACCTCATCAGCCCAATGTTCACATTGGTCTTTCTTGACAGCAGCTGTAAGAACTAAATGAAATAATGGATATGAAAATAAGCAGTGAAAGAGCACCGCACATGAGGTCAAGGGACCTGGATCCCAATCTCTGCTGGGACCTCTACTTCACATAAGACCGAACAAATACATCCTACATCTGCTTTGAGCTGCATCCATTCTTTGACAAGTGTGGAACACCAACACATGTGCCATACATTCTACTGTGCTAGGAATACAAAAGTGAACAGGACAGACACAGTCCCCTGTCCTCACTGAACTCATAGCCGAGAGGGGGGTCCAGTTGAGTGAAAAAAGCAATTATAATTAGGTTACATGCTTAGATAGGGGAGCACATGAGAGAGGCACCTAATCTAGATTTAAGGGTCAAGGAATACTTCCCAAAAGGAAATGACTTTTAAGCGGAGCCTGAAATAATAATAGGCAAAGAAGAGTTCCAGGCAGAGGGAACAAGGCTGAAAGACCTGGGCACAGCGGGTAAGTGTTAATAGTAGGTTCTACAGAAGTAAAGAGGATTTAAAAAGCAACTATGAGAGATCTTTCTATATAATGTCCGGCAATTGCATGTGAATCTACAATGATCTCAATAAAAATTTCAATTTAAAGAAGCATATGTGAAAGTATTCTATAAACTGAGAAGCTCTTTGCTATTTCAGTTAATATTATTATTAATAGTCACTGCATAATGTATATTGCTACAGAGAGCAAAGTTGGAAAGGTCATTATAATAGACATAGAACTACTAAGGACAGCTAGTGACCACATTTTAATAGTTGGCCAAAATTTTGAACATCAAGATTCAGTACCTTTCACATCTGGTCGATACTGTAATCCATCATCTTTCTTTCCCAACAAACTAGTGTCATCTGTGTCTATAAGAGAAAACAGTTTTCAAATTTCAAAAGATACATACATATGATGTTTAAGTCATGCCATGAAACTCCCAACTATTCCAAATGCTCCAGGTCCTCCCCAACTCGGTCCAAGATCCTGCTCACATTTTCCACCATTCTCTTGATCTATTGTGTCATTTCTGCCTCAGGCTTCAAGGCCTCCCTCCCAGATATATACACGCTCTGCATGACCAGTCTAATGTCATTTAGACTTCATCTAAAATGTCATCACCTTAGAGTGTCCTTGTGCAAACTAAAATAACACATACCCTGAAGAGAAAGGATTAATTCTTTCTCCAAGGAGCAATGGTCTCAAGATTTACTTTCTACCACAGTTTCCTCGGAAACAAATCAGATTAAGATAAATATGGAATCTCAGCTTGTTATCAAGCAATTTTAGTATAAAAATGACCCCTGATGGGTGCATTGTATTTAGACTGGGAAGGCTGTAAGTGAACCGTAAATACCTGTTGGGAAGCACAAGTTGAAACTTCCCAAACGCGAGGAGGAGGAAAAACAAGATATCATTAGGTGTGGATAGAAACATTATACAGGGGACCAAACTAAAAGTTAAAGGCCAGCTATTCCAAAGGATTCTAAATCTGCATGAGTTTCATTTAACAAAATTCTTAAGCTTGGCCAACTGCTCTGAATTTGAAATTCTAGACAGTACCATTCAATTATGCTCCAGTTCTTCTGAAAGAAACAAAAAAAGATTCTTTCTCTATGCTCTTCTTTCAACCAAGGCTCTAACTGCCACCCCATTTTGATCTTTCTCAAGATCAAAGCTAAATGGACTGTCTGCCTATCAACAAATGGTTTCCTCTACCATACCCACATCTGACCCCCACCTAGAAACCCTCAGATGAGTTTCTTGGGTATTATTTGGTAGCTTAGACCAGAAGTAATGAAAATAGTTGTGCAGTATTGCACAGATATTTTGTTACCAATATAAAGTACCAAACTCTGGTTTACAACCTTTTCCCCTTAACTAAGATAAAAACACATCCCTTTAATAGGTCCAAAAAAGGGAGGGGAAGAGGAAGGGTGATTAGACCTAGTAAGCAAGAACAATGTACAATCCTAGTACATGTGCCTAGCCCTCATGTGTTATTAGGAAATAATACATTATCCTAGTCTATGTGCCCATTAATGAGGAAAGAACGTTTGAAAACCTCTGTCTTCAGTGCCTGAATAATTCTAGTAGGAGTAGAAAACAGAAACTCATTCTTAGTTGGGATCATGGCTTCTCAACTATGACAAAAAACCAGAAGGGCAAAAATAATTTTTAATTGAAGATAATAATTCTTCCTTACATTCTGTAGCTTCACATCAAAAGCTCTAACAGTACATAATATGTAGAGGCAAAAACTACAGAGAGAATGTGGGAACAAAGGAAACTGTTACCTCTAGAGAAAAAGATAAAGAAATATATGAAATATTTAGTTTTACCAAAATTCAAATAAGTTGACATTCTTAAACAGCTATAATCATTACAAATGTAAGACAACCTTTAAGAACTATGAATGTATCTAGAAATCCATGTTAAGGTCAGTTTCTAACTAAACAAACAACCAAAAACCACATTTTATATCTTGAGAAGATGAAAGTAAATGGGAAAAAAATCTAAAATAATAACAGAACACAGAAATTCTAAAACCTAATAAAAGAAAATACAGCATCAAAGATTTCTTATTTTACAAATTTGGACCACTACCAAAATATACAAATAAGATTACAAATGTATAATATTAAAAAAAGGACTCTGGGAAAGTAGAATGGATTTTACCTGTGCAATGACCAAGATGCCTTATATCAATTTGTTCTTGCTTTATACAAGATGCTTCGCGAACAAAACAGGGATTGTTGTAGGAACTCCCATCAGAAGCACACACGGGATTAAAACTGTATCCACTGCAATCTATATTACATACACACCTGTAGGAAAAGACAAAAATTACCTCTATTTTACAACAAATGTATTTCATAATGCTGCAACCACAAGGAAGAGAAATTCATTTTTTCTGCCTTCTGTAGCAGAAGTCAACATGTTGTTTTTAGTTCCTGATCGATTTAAGCAAAGTGCATGCTCAGCTAACAATTTCTTTCAGGTAAGAATTTAGAGATAATTTCACCCACATATTATTAATCCAACGATTTCTCTAGAATTTTCCTACCTAGATACAGTAACCAGGAAATGTCAAATGTCAACAACATTCATTAGAAAGCCATGTGGTGTACAGGAAAGAAGACAGAATTATGAGTTAAAAGAAATGAATCAGAATCCTGGCCCAACCAGATCTGTGTCTAGCTTCTTTCTCTAAGTCTTAGTTTGCTGATCTATATAAAAAAGAAGTAATAATAGTACACCTTACTCACCAAATAACTGAGATGATTAAAAAAATAATAGAGCCCTGGCCGGTTTGGCTCAGCGGTTAGAGCATTGGCCTGCGGTCCAGAGAGACCCAGGTTCGGTTCCAGCTGAGGGCACATACCTCAGATGCAGTTGTCCCCAGCCCTGGTTGGGTCATGCGGGTGGCAGCCCCTCGATGTGTCCCTTTCACATCGATGTTTTTCTCTCTCTCTCTCTCTTCCTCTCTCTCCCTCCCACTCTGTCTGAACAAAAAATGGAAGGGTGTCCTCGGGTGAGGATAAAATAAATAAATAAAAAATAATAATAATAGAAAAATGTAAAATTGAAGTCCTTAAAATCTGTACATCTACCTGTACAACTGAGTACACACTGCCCACTGAGATTGCATTACAGAGAAGGCCAAGGGAGTCCAGGGCATGGTCACCCCTCACAAGAACAGTAAAACCTAGAGGGGAATAGGAAAATAAAAAATGCAGACACACTGGTTTTCAGCAACGTGGTGAACTAAGAGTCTGGACTAACTCTTCTGCTGAAAACAATAAAAAAATACTGGGTAAAATATTTTTAATCATTTTCTTAAATACATCCATAAATTGGCAAGAAAGCAAGAAATATACAGAACAAAAGTTAAATGAAGACAGAAACAGAGAAAGATCCGTTGAGTTTGCTAAAGCTGGTTTTTTGCTTGAAGGCATTTGCCAAACTAGGTAAATTCCATTACTACCTTTTTTGGCTTTGCAGCCTCCGCGAACAGGAGACAAAGAATACTGACCTACCTACGATGAAGAGTCTGAAGGCCTTAGAAAAGCTGTTATCTCGAAAAGCTACAACCCATTGCATAAGGGTAAACTAAAAATGAGTCGCCATATTTCAAGGGACCTGTTTAAAAGGAGGGAAAAAAGCGCTGCCCAGAGCCAAGGCATTGAAGAGAGGGAAGAAAAACTTCTCCCCCGAGAATTCAAAACCACAAGCCAGCCCTCACATGGGTAATTATAACTTAAAATACAACTTGAGTGTTCTAAAAAACCTCAAACCCAGAATTTATTTTAAGAGTCAAAGAGCGCAAGGGGCCCCAGGCAACTGACAGAAGCAATGCAACGTCCTCTGGAGAAACCCAAGTTTATTTTCCTAGACCTCAAACATCTAAGATATAGTTCTGAGAGAAATACGCAGCTCACACACACACACTCACATATCCACAACAAACAGGAATTAAAACACCATGAGCAGAGCAAGCCGATTTAAAAAGACCCAAACAGCCCTGGCCAGTTTGGCTCAATGGTTAGAGCATTGGCCTAAGGACCAAGGGGTCCCAGGTTCAATCCCTGGCCCTGGTTGGGGTCATGCAGGAGGCAACCAATCATTGTGTCTTTCTCACATCACTGTTTCTCTCTCTCCCTCCCACTCTATCTAAAAATCAATGGAAAAGTATCCTCGAATGAGGACTAACAAAACAAAACAAATAAAAGACCCAAACAGAACTTAAATAATGTATCAGTAGAAATAAAAAATTCAGTGGTCAGATTTAACAGCAGATTAGATCATCTAAAGGTGAATCAGTAAACTGGAAGACAGGTCAGAGGAAATTACCCAGAATACAGCACAGAGTCACAAGTGGAACATAGGAAAGATTAAGAGACGTGGACAATAAAAATCTGAATGGAGTTCTAGAAGGAGTTAAAGGAGTGAGGCAATGACAATATGCTCAACAATTTCTCATCAAACTTTCTAAAACTAAAAAAAAATAATCTAAATATCCAAGAAGCCTAATAAATTCCAAACAGGATTATTAAAAAGGAATCTAGACCAGCAAGTGTGGCTCAGTGGATTGAGCGTCATCCCATGGGCTGAGCGGTCCCGCTTCTATTCTGTCAGGGCACATGCCTGGGTTTCAGGCTAGATCCCTAGTGGGGGCGTGCAGGAGGCAGCCAATAGATGTTTCTCTCTCACATCAATGTTTTTATCTCTCTCTCCCTTCCTCTCTCTAAAAAAATTAATAAAAACATTTTTTAAATGAATCTAGACACTGAAATATCACAATGAAATTTTATAACAAGAGCAAAAAAAGAATATTTTAAAACCAGCCAGAAAGAAGAGATTACCTTCTAAGAAGCAAGGACAAGTTCCTTCAAAAGCAATACTGAAGCCAAATTTCTATTTATCTCCAAAATACAGTGAAGTAATACCTACAATGTTCTGAGATAGAATAGAATTCTGTATAGAAAAATATCTTTTGTGAATGAGGGTAAAATAAAAGTAATTTGGAAGAATTAAAAATTTAGAGTCTGCCACCTTGCTGTCAGTAAAAGAAATTCGAAAGGCAACAGAAAAATGATCCTATAAGGAAAAACTGAAATGCAAATACAAATAGAGAACAAAAGTATAAATATGTAGGTAACGTTAACAAAATACTCACTATATAAGACAACAACAATGCTCTTTGCAGTTAAATTTTTTAAAACAGGAAATTAAAATGCATTATAATGATAGCAGGCAAATTAGGCAGGATTGAAATTGTAGTGTTTAAGAACAGAGATAGTGATGAACTTTAGACTGTGATAAGTTGAACATGCATGTTAAAATTACTAAGGTTACCACTAAAAGAAGGAATACCCATAACGTGAAACTAAATGAGAAAAATCCAAAATTAGGCGAGAAAGAAGAAACAAAGAAAAGGCAAGACCAAATTACACAGTAAGATAGAAAAAAAATTAAAATACATCAGTACTTATAATATATTTAAGTGAACTCAATTTTCCAGCTAAAAGAAAAACAAGATAGGCTGTATAAAAATACAAAAGCCATCTAGATATATGCTTATGATATATATGTTAAAATGTAATGATGTGGGTAGTTGCCATGGGCTGGGAAGAGGAGAATGGTGAGTTATTTTTTAATAGGCAGAGCTGCAGTTTAACAAGATGAAGAGAGTTTTGGAGGTGAATAGTGGTAACACAACACTGTGAATGTATGCAATACCACTGAACTGGACAGTTAAAATGGTGGTGAATTTTGAGCTATGTGTATTTTACCATAATAAAAATAGTTGGAAAAAATGTAATGATAGAAAAAGTTGAAAATAAAAGAACAGTGAGAAATACCACACCGGGAAGGGAAGAAACCTGGTGTGGCTCTCTCTAACATCAGACGAGAAAGAGACTACAGAGCAAAAAGGATTATGAGAAAGAAAGAAGGTCCTTTCGTAATAATAAAAAATTTAATTCAACAGGAAGATATAATAATTCTAAATATTTTAAATAACCTCAAAATCTATAAAGCAAAAAATAAGAAAACCACAAGAAATGGCCAAATCCACCATAGTAGATTTTTATATTTTAATATTTTTTCTTTATTGATTTTAGAGAAAGAGAAAGGGAGAAGGAGGGATAGAAATATCGATGAGAGAGAACATCAATTGGCTGCCTCCTGCATGCCCCCCAATGGGGATTAGGCTCACAACCTGGGCATGTGCCCTGACCAGGAATCAATGCTCAACCCCTGAGCCACACGGGCCGGGCCATAGTAGATTCTTTTTTCTTAATCCTCACCCAAGGATATTTTTCCGTTGATTTTTTTTTTTTTTTTTTTTTTTTTGATAGAGTGGGAGGAGGGAGGGAAAGAGAAATATCAATATGAGAGAGACACATCGACTGGTTGCCTCCTGCACCACCCTGATGGGGGGCTAGGGATCGAACCTGCAACCAAGTTGTGGCCTTGACCGGAAACTGAACCCGAGACTCTTGGTCCTGGGCTGATGCTCTAACTGTTCAGCCAAACTGGCCAGGACAACCATTATAGTAGATTTTAACATGTCTCTCTCCGTAGTCACATATCAAGCAGATAAAATATCAGTAAAACCGAAATATTTACAGGGGAAATGATTTGATGCTGGAATTTTCTTTAAAATGCTTCCCCAAAAATGTAGGAGGTAGATATAGATGAAACAAAATTGGACTTTTTAAGGCTGAATGATGGATATATGGGCAGGAATTACACTTTATTTATTTCCCCTTTTCTATGTTTGAAGATTTCCTTAATTCCTGATGAATTTAAGACCTAGAAGATCAAACAGAAGAAACCAATAAATTTAACTTCAAAATGAAGAACTTCCCATAAAGAGAACAAACAATTAAGTATAGCCCAATAATCAATGAATAATCAGTATGCAGGATATATAAACAAAAATTTATTTTTAAAAAATATATATAACTTAACGGGTAAGAAGTGGGGAAAGCCATAAACAGAAAATAAATAGAAAAAAATAGAAGAATCTTATGGGAGAAATATATGTGAAAAGATGTTGAACTATTCAATAATCAGGAAAATGCAATTAAAACCGCAGTAAAATAGATACTATCACATTCACTAAAAAGGCAAAAACTGAGAATAAGGATACTACCAAGTAAGTGTTGGCAAGGAGGAGGGGAGAGCTTACTGGTACAACCACTATGGAAAACAGGCATTACCATGAGAAGCTAGACTTGCAAAAGCCCAACAATTTCACTACTAGGAAAATCTCTTACAGGTATGCGCCAGGAGACATGAGTGAGAATGTCCACAGCGGTATATTCATGAGAACAAATACTGTTAACAGTCCAGATGTCCACCAACAGTAAAATGGACTGTAAAAGGATGTGGTATAATCAAAGGACTGAATTCAATAAGCAGCAAAACCGAATTAAGTACTGTTGTGTGCATCAACATGAATGGATCCCAAACACACAACGCTGAGCAGAAGAAGGTACATGTGGTATGATTCCAGTTGCACAAAATTCAAAGTCAATCAAAAGCTAAATAATACATTATTACGAGACTTTTCACATGTGGTAAAACTGTAAAAAAAAAAAAAAAAGCAAAGGCATGATTTCCACAAGATGCAGTACAGCAAGTGGGTGGGAGAAAGGTGCCATTGGGGGAGCCAGCTCTGAAGTACTGATAAATTCTATTCTGGCTTGGGAGACAAGATTCACAAAAGTTTGTTTTGTTTTTGTGCATTAAACCAAATGTGTAAGTTTTCATACACTTTTGAATATATGTTCTATTTCACAATTTTAAAATTAAGGCACCAGAAAACAATGAAAAGGTCATAAGAACATTTAAGAACTTAAGTCAAAATGGCTTTTACATTTTAAAAGGGTTGGGGGTGGAGGAAGGGAGGGAAGAATAGGTAACAGAGACCACATGTGGCCTGCAAGGCATAAAATAGTCACCGCCATCTGGCCCTTTGTAGAAAATCTTTGCTGACCCCCAGTTTAAGGGCAAAATTGGGATGGCAGTAAAATAGCCAATGGAAGAAAGCATTACAGAACCGTTTCAGGATTATGAAAAGGCTCAGCCACATGAACACAAGCTACCATTCCAATCCAGTAAGGACAAACAAGTGATTCAGCACTGGGCACTGCCACTCAACCAGGAACAGCCTTGGTCAAGTGTCTGAAAATTGGCCCCCTCAATGGGATGGCACCACTGAGAGGAAGACCAAAAGCTGTGAGAACAAACCATCACTACTGTTTTCAATAGCACACGAGAAAAGAAAATGAAATTACCAGCTCAAGGAGAGTCCAGCTCAGTGAGACAATGAGCAGAGGAAGAAAATATTAGACTCCAGAGGCCACTGATACAACTGATTACAGCAATTACAGGTGTTTGCAGACTGGCAACAGTAGCACAGGGCAGGATGCCCAAAGCACAGGAGTGTGCAGTAAAGTGGAAAGAAATCACCTTAGTAAATATGACAAATTCAAAACATTTAACAACCATTTACTCTGTACCTACTGTGAGGGTACAGTCACATTTGCCTCATTTAATCCTGACTGCAACAAATTATGAATAGAAAAACTAAATTTGAAGGAAGTTTAAAAGCCTGAGATCATATATGAGTGGCTGAGATGGAGTTCTCTCTACTAATTACAGCTGTTACATAAAATAGAAATCTCAGCATAGAAACTGACAAATGAAAGGAGGTAAGTAGGAAGTTATTTTCCACATTTATAGCATGAAGAATATTGTCACTAAATTGGTCACGCTTTTCTCTCAAACACACCAAGGACACTCCTAACTCCAGGGCTTCCCATTTCCTGGAATACTTTTCCCTCAAACATCCACCTGGCTCATTCCTTCACCTCCTTCAAGTTTTTCCTCAAATCCTAAAAAAAGGCTAAAAATTAAATCACTAAGCATCTATTAAAGAAGTTAAAAAATTAGTAATGGAATAGATCCAATGAAAGCAAAAACAGGTGGAAGATACAGATGATATAGATATGGATATATAGATACAGATCTAGAATTACAGATATATCTTAGCAGAAATAGAAAACAAAGTTACAGTGGAGAATATCAATAAAGTCAAAACTTGGTCCTGTGAAATAACTTTTAAATTGATAAAGTAGGATGAAAAAAAAAGAAAGAGAAAAAAAAATTTTAGTAACGAAAAAGACTATAGACTTAACGGTAATTGGGGATTAAAAGTTATTATAAACAACTATGTTAGCAAGTTTGAAAACAGGTGAAATAACTTTTAAAAAATATTAGCTGCCCAGCCAGTGTGGCTCAGTAGATTTAGCATCATCCCATGGATTGAGAGGTCCCCGGTTTGACTCCCAGTCAGGGCACATGCCCAAGTTTTGGGCTCAATCCCGAGTAGGGGGCGTGGCAGGAGGCAGCCAATCGATGTTTCTCTCTCACATTGATGTTTCTATCTCTCTCTCCCTTCCTCTCTCTCTAAAAAGTCAATAAAAACATATAAAAAATATTAACTATCAAATTTTGCCAAAAAAGAAATAGAAGTTGAATGGTATTAGAATCACTAAACAAATCAAATCTGTTGTTTTTCTGTTTTGTTTTGTTTTGTTTTTTTAAGAAAAATCCTCTCTCAAAGACAACATCATATCCTGGTGTTTTAAAAAAGAAAATTCATGAAGACATTCATTTCAATCATATTACAGAAAGCCATCCAGATAATAAAAAGAACACTCCTTAGTTTATTTTATAAAGCCATATAACCTTAAACAAAGGTACAGATGATAACTTATTGAATAAAAATAAATAAGAGAAAATCTCATCCTTACAGCAGATAGAATACAAATGATAATGCACAGGCATAAAAAAGACATTGTAATCATAAAGCAACAAAAAAAGGTGCACCCTGAGAACAAAAATGAGCTTTTGGAAATTAAACATTATAGCAGAAATGAAAAACTCAAAAAAGTACTGAAACAGATAAAGTGAAGAAACCTCTCGGTAAGCACAGCAAAAAAAAATTGTAATAGAAAATAGGAGAGAAAAGACAATTAAAGGACTAATCTAGGATGTCCAACATCCAAAAAACAGAAGTACCAGAAACAGAAAAGAAAGTCATCAAAGAACTAACTGGAAGATTTCTCCAATCAGAAGTCACTAAGTTTCTAGGAAAGGGCATAACATTGTGAAATGTATTTACACCGGGGACCAAAAGAAGATGCTTTGAGAGAGAAAACAAATCATATATATAAAGGTTGGGAATCGGAAAGGCTTCAGATTCAACAGCAATGCTGGAAGCTAGAGGACAACAGAGCAATGTTTTCACAGTTCTGAGGGAAAATGACCTCCCAGTTAGAATTACATATTTGCCAAGTCAGTATTAGCTGTAGGTTAAAAACATTTTCAAACACCTTGTGCCCTTTCTCAAGAAGCCACAGAAGGAGATACTAAAATGGGAGCTTAAAACCAAGAAGTTAAAGGCAAAAATTACAAGAAACAGAGTATCCCATACAGGAGTGACGTAAAGGAATTTACCGGATGATACCTGTGGTGTAACAAAAAATACATTTGGTCTTTGTCCCCTGTTCCTGGCTCAGAACTCCTAAAAACCCTTTCTCAGTGGTAGCCGAATCTCTTGTATGCTGATGACATGACTCATAGCTCTTTCCTGAGTTCTGAGAGTCATTTGAGTCATTTTAGCAAATTATGGAATGTAGGGGAGGTCTCCAAATTAACAGTATGCTGGGCAGAAGTGCTGGGGACCTCACTGATGACTGCTATCTAAAGTGAGAGTCTTACAGGTCTGAGCCCTTAACCTGCGGGGTCCATGCTAACTCCAAGTGGACATTGTCAGAACCGAAATGAGAACATCCAGTTTGTCTAGAATTGGAGAACTGACTGTTGCTGGAAAAAACACACATTAAAGGAAGACTCAGGATGGAAGGGCAACTAGTCCACACTGAAATAGTTTCCCTCTGTAGCTCTGTAGACAGTCGCAATGCTGGCTGCCTTTACCTAATGCAACGGTGTCCTCTTTTTTAGCCAGAGGACAGAATGCCCAGGTAAGCCTGGTCCAGATTCTCATCTGTCTTTCACGTGTCTTGACCAAATGGCAATAAAGCTCCTAGTCTCCCCTCCATGTCGAGCCAAAGGAGCACATTCATTTAACTGACATACACTCTTAAGAGCTGGGAGTCATCTATGGTGAGATTAGAAGTAGAAAACACACAACAGTCCACTCTCTGAAGACATTTCTGCCAGTCATCCACACCTGGTAACACTAGAGGTGTCTCAACTGTTGTGAGCCCTATGTTCCCCATGACTCACTCCTGGTCTTGCCCACCAACTTCCCCTGAGGGAATCTTGTAAACTCTCTGGGAAGCCAGAAGCCAGGCTCTGACACAAACACTGTTCAATGTATCTTCCGTAAGCCTTCGTGTAACAGCCCTTTCTTTCCATGGCTGGGTTAATGCTTGGCACCGGTAATATGGCACTGTTCTATTTTGTACCCAAGGTGTTAAGGTACATAGGTGTGATATTCTTTAAATTGTCTGTGTATGTTTTAAATACTTCTGTATTTTACAATAAAATATGCATTTTACAATAAAAATTTTAAATAAAACATAGACCAGTATGTATACAGTGTGCTGACATTAGCTTGAAAAAAAAAGAAAGAGATGTACATATTTCCTTGTACATGCATAAAATATCTCTGGGAGATTAAATGATGAACAGATTGCAGTGACTGCTTCTAGCTCAGACAACTAGGAGGCTGGGGAGCAGGGTGGAAAACAGACTTTTGGTGTAATGCCTCTTAAAGTTTTTGAATTTCTAACACTGAGAATTTCAAAGGCATGAATGCCATGACTTCTATCATTTAGTTCTATGATTTTGGCAAATCACAACTCTGAGCCTTTAAAATAAGGATAATAATACCTCATAACACTGGTGAAGGAGTCAAATAAGCTTTTGTAAAAACCCCTTCGAAATCATCAAATACTATGCACATTTGAAAGGTATTATTATTATTGAAAAATACTATTCTTTCCCTTCCTTTCTCCTTCCTCTACATAGAAAATGCCATTCCTTCTTGATAGGGTAAGTTTATTTAGCAGGTAAGAAAACTATGGTTTAAAATAATTCATGTGAAGTTATTCAGTCTTAACAAACACCTATGAAGCCTGCAACAGGTTCAGCATAATATTAGTCTCTTTCACACATATTAAATCCTCAAAATGACCCTTGAAATGCAGCTCTAAGTGCATAACAAAGCCCTAGTGTGAACAGCCATGAGTTCACTAAAGACCTATGGAGGGCCCCTGAGATACCCAACCTTATGGCAAATTCACCAATACAGAAATCAGCAAGACAAAGTTCCTCTGCTCAGGAAGCCCACAATCTGCTAGTGATACCAACAGTCTCATACGTGCTATGCAGAGGTTGTTTCTCCAGACCAAGGGGAAACACAGAATAGTCACCTAACTCACAGGGGCTGAGGAAAAGAGCAAGGGAGATTTCCAAGAAGGGTGCTGACTCCCGACCCAAGTCACATTTCACCCAAGTCAGAAAGAAGAGTAGAAACCAGTAGATAAACAGGCACAGGACTCTAGAGAGAAGAAATAACAGAGGCAAAGTATCAAAGGTAACAGAGCATTCAGAAGACTGCAAGAAGTCATGGGGATATGGTGTTTTGCATTTTCAGAGAAAACCTTTACTGGCAGCTGTGTAGAGCTACAGAAAGATATTTCTGGACAAAGGAGACTGCCATTGTTAACATCCAATTTATACTTCATATAAAATAAAGCTTTGTTTATTTCCTATTATCAGAATGGAAAAAAACAGCATATAATTATTTTTCCAATATAATCTAAGGGGCCACAGTAGAAATTTATTAAACATAAATAGTTTTAAAAGTTTACTATTCTATATGTCCAGAGTAAGGCAATGTTAAATGATGAAAATTATAGTCATCTTTGATTAGGAGGAAATAAGAATAAAAGAATAGATAATGGCAGAAAAGGTACTTCTTTGGTTTTTTTTTTTTAAATCATATGGGCCTCCAGAAAACACGGCATAATGGAAGACACAGATGTATACATAGCATTACTCTCTCTGTTTAAACAAGGGAAACAATTTCATTGTTCCTCCTAAGGGAAAGACTCAATCAGACTGTGATACTGACCAGCAATCTGCCTCAAAACAGAAAATGGTACCAAACAATGACAGAGATGTCCAGCAGGTGGGTTACATGCTTACCAATGCTGTCTTACTGCACACGTACACGATTCTCTGAGCAACTCCGAGAGCTTCAATCACTCAAGGGCAAAAATGGAAACAGCATCTCCAAAGAGACTGAGATCAAAGAGGCAGAGGAGCAGGAACTATGTCCATAAAGCACATCACAGACAAAGATCAAAAGAAGTAATCTGAGGACTTTTATGACTCACCTGCACTAACATTATGCCTGATGAATCTACAGATTGCTCAAATCATTCATGGGCAGGGATTTAGGTCAGGTATTTAAAAGATACTGATGTGAAGGAGTTCTATGATTATTTGGCCCACTGTTCAGGCAAATGGCTGATGGCTATCTTGCAACAATAACTTCAGATTAGAAATACTGTTTGGCAAAAGACGGGATGTGATTGCTAAGAATATGTGGTTTAAGAAATATAACTTCCTGTAACACAAGTACTGTTTCCAGCTTTTAAGACTAAGTAGAAAGTCTATCCACTGTACTTCACAAAGGTCACAATGGGATGCTAAAACCTCACCCATGTGGGAGTCGAATTTCTTGGAACTTCAACCTCCTTACCCTACATATAAATTCAAAATGTAAG
This sequence comes from Molossus molossus, assembly GCF_014108415.1. Lineage (NCBI taxonomy): Eukaryota > Metazoa > Chordata > Mammalia > Chiroptera > Molossidae > Molossus > Molossus molossus. The sequence goes on from NW_023425349.1 coordinate 29,134,751, forward strand.
CATTAATGAGGATAGCCATCACAAACTCATGCAAAGCCCATAATGTCACTGGACAGACAGTGCTTCAGGAAAGGAGGGGGGGCTCTCAGAAGCAAAAATAATTCAAATTATAAAAATTTAAAATAGCCACTGAGCTAACAAGAGAGATAAAACCCATGCAATTAATAAAGTTCATGCACTTCACTCAAGGACCTGTTTACTTTTATCTTACATTTAGAATTTATTCTTACATTAGCTACAGTTCCTATAAGCATTCTGTTTCGTATGCCAGGGAAGCAGAGAAGCAAATTAAGAGTTAGGACCATCTACACAGTCAGGTTCATTGACAAGGTGCACTGACCAACCTAGAGCAGCAGCGAGGGGGTCTACTGGGAGAAGAAAATTATCTTTAAAAAACAATTTAAGAGCCCTGGCTGGTTTGGCTCAGCAGTTAGAGTATCAACCCACAGACCAAAGAGTTACAGGTTTGGTTCCGGTCAAGGGGATGTACCTCGGTTGCAGTTAGATCACCGGCCCTGGTCAGTCAAGGTCGTGCAGGAGGCAACCAGTTATTGTGTCTCTCTCACATCAATGTTTCTTTCTCTCTCTCTCTCTCTCTCTCTTCCTCTCTATCTCTCTCTTTCCCACTCTGTCTGAAGATAAATGGAAAATATCCTCAGGTGAGGATTAAAAAGATATAAGAACCCAAAACACAAAGCAGAACAGCTCCTTAAGCACAGGGGTGAAGCGAACGTCACTCAGAACACCTGCAGCCCCTGAGAACAGCACAGAAAACGTGTATGCACACAACACAGTGAATAAATCCCTTGGCAACACCTGTGTTCTGGTTCTGATACTTAGCTGAACCCAGTCAGCGTCTTCTGACCTCAGCCTCACCTGTAAAATGAGGATAATACTTCCTTGCCCTACCCACCATAAAGAGCTAAAAATAATTTATATAACAATGTCTAAAAATTGTAACACTAATAATGTTCAAATATGTTCTGCATACTCTGTTTAAGAAGAAAGTATATTTAAATCAATTCCCATTTAAATGGCTAAATAAAAAATTAGCACTTCTCTTACTAGCAGAAAATCATCTTACATAGTACCATTTATTCCTTCCCCGCAAATGCCAGATTTTTGAAAACTATTATCAAGATAAAGAGAAAAAGCTTTTTAAAGCAAGAGGAACAGTTTAGCTGCCCTTTGATAACTAAAGATAGGTTATATAACATCTTTTCTGACAGGAAAGGCATTTCAAAATGAGAAAATATAAAATACTTTTAAATGAACACCCATACCTAAAAGTATGGCATGAAATACATCTATTATAGTTATATCTTAGAGCAATATTTTTCAAACTGAAGGTCATAATCACTAGTGGATTATGAAGTCGATTTAGTGAATCACTACTAGTAATTTTAAGAAAATAGGATAGAAATATTAGAGTACATAGCATTTAAGGTGCCTCATTAGCACAGTAGGTAGCGCATCAGTCTCATAGAGTACATGGCATTTAGTATTTCATAGAATCGTGTTTTATTTAATATGTATTATTACCATGTGTATATGTACACCGGTGCTGGGTTACAGAGTAAATGTATTTCTTATGTGGAGCTGTGGTCAAAAAGAAAATCGATAAGAAAATCGATAAATTGGCATGTGATAGTCTAGATAAAAACTAAACAAAAAATTTTAAAGCACCTAGTAGTCAGAGTGATGAGGAGATGATAAGGAAGTTAAGAATTTACAGTTGGAACCAGGCTGAAGATGAGGACATTGTTTTTTTAAAAGCAGGAAAAAGATAACAGCTTTCCTTCTGGAATAAAACAGACAAATGTAAGGAGGCAGATGTTTAAAAAAACACTTCTTTAGAACTTGGGAAAATCCACCCCACAAAACCGTCTGACTTTAGTCCTCAGTTTTCTCTTCTGTAAAGTGGGTGGATTAAATTAGAAGATAAATTTTAAGATCCTATTCTTAACATTAACATTCTCTGATTCTGGTAGAGTTTATAATAATTAAGTCATGATATGAGTACCTGGATTACAACTCAGACCTTTTGTATTTATAACTAAAATTTTATCTTTTAATAAAAATGATATATCTTAATAAATAATACGTTTTTAAATAAAAATCAAGGCTTGCCCTGGCCGGTTTGGCTCAGCGGTTGGAGCGTTGGCCTGCGGTGCAGAGAGACCCGGGTTCGGTTCCCGCTAAGGGCACGTACCTCGGTTGCAGTTTGTCCCCGGCCCTGGTTGGTCGTGCGGGTGGCGGCCACTCGATGTGTCCCTTCACATCGATGTTTCTCTCTCTCTCTCTTCCTCTCTCCCTCCCGCTCTATCTGAACAAAAAATGGAAAAATGTCCTCGGGTGAGGATAAAAAAAAAAAAAAAATCAAGGCTCAGTGGCTAAAGCCATATTTCAGCATCTCTCAGTTTTCTATACCTAAAAGTAAATGGCTGGGTCAAAATTACCTTCAGACAAATATTACTATTCACCTGGTGGCAACCATGGAAAGCACATAGGAGGTGCCCTGTAGTTATAAAACCTTTATATAGCTTCCTCTGAAAAATAAATAAATTTTAATTACAATAACCACTGAGATACATGTAAATTGTTAAACCCAACCACAATCAATAATAAATGTTTTATAGACTAAAAGATTAGATGCTCCTAAAATTTCCTTTTGTCTCCTACTATAGTAGGAACAACCATTTTAGCTTAATCACTTATTGTCTAGGTAAATGAACCAATTGCTTCCTTCCTGGTTTTTCCTATGACTGCATCAGTTTCCTGGCCTGGATGTGGCTGCCTGTCCCAGTGTATGTGCTCCTTAGTCTGCTCCTTATCACTGGCAAGCCCTCCCCTGGTCTGTGCCCACTTCCTTACGCTCAGAGCCTGCATCTGCAAGAACAGTGGTTGCCAGCTCCCAAATAAACAGACACACACAAAATGAAGTCAATACATACAACAGAGTTGCCCTGATTGGGCATGGACTACCTATTATATCACGTAGAGGTGTTCACAGAAAGAGGTGTATTTTACCATGTGGATGCCACATCTAGGGCCACCTCTATGACTAGATAGAATCTGTTCTACTTCTAAGCCCAAGATCTCTTTCAATTTAGGGATGAAAAATGGCAGCAGAAAAAGGTGAAATGGGACTGAAAAGAGAGATTGTCAGAGGAATAAAACCAGATCAACTGACCAAGCCAATCAATCACTGACACCTATTTTGATTCTGAATACTATTATAAAACAGTCCTGAGGAAGAACACCAAAAAGAACTAAATGCCTACAGACACACACACAATAGTGTTTCATCATGCTATATTATTAGTACAAAGTGAGAAGAGAGTGTAACATCTATTATCTGTTCTCTCTGCAAGTCCATGTTACTCATTTCTCTCTTGTCCTATCTACTTTGGAAAACATGTTCTTCCAAATCTAACCACTCTGATTGAAATGGACAGACATGTCAATCCAAGTGACCAACATGCAGACACAGAGAAAAGTCAGGCTTTGCTGAATTCACTTTTTACTGAATTTACTGGTCATTGCCCAATTCTCACCTACTCTGAAATATACATCAAGTAAATTATCAGACATAAATTTTACCAAGCGCCATCCAAATAGCTGATTTTCAACATTATATAATACCGAAAGAGTGTGATCCTGACTTGTAAAACTCACTTTGGGCATTAATGCTAAGTAAAACATATCACTGCCTGGCCAATGTGGCTCAGTGGATTGAGTGTCATCCCATGGACTGAGAGGTCCCAGTTCAACTCCCGGTCAGGAAACCTGCCAGGGTTTCAGGCTTGGCCCCTAGTTGGGGGCGTGCAGGAGGCAATCGATCAATGTTTCTCCCTCACATCGATGTTTCTCTCTCTCCCTTCCCCTCTCTCTCTAAAAAATCAATAAACACATTTTTTTTAAATAAAAACCTATTACTAATATTCAGTGAAGTCTCAAATATGTATTTAAGGTTGAATCAAACACAGGACTACTGGAAAATACAGTGTAAATATATACAAGTAAGAGAGAAAGTAACTCTCTATAAAATAAGTACTTTAAAGTATGCACTAAGGCTAAATTGAAGAAGTGAAGATCCATTTGTGCTATAAGGTCCTGAAGTCAGCATTAAAGCTTTTAGAATCAACCATATAAAAGGCAAGTACCATAGGGAAATAAAAGAAGGTTGAGACTGGTAATAAATAAACAGAAACCTGATAAAGGGAAGAAACAAACATGACTGTGTTGATGATTAATTATTACTGTTCCACCAAACAACACTGTTTCTTACAGGGAGTTAATGGACAATGCTGTCCAGCACAAAACCCACCTTAGTGAAGGCTGAACATGAGTGAGAAAATAAAACGATATAACGTCAGTCTGTACAACTGGAATTTCTATACATAATTTTTACTTTTATAATATTTACTATAATCTAAAATTTTGAAACAGTTTTGGAATTTTTAATACATAAAAATATACGTAAATTTTTTTGTGTAAAAATTCAGATTAAGAAGAAACTATTTATTATTGATACTAGTTGAATATATAATAGGATAATTTTAGAATAAGAATATTTCTGCTTTAGCCTTTGGTATAAAATATATAAAACTATCTATGAAAAAAAAAGACAGAAATAAAACCAAAAGAATTACAAATGAATTTTCATTCTAAAATATAACACTTTATCACATTATATCAACTTGATAGAAGTCAATGGACTAGCTAGCATTAAATAAAAAAAAAAAAAAAATAGAAAGTGCACTTAAAATATATTGAAGCCGGCTAAAGGATATCTTTCTATAATATATCTTTTTTAAAAACTTTCAAGTAAGTGTATCCCTTTCCCTCAGTGAACTCACCCAACATTTTCTGCATCTTCATCACACTCAGCTTTATATTTGCAAGGTCCACACTTGGAGTGTTTTCTGTGAACTTCAGCCCCTGACCCTTCCTCTTCTGTTTAAAAAGAAAAATTAAATTTTCAACCAAGAGTTGGGATCCTTCCAAGATAGGCTTCATGTTTTTAGCAGCAATTATTCTATTTCTGGGGGAAATGCACCATAGCTCTTGAAAATAATTCTTTCCGAAATCTATCAATGATGGAGTCCAAGAAGGTTGCCAATACTGAGTACAACATATTCTGGGAAGAAAACAAGTGTTGGTGCTGGCAAAATAATCCCCTAACTTATGCAAAAAGGAGCAATATGGTAGGTTTTAATAATTAGTTGCCTTTAAAAGAACTACCATTTAACATTATTTAAGAGAGTGGAAACAAAACAAAACATGAGCAATAATTTTAGTCCAGTGACTACTCTATTGAAATAGCCTGTGCAGTGTAGGTTAGCAAGTATGTGATTCAACACAGTCAAATATAACCTTCACCTTTTCCTCACATAAGGTCCACAACTGACTTTCTAATTCGTTTTTTAAAAATCTCCTTAATTTAAAAAGGAAAGGGGGTCTCTACAAAGGACTTGCCCCTTTTTCTGCTTTGCCACTTAATATAGCCAAAAATACCCAGAATGCAGAAGTGTGTGGGACTCCCATGATCTACCTCAAAAAACAATGCCTACCACCAGACCCCAATTCAGCTCACATCGCACATTTTAAGGAACCCTACATTTGAGGGTCTCAACTTTATGATCCTGATGATTGCAAACTGAACAGAGATATCAATTTTGAGGCCAATTTAGGGATTATACTTTACTCAAGGAATTTCCCAATCTGGTTTGGGAAAGAACACCTTATTCAGGGGATGTCAATCACTAAAAAGGTGTTAAAAGGAAAGTAACCAGCCCAGTAGGTGTGGCTCAGTAGATGAGCATCAACCAAGAGGTCGCCGGTTCGATTCCTGGTCAGGGCACATGCCCAGGTTGTGGGCCAAATCCCCAGTGGGGGGCAATCGATGTTCTCTCTCATCGATGTTTCTCTCCTCCTCCCCTTCCTTTCTCTCTAAAATCAATAAAGGGAAAAAAAAATTTTTTTTAAGGAAAGTAGCCAAATCTAATGCCTACCACTAGACCCCAATTCAGCTCACATCCCACATTTTAAGGAACCCTACATTTGAGGGTCTCAACTTGATGATCCTGTGTGTTTGGTAAAACTTCTAAGTTTTGGTGTCTGCCTGCACTTTAAGTAGAAATCCCCTCCCCCTACCAGATTCTCATGAATATCCCAAACAGATTCCAGAGATTATAATCTGACGTATTTCTAAGGCCCAGAAACATTCTGAGATTTAGAAATCACACAGTCACCATGACCTCACATATGTTTGTGTATTAATCTGAGCAAACCTCTCAGCCTTTCTAACTCAACTCAGTCTTCTTCCACAAGGCAAGACACCCAATATCTGTACTATACCTATAAGCAAATCTTGAGATCAACTTCCACTTCTTTAATAAAGTAACAATGACAGTTTCCTAGATAACGTCTGACCACACGAGTTAGACCATATGATCTCTTAAAATCCTTTCCAACTCTAAGATCCAGAATTTATGACCTCATCCTTCACACATGATCATAAAGTCTCTGCTTGAACATGCCCATTTTAATCAAATTCTCTTGTTCAACAGCTGTACAGTAATCATCTTTTTTAAGTTAAAACTGTCATCCCTGAACTTCTTCCTCAGGACAGTTCTATTCTCTGGGTGACCTTTAAAATCCCTACCAAATGTGAAATTTTAGGATTCTATGAAACATAGAAGTCTAGAGTAAGGTTTTAAATAGTGCTGAAATGACTACAACTGTAGTTTTCATTTGTATAAGTGTGAACCTTACCAGTGACTTTTCTGTTAGTATATCCCAGTAGTACCTCAAACATTATTTTGTATAAGGTAAGAATCACAGCCTCATTAAACTATGAGATAGATTAGTCACTCTTAATCTAGGGGTGATGGCTAAGGGTAGGGTTTCTTTCTGGGATCATGAACATGTTCTAAAACTGACTATGGTGATGAATGTGTACAACTCTGTGAATGTACCAAAAACCACTGAATTGTATACTTTAAATGGGCAGATTTTATGGCATGTGAATTTTACAATAAAGTTATTTTTCAAAGTGAAAGAAAACAAATGCCCTTTACGGAGTACTTGAAACTTACCCCCTTCTCCGGATCCAGAGCCATTATCTGTGAAGAAAAACAGAGTAAACATGAACACTTTTCCTGGAAATTTCATCAAATAGGAAATTCCTTATAAAAAATCAAACTGGGATATCCATTCTATGTAGCCCTTTTCTCGCTTTTTTTAATATCTAACAGTTTATTCTTATATACCTATTTTGTGCCTTTCTCCAAATACAAATCCTTGGACACACAGTCACCCATACCTCATATATCTTTGTATCTAATTCAGGAAATATCCAAGGGCCTTGTACAGAGTAAAAACCAATAAATAGTGTAAAGTAAATGGCTAAATAGAAACTATTTTAATTAACTCACTTAAAAGGTACAAGAAAAATTTAATTTTGTTAAATCTTGAGAGAAGTAATGAATAAGCTGTTTTTATTAGAAAGGGAGGGTCTTGCTCCAAAAATCTTAATGAAATCTGTGGATAAAAACCCAAAGCCTAAAGGTAAGAAGAGCCCCAAGATTTAGAAGGAAAAACCCCAGGGTTGAGGTTTTCACAGTACTGATGAAATTTCCTCTAGGAAACCTAACCAGAAGGAGTCTCACCAAGATGTAGGTGGAAGACTTGTTACTAGTGAAATTGAAGAGCCTCCCTCAAAGTTACCAGCAAGAAGCCAGGCTAAAATGTAATGAATGTAAAATTTATTTTCTAATCCTAAAAGAACCAACATATGGCACAGAGCATGTTGGAGCGTCATTCTATAGTATCATCAGCACCCAGTAGTGAGGAAAGAACCTGACATTAATCCAGCCCCTGCCGGGGGGGGGGGGGGTCCTGCAGAACCCACTCCAGTTCTTTAAACAGTCCTCTACAGTGGGAGACAACACATACAACAATATTGCTCCCTTCCCTTCGAGCTCCTTCAGACAATAATCAGATTCCCAGACAGGTCAGAAACAGGAGGAACTGGAAAACATATTTTACATAGTACCTATTGCAAAGTCTTCATGGGATTTTCTAGAAACTCTTAAATTGCATTTAATCTTGAATAAGCAACCACAAAAAATTACATCTTCTCTAAGTAAGAAGAAAAAGGAATGGAAGAAAAGAGAGAGAAAGAAGAGGGGAACTTAATTTAAAACTGTTTTCATGACCAAAATGTTCTTAGGAAAACACTCCCTTTCCTTCTGCCCCACACCGATTGGGTACACATGTGGCTGGGCAGCAAGGTAAATGCGAGGAATAAACTGATAAATAAGACTGTCCCAGTGCATGAGGTACTTACTCCCAACTTTTTTTTCAACCCATGTCCAATCTTAAAAAATATAATATCTAACACCTTCCTTTAGCATTACTTAAAACTCCCAAATAAGTTAAATATTGTTGTAACTGCAGAACCAACTCAAATTGGTCTTGTCCTGTTTCTAACCAGATGCCGAGTTGTTTTTTAGGAGAAAGAGAACAAAACTCTAAGTCATGCAGCCAAGGCATGTGCAGTGCAGAGAAGAAAATTTTGTTCAATAACACAGGGAATCAAAGTTTCACACCCCCTCCCCCTCCAACCAAAGAGCTGGGACTGGACCAGATCAATCATGGGAAGGAATCCTTTCGGAAGTGAAGGATCCAGGAAGGTCCTGTGCTAAAGCCCGCCAGCACCTCCACAAACCAGCCCCTCCTTCCCTAACCCATCAATTTCCACCCTAAACTCTCAGTCAGGAGACACATTTGAGCCTTGCCCCCTGCCTCCTTGCTGGTGGACCTTGAAATAAAGCCTTTCTTTTCTCAAAAGCCGATGTGATAGTACTGGCTTCTACGCATGGGCAGCAAGCCATTGCTTGGTAACATTGTGACCACTCCGATAAGGAGGTTGAGTTCTTCTCCTACACTGTATTTTCACTGTACACACACCTTCCCCAGCCCACACAACTCCATCCCACCATCCCTGGGATTATGATGTACCTCCCTAGGCAGGGCATACTGCTTTCCAGATGAGAAGTAACTGATCTGGCTGAAAACAGATATGTCAGACAAAAGAAATACAGTATGGCATGTACTTAGAGATATACACAAAGTGTGAACTCTGCCAGGAGATGACATGAAAAAAAGATTGCACAGAGGAGCAAAGACTTAACCTCAATCTTAAAGTATTAGGAGTTTTCAAGTAAACAAAAGAGAATGTTATTTTTAGCACAGGGAATAGGACCAATCAAAGACCAAATGACATGAATAACACTGGCCCACCCAGTAAACAAAACTGATCCAGTACCTTATAGCTGAGTTCATTCATTCCTCATTTATCTACCCCAAGAGATGATATCCGTTTAACAACTTGGGTATTTGGGGCTCTGAGTTTGGTTACATGACTTGTCCAAGTCATACAGTAAATAAGAGCTAGAGTTACTCTAAAGGCAGGTTTTTAAACCCTAGTGCAGTGTTCTCCAATCTACCACTGCCTTCTAATGTTTAACATTCACTGCCTTTCGAAGTTGCTGGTGTCTTAAAACACATACTCCTCATAAATTATGTACAATTAATTGGGGATTGTAAAGAACTCCATATTCCTCTTTAGTCTCTAAATCAAATCTCTGAAACACAATGTAAATAAGAACCACACCAAAAGATAGTCAACTGGCCTAAGAACATAATAATTTCACCAAGCACCTAATTATTCAGTGTATGAAAAAGAATTTGGCCTTGCCTAGAGACAGGACAGGTCTGGCCTTTGTCCTCAGCTTCTGGGAGGTAAACTATGCCATACCTGATAGAAGTGTCTTGCTTAGGGAGGGTACTGACCACATCAGATCTTAGGGTGGGGCCAGCCACATTCAATAGTCTTAGGGTGAAAGACCAACCATGTAATTTAAAGTGGGGTCTTTGAGTTGTGTGGTATTAGCGGACATGGAGTTTGAGATCAACTATATGGACCATTAATCAAACATGCTTACATAATGGAGCCCCACTAAAAACTCTGAACACAGGCACTATAATATGTGAGGAAAGGAAGGAAATGGGGTACATCATATAAGTGTAGTCTCCACCTTTACCAGTAACCTTCTTACCATCATTCTAATTACAACACCCCACCTTCATCACTGCCCCCAAATACAAATGCAAGTAAGAAATTTACATTAATGCATTCCAAAATAAACCCCTACAAATCCAAGAAAAAAAGAGAAGAAAGTAAATACAAACAACTGGCGGGAGGTATGTGATGAGGGTGGGCAGACGGAAAAAAGAAGATAGGAAAAGAGAAGAGCTTGGAAAGAGACACATCCTAGGATACCACTGATGGCTTTCTATGGATACTCCCACCCTTCCCCCCACCAAAAACTAAATATCAACAAAATGGGTCCCATATCATTTCCCACCCCAAATCTTACTCTAATAGTCAGACCACGGGCAAAAAAGCAAAGTCCCCACCAAAGGAGGCATTAAGCATTAAAAGTGTACTGAGAAGTAACATCGTTGATACAAGACCACTGGGGGTTAAAAAACAAAATGAGCCCTGGCCGGTTTGGCTCAGCGGTCAGAGCTTCTGCCTGCGGTCCAGAGAGACCCAGGTTCAGTTCCCTCTAAGGGCATGTATCTCCACTGCAGTTTGTCCCTGACCCTGGTTGGGTCGTGCGGGTGGCAACCACTCGATGTGTCCCTTTCACGTTGATGTTTCTCTCTCTCTCTCTCTCTCTCTCTCTCCCCCCCTCTCTCCTCCCCCCCCACTCTACCCCCACTCTATCTGAACAAAAAAACGAAAATGTCCTCAGGTGAGGATAAAAAAAGAAAAAATGAGCCTTGGCCCATTTGGTTCAGCAGATAGAGCATCAGCCTTCGGTCCAGAGAGACCTGGGTTCAGTTCCCGCTAAGGGCATGTACCTCGGTTGCAGTTTGTCCCAGGCCTTGGCTGGTCATGTGGATGGCAGTCATTCGATGTGTCCCTTTCACATCGATGTTTCTCTCTCTCTCTCTCTCTCTCTCTCTCCCTCCCTCCCTCCCTCCCACTCTATCTGAACAAAAAATGGGGAAAAAAAAAAAAAACATACAAAAGAAAAAAAAAACATAATAAAATGGAGGAAAAAGAACCCCCAACTCCCTACACAATCCCCACCAATCCAAACAGCATTTCTGGGAATACACCTCTGACTGCAAACTTCCTTTTAGAAAATACGGCAGAACCATTTCTCGCATTTATTCAGAAGACTATCACAACATACCAGAGTAGCATGGTCCTCTTGCTACTACCGTTATCTCTTTCTGCTGTTTACAAGCAGCTCTTCTGAGAAAGCATTCATTTTGATAAGTGTCCCCATTTGATGCACAGACGGGAATGTAATTTGTATGGCACTGCAAAAGAAACAAAAATAAATTATCAGAAATAGGCATGAATATTAATAGTGTATTTCATACTCATGAATGCAATACCATAGTATTATGACATTCTTCTAAATACAGAATAGTTTGTTCTTTTATTTGGTTTAAAAAAGAAGTTATGTTACTTTCTCACACCTTTTTTCACATTCATAATGAAAAGAACTATTAATTATCCATAAAAATAAGACTGAAAATCCCTTCCCTATCTACTTCATTTGCTTGCTATAAAGATCCAGCAAGATAATTTAAGAGGAAATTCCTGGCAATGTTTATAATGAGTGCAAAAATGAAATGTGATTTTATTATGACCAAAATTCATTTACTCAATACCTCTGGTATGCAGTCCCAAGATAAATGCTATACAAGACACAAAGAAATATATGATTTCTGTTCTCAGAGACCTATCAATCTTGTTCGAGTATCACACAAATAGAAAAATATGTATATATATAATATATATAGATACAGTAAAGATAGATCACGTGCTAAATCAAAGACTAGACATAAGTATATATAATACCTACTACTTTAAGCTACAGTATTGAAGAAAAAGCCTTCTCAGAAAAAGTGAAATGCGAACTGGGTCTTGAAGGATGAGAAGAAATAAGACACATTAAGAAAAAAGGTTTGAGAAATGACACAGGACCTATATGATTAAAAATCTTTAAAATGTCTATATGTCAAAAATATTATAAACAGCTGGGCCAGTGTGGCTCAGTGGTTGAGCATCAACCCATGCACCAATAGGTCGCCAGTTCAATCCCCAGTCAGGGCACATGCCCAGGTTGTGGGGCAGATCTCCAGTGGGGGGTATGCAGGAGGTGGCCAACTGATGTTCTCTCTCATCAATGTCTCTGTCTCTCTCTCTCTCTCCTCTCTCTCCAAAATCAATAAAGAAAAAATAATTTAAAAAAAATATACTATACAAGTTATCACTACTGAAAAGAGATAATACAAATTAATAAACAAAAGACAAATTTACAGAATAACAAATGACCAATTAACATATAAAAGTATTGGCCTTCACAGTAATCAGTAAAATGAGATGTTACTTTTATCTTATAAAACTGGCTATTAAACAAACAAAAACTTCAACCGGTGGGCATACCAACATGCCTGTTGTGGTCATCTAAACTGGTCCAACCTTTTGAGAACATAATTGAACAACACATTTCAAGAGTTTTGAAAAATACAGTTTTTGATCCAGAATTACATGTTTAGGGATCTATTTGAAGGAAACTATTACAGACAAAAATGTATTACAGCCATTTCAAACAAAAATTTATTTTTTTATTTTATTTTTCAATTACAGTCAGTGTTATCTTGTATTAGTTTCAGGTCTACAGCATAGTGGTTAGACAATCATCTACTCTACAAAGTGTTCCCCCGATATTTCCAGTACTCACCTGGCTCCATACATAGTTATTAAATTATTATTTACTATATTCCCTATGCTGTATTTATATTCCTGTGACTAATGTTTAACTATCAATTTGTACTTCTTAATCCTTTCACCTTTTTCACCCATTCCTCCAAGTTCCCTCCCCTCTGACAACCATCTATCTCTTCTCTGCCTCTATCAGTCTGTTTAAATTTCAAACAAAAATGTATTAGTATTAAAAAAAAAAGTAAAAACAGCCCTGGCCAGTTTGGCTCAGCAGTTAGAGCATTGGCCTGCGGTCAGTTCCCACTAAGGGCACGTACCTCGGTTGCAATTTGTCCCTGGCCCGGGTTGGGTCATGCGGGAAGCAGCCACTCTATGTGTCCCTTTCACGTCGGTGTTTCCCTCTGTCTCTCTCTCTCTTTCTCTTCCTCTCTCTCCCTCCCACTCTATCTGAACAAAAAAATGGAAAAATTTCCTTGGGTAAGGATAAAAAAAAAAAAGTAAAAATAATATAAAGCATGTTATATCTGTTCAAGTAATTAATATTACAGTCACTGAGAATTATCTTTAAAAAGAATACTGTGACCTGGCTGGTTTGGCTCAGCGGTTAGAGCGTCGGCCTGTGGTCCAGAGAGATCCGGGTTCAGTTCCCGCTAAGGGCTCGTACCTCGGTTGCAGTTTGCCCCCGGTCCTGGTTGGGTTGTGCGGGTGGCAGCCACTCAGTATGTCCCTTTCACGTCGATGTTTCTCTCTCTCTCCCCCTCTCTTTTCCTCCCACTCTATCTGAACAAAAAATGGAAAAAAATGTCCTCGGGTGAGGATAAAAAAATAATAATAAAAATAATACTGTATGACAGAAAAAGGTAACATAATTTTAGGTGTAAAACAGACAATAATAACATATATAACTTCTGAGAATTCTGTGCCATTTTAAAATGTATTATCTAGTCCACAAAACTGAATGCAAATTTTAAAATGACATAAGTATAAACATACAGCAAGAAAATTAATATGTATATAAAAATCTCAATTATTTAGAAAATATAAATATTCATAAAGTAAATCCTGGAAGAAAACATCAATAAATTTTTCATATTACTTGTCATGGTTTTTTCATTTCCATAAATTTTTATATTTCTCAATTTTTTCCCAATGAACAAGATTTACTTTTATCATTTATTTACTTTTAAAAAGTGATCAATTTACTTGGTGAACCATAAATATGATATGCTACCACAGGTCAAGCACTGGTAAAAACAATCTCTAATGAAATATTTTATGACCAAGTTGACTTGCTATACATTATCAGTGGACTCCTACATCAATTTTAATTAAAATTAAATTTTTACTTTAAGAAGCCTTCCTATATTGCTCCAATTATTCATGGATAACATCTCTTTATTCTATTTCCCTAAAATGTACACAGTAACTTGTATGATATCTCAGAAGTCAAAATATGTTTTTTGTAATTATACAATGCATAATTTGTAAAGAAAACCAGAAGCTCCAAGAGGTCAAGTGCTAAGGCTATGAACTCTTCAACCAACTCTTTGTTTAACAAATGCTTAGTGACTTTCTGATGGCGTGCTCTCAAAGATGCTAATATTGCCCCCTAAGCATAGATGGCCCTACGAAAGATTTTTTGGTTGTTACAATGATAAAGGACACCAATATCATTTACCAGATGGATTCCATGGATGCTAGATTATGTCCTGCAAAGGAAAGAACAGTTCCACACAACAAAGACCTACGATGCCTGGATGCTTCTCTAGCCATTCACGTGGGAACTATGGTAAGACTCACCATAGACAAATAAACTATCCTAATATTAATTTTTATTCTAGCATCCACCGTACCTCTACATTTTTGTTTTCGAATATTTCTAGTATAAAACTGTGCTAATCTTTATTAAAACCAAATATTCATTATAATATAAGCATGTGACCACTGTATGGTCTTCTAGTGTAATCATGCCCATGCATTTACATTTTGAATAACTTATAGTAAGATAATTTATTTTACTATATATTTTTTATTTCTCCTTTACATTCCAATTATACATTATATTGATTTCTTTAATTATGTTTATGTAGGTTACATTCTCTACGAATTTCATTAAATAGTAAAGAAACAGAATACAAATATTATTGGTTATACAAAAGGGTCACTAAGCCTAATAATGCTGAGAATCTCTAAGGTAATAGCAACATTTATTCAAGAGTTTCAATCTAGTAAACACCGGCTACAACTTATGTCCTATCTAACTTAAATACCATAGCAATCCTGTGAAGTACATGAATTAGTGTTTAGAGCTAGGGCCCTCATGTAAATGTTGAGTTCAAATCCTGGGTCCACCATCCATGTAACTATCGGCTAGCACTAGTACTATTTCCCCCACAGGGAAAATAGTAATTATAATAGTATCTATCTAATAAAGACGTGAGGATTGAATAAGAGAAGTTCATCTTTAGCATTTATATCTGGACATAGTAAATTCTCAATAAATATTAGCTGATTTTGGTACTGCTATTATCATTTCTGAGTCTTAAGTAAGCCCAGGGTCATACTAATAAGTAGACCTTGATTCCCCACAAGTGATGTACTACTCTAACCACTATACACACTCAAGTTATATGTCACCCAGAGGTAGTGACAAAGGGCTTACCAGAGTCTAGGCAATGTCCCTGAAATTCAACCTAACAAGCACATACCTAGGAGTGAGCACAAGATGGGAGAAGCAGGCCTGCTATCCCTTGGTCAGTTTCCAAGGGTCTCCCTTAGGAACTTCTCTTTATGCTATGTGCAAATTAAAGGCTTTGGGCAATTTAAACTTAGGCACTGTCTATAACCTAAGATCTGTCTCCTCTATAGAGCCTCCCTTGCTAAGGGAAAGAACTCTCCCCTACATCTTCTCTTTAGCAGGAAGAAAGTGATCTCAAGTAGTTTAGAAAATAATAAGGTTGTGGTGGTTAATTTAATGCATCAATTTGACTGGACCCCAGGGTGCCCAGATTAAACACTATTTCTGGATGTGTCTGTGGGGGTGTTTCTGGATGAGATTAGCATTTGAATCAGCAAACTAAGCGCCCTCCCACCCCAGTATAGGTGGGATCATATGATGCACTAAGGACCTGAACAGAATGCAGAAGTGGAGGAAGAAATAATTCGCTTTCTGCCTAACTGTTGAATGGGAACATGGGTCTTCTCCTGGTTCTTGGGTGTCAGACTCAGACGGAGATTTACAACATCAGCTGACCTGATTCTCAGACCTTCAGACTTAGACTAGAACAAAGAAGAAGAAAGAAAAAACAGCAAGAAAAACATCATAGGCACTCCTCTTTGTATAGTACCCAAGTTTTAATGGAAATTCATCGTTTTTCTTTGTACCAAATTAATAAAAGTAGCTTTGTTTACGTAATGGGGCAAGCTACAAGAGTGCTTATTCATAGACTGAAAAAATTTTAGACTTTATTAAAAATCTAATTATTATTTGTTAAAATTATATCCCTGAAAGCTTATATTAACACTGAAAGCATGGTAAATCATAATCAAGTTGTTTAAATGACTTGAAAGATATTGCTGAAGCACCCTCATATGTTTAATGAGCTTCTGAGGTCATTGTTCTTAAACTAGCAAGAGCCTAAGTCTAACTTGAACAGATTTATAAGCTTCTAAGAAGGCAGAGAGTCAAAGGAAGGTTTGCTCAGCAGCAAGATCAAATCATGCTGTAAGCCCTTAGGCAGTTTGCTCCTACAAGGCAAGAAACTTGACTTTAAACATCCTTGTATCTTCAGCATCTAGCCTAGCACGTAGCACAAAGTAAGCACTGGATAAATGTCTACGGATCGCAACTCCTAACTTTTATTTCCCTTTCCTGCTTTGCCACAAGATAAGAATGCAAGGGATTCAGAGAGATCATGAGAGGATTTTCTAGCTGCCTGTTCAAAAAGGTCAAAAACACGATTTAAGAGTTTCAGGAAAAGACTTTCAAAGAATGAAAATCAGAATCGTAAAGACGAAGATAGATAAATATGAAGTGAAAACAAAACTATCAAAAAAATGAAAATGACATTATGATAACTTCTTTAAAACACAGGTTCTTTTCTGTAATCTATACAAACTGAAAAGGAAGCATCTCTAAGGCAAATACTATTAAGTGATTTAGTGCTTAAAAGAGACATTAAACACATATGTTATAAGACACAGACTATTTCTAGAAGGAAATAACAAGAAGTAATAGATGTTGCCTCTGAGAAGAGCAATTGGTAGTCTGGAATGACTTTTTCAATATATTATATATTCTTATATAGTGTTCAAGTTGTTTACTATGTGCACATAGTATTGTTTTAAATATATCAAAACAATACCCACATCATAGAATTATATAAACTTTTATATATTTTATATATATAAAATGTTTAGAACAGGTAATGCATAAAATGCTCAGCCCAGTATATAATATATAAGTGCTCAAATAATGTAATATATATCATGTACACACATACATACACATATAGTATATACATACATCTTTACAAACCACCATAAGGGGAAAAAAATAGTCCCCAAAATAGGCAAAGAATATGAAATATTAATTCACAAAAACATAGCCAATAAATATATGGAACATTTTTAATATTTCTAGTAATCAAATGCAATTAAAATGTTTTTGCCTTTCAGATTTATAAAATTTAAAAGGATTTCAAAATGTACTACTCACAAGCTGAGGAGAGATAAGCAGCTTGTCTAATATGTTGCTATTGGTGAGAATGTTACTCTGCACATGAGCATCCCATTGACCCAACAATTCCATATCAAGGAATTTAATCTAAGGAAATTATAAGACAGGTGGAAGAGAGGAACAGTTCCAGCCTTCCTAATACAGTGTGGCTAAAACACTAATAAAAAACCTACAATCTTTCTGGGTTGCAGAACTAGAGAGCAGGGTTCAGGGCAACCAGGTCCACAGGAAAGTAAGAGAGAAAATACCCAAAAGAGGAATCAGAGGAGAGTCTCAGCTTCTGTGTACAAACTCAGACCATATTTCTGGCTGAGTCTTCTGAAGTATTCAGGGAGCATATTCCAAGCAGCCCAGCAAAGTCTAAAAAAGTTAATTTTTGTGTTGCTGCCACAACAGGGAAAATGAGTTTGCTGTTTGAGTTCAGCCAATTTAACTGTTTCGAAAATGAATCCGTGGGTATGATTAGAACAAGATCATGAGTGGAAAAAAATTCTAGTTCTTTCTTTGTCTCATCGGAAATCCTGATTCATGGACCATTTTGTGAGCAACATTCTAAAAGCAGATTATAATTCAATCATATAAAATGAACAAAAAGAAACAACTGGGTGTAACATATCTTGCTTCTCTTCTTTTTACTTCTTCTTAGACAATAGAATCATAACTGAAACAGCACCTGAAAGGCAAAGATCTTAGTTTGAGGTTGCCCTTTCTAGACCATCTCTAACCCTCAGGAATCAAGTCAGTGATGTCCTTTGGCCTAAGAAGATGAGAAAGCAACAAGTAAAAATAGAAGGAAAAGAGACAGACTAGAAAGAGAAGTAAAGGGGGAATTTTTCAAAGCATTTTCACATCTATTATTGCCAGTCTGTCCTCTTCATTCAAGGAAAGAAGCATGGAAGGTACAAATAACAGCATTTCATATGACAAAAAAGAATCAGTAGGCTGTGAACCCAACTTCCCTGTGGGGTCCCAAGGTGTTTTTAAGATTTATAATTTGAAGAATTAAGAATTATAGCCCTAGCCGGTTTGGCTCAGTGGTTGGAACATCAGCCCACGGTCCAGAGAGACCCAGGTCCGGTTCCCACTAAGGGCATGTACCTCAGTTGCAGTTTGTCCCTGGCCCTGGTTGGGATTGTGTGGGTGGCAATCACTCGATGTGTCTCTCTCGTGTTGATGTTTCTCTCTCTCTCTCCCAAAAAAATGTCCTTGGGTGAGGATAAAAAAAAAAAAGAAATATAAAATATGAGAAATGTAAAATAACTCAAAATAAATTAGGTTTTCTCACCTGGAATTGACATGCACATTTCAATCCATCTCCATCTTCTTTACAGACTCCTCCATATTTACATGATGACTCATCACAAACTCTTACATCAGACTCTCTCACATTTAATTCTATAAAAGAGGAAAAATTGTTTTATATGTACATATATATTTGTGTTTTTGTATCCAAGTATACATATATAAATGAAAAAAATCCTTAAAATGTGTAGAGCATCTCATTCACAAGAATAAATATAATAAGATATAAATTTTAAAAAGCAAGCTCTATAAGACACAAAATGTTCAAGATTCCCCAATGAGAATCTTGCATATTAAAATGCCTAAAAGCAATCCAAACCAAAATAAAACTCAAAATTTCAGGATTTCACATAATTCCAAAGATAAAATGACAGAATTTTTCTATTTTAGCCTCCCAAGACATTTAGATAACCTTCTTAGTATTATTTTAATATTTTAGATTATTTTTCTAGTGATTGCTACTTTTAAGGATAACAAATAACTAAGTACACAATGTATACATATATGGATTCATTATGTTGTACACCTGAAATTAATGTCAATTAAGCCTCAATAAAAAAGTTAAAAAGCAAGGCACATCCAGAATAATGCCATTTATACAAAGCTTAAAACCATGAAAAACCAAACAAGGTTTTGTTTAGGGTATTATTTTGTGTATTTAAAATATTACATGATAAAAGATTTTAAGCACTTTCTGGGCCCTGGCCGGTTTGGCTCAGCGGTTAGAGCGTCGGCCTGCGGTACAGAGAGACCCAGGTTCGGTTCCCGCTAAGGGCATGTGCCTCGGTTGCAGTTTGTCCCCGGCCCTGGTTGGTCGTGCGGGTGGCAGCCACTCGATGTGTCCCTTTCACATCGATGTTTCTCTCTCTCTCTTCCTCTCTCTCCCTCCTGCTATATCTGAACAAAAAAAGGAAAAATGTCCTCGGGTGAGGATAAAAACAAAAAAACAAACAAACAAAAAAAAGATTTTAAGCACTTTCTCATCATTTCAGAAGTCAAAAAAGGTAAACAGAAAAAGTAATAAAAGTAACTAAAAGGAATAATTGATGCCTAGAATAAATTTAGGGTGATCATTATACATTTTAGACAAATAAACCATTTTAATTACAAAAGAATTATAAAGTAAACTTGAATTTCATACAATATATATGGAGCATTTATGACAAAGTTAAAGAGATCCAAATACACCAGACTTAAATTTTAAATGACTGATTTAATTTTATTCTACCATAGGAAGCACAGCCAATCCTAGCATTCTGTGGTCATTGCTCCTGCTCCAAGACCGCCAGTCTTGCTCTAAAAGCATCAAATTAAGCTTTCTAGGAAACCTAATAAAGCTTCAAGGTAGTGCTTTGTAAAGCTGCCAATCATGTGGAATTGGGTTAAAAACCACTACAAAGCAATTTTCACATTTTGCATATGGGGAGTGAGAGCTACAACAAACGCTTTTATGCAAACAATAAACAAATGAATGTTCAAAAAACTCATCCCAGTGCAGTGGTGACCCACAGGAGTCTGGGAACAGAGAGACCTAAGTTAGCTTCTGACAGATACTCAACAGCTAAAACTCTGGGATGAGCACGAGGTCTCCTGCAGTTCTCGATCAAGGTGAGGACTTGGCAGGCAGATTTCAGGGAGCAATTCTCCAGTGACCCCTCATCCCTAGAGAAGCTAAAGGTTCTACCTTAATAGGAAAAGGTAAAAGTCATGAAATTCTGATTACCTGATTATTAGTCATGTTTTACTTTATGCCTCTCTTGCTATCAAATCCATGTTATTTTACTGTGTTAATGTGTTAATTGTGGTTATTTGATCAGAAGCAATTAATGTTCTACTATGTATCTAATCCTATGCTAAGAATTTGGGACCCAGAAAAATACATAAGAAGGAGCTTATCATCTTGCTAACATATAGAACAATTAATGATGGAATTCAATATAGCCTATAATTAAGGGAAGAACTGTGTTGTACAGGCTATGACTGCTCTTGAAGTTTCAGGAAGTAGGAGATAAGAAATAGATCTGAAGCATAGAGTGCAATGTCAGAGATGTCAAGATTTGCACTGACCTTGAGAAATTAGTATGACCTTTTTTCTGATTATAAAACTAATATAGGATCATTATACAGAATTTAGAAAAGATATTTGAAAATAAAGAATGTTTTAACTGCCCTCAACATCTAAGTCATATCAAAACAGAGAAAAGAGAATGTTCTTATCTAGGACAACATTAGTGAAAGAGACACACATCTTTAATAGTACACACAAACATTAATATCACTGACTCCCATACCGTTGATATTAGGAAAACTAACAGTCTAGGAAAATCAGTGTCATGGACTAGAATGTACCTTCATTTTTTTAAAAAGTAAAAATTTCATTTCCTCAATAGAAAGAATTTTCTCATTTTGAGAGTTTTCTTCACTTATTTCTAAACTGTCAATATCTGAAACTGCTAGCTATCAACAAAATTAATATTCAACAAATAAGTAAAGAATATTAATAGAACCCTGAGCAGTGGTTAGAGCACTGCGGGTTACATTTCTGGTCAAGGGCATGTACCTGGGCTGTGGGTTCAATCCTCAGCCCCTGTCATGATCATGTGAGAGGCAACCAATCAATATGTCTCCCTCACATCAATGTTTCTCACCCCCCCCCCTTCCACTCTCTGAAAATCAATGGAAAAATGTCCTCAGGTGAGGATTTAAAAAAATATTAATAGCCCTGGCCAGTTTGGCTCAGCGGTTAGAGCGTCGGCCTGCGGTCCAGAGAGACCCAGGTTCGGTTCCCGCTAAGGGCACGTACTTCGGTTGCAGTTTGTCCCCGGCCCTGGTTGGCCGTGTGGGTGGCAGCCACTCGATGTGTCCCTTCACGTCGATGTTTCTCACTCTCTCTCCCTTCCTCTCTCTCCCTCCCATTCTATCTATACAAAAAATGGAAAAATATCCTCGGGTGAGGATTAAAAAAATATATATATATATAAATGGAAAATTCCAATAGTGTTTTATAAGAACACACCACCATGAATGTCACAAGCTCATGAATGTACATTTTAAATTGTTTTGTTATTGTGGTAGTCACTGCTAATTGCTTACTTTGAATCTATTCTCCCCTTCTTACTTAGTAAGGGAACCTCAATTTTGTCCAAGGGAAAAAGGTACTCGGCTAAATAATCTGTATTCCCCAGACTCCCTCACTCTGTGCCACAGTCCATAAATAAGCACCGTCCCTTCCTCCCTCGTTCTTCCATTCTTCTTCCTGCCTGGACAGTAAACTTGGGCCCAAGGTTGTAGCAGTGATCTTACGTGCCTGGAGATGGAAGCTACAAGCTAAAGATGACAGACTGGAAAGATGGGAGCAAGAACGCAGAAAGAGAATTAGGGAATCACCACAACTACCCTGGGTTCTATCCCTCCAGACTTACTTATGTGTTATAAGAAATAAACACATAAATAAAGTCACTAATAGGTCATTGATACATGTTAATTCAACACAATTCTGAAAATATGATTGCATGTAAATTTAATTAAGATAGATTTTCCAAGCAAGAGTCTTGAATAAGTTTATGCTATATCATATAACAAAAATGATTTATCAAGAGCATCATGCCTTCCTGGTGCTCTGACTCCTCACAAATAAGAGAACCACTGCCTTAACTCAAACTCTGAACAGGAATTCTATTTTGGGATCACCTTCTGAATGTTATTTCAAGTGTTCTGCACAATACCAGGCATCAAGAGGGTACTCTACTACCTGTCAATAGTGATGATGATTACACACCTGCCTTCCTGGGACCAAGATGGAAATTTAGCAAAACAGATGAGCCATTACTGAAGCCCTCAAAACTTAGCTCTCCAAATAGAAATATTTTACACAAAGAAGCACTCAGAAGAATGGTTCAGAACAAAAATATTTTGCTTTGGTTGCAAATCCACCCATTATACAACTCTAAATGTAAGACTTGTCTCAATTTTCATTAACATTTCAAAGCTGGGAAACAATACACACGAGGAGAGGAACCCTACTTACCTATGAACCTCAGGTGCCAAAATCCCCAACTTTTGGCAGTACTGAGTTCAGGCTGCAGTTAAAAATGAGACCCACTGGCCCTACAGAATAATATATCTGACTCTTCTACCACCTTCCATTAAACAGAAGGTAGTTCTGAGTATCTTATGAGTTAGCTAACACTTATGGAGAGTCAAGTGATTGAACTATGCGAGCTGTTACAATTACTGACATTTTGGGTTAGATTAGTCTTTGTTTTTGGGGACTCTCCTGTGCACTGGAGGATGTTTAGCAACATCTACCCATTAAATGACAGCTGTAACATTTCGTAAAAGTGAAAATAAATTGTATCTATGAAAACAAAATTGAACACTATGAAAAGACTTTAAAAAAACGAGATGTTTTTTAAAAATCATTTACATAAGGTACAAGCAAGATAAAAATCTAGACTTCTTCATTCACAAGTCATCTTATCAGTTTCTTTTTAAATAGGTTAAAACTAGCCTGGCTGGTGTGGCTCAGTGGTTGAGCGTCGACCCATGCACAAAGAGGTCACCGGTTTGATTCCAGGTCAGGGCACATGCCCAAGTTGTGGGCCAAATCCCCAGTGGGGGCATGCAGGAGGTTGCCAATCAACATTTCTCTCTCATTGATGTTTCTCTCTCTCTCCCTCTCCCTTCCTAGCTCTTCGTCTTTTAGAATAACAACAACTTCCTTATATATTGTAATGGTTAGATATGTACTAAACAGCAACAGTGCCTAGAACAAGCGGGTATTAAACAAAAATGCACTTCTTTTCTTTCCCCAGACCAGTGTGAGTGACACCTTTAATGACACAGTGACTGGGTAAAATCAAATAATAGATTTGGTAAATATTGACTCCAGTCCCAGGAAATGAGGCGAATTAGAAGTTAAATTCTCTTCAACTTGTTTACTAAATTAACCATGTTATAGTAGCTACCTTCTAGTATAAAGATATGAGGGAAAGAATAACCTATACTCAGTACTTCATGATACAAAACCAAAATTGGTTTACATTAATATTAAAAAGTATTAACAGCAGAGATGACTAAAACTTCTCTAAGCTATATTTATCCAGAGAAATTTCACATATGCCACGCAGTTATCTGACTCCGATATTTTTCATCCCATTTTACATACTACTTACTGCCAAACCGCCCTTCGTTAAACACCATTTTGATGGTGTCAATCCTCCACCCCAACACCTACCGTCAGCTGCCTCCTTCAGTTCTAAAAGCCTCTGTGTCAGGATACTCAGTCAAGGTGATGGGGAGGACAACCCACTGCAGGATCAGAAAGAAAAAAGGACCTAGATCTCCAGGTGGGTATTAAGGGCACTCAGGGTCTTTCTAGCCCTATCCAGTCCTAACCAGAGGTCTTGAACTGAGATACTCTCTCCCACACTCCTATTTCTGACAGGCTTGACAAATAAACCTATGTGTTTCCTTCTAACAGACCCATAATGCTATATTACGGTTGTTTAAAAGAAGAATGAAGAACCTGCACATTTCCTGACATGATAACTAGTTTTTTGGTATTTTTTTTAAAGCAGATTTTCAAAAATGTATATAATACAGCTTATTTTTTAATGCCTATTGTAAAAATCTGGAAGGTATAATATATACACCAAAATATGAACCACAGTTATCTCTACTGGTAGAATTTAAACTTTCTTCTTTAATTCTGTATTTTCCCGAATTGTTTGAGTTTTACAATGAATTTGTATTATTTTAAAAATCAGATCAAACAATTGTGTATACTACAACATATAAGAATCTTGAAAATATATATGTTTTGTGAAAGAAGCCAGGCATAAAATGCCACATACTATATAATTCCATTCATATGAAATATCCAGAATAGGTAAATCCATAAATATACCAAATCTCTATGTGGTTGCCAGGGGCTGGGGAAAGAGGAGAGGAGTACTGGAACTAAACTGTAAATAGATATGGAAATTCTTTTGGGGGTAATGAAAATGTTCTGTAATTAGATAGTAGATAGTAGTGATGGTTGCACAACATAGCGAATATATTAAAAACCACTAAAAATTGTATACATTTAAATGGTAAATTTTATGTTATGTGAATGACATCTCAACAAAAAATGAAAATAATTTTTTAAATAATTTTAAAAATACAAAAACGAACAGGTATTAATTTGGTGTTTAAGAGGCAGACCCTAGAACCAGACCACCTAGATCAGGATCCCGGCGGCTCTGTCACTCGTCAGCTATGTTTGACCTTAGTAATTTACCACTCTGTGCCTCACCTCCACATCTGTACAAGAGGATAATAATAGTACCTATCTCACAGTGTTGACAGAGGACTAAATAAAGACATGAAAACTACTCAGAGCAGTGCAGGACACATCATAAGTGCTACATTAAGAATTAGCTTTTTTTTCCCTTTTAATTAACACTAGTGGTGGCGAAGGTGTGGAAAAACGAGTGCTCAAACCAACTGTGAGGGTATAAATTGAGAGAACCTCTCACGTTTAACCCAACAATTCTATTTCTAGGAAATTATAATAGGGATAAAAGAAAAAACATATAAAAATGGCCCTGGCCGGTTTTGCTCAGCGGTTAGAGCACGGGCCTGCAGTCCAGAGAGATCCAGGTTCGGTTCTCGCTAAGGGCACATATCTCGGTTGCAGTATGTCCCCGGCCCTGGCTGGGGTCGTGCAGAAGGCAACCACTCGATGTGTCCCTTTCATGTCGATGTTTCTCTCTCTCTCTCTCTCTCTCTCCCCCCAACTCTATCTGAACAAAAATGGAAAAATGTCCTCCAGTAAGAATAAAAAAATAAATAAATAAAAATGTATGTGCAAGATTGTTAACATCAGCATTTTATATAACTGCAAAGTGCAAAACAACCCAAGTGTCCATCTGTTGGGAATTAATAAATTATTGATAAAATACTGTGCAGCCATTAAAATTAAAGTATGTGGTAGAAATGCATATTGATATGAAAAGATCAAGATCCATTGTGAAGTGAAAAAAAGTTATAAAACTATATATAGAGTTATAATCCCATTTATATTTTACAACATATACATGTTTACATATATATTTTAAGATGTTGTAAGTACATTCAACACATTTCCTTCATTAAAAATTTTTAAATAGCAATAAATAAATCAGAACACAAGAATACTACCCTCTGGCTCTATATCTCACCACTATTCCTTGGTGTCTGCAAATCTAAGTGGAATAAGAGGTAGCCAGAATCCAGGGAAGTCACCCAGAAAGACAAAAATCTACAAAACAGCCTGCAGGTTGGCACTGGAGAACTGGATATTAACTATTTTAAAAGAAATTTTTAAGGGACTTCACAAAACTCTGGTACATTAGAAAGAGCTCCAGCCCTGGCCTGTTTGGCTCAGCGATTAGAGCGTCGGCCTGTGGTCCAGAGAGATCCGGGTTCGGTTCCCGCTAAGGGCATGTACCTCGGTTGCAGTTTGTCCCCAGCCCTGGTTGCGGCAACCACTCGATGTGTCCCTTTCACGTCGATGTTTCTCTCTCTCTCTCTTCCTCTCTCTCCCTCCCACTCTATCTGAACAAAAATGGAAAAATGTCTTCAGGTGAGGATAAAAAAAAAAAGAAAGAAAGAAAGAAAAAATGTCCTCAGGGAAGGAAGGAAGGAAGGAAGGAAGGAAGGAAGGAAGGAAGGAAGGAAGGAAGGAAGGAAGGAAGGAAGGAAGGAAGGAAGGAAGGAAGGAAGGAAGGAAGGGCTCCAGAGTTGGAGTTCCAATTATTTGATTAAGTAACTACATGATCTTGGTCAATCCCAGATCCCTGGAGTAAAAACAAGTATAATAGTAATCCCTCCTAGGATTGCAAGGACTAAGTGAGATCTTTACAAAAAAGCAATGGAAACTAGGATAATTCGCCTCTTTGTTGCAACAACCATAACCAAAACTTTAAAACCACCACAACTTTAAACCCCAGAAAATTGTTGTAAAATACAGAAGAATTAAATAAAAAGTCTAATTAAATGGAAGCACTTATGGTCTGAACTAGAAAAAGAAAACAATAATGGTAAACACAACTGCACCACCTAAAAAAGTATTTCAAAATACTTTGAAGAGAAAAAATACTATGAAAAATGAACACAGGATACTAAACTACTGAGATGACTTGTGAACAATAGAGAATCTAAATATATTAATTAGGCTGTAAACAACAGAACTGATATAGAAACATCAGCAGTTTAGATTTACTTGCAAAACACAAGGCAAAATAAACTGAATTTAAAAATCTCAAAAGGAATCTATAACAAAAAATAAATTAATTAATTTTAAAAAATAATAACAACATTTTAAAGATCATTACAAAAAAAAAAATCTCAAAAGGAGATCTGACCTGTGAACAATAGTGACTCCAGGATAAACAAAAATGCCAAAGCAAACACTAACAGGGTTCAAAATGTCTCTGGTATAAAATGAAATAACTTCTGCTTAAACATTAAGTTATTAGAGATGAATGGCAATCATTACATATTTATTTATATTTTTCCATATTCCTCCAATTTTTCACATTGAACAAATACTGCTTTTATAACCAAGAAAAAAGGTGTGGTTTTTCTTTTCTTTTTAGACATGGAAAAGAGAGGCTCAGAACACTTGCACAAAAGTGAGAGAATAGAGCTGTGGCTGAAAACATAATACCTGTCAAAGTTTTTGAAGTAAAAAGAATATGTTAACTTCAGAACCTGAAGTGACTTTTCAAAAAATGATGAAACAACTGAGCCATGAAAAATACATGACACCGGTAAAAAAGAAATATAGTCAAATAGTAGCAAAGAATTAAAATCATCTCATAAACTTAAAGCAAACGCTGAGGGAATTTTAAGATTTAAATATAGAATTTCAAAGTGCATGAGAAGTAGGCCGACTTATAAATGCTTCATTTCTCCCATGAGAGAAGCTAATAATGAAACTAATAGCAGAAATAATGTAAATAATTTTGTTAAAACAATGTTTCTAACAATGAAAAAAAGAGAGGGAGAAGGAGAATGGGATGACATTATCTCCCACTCTGGCTTTTAAAAAATTGAGAATTCAAATTTCATTAAAGAAACCATATACATATATAGGGAAAAAGAGGGATAAAAAAATATGAACTTAGCCCTGGCCGGTTTGGCTTAGCAGTTAGTGTCAGCCGGAGGACTGAAGAGCCATAGGTTAAATTACAGTCAAAAGCATGTACCTCAGTTGCAGTTCAGTCCCCAGCCCTGGTCCGGGTCATGCGGGAGGCAACCAATCAATGTGTCTCTTTCGCAACGATGTCTCTGTCTCTCTGTCTCTCTCTCTCACTCTGCCCTTCTCACTCTATCTGAAGATAAATAGAAAAATATCCTTGGGTAAGTATTAAAAAAAACAAATGTGAGTGTGTGTGAGTA
The DNA here is from genome assembly GCF_014108415.1 of Molossus molossus. Taxonomy (NCBI): domain Eukaryota; kingdom Metazoa; phylum Chordata; class Mammalia; order Chiroptera; family Molossidae; genus Molossus; species Molossus molossus. Next base: position 29,163,043 of record NW_023425349.1, read on the forward strand.
TACACACACACACACATACATGCATACATACATACATACATATGAACTTAAAAGAACAAGGTTGGTTATAATACATTAAAAAGACAACACAGCCCTGGCCGGTTTGGCTCGGTGGTTGGAGCGTCGGCCTGTGGTCCAGAGAGACCCGGGTTCGGTTCCCGCTAGGGGCACGTACCTCGGGTGCAGTTTGTCCCCCGCCCTGGTTGGTCGTGTGGATGGCGGCCACTCGATGTGTCCCTTTCACATCGATGTTTCTCTCTCTCTCTCTTCCTCTCTCTCCTTCCCACTCTATCTGAACAAAAAAATGGAAAAATGTCCTCAGATGAGGATAAAAAAAAAAACACACACACAAATAACGGCTAGGATGTGGAGAAACTAGAACCATCAGACACTGCTGATGAAAATATAAAATGGTACAGGCATTTTGGAAAACAGTTTGTCAGCTCCTCAATATGTTAAATATAGAGTTACCATGTGACCCAGTAATTCTACCCCTAGGTATAAACCCAAGAGAACTGAAAACATATTTCTACACAAAAACTTATACAAAAATGTTCACAGCAGCATTATTCATAATAACCAAAAAGTGGAAACAACATCCCAAATGTCCATCAGCTGATGAACCCATAGACAAAATGTGGGAGATATATATATACATCCATGCAATGGAATATTACTCAGACACAAAAAGGAATGAAGCAATGACACAGGCTACAAGACGAAGAGCCTTGAAAGCATGCTGTGTGAAAGAAGCCAATCACAAAAGGCCACACATCGTATGCTTCCATTCATAGGAAATGTCCAAAACAGGCAAATATACAGGGAAGATAGTAGATTAGTGGTTGCCTAGGCTGGAGAAGTGAGGTTTGGGGAGTGACTGCTAAACAATATAAAGTTTCTTTTGGGGAGGAAGAAATTCACGTTCTAACATTGATTGTGGAGATAGCTGCACAACCTTGTGGCTATATTAAAAAATACTTGGTTGTATACTTTTTAATTTTTCAATCCCTTGACCGAGGTATGTGCCCTTGACCTTGCCACAGACCCTCTGGTCCGTGGGCTGACGCTCTAACTGCCAAGGCAAACTGGCCAGGGTGGTTGTACACTTTTAAAAATGATGATGATGATGATGATGATGATGATGATGATGATGGACAGTAGCACTAATATCATAGTTACTTCATTTAATGTACATGGGTGAATGCCCATGAAAACAGAATGGTCTATATCTGTGTTGGGAAACAAATCCTAACACTTAAAAACACAAACACAAATCCAGAAAGAGATGGGTATCATTATGACTTCAGGAGATACCTTAAATCCACCCTACACAAAAATTAAAAGTACAACAAAAAATGAAACAAAATAAAAATTTGCTTTTATTTGTTTATATATACTTGGGAAAATGAGTATGTCCCAAATAGAATAATAAAAATATAAGATAAACTGGAAAACTGAAAAATAAACCTATATCATCATAATTGGAGGTGAAGTTCATTAACAGGAGGTGACAAAAGAAAAGTACAGAATTGACATGAAGCATATTTTAAACCAGTCCCTGGGTAGGGGCCAACTTGGCAGAGTCAGGTTCAGAAAGAGAAAGATTATATATATCTATATAGATAGATATAGAAAAAGACAATATGGTAAAATCTTAACAACTGGGAAACCTGCAACTTTTCTCTAAGTTTGAAATTAATTCAAGATAAACATTTTTAAGCAAAATTAAATTATATAATAAGGGACTTTGAAGCCAAGGAAATAACTCTTTTCTGGGGTAAAATGATCTTTCACAAAATATGTTCTCATACTAGGACCCAGAGACACACCTAGTTTTAATACAAAAGCTAGAAATTCCATGACACATTCTTAGACCATAATGCAAAACAATTGTAAACAAATCTAAATTCACATGTTTTATAACAATGATGAGAGGAATTTTATCAGAAATACCTGTAGTGGAAAGGAAAAAGAAACAAGGTATCTAAGATATATATTTCCACCTACAGAATTTAGAAAGAAAGACCAAAAAAAAAAAAAAAAGGAAAGTTGAAAAAGGGGAAGGAAGTACTAAAAATAAGGTAAAAAATTAATAAAGGAAAATAGATATGATTTTTTAGAAGTCATTAAGTGTTTCAAGAGAATGGTATAATCAGAGATAGTGGGGTAACTTTCAAATACAAAGAGGAATAGAAACATAGATAGAAACATCTATGTTTCTATAGATGGATTCAAGAGAAGAGTTGAAAAGAACAGAGTACGGTGGAAGTTACAAGGAGTACAGGCAGGAGGGGTGTTCAGACAAAAAGGGTGGGCACTGCAGAAATAAGCGTTTCCATCTGACCTGGTAATTATGAATAACAGGAATGAGGGAAGAAATATACACCAATTTGACTCTCTTCCAAACAGGCTCTCTATCCCAAATTAAGAACATCACAATTCACCCCACCTCCTACAGCAGGAGAGCCAGAAGCCAAGAGAGAAAACGATCAATGAAAGGCTAGCAAAGTCATGGGCTCATGCCCAACTGGACAACACTGGCTGATTTTTGCCATGTAGAAATGAGAGCCCAGTGTTGCCAGTACTTCCAACTTAAGAAGGGAAGACCCAAATCCAGATTTTTAAGTGAAACCTCCAGATTTTTAATGGTTAATAACCAATGCAATTTTTTTTATCCTCAGCTGAGGACATTTTTCCATTTTTTATTCAGACAGAGTGGGAGGGAGAGAGAAAGAGAAAGAGCGACGTGAAAGAGACATATCGAGTGGCTGCCATCAGCACAACTAACCAGGGCTGGGGACAAACTGCAACCGAGGTACGCCCCCTTAGCGGGAACCAAACCTGGGTCTCTCTGGACTGCAGGCCGACGCTCTAACTGCTGAGCCAAACCTGCCAGGGCAAACAATGCAATTTTTAAAAACACTGTGCAGGCCAAATAAGTCATCTCAGTGCCCCCCCATTTCCACTGTTGTTATCTTCCACCTTGCTCCCAGTCTCTTCCCTTCTCCTTTTCATCTTCAGCAATTCAGACTTTACTTTCTAAGACCATAATGTTACTCAAAGCCTTTAAAAATTTCCCTTTGTCACCCGACTGGTGTGGCTCAGCGAAATGGGTGACCTCCATGGACTGAGAGGTCCCTGTTTGACTCCCACTAATGAGACATGCCCAATCCCCAGTAGGGGGCGTGCAGGAGGTAGCTGATCCACGCTTCTCTCTCACATAGATGTTTCTATCCCTCCCTTCTTCTCTCTCTAAAATATCAATAAAACATTTTTTTTAATGTCCTTTTGTCTTCAAAGCAAGTGTCAAACATTCAGATCAGCCTCCAAGGCCTTCCACTAACGTGGTAGCAATATGTGACCTGGCTAAATATTCCCTTCACTGCCCCATCTTTGTGCCTTTTCTAATGCCATTCCCTCAGCCTTGAATACCCTTTCCCAACTCGCCTCAGTTTCTGTGTTCATTCAGTCAGTAATTCCACATACATTAAATATGTAAGGGACACCTAATTTTGTGCCAGACGCCATTCTAGGCACAGGGATACAGCAGTGAACAGAACAGCCAAAAATTCGTCCTCATGGAGCTATGCAGAGAGATATAAGTAACACATCACAAAGGAAAAGGTGCTTTGGAGCAGGAAAAAATGACAAACGAAGATGAAGGTGGGAAAGGAGCAGAAGGGATGGGAGGTAGGAAAGGCTGCAATTTTAAGGCATCATTTTGGAAGTGCCTGAAAGAGCTGAGGGTAAATAACTGGGACAAGAAGGTTCCAGGAAAAAGGAACATCATTTGTCTACTGATGGACATTGGGGCTGTTTCCAGATCTTAGCTATTGTAAATAGTGCTGCTATGAACATGGGTACATATACACAGTGGAGTACTATGCAGCTATGAGAAAGATCTCTTATCCTTTGAGACAACATGGAGGGACTTGGAGAGTATTATCCTAAGGGAAACAAGCCAAGCAGAGGAAGACGAGTTATGATCTCACTTATTTGTGGAATATAATGAACATAACAGTCTGAGGAATGGGGTACAGACTGACAGTCCCCAGAAGAGGGGGTGGGGGAAGATAAATCACAGAACTTATATGCATGTATACATGAACAATGTACATGGACAACAAAGCTGGGGACAGGGCGGGGAGGGAGGGGGAAGGAGGTATCAGTGGGGGGAAAAAGAGAAACATCTGTAACAAACATAAATTAATTAAATAAAAAAGAAAAGGAAAGGGAACATCGACAGCAAAGGCCTTAGGCAAGTGGCCCTGGTGTTCCTGATGACACTCCACTCTGTCTGTAAAGCCCAGCTCAAGTGCCACTTACTCAGGGAAAGTGTTTTTGATTCCTACAAATCAGAATTACTCATTCCCTTGACACTGTATCTGTATCTTTTTAGGGCACCAAGTACAGTGGAACCCCTCTTTTCAAACAAATATAAAAGTAATTGCTGACCAATTAATCAAAAAAGTTAGGTAAAGCATGAAGTCATGTAGAAATGATATGTATACATTTTAATCATTTTTAACTTCAAAGACGTAAATGTACATTCCTTTCCCCATATAGCACCAAAACTACTACTTTGAGTATGGGGGTCACTTTCTTGGCTAAAGCACACCCATAACCCATTTTCTACATTCTACAATGTCCATTTCCTTTCCCTTAAAAAGGAACAGGAAATTTAAAAAATACTTGCAAAGTTTTCTAGGAGCAGAATCCTTCCAGAGATGTACAAGGTTTCTCCAATGTGTTTCAGTTGTCTTGACCACAATCTAATTCACTGAAAGGCAATTCCTTCAGCCTTTAGCCTTCAGCAAGTCTTTTCAAAGCATTTCATAAAAACAACTCTTTCTGCATGCATATTTAATCAACTTGCATAAAGCGTATTAATTTATACTCACAAATACCAGTGGTACAAATAAATTTGAGAAAAAACACAACTGAGTCTTTCTTGGTAAGCACAGAAATCAAATGATAGGCAAACTAGAGCTAACCTACCAGTTTGAGCATCTGTGTGTTGTGGGACTTGGTTGGTACTGTTTAATTCAGATTGTTAAAATCACGCCCAGTAAAAAATCCGAACAGACATTTCTCCAAATAAGAAATTTATATGGCCATTTACATGGCCAACAAGTACATGAATATGTGCTCAACGTCACTAGTCGTTAGGGAAATGCAAATCAAAACTACATTGATACACAACTTCACACCCACTAGGATAACTATAATCAAAAAGACAAGTAACAAGTGTTGGAGAGGATGTGAAGAAATTGGAACCTTCAGACATTTCTAGTAAAAACATAAAATGGTACAGCTGCTTTGGGAAACAGTTTGGCAGTTCCTCAAAATATTAACAGTTACCATGTGACCCCGAAATTCTATCCCTAGGTATATACTCAAGAGAATTAAAAACCTACGTCCAGCCCTGGCCAGTTTGGCTCAGCGGTCGGAGCGTCGGCCTGCAGACTAGGGAGTCCCGGGTTCAGTTCCCACTAGGGGTACGTACCAAAAAAAAAAAAACCTATGTCCACACTAAAACTTGTACATGAATGTTCATAACAACATTATTCACAATAGCCAGAGAGCGGAAACAACTCAAATGTCCATCAACTGATGAATGGATAAACAAATATGATATATATCCATACAATGAAATACTGCTCAGCCATCAAAAGGAATGAAGTTCAGATACACACTAGGTGATGAACCTTGAAAACATCATACTAAGTGAAAGAAGCCAATTACAAAAGGCCACATATTATATTATTCCATTTATATGCAATGTCCAAAACAGACAAATCCATAGATACAGAAAGTAGAATAGTTGTCAGGGGCTGTTGGAAGAGGGGAACATGCAGTGACTATTAATATGTACAAGGGCTTCTTTTAGGCGTGATGAAAATGTTCTGGAATTAGTGGTGATGGTTGCATAACTTTGTGAAACAATTATACACCTTAAAAAAATTCAGTGCTGTCAGTGTTCAACAAATGTTTATAGATGGGGGGAGAAAGCCCAGATGTGTTCAATGGAAATTTCCACTGAATATATTTACAAGAGGCTAATAACCACCTCTTTTAGAAATATAAGGCCCTTAAAGGCAGGGATGGCTTCTCATAAAACAGTATTTCCCTTAACTTCTAGTAGTATATTAGATTAAACAGGTATTCATTCAAGGTTCACTAAATAAATGAATACCCACATGTTGCGTACCAGGAATCTAGAAGTGCCCTGACCAAGATTCCACAATAATTAGGGAAAACTCACTTTTTAGTCCTCAGAATCCAGTGCTGCCACTAACAAGGCACTTCTCTTAAAGTACATGTCATTCATTTACACCAGCCTTAGCACCATATCACAATCCAGAGGACACACTCCTAACTTCCACAACATTTTTAGCATTTTTTTAAATTGATTTTAGAAAGGGAAGAAGGGAGAGATACATCAATGTAAGAAAGATCCATCAATTGGTTGCCTCCAGTACACATCCCACCCAGGGATCGAACCTGCAACCTAAGTATGTGCCCTTACCAAGAATCGAACCCGAGACCTACTGAAGCATAGGATAATGCTCCAAACAACTGAGCCACACCAGTCAGGGCACATTTTTAAAACCTAGTTCAAACTGTCTACAGTAAGTCTATTACCAAATGGGACTTACTAGTGTCTCAGTATGTCTTTCTACATCCTTACCCACATTCCCTTAGATAGAAATATCTCACATATTTAGCCTCCTCCTCCTTCTCACTCTAGAGCCAAAAAGAAGCATTATCATTATCTTCATACTACAAATGAGAAAAAATGTCAATATCTGAGGTCATCTTTCTTCAAAGTTCATCTTTCTTCACATGAATCATACATTTCCAAACTCTTCTCTTTAGATGAACAGGGAACTTTCTAATAAGTTAGATTTTAAAAGAATAAATACAAATAAAGCAAAAAGTATAAAGTCTAGAATGATTGGAAAGTTGAGGCAAGAGGGCAATTTCAAAAAAAAAAAAAGCTTGTTTAGACTAAAAACAGCTAAACAAAGGGCCCACTACTTAGGGAAGATGATGTAACATCAAGAGACAGGGACAAATGCAGACCCATCTAACTTCTTCTTTGCTTTGGTTATCTTCATCCAGGGATGTGATCTTCAAACAGGGAAGGGCAGAACTCTGATAAAAGGGGACTAATATTTAAGGTAAGTGGCATGGAGAGTGAACAGTAATGGAATACAGAGCTAGCTCAAAAGAATTTGCTTTCTGATCTAAACAAACCACACTCAATGATACTGAAAAACCTTTTAGATCTGACTGCTGATTATCTAAGCTATCTTGACAAGGAGCCAAAAAGACCAGGAATGAAAGAATGCATTCTCAATTTTCAAAAAGGGAGAAATGTGAATCCAGAAAAACATCTATGGGTAAACTTGGTACGCATCCCCTCAAAAATTCTAGAATAGATAAATAAGTTTTTGAACACAAGAAAATGCTACTATGGGGGTTTTTATTAAAGCAGGCTACCAAACATTTGCTATTTGATAGTATTACTAAAATGAAAAAAGGGAAGATAATACATACATATACATAACTGATTCTAACAAGACGATCTAACAGAATCTTTTAATGATAGGCTAGTAAAAAGGGCTGGCGGGGGGCGGGTGTTGAACAGCAGAAGCTCATAAATCTTAGACTGTACTAGGAAGGTGTATAGCTAGCTGGTTGATCAATGAATCAACATCAACCAATTTGTTAGGAAGTCTCCAGTAAAACATCACAGAATTCCACCTTTTCCCATGATCTAGACAAGTTCTATTAACTGAATAAAGCCATAGACCAGCTCTTTACTTTTGCAAGGGCCACAAAGCTGTGAGTGACCCAACACAAAACAGCCTGACAGAATCAGGCTCCAGAGGGGTCAGAGTGGGCAGAAATGAGGGTCCAAAACCAAAAATGAAAATCAACAGGGAGTCAAGGCTAGCATCTAGATTTTAAAACTCAAATATATAAAGGAGAAAGTGTGGGAAATACCTACGTAATAAAAGCTACCCAAAAAAATCTACATAATCTCAAGATGCTAAATAGATGCATATGTCCAGACCCCATTACTCTAATTCTCTAATTAATCAACTTAAAAAATTTCCATATGAATCATTCCCAGATCTTCATCCTAACAAGAATCTACAAATGTCATTTAGTTAAAACTCTAGCTGACTAGAGTAATTCAAGTGTATCTTAGCATTAAAAAACATTTTATTTGATCAGCCTAATTTATTGACACATATGAATATATCTTTTAAAGGGGATCAGATATTATTAAATCCAAGTCCTTCCTTTAATAGAAGAGAAAACTAAGAAAAATTAAGTAATTTGCTCCAAATAACACAGCTGCTTAGCAAGGGCCATGATCCCCAAATCAGTCCCCTTTTCCCACACCACATGGGTTTCCCACCCTCTATGTCCTTTCTTAAAATTTGTACTATGCAATAGTAAGAACACACACAAAAAAAATCCACCAATACTATATTTTGCTAAGAAAAAATTAGCTTAGCAAGAACAAATAACCACAGCACATTAGCCCATAAAATATTTTGACAAGGTGTGATCACTTACAAGTTTGATAACCAATAGGTTACCAAAAGGCACTCTAAAATACAAATGGTTTTTATTCTCAACCATTAGTGTATGATTACTTATTAAAGCACTATCCCATATCCCATTTAACATTTGAAAAATAAAGTAAAAATTATTACATGGATGGAAAAGCCTTTAATGGATATGCCATTGTTTACTGTACTCAAAACCCTGCCCTCATCATAAAATAGACCATTATGACCATTATTAAAAGATTTTAGACCTTCAAACCTAAACAGCAAGCCAAAGGTTTTCTTCACTTAGGGTACCATAAGAGTCTGTGCTAAGGCCCTCTTGCTTCCTTCTCACTCCCCCAGAAACAAAGCCCCTTCAAATAGCCCAAAGGTACAAAGGTTGTCTGGCAGGCAAGACAGTGGATCCCCAGTGGCCTAATGTCCATCCTCCCCTTTCCCCTCCCCTTCCCTATACTTACCCATCCCCACCCCCAGGCCTCTAGTCCCACCCCTAATTTAAAGAAGACAAATGGAGAATTGAGAATTGATAAAAGGGAAAGTTAGCAAGGCTGTGGCTTATGATCACTAGCATCTGCTAGGCCAGCTCCAGAAGGACCCACCCACCCCTAAAGGAGACCTGGATGCCTCTCCTAGCCCCGGGGCTCCTCGGGGACCTCTTTTGAAAGGAAGAGGGAACTTGACTGCCCGAATACCCTCCTCCCCAGTCTCATCCATTAGAGCCCCTGCACGCTCTTTGTTTCCAACAGCTGGGGGGAGGGGGGCACCGGCCTCAGAGTGAGGGGAGAGGTCACTCCCTAGCTCCCACTGCTGCCAATCTCCAGGCCCTCCCGCAAAACATACAAACACACACACAGGATCATTCCTCCTTCCACACCACCTTAATAACCCAGGGTCACACCTTGCTACACGAAGCACTCTCTGAGACCTAACTACCTCTGTCTACTACTCAAACCCTACACAGGATGACTCCCTAGTCCCTTCCTTCTGAACTGACATAACGGGGTGCACTCCAGTACCCCCATCCTTTCCCTTCAATTCATATCCCAGGGCATAGCCCTGAGCCTCAGACTTCACCCGTGCACAGCACACAAAAACGTAGGGTCACTTCCTGGGCCCCAGAACTGTTCCCTGCTCAGATCCACAGCCGGGGTCACCCCACGCACGCCCACTTCTGCACCCCAGAGAACATATATACATGCACACACACACACACACACACACACACACACAGTGACTCTACCTCGCCAATCTTCGTCCTCCGGGCCTCCCGTGCCCTTTACTCACACCACCCCTTCGAGACTCCAGTGCCCTACGGAAGAACCTCCCCAGCACATGGTCACTCCCCTGGCCCTCGGCCTCGCCACCACCACCACCACCCCGCGCCCCTCACCATCACTCACACACACACACACACACACACTCCCTGCCTGGGGCCCCGCTCCCTGCCCCGAGCCTTCACAACACAAACACGCGCTCCCGCGTGCACACCCACGACCACACCAGGAGCCCTGGCCTCACCACCTCCCAACACGCCGGGCCACCCTCGCCCAGCCACGCCACACACAGGGACGCACGCACGGCCACTCCCCATCCCCAACGCCGGTCCCCAAGCCCGCACGGCTCGCTCGCGCCCTGCCCTCAGCCCTCCATCGCCCTCGGGCCCCGCTCCGCGGACCCCCGCAGGGCCTCTCCCAGCCCGGCCGCCGGGACCGGCAGGGAGGGGAGGCAGCAGAGGAGGGAGGGGCGCAGGGACAGGGTCCGGCCGCTCCTACCTGAGCAGTTGATGCTCTTGCCTTTGCCGCCGGGACACTCCCCGCCGCCGCCGCTGCCGCCACCCGCGGGCTGGTTGGACGCGCGGCTCCCGGGCAGGGAGAAGGCAAAGAGCAAAAGCACCGACGTGTAGCAGCAGAAGGCGATCGGGGGCGCGGCAGGCAGCCGGAGCGGCGCCTCAGCGGCCGCGGCGCCCATGGCTGGCGCCCCTGGACGGCGGGAAGCGCAGGGAGCCGCAGGCCCGGGGCATCCAGCCGCGCGCCGGGAGCCCCGCCGCTGCCTCGGCGCCTCCTAGGAGCCGCGCCGCTGAGCCCGCGTGCAGCCCCTCAGCATCCCCGTCCCACCCGCAGCGCCCGCCAGGCCCCGGCCCGCCGCGCTCGGGACAGTCGGAGAGTCGGGGCGCGTGCGAGGGTCGCGGGCGCGCGAGGGTGCGCGCGAGGGTGCGAGCCCACGTAAGGGAGACCGAGGCTGGGGAAGCGAGCGGGCGCGCGCGCGGCCGGCGGGGGTCGCCGGGGCCGGCCCAGCCCCTCACTCGCCTCCTCGCCTTCCCTTTGTGTCCGCGGCCGTCGCCACCGCGTCACAAAGACCCCGGCCCGCCCGGCGAGGGGCGCGTGACAGAGCCGCCGGCGGGAGGGTGGCTGCGACCCCGCCCCGCGCACACCCCCAGCGCCCGCGCCGGCAGCTCCGCCCCCGCCCGTGGCCGGCGCCGCCTCCAGGGGAGCTATTGTTCCTGCGGCGGGGCGGGAGCGCGGAGGGCGGGGGTCGCAGCCGCCCGGCGGTCGGGGCTCGGCGGGCCGGCGGCGCCGGGGCGCTCCGTGGGCACCACCCTCACAGGCACTCTTGCCGTCCTCGGGAAGCCTTTTTGAAGGGTTTTCTTCACCCGGCAGCTGGTGGGAAATAAGGGCAAGTGGTCTGTTATACATCTATTTTCCAGGAGAAGAAACTGAGCCTTGGAGAGGTGAAGGTGACTTTTCCAAGGTCACAACAGACCAAGAAAGGGGCAGGACCAGTATTGGAACCCAAGTTGTGACTTCAGCTGTGAACTTCTTAGAGATGGGGGCAAATGGCTAAATTTCTGGCATCCTCACCTCTACCCCATTTCTACATACACAAACTGAATTTAAAATACTGTTTTAAAGAAAGGAATAGAGGGAAGAAATAAAAAGGAGTCACTATAAATAGTCAAGCTGCCAAATTACTAAAATCAAGTAGGTTACAGTATGAGAAAACGAGTCTATACTTGTTTTAACTAACCTGGGAACTTAAACTTTTTTCATTTTAATTTTTAAAAGACTTTTTTATTTTTATTTATGTATAGATTGCTTAATTTCCTTCACCTTTGAACTTTGTAGTATTGCATAGCGACTAGAAACCGCCAAAAAAAACCCTCTGATGACCACCTGAAGGACTAAGGAAAGAATGTTCATGTCTCCAGAATGTCACATAACCTAACATCCACTATCCAGACCACTGGTCATCAAGAGGATTATCATCTAAGACCAACCCAGGACTGATTCTTCTCAAGAATGTACTTTTTATTTATTTTTAAAATTATTTTTATGCTCACCTGAGGACATATTTGCATTTATCCTCAGATAGAACGGGAGGGATAGAGAGAGAGAAACATCCAAGTGAGAGACACATGGACTGGTTGCCACCCACACAACCCTAATCCGCCCGGAGAAACTGCAACCAAGGTACATGCCCTTAGCGGGAACCAAACCAGGTCTCTCCATTCCTCAGCGACGCTCTGACTGCTGAGCCAAACTGGCCAGGGCACGAGAATGTACTTTTTACTCTAAGAACTCCCAGCTTTTCTTTCTTCTTTGGAACACTCTGGTATTGCCTAGTTGTGTTTACAGTTTGCAAACCCTAAGACCCTTGAATAAATCTTTATAACTTATTTCTAGCCAAAGCCTCCTGATTTCATTTATGCTCTGTCAACAAAAGATTCTATATTGCCCTCTCTCACTAATAATAGCTAATATAGTGAGAAGATTTGTTATATACAAGACCCGGACAAATGAAGTTGGGACCAGAGAGGTAAAGTGATCTGACTCCCAGTCCAGTACTCTTCCCATCACATGGTGATTGATAAGGAAGACCCAGCATAGGCAGGGAGATTATGGGCTGAATTGTTTAAAAAGACCTCTGCTTTTTTCATTCTATTATGCTGTCTCCTACTTTAGAAGGAATTTTTAAATCTCATTGAAAAACTGATAAATTTTACTCAAAAAAAAATTTTACCGTGAAAAGCCACCACAAGCAAAGCCACATTAGGGAAAATATTTTCAGTGTAAATAAAAGACAATATACTTAATATAAAAAACTAATACAAATCAAGAAGAAAACATTGACATAACAAAAAAAAACTGGGAAGCTGTAAGGCATAAGCCTTATCACATAAAATACAGACAATAAATATATTAAAAGATATTTAAACCCTTTAGTAATAAAAAGCAAGTTAAAGCCACAAGTTTTTTTTTTCCTTTCTGTAGACAATTAACAATAGTTAAAAGAATTGACAAAACCTAGCACTATTAATTTTTACATTTTAGGAGGGCAATTCAACCATGTATGAAAAACCTTTAAAATATGTTTACCCTTTAATCTAGCAATTCCACATATTGGAATTTATCCTAAAAAATAATTGGACAAGCACACAAAATGTATATATGAATGTTCGTCACAGCCTTTTTATATTGTAAATATATTCTAAATGTCCATCAAGGGGAAATAAAAGATGATGCCTCTCTGTACATTGGAGTAATATTATGCAGCTTTAACAAAGGTAATTAGGTTAGTGTTTATGAACATGGAGAAAAGCAGGGTATTAATGATAGGTATTAAAAAAAATCCTATTTTTTCTGAAATATCCATGTGTGTGTACACATCCATAGGGGAAAAAAAAGTCAAAAAGAATATATAGCAATATATTAACAGTGATTATTTGTTCTTTATCTTTTGCTGTTTTGTCTGAATTCTTTTCAATGAAAGTTTTTATTCTATTTTTAAAAGCCCTTACCTTTTAAATTATACTTTCATGATGCCTTTTTATATATATTCACATTTTTAACATTTTATTAAGATTTGTGCCAAACCTCTAACCTATAAGCATTGTCATGGCAGTTGTTACAACTAAAATTCAACTTTTGGCTTTTGAATCAGGTACAATCTAGGTTCCTGACTGCTCAGCCACAGCTGAGGGCTCCTCCTCAGACCCCTCCTTCAGCAGCTTTTCTGGTAAGCTTGACCTTTCCTGTGCTTCTTTCTGCCCTGTCTTAGCTCTCCCAGCCTCAGCAGTCTGCTTCTTTCATCTGACTGCTAACCATAGCCCAGGCAGAGATACTAAGAGGAGATGATTCTTTTTTTTAATTAATTTTTTTTAATCCTCGCCCGAGGACATTTTTCCATTTTTTGTTCAGATAGAGCAGAAGGGAGAGGAAGAAAGAGAGAAACATCGATGTGAAAGGGACACATCAAGTGGCTGCCACCCACACCACCCAACCAAGGCCGGGGACAAACTGCAACCGAGGTACATGCCCTTAGTGGAAATCGAACCCGGGTCTCTCTGGACCGCAGGCCAATGCTCTAACCACTGAGCCAAACTGGCCAGGGCGAGGAGATGATTCTTAAATAAAAAGCAAAATCTTTGTGGCCATAAATCACAAATTCACATGTGCGTCTTCCTCCAAAATAGGTAAGAAAAATTCAGCACAGATTCAAAAGTTTTCAAATTGAAACAGGATTTCTCTTGACTTCAATCACCCAATCCCAGAGGGGGAAGAAATCTTGGTGGTCATCTACTACAACCCCCCTCATATGCTTTAATATTGGTAACCCCAAAATGTCAGCAAAGAGTGTGCGACTTGCTACATAAAACCTCCCAGAGTGTTTTAAAGAGTGTAGATTTCTGAACACAGCTCAGACATTCTGGGGGAAAGTCAAGTCTCTTTATTTATATTAAAGTTCTATAACTCAGATGCACTGCCAGTGTGGAAACCCCTGGCCTAACCTTGGTCAGTCGGTTATTGTTCCTTAACAACCACAAAATGTCAGCCTCATGCCACCACAACATTCATTTTTTATAGGTCTGGGTGTTGACTAATCTAGGCTAGGCTTGGCTGAATGGCTCTGCTTCAAGCTGGCCTTGACTTCTGTGTGTGGGTTAAGCTCCAATTTGCTCTAGCATAATTCATTTTGGGGCCTGGCTGAAGAGGCAGCAACTATCCACAGGGAATTCATGTTTGTTCATTTTTTTATATTCCAATTGACATTCAGTATTACTCTGTATTAATTTCAGGTGGACAGCATGATGGTTAGACAATATTATGCCTTACTAAGTGATCCCCCCAATATTTCAAGCACCTACCTGGCATCATACATAGTTGTTACAATATTATTGATGATATTCCCTATGCTGTGTTTTTATACCCTTATGACTATTTTGTAACTGCCAATCTGTATTTCTTAATCCATTCACCTTGTTCACCCAACCCCTCAACCCACTCTCTGGCAATCATCAGTCTATTCTCTGCATCTATAAGTCTGTTTCTATTTTGTTTGCATGCTTATTTTGTTCTTTAGATTCCATATATAAGTGAAATCATGTATTTGTCTTTCTCTGTCTAATTAATTTCACTTAGCATAGTACTTACCCTGTAGGTCCATCAAGGGAAAATCTTCTTATGGAGATGGCACTGGTCCAAGGGGACATACCCAGCTGTACAAATACTTCCCACACCCCTGCTTGTACATGTCTGCTAACATCCCACTGGCTAATGCAAGGCTCATAGCAGAGCTCAAGCCCTGGCCAGTTTGGCTCAGCGGTTAGAGCGTCGGCCTGCAGTCCAGAGAGACCCAGGTTCAGTTCTCGCTGGGGGCATGTACCTCAGTTGCAGTTTGTCCCCAGCCCTGGTTGGGTCATGTGGGTGGCAACCACTCCATGTGTCCCTTTTGTGTCGATGTTTCTCTCTCTTTCTCTCCCTCCCACTTTATCTGAACAAAATATCTAAAAATGTCCTCGGGTGAGGATAAAAAAAAAAAAAAAAAATAGTTGAGCTCAACGACAAGGGGTAGAAAGTCTATTCTTCTTAAGGAGGTGAGTGAGAGTGAATACACAGAATATTTTTGAACAACAAACTATCAGAAAGAAATACTATAATTGAACAGCATTATTTAGCCCTGCAGAATGGTTTCAAGTTTCAAATAACCAAAAACCCAAACCAAATGAAACAACAAGAGCTTTGTTTAAAAGCCAAAGGTAATGCCCTGTTGTATGAGTTGGTTTTCATCCTCAGTAAAGCTCTGCTCATGGAAAACATTGCATTCCTTCAAGAAATCTTTGTGAGGACCCACGGTATGCTAGGCACTACAGTAGCCTCTGGGGGCAAGAGATAGTCCTACCTCAATGTCTGGGGGGAAAGGGACATCTAAAAATTAACAGCTACAACTAAGTGTGATAAACACTAAATCGAAATGGAGTGTGTGTGTGTGAGTGTGTGCGTGCCTGTGTGTGTGTGTGTGTGTGTGTGTGTGTGTGTATGTGTGTGTTTTGGGGGTAGGAGGGAGGAGTAAATGGCAAATCCTATACTACACTCCAGCCCAGACAAAAGTCTGCCTTTTCTGGACCCCCTGCTGAGAGTCTAGTTGCATAACAGAGCCTTGATGCACAGTAATTAGACAATTTGGGACTGACAAATTGGCCCTGGTAGGAGAGAGTCACAGCACTTGAGTTCAGTCCAGGAACACTGGAATGATTTGTGGTCCAGCACTGTGCAAGCCTGGGACTGACCTCTGGCCCAACACGAGATGTTGGACCCCACTTCCTAGAGAAAGAGGTCTTTTTAAAAATTCACTCAGCCTGGCCAGTGTGGCTCAGTGGACTGAGAGTCCTCCCATGGACAGGGAGGTCCCAGTTCAACTCCCGCTCAGGGCACATGCCTGGGTTGCAGGCTTGATCCCCAGGAGTGGGTATGCAGGAGGCAGCCGATCGATGTATCTCTCTCACATCAATGTTTCTATCGCTCTCTCCTTTCCTCTCTAAAAAAAAAAAAAAAAAAGCCCTGGCCGGTTTGGCTCAGCGGTTAGAGCGTCAGCCTGCAGTCCGGAGAGACCCGGGTTCGGTTCCCGCTAAGGGCACGTACTTTGGTTGCAGTTTGTCCCCGGCCCTGGTTGGTCGTGCGGGTGGCAGCCACTCGATGTATCCCTTCACATCGATGTTTCTCTCTCTCTCTCTCTTCCTCTCTCTCCCTCCCACTCTATCTGTACAAAAAATGGAGAAATGTCCTCAGGTGAGGATTAAAAAAAAAAAAAAAAAAAAAAATAAAAAAATAAATAAATAAATAAATAAATAAATAATTTGTTCAGTAATTTTTTTACTGAAAGCCTATTCCTAGTGCCAGAAAATACAATGACAAGTATAACAGACTTGCTCCGTGGTCCTTATGAAGTTTATAGTCAAATATTAATCAAACAGTTATACAAATAAAAATAAAACTGCACCAATGTTGATAAATGCTATGAAGGGGAAGGCCAGAGGGCTTACCTGTTAGAGTGACATCTGTGCTAAGATCAGAAGGGTGAGTAGAAGTTCACCAAGTAAAGAGGAAGTGTTCCAGGCAGAGGGAACATCATAAACAAAGGGCCTGTGAGTATAAGGGTCTGAGTGCAGGCCAGTGTAGTAAGGACACAGAACAAGGTCAACTTGTTTTAAACTTCATTCATTGATTCAACAAATACTTACTGAGCACCCACTATGACCTGAGCACTGTTCTAGATGCAGAAAAATAGCAGTGAACAAAACAAAGTCCCTGCTTCTCATAGAACTTGTAGTCTAGTAGGGAGATGCCATAATAATGATATTGGGGAGACAGAATAATTGTTGGGTCGAGCCATAACAATAGTAGCTATAATTTACTGAAGACCTGCTATATCCCAGGTATTGCCAGGCACTTCAAATTTCTTGTCACTAATCTTCCCACCCATCCTGTTGGTAGGTGTTATTTCTGTTTTATAAATGAGGAAACTGAGACTCGTAAAGTTAAGTGACCTAAACCACAAAGCTGGAAGGTTGGAGTTACCTAGCTCCATCTGACTCCAACTCCCCACCACATCACTAGCATGAACAGGTGGAGAAGCATCATCACTTGATACAGGATGGAGCAAAGTCTGGCACCACTAAGACTGCAGCCACCAAGGAGTGTGCGTGAGCCATCCTGAGCCCCGTGCCAACATAACAGGAGACTTTTCTTTCTTTTTTTTAATCCTCACCCGAGGATATTTTTCTCTTTATCTTCAGATAGAGTGGGAGGGATAGAGAGGGTGAGGAAGGGAGAGAAAAACATCGATGTGAGAGGGACAAATTGACTGGTTGCCCTCTTGCACGACCCTGACCAGAGCCTGGGACGAACCACAACTGAGGTATGTGCCCTTGGTCAGAATCAAACCCGAGACTCAATGATCCAAGGGCCGACGCTCTACTGCTGAGCCAAACTGGCCAAGGCAAAACAGGAGACTTTTGTAGAGGTTTCTGGTGATTGCACCCAGGGATTATTGTGATTACATTGCTTGTAATTACAACTCCAGTTGAAGGCACTATTATTGCTACTCACATCCCCTTAATGGTCCTCAATTACATAGATGTGCAGAAGCCAAGGAGCCAAGGATCACCGATATCTGAACAAAAAGTGCTGTGGGAATCCAGAGAGGTAGCCTCACCCTGCCTGGAGGAGAATAGGCTTCACCACTATCATTCTGTCAATTTGAAAGAGTTCTCACCCAAACAGTCTCTGTGAGTGGGTAGAGAGACCGAGGAGGCATGTCTGAGTTTTTCCTGCAGGTCTTGTCACTTGATTGTTCAGTGTTGCTCTGAATACAGAATGAAGATATTTCTCCATCTTTCAGCAAATGGAAATTTTCAGCTGCAATTTGAAAATTTCTCCAAGGGTTTAACTCATAAAGGATTGTACCAAAAAAACAGTTTCTCTGACAAAGACAATCACATCTTAATAGTAAGAGGTATAGCATAGTAGTGTGAGCTCTGGAACTGAACCATCTGGTTGTGCATCTAAACCCTGCCACTCATTAGCTCTATGACCTTGGGCAAGTGACTTAACTTTTCTCTATGCCTTGGCTTCATAATCTGTAATATTAGAGATAAAATTTTTATGTACTTCATAGGTTGTTATAAGATAAAATGGGTTTGTATAGTTAAAGTGCTTAGACCCATGTTTAGTACATTGTAAGTACTCAATAAATAATTGGCTAGAAATAATAGTGGCATAGTAAGCACATAATAAGTGTTAACTAGTATTAGTAGCAGTAGCCATTAACTGCATAATATATACTAGGCTAAGAGCTGCACGTAGATTATCTAATTCATGTTCCCAAAAACTTAATAGGGAAGGTGCTGTTATTGTCTTCAATCCATAGATGAGAAAACTGAGATTGGGGAAGGTTAAGTAATTTGCCAGAGGTTACACAGCAAGTGGGTAGCAGGATTGGGACTCAAATTGAGGTCTCTCTGACTCCAAGGCCTATGGTCCAAAACAAAACCTAAGGAGTAAAAGTCAGCAGTCAAAAGAGCTCATCGAGCTGTCTGGCTACTAGAGATGCCTGCAGGAGGGCAGCCTGGTGCTGGCAGGGACAACCAAACTACTGGGAAGAAAAGTTGTGACAAATAGCCATGTGGGTCAAAGAGAAGTACACAAGGTTACAGCCAAGAGCCTGGAAACTTGAGCATGGCATCCATTGAGCTAAGAATTATGAAAGAGAGATAAAGCAAGGAGCTAAGTACGTGGAGGAATTAGATTGAATCAAATGGAGCTGAGTAATTATATTTTACCACTGCATGTATTTACGTATGTCAGCTTGCCTCTGCATGTATACATATGACTCGAACATATGTCACTTGCCTGTGTGTGTACATATGCAGTGAGTATATCAGCTTGCCTCTGTACATATGCATAAGTGCCAAGAATATGTCATTTTATACTGTGTACATATGTAATGAGTGAGTATATATCATGTTACCTCCATGAGAATGTGTATGTATGCATATTTGAGTGTGACAGCTGGGCCCTGTGTTTGTACATGCACCCTTACATGTGTGTATCCACACACACATTACTGTATATAGCAACTCATCTGTACAGTACATATGAACTTGAATTGTGACAGCTGTTTTCTAACTCTTCTCTGTTGGCTCCCAGATGAAAAGTATTCCCTACAGTCTGATGGCCTCAGGATTCAACATTAGGGTTAATATGGTTAGACTCGGCACTTAGTCTGGGTTCCTAATTAAATAAGTTGTAAAGGCGAAACATGAAGACCATATTCTGAAGCTGTTCCTCTCAACACAGAACAATAGTGGTAAGATTTAGGGCAGCTCTAGCAGTGGTGGTTTCAACAACAGTGGGAGCAGGGGTCAGGGCAGGGCATGGAGAGTGGTGACGATGGCACCACCATTCATCCATCATTCCTCGAAGAGTATTTATGTTGCATGCTAGCAACTGTGTTAGGCACTGCGGATGGAGAGGTGAACAGTACAGACAGTCCCTGTCCTTCAGCCCAATGGAAGTCAGACTTGAAACAATCACTTACAGTTGTGAAGGGTTTCATGAAGGATGTGTGAAAGCATCAGGCAGGGACCCCCTAAGGTACCAGGGGCTGAAGGTATTAAGGAAACTTCCCCAAAGAAGTGGTATTTAAGCCAAGGCTGAAAGGCTGGTGAAGAATTAGAAGGGGTAAAGGTGGAGCAGTATTCTACAAAGAAAGTTCCACATATAAAAATGAAATAAAGAATATGGCAAGAAACAGAGAAAAGGCAGCTGTGCCTTAACCCCGGCAAGTGAGGAGGTGAATCACACAAAGAAAAAAAGCTGGAGATGCCCGGAAGCAAGGGCCCATCATATGGGGTCTTTTAAGCTGGAATACAGATTCAGACTTGAGCCTAAGATTATAAACAGGGAATTACCTGCTCAGAATTGTGTTGTTAAAAGATCACTTGGTTAAATGTGTGAACTATAAGGTATGTTAATTATACCTCACTGAAGCTGTTAAAAAAAAAATCACTTGGGCTGCAGTGTACAGAATGGACTGAAAAGGCAAAACATGCCCAAGAAAACCACAGGCGAGCTATGGCCGTGGTCCAGGTGAGTGATGATCACGGCTCTGACTAGGGAAGATGGGGACAAGTAAATAAATTAGATTAAGAAGGTAAAATCAATAGAATGTGGCGATTGACTAGATGTGGGAGGTGAGGGAGAGAAAGTGTCCAGCCAGGGCTATGCCCAGGTTCAGCGGCATTTACTAAAATATCCATCTGTGGAGAAGAAGCAGGTTTGGAGACAGGATGATGAATTCAGTTGTAGGCACATTGAATTTGAGGGGCCAGGGAGACATTTGTACCAATCCGTCCAGTAGCAGTTGGATTTTAAGTCTGGTGGACCTACAAGTGTGGGAGGCATTAGAGGACAAATCAAATGAAGTCGTAGAAGTGGGTGTGATGACTTAATGAGATACTATAAAATTAGAAGAGAAGTGGGCCTAAGCCAAAGCCCTCAGGGACTCCAGTGGAGGAAACCCATGAAAAAAACTACCAGAAAATAGGAGGGAAACCAAGGAACAAAAAGTGTTTCCCGCCCTGGCTGGTTTGGCTCAGCGGTTAGAGCGTCGGCCTGTGGTCCAGAGAGGCCAGGGTTCGGTTCCCGCTAAGGGCATGTACCTCGGTTGCAGTTTGTCCCTGGCCCTGGTTGGTCATGCGAGTAGCAGCCACTCGATGTGTCCCTTTTACGTCGATGTTTCTTTCTCTCTCTCTCTTCCTCTCTCTCCCTCCCACTCTGTCTGAACAAAAAGAAATGGAAAAATGTCCTCCGGTGAGGATAAAAAAAAAAAAAAAGTGTTTCCGAAAGCAGGACGTGGTCAACTGGTCAAATGCTGCTGAGAGGTCAAGCAAGATAATTACTGAATAGTGTCCAGTGCATACAGGCACTTGAAGTCATTGGTGATCTTAGCAAGAGCCATTTGGTGAAGGGGTAAAGGCAGAATCCAGATTAGAGGTTACTGAGACATAAGTGAGAAGTAGGAATTGGAGAAAGAACATTTAGACAGCTTGGCTGTGAAGAGAAGATAAACAAAGCTAGAGGTGGCTATGGATGGAGGAGATCCTTTTTTAGATGAGACTGTAAAATATTTAAAAGCTGATGATAAAGATCCAGTGGGGCAGGGGAGTTGAATACACAATGTAGGAAAAAATAATAATAATCAGTAGTAGAAGATTCTTGAGAAGACAAGAAGGGGTAAAAGTCAAAGCACAGGTGGAGTGACTGATTTTTGAGAGAAGACACTTTCTTCTTTGTAACAAGAGGAAAGGTAGAATGAAAGCTGATGCAGGTGGTTTTGCGGACATGGTGGTGAGATACCGAGGAAACTCCTGGATCCTGGCTTCTGTGTTCCAAAGGAAGGTAGGGTGGAGTGGGGACAGTGGGTAGGGGGAGTGGCCGCATCAAAGTTAGCTTAGAGTAGCTTTGATGCCACTATAATTGCTATCAGCTCTCTCTTAGCCTTTCCAACCCAGTCTTCATCATCATCTTTGATGTGGGCTATTGCTTTTTCATTCTTCTATAAAAAGTTACTTTTTGCCCTGGCCAGTGTGGTTCAGTTGGTTGAGTGTCATCCTGTGTACCAAAGGATTATGTGTTCGGTCCCCAGCCGGGGGTCATATGGGAAGCAACCAATCTGTTTCTCTCTCACATCGAATTTCTCTCTCCCTCTCTCTCTCTCCCTTCCTCTCTCTAAAATCAATAAAAATATATTTTTAAAAGTTACTTTTTAAAAACTGATTTATAACATGCAATGTATATAACAGATACCACTTTCAACCAGATTACTGTCCTAAGTCCCTATTACACAGAAATTTTGGATCAGATTTGAGAAGAGTAAAAAAAAAATTGAAGTGGTCATTGATGATAAGGGGAGCGAAAGCGGGTGGTTTCCCCCAGCAGAGCTCAGAAGAGATGCACAGCACCAGAGACAGACACTACACAGAGAAGGAACCTGGAGCAGGCGTGCTGAGGACAACGTTAGGAGCTTTTTTCTCAGGTGGGCGTTTATCTGCATTGGAGAAAAAACTACCCTTCCTACTACTCACCTCCAGCAAAGGAATTCTAAAGGAGATGGTCCCTTAAGGAAGTTGGGGCAAAGTAGATAGAGCCTTTGCTTTCTGAGTGGCCAGCAGGACTTGAGGTGACTTGAATTCAGATTTTCTCAAATCCAGCACACCTTTTTCCACAGGAATCCTAGCAAATGGCAAAGACTGACCTAATTATTTTGCAATCCCCATGAAATAACTGAATAATGAATGATCAATGGATGCTAAAACCATTGTATGAAAGGTTGTTGGAGACAAGGATATATTCACAGTCTTAAAGTGCCACTCCCCAACCTATTAACTATGAGTGAAAGAAAACAACTTTATAATGGAAAGATCTAACAGATATCAAATTTAGCCTCACCAATGGTGGGGAAGCTTTTGCTCATGTGATTCCTGAAATTATGTAATGAGAGGTAGGTGACATTATCTACATGACAGTCTTGCCAAAGGAGTTTAACCTGAATCTAATCACAAGGAAGTAATCAAATAAGTCCAGAATGTAGGGCACATTGACAATGCCTGGACTAAAATAAATTTAATGTCATGAAAAACAAAAACAAAAAAATGAGAGGCTTGTTTTAGATTAAATTAAACTAAAGGGACAAAACAAGCAAATACAATAAACCTGGATTAGATCCAAGTAAACAAGCAATAAAGGCATTCTTAAGACAACTGAAGAAATATGAATGTAGACTACATATAGATGACATTATTGTTAATATTAATATTCTAGGTGTGATAATGGGATAGTGGTAACATAGGAGAATGTTCTTCTTCTTAGTGCATGCATGCTGAAGAATTTAGAGGTGAAGTATCATAACGTCTGCAACTTTCTTTCAAGTGGTTGAAAGAGAGAAAAACATTTAACAATTGGTATATCCAGGTGAATAAAAAAGATTTAAAAAGAACTCGATGCAGTCTATTTCTTCGTTACTTCAAACTTTTTTTTTTTTTTTGTCATGACCTTGGATCACTTTATGCTTACAAGCATAAACTGGGCTTCTTAATGTACTAAATTAGATTGAAAACTTTAAAAGCATCATAGCAAGAAAATCACTCTGCAAAGCTTTTTAACATAAAAGAACATCTAGTTTGTGTAGAAGTTTAAGTGAAGATAGGGTAAAGTGGTAGAGAAAGCCATGAAATAATAAAAGGAACTTTCCTGGAAGTCAGAAAATCTTTGCATCCAGCACTTAGCCAGTGGAGATGTCGGTTTCCTCGTCTGCAACGTGGGGCTAATGGTAACCCCTTCATTAGCCTCCTGTGCAGGTTCAGGAGAAACAGGGTGTGAAAGGCTTTATAAACTGGAAACGAGGATGCAAGTGAAGTGATTTTTTTATTATCAGGTCACGATGATGTCCTATTAGCAGTAATTCTCAAACATTGTTATACCTAACAAGCAACTAGGAAGCTTGGTAAAGCATAAATTCCCGTCCTGTCCTCAAAGATTCTGATACAATAGATCTGGGTCGGGACTCAAAATTTGCTTTGAGACAGCATCCCCACCCCCATTCTCTGGTGCAAGGGATATGAAACCACACCTAGAGAGCTGCCCTGGAGGTTATTGTGATCTAAAATCCTCCCTACTCAATATGTGGCCCATGCTTGTTAAATTCAAAATCTCGCCCCACCCCAGACATACTGAATCAGAATCTGCATTTGTAAAAAGATGTCCAGGTGATTCCTTTGCACTTTTAGAATATTTAAGAAACACTCATCTAAATGACAAGACTAATTGGTGCCCTCTCTTTTTTGCCTTGGTCACTGAATCTCTGCCTCCTCTCATACAGAATTGGGGTACCACCTTTGCCATTGCTGACACCTTTAACCTCACTTAGCTGTGCTCTCTGCTTTTCTATGTTTCTGGCTCTATAGTGCTAACAGATCTTGATAAACATAATCAGGCAATCAAAGTGCTGATTTTCTCCCATGCCATTAACAAGCTAACCAAAGCATACTGTCTCGGGATCTAAATCTAGCTAAGATAAGTATGTGATTGTGTGTGTGTGTGTGTGTGTGTGTGTGTGTGAAATAACATAAAATTTACCACTTAACCCATTTTTTAAAAAATTTTTTTTTCTTTATTGATTTTAGAGGAAAGAAGAGAGAGAGATAGAAACATCAATGAGAGAGAACATAAATTGGCCACCTCCTGCATGCCCGCTACTGGGGATTGGGCCCACAACCTGGGCATGTGCCCTGACCAGGAATCGAACCAGTGACCTCTTGGTGCATGGGTTGACATTCAATCACTGAGCCACACCGGCTGGGCCCATTTAACCCATTTTTAAGTGTACAGTTCAGTACATTAAATACATTCACATTGCTGTGCAATCATCTCCAGAACTTTTGGCGTGTGATTTTGAATAAGTCACTTAATCTCTCCAAGCTTCATTTTATTATCTTTTTTTTTCTTAAATATTTTCTCTTTATTGATTTTAGAGAGGAAGGGAGAGGGAGAGATAGAAACATCGATGAGAAAGATCGATGAGAAAGAACATCGATTGGCCACCTCCTGCGTGCCCCCTACTGGGGATCGGGCCCACAACCTGGGCATGTGCCCTGATCAGGAATCAAACCAGCAACCTCTTGGTGCATGGGTCGACACTCAACCACTAAGCCACATCAGCTGGGCTCATTATCTTTAATATATGGATAATATTACCTACTCCTGCAGAGCATTTTAAGAATTAAAATAATATACAAATGTGCCTAGGATCCACAGACGATGTTCAATAAATGCTAACCTCCTTCCTTCCTTACATTTGAAGTAGTTTGTAGACAGCCCTGGATGTTTATAACAAATATCTCCTGAAATCAACTGATAAGAATTTTAAAAGCATATACAAAAATCTGCATATTCTGGGCACATTAATGCCTTAGAACAGAGCAATTTATAAAGTAGAAGTATTCTATATTCTACAGAATCAGGCAATTTGAAACAACTAAAGTAAATAGCAGCTAATTACATTTTGTTAGAAAAACTGTATTTGAGAAAACAACAAGCCTTTGTGCCCATTATATAGAAATTCTTGCACTGACTATATTTAGGTTATTTTATAAACATCATTATGCTTATATCAATCACTTTCACAAATGGAGCCTTCAGCCTTGGGGCTGGGCCATTTGGATGGAGCATTCGAATTCCACTTATATACACATTATCTTTTAAGGAGAATGCGAAATTGAAAACTGGGGTTACATGAGGTAAATTGAAAAGATTAGAGTAGCTTCAGAATTAGACTTTTTAGAACAGAGGAAGGGAATTTAAAGGTCCTCTCCTTCAACACTGTTATTTTACAAACAAGGACATTAAGTTTACATCCAGAGAGATGTAGTAAGTTGTCCTCGATCACATGGTGAGTTGCTGGCAAAGCTGAGACCAGAGCCCAGGTTCCAGGAGTGTGTCCTGGTGTCACATGACGTTGAAGCACGGTGACACTTCAGCAGCCTAGGTGATGAGAAGGGATTGTAGAGAAACTGAGAGCACTCAGGTAGAGGAATCAACAGAATTGCACAGAGCCTGGCTCTGAAACCCAGAGACTGGCGAGTGTGTTCCGCGAGCGTCACAGAGTGGGGAGGCTGGAAGGAGACTTTAAGGTGAAGGTTTGTGATGGGGAAGAGAGTCTTGGACTCTCCCTTGTAATAGAATACCAGAAGAGATGTTTAGGAATTTTGGGGGGGCGGGAGTTGATTTTATCGTTTATATGGCTCTTCCATATTTGTATTCTCGCATAGTCACTAGAGCAATCTCGGGAAGTAGGTATTTTACAGATGATGGTCTAATGTTCAGGTCACATTCTTTGCAAAGCAAAGATTTTGAACTTGGGGAAAAGCTGTGTAGTCTGGTTTTTAAAAACATGAATTTTAAATCTGGAGCCAGGTGTTTTGGGTTCAAATCTCTCTGGCCCCATTTAGAAGCCATGTGACCTTGAGAGGAAAAAATAATGGCTAAAATATATAATGTTTATATGCCAGGGTCTGTTATAAATCCATAGAACGAGATACATATTACTCATTTAATCCAACATCCCTATGACATATATTCTATTGTCATTATTTTAAAGCTACCCCAAAAAAAAACCAGAAAGGAAAAAAGGAAGGAAGGGTATGTGTCTCTGAAGAATGAACACCCTCCCCCAGATTCCCTGTTCCTTGATTATAATATAGTCTCAACTCCTTGGTATCCCACTAGCTCCCTTCCCACTTGTGATACTGTAGTAGATTCGATTACTGTGCAAAAATATTCACCTCCTCATCTCACCTTCTTAGGAGGAACCTACTTCTCTCCCCTTGACTTTGGGCTCAGCCATGAGACTTGCCTTGGCCAAAGAGATATTAGCAGATTCTACAGTGAAACTTGAAATGTACTTGCACAGCTGGGCTTCCCTCTTGTACTTCTGTTCTCACAGTGAGAAGAGCTTCCCCAGAATAGCTTCTGCCCCTTTAGCATGGGGCTCAGAGCGGCCACAGGACAGGAGATCTGTCCCAGCTACCCAGCAGATCTCCCAGTGGCTGAGTGACCAGAGTGACCACCTTCCAGGCCTGTGGGAAGTATAATACCAGCCCATCTAAAGACGCTTTGAGACTCAAGGATAAGGATCTAGATCCATAGGCACCTCACCAGCACAGCACCAGCCTCTCAGTTTTCTTCTTGGTTACTCTGGGAGCTGAACGAGATGATGGAAGAGAAAAGGAACTGGAGTCTTACCTTCTACTGCTACTTACAGTATTTCCACTATAACAAGTATCCCTTTGGTTAAAACTAACCAATTTTTTAAACAACAGGATTTGGAATTTCCCTCTCCCAACAAACCCCTTCCAATCAGTGGCAACGATAAGAGAACCTTCGCACACAGTCTGAGGATCTGGATAATGTAAAAATAGAAGTTTCCCATCTAATGATGATAAACTGTACTGTTAGGTTAATACTCAGATTGCAAATTCAACAATTATATAGGGTAATACAAGTTCAATAGATGTATTCTTTTAAACTCTTATGTAAATCACCCTTCTATAAATTGAATTTCATGCTAAATGCACCAAAAGGCTATTTAAGGAAATGCCATGTTGAAATTTTTCACAAATAATCACACTCCCGTATCTGTTATGGAATTTTTCTATAGCGTGTGTTCCTAAAACATGGTATACCTGGGAACTTCCCCCACAGGGCAGCATCTCTGCAGGAGGGCATCCATATCACAATGACAACAATAATGTTAAAATGCTTTACATCACTCTTTATTTCAAAAGTGCTTGGCTAACAGACTAATCTTCACAACATTCAAGGGAGGTAGATAAGTATTACACCACTTTTACAGATGGAGAGACTGAGGCAGAGATTAGTAAATTGTGTTGAAGGGCATAATATATGGCACAGTTAGGAAAAGAATGTGTTGTAGTCACGGATCACTGGCGACCTTTCCCATAACTTCTGAATCCCACCATCCTAGAAGTAGCGGATGCAGCATGGAAGCAAGTCATCCATGGTGTGGCCAGTCTAAGGAAGGCTGCACTTCACCTCGCTGATACCAGATGCAGAATTTGCTGTCATTTAGAAAGTATTTCCCTCACACACGTTCTCACACGACTACATGTCTAAAACAGGGAAGAAAAAATAAAATAAAATAAAGCAGGGAAGAGAGGGATCATTGTAGGTATACAGAGGGGTTGGAGAAACAGGGCTGGGAAAGAGGAAGACAGAAGAACGAACAAACTGATGTCAAAGTGAGAGCAAGAAAGAACAGGAGGACCAGCTGGGAAGCAGCCCAACAGAAAGGAAAGCCACAGCAGAAAAGGAGTATCGTTCCATTTGAAAAGCTCAGACGTCCAGAAATGCTATTAGAGGGGTAATTCTTAGCAATGACATTACAGAGCCACTCTTCCTGGCTTTGCCAAATATAATTATCAGGTCCTTCTGACATTCCCAGGAGGCAGAGCCATTCCTTTCCCCGGTCCAGAACAAGTGCTGATGGGATTGATCTGACACCGCGGAGGCTGCTGACAACTCAAATGCACTCTCTCACCATGCCACCATGCCACCATGCCACCTCTCTTCCTGTTCTCTTCTTAAAAAAAAAAAAGCCAATGCATTTTAAGATTCTGCCTGCCTGAAAAATTCCTAAAGTATGTATTGTTGATGCATAATAGGGTAGAATTCGATGTTTGATTTTTGTAAAGAGGCTGCAACTGGCATACACAGGGATCAACAGCCCCTCAGCCAGTGCTCCTTTATACAACACGGGACTTTTTATTTTTTTATTTTTATTTTCTTTATTGATTTTTGAGAGAGGGAAAGATAGAAACATCAATGAAAGAACGTCGATTGGCTGCCTCCTGCATGCCCCACACTGGGGATTTGACCCACAACCTGGGCATGTGTCCTGACTGGGAATTGAACCAGCAACCTCTTGGTTCATGGGTCACTGCTCAACCACTGAGCCACACCGGCCGGGCATCACGGAACATTTTTTTTAATAAATGAAATTTGTGGATGCCAACTGTCTAGCAAATAACTGAAGTTCAAGGTAAAGAAATAATCTTTTCTGATCTTTCCAGAACAAAGTCATTGTAGGAGATGGTGACTGATGCACCACCAGCTGCGATGGAGGTGACGATGGCAGAGGCAGCACCTAATGAGTGGGGCGACAGGACCCAGCAGGGAGGGGCTGAAGTATCAGATGAGCAGGTGGAAAAGGCAGAAGTCAGAGCAAAGAGGTTACAGCCAAAGAGATGAGAGGAGGTGCCGGTGTTTGAAGCTGAGTGGAAAGCAATGCACTAGTTTGTGTGTAGGTCTCCCTTAAGACAGGTCAGAGCCAGAAATGCATCCTTTCTTCCTTTCTTTTTTTATCCTCACCCAAGGACATTTTTCGATATTTTGTTCAGATAGAGTGGGAGGGGGAGAGAGAGAGAAACATCGACGTGATAAGGGACACATCAAGTGGTCGCCACCCACACGACCCAACCAGGGCCCAGGGCGGGGGACAAAAAGCAACTGAGATTTGCGCCCTTGGCGGGAACCGAACTCGGGTCTCTCCAGACTGCAGGCCGACGCTCTAACTGCTGAGCCAAACCGGCCAGGGCTCTTCCTTTATTTCAAGAGGCAGCATCTTTCTCTCAGGCACTTAGCTTTAAACTTTACCCCCTCCTCTCCAACAGAAGCAATCAACTGTCAAGGCTGATTCCCCTTCTGCAGTGCCCTTCACATTGGTCTCCCTTGTTTTCACTACAGCCTCCTCTGGGTCCTCCTATCCATCTCATCCTAACCAGGGCCTAACCTTCTTACCTCATCTCCTGGACCCCAGTCTCCTCTAAACTCAGTCTGTCTTCTAATCTTCCTCCTGGAGCACAGTTTTGATCACATTACTGCCCAATATGGAAATCCTCCATGTTCTCATTCTCTCCCAGTTATGTGTCTCATCATCTCGAATCTTCTATGGGACCTTGTATCTCGTGAAGTTCCTCTCCTTTCCAAATCTCCACCTGCCAAAATGCCAACTCTAAAGAGTTAGCTCAATGCCACTTCTTCCCGGAGGCCTTCCTTCAAGTTTCTTAGCTCCTTGCTCTGAGCTACAAATGCACTTGAAGACATGCACTGATCAAGTACCTGACAGTTGTGGACAAGCCTTCCCTCTCCTCCTGGGCTGTGTCCATGCCTTGGCAGGGCAGAGGATGGTGAAGTGTGTCAACACTTATCTGTCAACTTTCTAGAACACCTGCCAAGAAATGGTTATTGCATTTCCATCTCAGGTTAGTAACTGTTTAAAAGTGAAATGAATGGGAATGGAACTGTTCTTGAATAGAAACACTACAAGTACCCTGTAACATGATCTGGCTCTCAGGATATACCAAATCCATGATGTAGCTCAAGGGATGGGGCAGGGGCAGGCAGGTGGGACTACTTTTTTTTTTTTTTTGAGTCAAGAGATCTGGGACTGAGGTTCTGCTTTGCCATTTAACTAGCTAAACTAGCTATGGGCCTGGTGCCAGGTGGTTCTTCTCTGAGCATGATTTCCTCATTTCTGCATGACCTCACAGGATGAAGGATCAAATGAGACACATTTGTGAACTCTACTCCAGTGGTTCTCAATCCCAATTATGTATCATAATCCCCTAAAAAGCTGCCAAAAACTATAGCGGACCAGGCCCCAGCCCAGGTCAACTGAATCAGAATCCTCTGCTAGCAGGACCCAGTGGGATTAATTATTTATAAAATACTGTTTCTAATGCATAGCTAAGGTTAGAAACTACTGTTAGAAACTCATAAATATCACTAACGGTAGAACAAGGTGCTTTAGGCTGCTGGCTTAATTATCCTTGATTTGTTCAGCTAGGAATTAGTTTGATGCTTTTATAGTTCCATTACGTGTGTGAGCATTTTTCATGTTCTACATTGTTGTTTGTGTGCTTAAGTGGTCAATTCTGAGCTAATAATACCCTGCACACTGCTGTACACAAAAATGTACCTAACCGCCTTCTTTTCGAGAATAAGTCAAAACATCTCAGGGTCCTCTAAGACCTTGCTGCCCAGAAGTGTGGTGACCAGACAAGCAGAACTGGAATAACCTGGGTGCTTGTAAGAAATGCAAATTCTCAGGTCCAGCCCCAGAATCTGCATACTAACAAAATTTCCAGATGGATTCATAAGTGAAACAAAGACAAATTTTTCTCAGACCACACCTGTGTTCCTGAGGGAGTGGGTGGGCATGGAAAGTCAAGTTCTGTCTCCCATAAAACATTCAAGTTTGTGACTTTATCCAGGTATTTGTTCACTAAAAGGTCCATTTGGTAACTACTAAGTTAAAAACACAGATTCTTACAAAAGGATCCTTACTTTCTAGTCTAGTCTTCACAGGGTTCCTTTAAATAACAGTTCATCTAAGAGAGTTGAAATATGATAATGTACAAAATAAATCGATTCCCACTTGTTTTATGCAGTGCATAAAAAGAGTATATATGTACCTTACTGAACTTACAGTCCCTAAGACCCAAATTCCAAAATTATGAAGGAGGGAAGCTTAGCTAATGCAGTGAACTACTGACCCATTTCCTTGGACAATTATGATGTTAGTAGTATCCACCCAAGACTATGCAGACCACACTATAGTCAAGGAGTTGTAGCAAATTCTTTTTTTTTTTATCCTCACCCGAGGATATTTTTCGATATTTTGTTCAGATAGAGTGGGAGGGAGAGAGAGAGAGAGAAACATCGACGTGAAAGCGACACATCGAGTGGTTGCCACCCACACGACCCAACCAGGGCCGGGGACAAACTGCAACCAAGGTACGTGCCCTTAGCGGGAACCGAACCCGGTCTCTCCGGACCGCAGGCCGACACTTTAACCGCTGAGCCAAACCGGCCAGGGCTGTTGTAGCAAATTCTGAAATTATCTGGACCAACTCCCTTGTTTTATGGAGAGGAAAGACCACTGCTAAGGATTAAAAGGCGCTACCCAAGATCACAGAGCACTCGAGGCAGAACCAAGCTCCGAATTCAGACCTGACTCCTAGTGCTGCACTCCCTACATAGCTTCTGCCTACCTATTCCTCCTTCCCCACCACATGGCCTTGAAATTCCTTTCTCAGACATTGCTGGCCTTGGCACTTAAAGCCTGTCACTTTGCTCCTGCCAGCTACTGCTGTGCCCAACTCCCAGGGCTGTGTTAGGCTACAGGAGAAGCCATATCACAGATAAACAAAATTATCCACTTATCAATCCATATTTCCAAATACGCTGGTAATGGATTCTTTAAAAAGCCCAATGCTAACTGCGTAATGTAAACTACGCAGCATTACTATTAGCGAAGCACCAGGAGCATGGTGAGGGAAGGATCCCTAGGTGGCTAAAGATTAAAACCAAGGGCAACTGCTAACTCAGTACAAAGCAGGGAGGAAACTACAGAGGGAAGGCCAAAACTGGAGCACAGTGGGGGAGGCAGCACCTTTAAAGAACATACACAGTGTGACTATAAAATTGCACGTCATTTCTTTTAATGAAACAAACATGACAGAATGTAGAAATCTAAATGAACATTTCTCCCTCAAAGTAGCTACATCCTTCGTTCCAACAGCGCTCCCTTTGTTGGAGATATTATTTGAACTCTTCTTTGGGGAAAGACCTTAGAAGGTGGTGTAGGAGCCACACCAGAAATATCTTTTCACAGGTTTGGCTGTGTAAAACCAGAACATCCACACTCAGAGGGCATCACTGAAAAAATGGACAAGGTGCTGCAGGTCTCATGGAGGTCCCCTAAGGACCTCTAGCGAGTGTTGGACGACAGCTTCCCTGGAGAAATGCGAGCCTCCCAGGACAGCCATGTTCATGGGAGGGCATTCATTTGGACAGAAAAGTTCTGCTGTCTATTTAAAAACAAAAAAATCAGCCACACTCCTTTACAGTCACACTTGCAATGGATTAAAAAAAAATTCAACACTCACACATGATTCTTGTATGAATTCTAATTAGAAGACGTTACATTCAGAATGATAGCACACATAGTGATAATTTTCAGAAGACTATAATAGCTTCTTTGCCACGTAAGGGGTAGTACAGAGGGTGCTGCTGTTTGCCTGAACGTATTCTTAAACAAGTGACTGCTACCACTCTAAGTTTCCTAGTTGAAGCTGTTACCGGTTACCCACCACAAGTTCACGGTCCAGACTTTCTTGGCCAACACAAATCAACCACAAGCGAGCCACCCTCACCGTCTTAGGGTGAATTGGGAAAGGGCCGGTTAAATGAGGAAACAGGCCACTCCTTGGTAAAAGTTTGTAGTTTTCTTTCCCAATACATCTTCTTTTTATTGAGAACTTCCATTTTTATCCTGTGTTCCTCCTCTGCCATCTCACACTCGCGCTCTATCTGCTGGATTTTGGCCACATGCACCTCATTCATCTGTATCAGCTGCAGCTGTAAGACGGACATTTGTTCATGGTGTTCTTCCTCACGCATCTTTTTTAAAGCACCTTCCTGAGAGGTTTTGCTCCTGTAGTTTTTATTGGCTGTTATTCTGACAGCTGAACACGAGGGTTCAGGTTGAGAGGTCCCCTCACATACTGGAAAATGTATGAACTCTTTCTCATCATCGCACAGTTCTCTATTTGAAACAGCAAATGATTCTGAAAAACAGTAGCAGAAAACATACGTTCAAAGATTTTACAGTCAGAGAGTAAACCATCCTATGTCAAAGACAGGGTCCCCCATTACAGATGGATCTGAAGTAGCATCTGCTTTGGCCTTCATATCCAGGTACCTTTGCCACACCTGACTTTTTAAAAACCCATAAATCCAAAGCCCTTTTCCCTTGAGAAGGAATGATACAGTGTTTCATCAAGTCATTGCTAGAACTGTGGACTATGGGAACAGCGTCCAGAGACTGCTTATCAAGAATCGGTGACTTTGTTACATTGATACAAGTTCTAAACTGAAGTGTGCAGAGTTCCAAAAGAGATGACCACAGCACCAGGCCAACAGTGGGTTTTTACATTACGTTCTCCATCAGTCTGATCTCCCTTGCTCACTTTCTCATTCTGCCACAAACACAAGCTCCACATCCATGGGGTGCCCCGCTCCGTTTCCTGGTCACTACCCTTCTCCTCGATAGTTATCTCATAAACGTTCCTCCTTGAAAAATGAGCCTACACTCCCTGATTTAACTTCCTCAGCAAGCCATTTCTCTTCAATCCCCTACAGCCGGCAGTGCCACCTGGGGGTAAATATGCACATCCAAAGACATTTTTCAATGTCCCTCTTAGGTCACCTCTCTGTAGCACTTGACAATACTTTTTGAATTTTCTTTTCTTCTAGTGCCTTTTCCTAAATTTTCTGCGGCTTCCTCTCCAATTGCTTCTTCTCCAGTCTCCTTTCAGGACTCAGACTCTTGCTCCACCTTTAATACTCCCCTGAGGTTCTTCTCTTTGGCTGTTTTCAATCTGTCCTAAGTAACCCTCATAATCTGGTTCTAACCTTCCTTTATCTTTCTCGCCTTTGTCTTCAAAATACCCTGTGCACCCTTCAATTACCACAAACTACTCCCATTCTTAAAGGCCATGTTTTGTTTCTTTTTAGAATTCTAACTCACTGTCCCTTCAGCCTGAAGTTGGGCTTACTATCTGTCCCCGCAAGTCACTCACACTCACTCCAACCTCCCCCCTAATCCCTTCTCACTCAGGATCCATGCCGCTGCTCTGGAAACCTCAGCTCTGTCCTTCTTCCATACGCCCTCTTCTGTTACAGCACTAGCACAGACAGGGCGGGCAAACGCAGGTTTACGGTGGTTCATATGGAAAATATAATAATAAAGAATAAAGACTAAGAATAAACTCTGTTTCATGTACTCACAACTGCAAACCTACTTCTGTCCCACACTATCTATACTAGTATTATTTTGGGACCGTGCCTTATTCATTTCCGTTTCTTTTATCCTTGGGACCAATGACTTTGCCTGGTACACAGTGGACATCTGGTAAATATTTATTGTCTGAAGCCTTGAACAAAAGGGGGAAAGAGCATATGATACAAATAATGCCATTGCCTGCCTGGTGTGGCTCAGTGGTTGACCATCGACCCATGCACCAAGAGGTCACTGGTTTGATTCCCGGTCAGGGCACATGCCCAGGTTGTGGGCCTGATCCCCAATGGGGGGAATGCAGGAGGTGGACAATCAATGTTCTCTCTCATTGATGTTTTTATCTCTCTCCCCTCTCCCTTCTTCTCTTTCTAAAATCAATAAAGAAAAAACCCGAAATGATGCCATTTTGGGTGGTGCCACGTTTACACCACTGTTTTCATAGGGCAGTGACATGACTATCAGTGAGGGAGTTTCAATGAGGAAATTACTAATTCCACTAACCCATGGAGTCTCCTAGCTGTGATTCCAAGGCTTTCTTGGGAAGCTTTACACTCCTAATAATGAGAATCGTCTCCCTGGAGTAAAATATTATCAATTTATTCACAAGAGTTGATTACATTATATGTCCACTCCATTATTCCAGAAAACAGGATGCTGGGCATGTTAATGGCTACTGGAGGAAACCTAACTCATAATACTCTGTTAATAAAATGAAAATGGCTACTGTTTAAGGTTATTTCACTCCAAGGTAACAAGCATAACTAGTCCCTAACCACGAATAAAGAAAAAGTAAAGCCCTTGCTGGTTTGGCTCAGCGGTTAGTGCGTCGGCCTGTGGTCCAGAGAGACCCAGGTTCGGTTCCCGCTAAGGGCACGTACCTCAGTTGCAGTTTGTCCCCGGCCCTGGTTGGTCGTGTGGATGAAAACCACTCGATATATCCCTTTCACGACAATGTTTCTCTCTCTCCCTCCC
Source organism: Molossus molossus (assembly GCF_014108415.1). Lineage (NCBI taxonomy): Eukaryota > Metazoa > Chordata > Mammalia > Chiroptera > Molossidae > Molossus > Molossus molossus. The sequence goes on from NW_023425349.1 coordinate 29,198,880, forward strand.
CCTCTATCTGAACAAAAAATGGAAAAATGTCCTTGGGTGAGGATAAAAAAAAAAAAAAAAGAAAGAAAAAGTAAAAATTTTACTTTTGAAAGAGAAGGTTGAACAGAGTACTTCTGTGTCATCAGAGACAATAAAAATGTCTCACTGGGAATCTTTCTCAACCAACGCCAGTGGCTCTGGCCTCTACTAGATGTCCCTCCTTCATGCACTGCCTCCTGAGCCTACGTCTGGCACAGCACTTGTTAAAGCTGGTGATTTAACTGCCTCCCCTTCAGGTCTTTGAATACTTTGAAGACAGTGACTAGCTTTGATTCATCCTCAAAGAAGCCAGCACAGGGCCTGGTACACTGCTGGGCCTGTGCGAAACGTGAGGGTGATGACCTGGCTGCAGTAGGTCACATTCCTCCCAACACAGCACAGCTAGGCGGAAAGCGCAGTGTTCCAAGTGGACAGCCGGGGCTCAGGGCAAAGCGATGGAAATGCTTAACACTAAGATAGGGTTCCTCAGATGTGAGCATCAGCTGTAAAGAGGATTATCTCATCTGTTTCCTTTCTAGTCTTAGATCTGAAAGTGCCTTCTTTGAAGACTGGACACAGATCTTTGTTGGTACCTTTAGCCTCTTTCCTCTTTTATTTCATTAGAAGATACTCCTGAGTTCATGCCCTCACACTTGCTCCTCAATCCCAATATCTAAATCAGTGGTGGGGAACATCCGACTTGCGGGCCTTATATGGATAAAGCCCTCGAAATAAATTCCAGCGAACATCACACACCTCACCAAAGTAGCCTGACCAAATATAGCAGGCTAATTTTTAAGTTGATAATTTTGTATGGCCCACAAATAATGTTATAAATATCCAAATGGTCACTGGGAGCAAAAAGGTTCCCCACCCCTGATACATGCTCATTTCCATCTCAACAATTCCAGGTTATAGGGACCTGATGATGAAGAAGAAGATGATGAAGATGATGATGACAATGACGACAGCAGCTATTATTTTCTGGGGTGCTAACCAGGCACTAGACTAGTGCTTCACAGGCACTGCCTCATTTAACCCTTACAACAACCCTCTGAAGAGATATTATAATAGAAAACCAAACACAACATCCAAAGCCATTTAGCTAGTTGAAAGAACCAGGATTCCAATCCAGGTCTTTATCATTTCAAAACCCAAGCTTAACTATTACAACACCTAGCCTCTCAATATTTCATTTGCTCAGCTGATTACTTATGTATCTCAAAATGCAGCCTCCAAGTTGTATCCACTAATAAGACTATCTATTATTAATATAGATGTATATTCCAAATTTTGATCTCCAAATTTCTCTCTAGAGCTATGAACATGAAGATAGTATGTTCATGTCTGGGAGCACAGAAATGACTGTACCTTGAAACAATTCTTTTTTAGTTTAAATATGTGCTAACATACATATTTTAAAGAAAAATAAAAGCCAGGCCTCTTGAGAAGACTCTAGCAGAAGCTGGGGCTTAAAACTAGAGAAGCCCAATGAGATAGTTAATTAACTTTCACACAAATATTAGCTCCAATGAATGGAAGCTAGTGTTCATATGGGAAGAATCTTCTCTTAATTGGAAAAAGACTACCCTGGGAATGACAACCTGCTGCAAACACACACAATGTAATCTCTCTCCCAGGTAAAACAAAGCCCCCCGAAGCAGAAAACAACTCAATCTTGTGAAAAATGGATATGAAGGAAGGCCCAAGGGCTTTCTGGGACGGGAGAACACAGTCAAGGGAGTGTTCTTTCAGTTGGGCAATCCGAGTAACTTAAATATCAGCAGGGAAAACCTACTATGGCAGTAAAAGAATGGGAAGGAAACTGTGTTCAGGCCAAACCCCAGCTCTTCTCAACAGAACAAAGGAAATAGAACTGACTGGGAGAATGAATGAATAAAGTAGATGCACAATGTAGAATATTATGCATCAACTAAAAGAAACAAAATAGATTTACACACTGTAATGGGAATAGATCCTTAAAACATTATTCTAAGTAAAAAAAAAAAGGTAAGAAAAGGATATCTATAGCACAATTTTTATTCTACTTAAATTAAAAATATATGCACACAAAACAACAATGTATACTTTCAAGAACATGTACGAGAATACACAACCACATTAGAATGATTACAGGAAGGGAGAAGAGAAAGTGCAAAATGGTGATAAAAAAAAAAAAAGGGAATAAAGCCCTGGCCAATTTGGCTCAGCGGTTAGAGCGTCGGCACGTGGACTGGAGAGTCCCAGGTTCGGTTCCCGCTAAGGGCACGTACCTTGGTTACAGTTTATCCCTGGCCCCAGTTGAGGTCGTGTGGGTGGCAGACACTCGATGTATCTCTCTCACATCAAAGTTTCTCTCTCTCTCTTCCTCCCTCTCTCCCTCCCTCTTTATCTGAAGATAAATGCAAAAATGTCCTTGGGTGAGGATTAAAAAAAAAAGGAAATAAATATATCAGTAACTAAAAGGGGTGATGCTAGTGTGACATGACTGGCAATATAACCCACTCCTCTGTACTTGAGTTCTCACCCCAAAAGAATAGAGTTGGATTAAATAGTGATAGTAGTGGAATTTATTAAGGAATGTTTGTGTTATTTAATTATAGCTTTGAGTACCCATATTTGCATTATTCAAATAAAGCTTTATAGTAAATAGCAGCATATGAAATTAAATATAAGTTCTCTTAAGATATCTGAATGCTACCTGAAAGCTTAGTTTGCTTAAATATATTTGACATTAGTCATCCTACCCACCTGACCACTTCCAGCAAGTTTTGTGGTGTCCTTTAGTTTGTTCTACAAATATGTTCCCTAAAGATAATCTCACTTATCTTAATATTGAAAAGTGTCAAAGCCAAATTATCACATATCATAAATCTGCAGAATATGAAGTGTTTTAATATATTTAAGGGGGAAATATGGGTGTTTTGTTGTTGTTTTTTTATAAATACACTCCTAAGTATTAAACTTACATCTTAAAACTACTATGTTCAAATACAGATGTACATTTCAAGAAAGTTGTTGGCAAAGCTGATCGTACCCCTGGTACAGTGATCAAGATGACAAAAGTGAAATCACTCACACACACTCAAATTGTTGGAGAGAGGCCTCTAGTGGAGTACTGCAAGGCTCCATCCTGGTTAACAATTCCAACAATCTCTGAGTACTTAATTCTGCAACAGGTACTCTGCAAGGTGAGAGAACAGTGCCGTCCTATAGAAACCTAATACAAGCTACATGTGTGATTTTGAATTTTCGTATGCCACATTAAAGAAATAAAAAGAGGTGAAACTAATTGTAGTAAAATATTTTTAAATCTTATATTTGTAAAATATTATCTCAACATGTAATTGATACAAAACTTATTAGTAAGAGATTTTACATTCTTTTTTTGGTACTAAGTCTTCAAGATATAGTATGTATATTTATAGCATGTCTCAATTCAGTCTACCCCCATTTCAGGGACTTTCTAGCCTGATCTGGTTTGTAGTTACTGTATTAGACAGCACAGTGCTAGAGATACTAACTAAAGTAACACACACACACACACACACACACACACAGACTCCATGTGTCAAAATACACTTGATGTAATGAAAGCCATAACTCTACTGCATATTTTCAACCTTTCCCCCACTAGGACCCAGAAGGAATGATTGACAATTCCAGCTTTCTTTTTACTTCCTAAAAATAAATTAAATATAAAATGAGCCCTGGCCAGTTTGACTCAGTGGTTAGAGCATTGGTCTGTGGACCAAAGGGTCTCGGGTTCAATTCCAGTCAAGAGCATGTACCTGGGTTGCAGATTCGATCCCTGGCCCCAGTTGGGGTTGAGTGAGAGGCAACCAGTCAATGTGTCTCTCTCACATCGAGGTCTCTCTCTCTCTCTCTCTCTCCCTCCCTCCCTCTCTCTCTAAAAATCAATGGAAAAATATCCTCAGGTGAGGATTAACAAAAATACATACATACAAAATGAGTTGGGTAGCCTCAAAGCTGTTTCAATGTATAGAAAGTGCTCCAGCACCTTAGCTACTTGTGTTAACAGATTACTTTGGACACACTCCCTAACAATGCACCATGGTTCTCCATCACCCTCCAGATTTGGCCTGGAGACACGAACAGGTAGCATTTGGCTATGCTTTAATAATCACTAGCAAAAAGAGAAGTCTCATGTGTCATATATGTACAAACATCAAATTTAATATCAATCTCCTTTACAAGTTAGTGTCTAGCAAATGTCACTACAGGAAGAACACTGAGAATCCATATTTATTCCTTCTTGCTGGAAATTTATAAATTGTGTTTATGAATGCATGAATTATATCACTTCCTCCAAAAAGAAAGAGAAAAACCCTTATGGGATGAACTTTCTAGATCCTACCCTAGAATCTGAAAATGAGGAAATGAGACTGTTCTCTTAGAATAACCCTATGAAATCAATACGCAATCATACAGATCAAAGATTTGCAAAGTGAACTAACAGCAGTCCATACCAGCACCTTCCTGAGCAACATCTATCTCCCAGGGAACATAAGCAAGTTGAAAAGCAGCCCTGCTGATTCCCCTCCCTCCCATTCATTTCACATTCCATTCATTTCACTGCCTCACAGGAAATGAATGGATCCAAGGCCAGCAAGATGGAAAGTAGCTGGCTGAAGTTACAAACATCTCCAAAACAAGGACACTGTCTATTAGTAGTAGGCCCCATCCCCACAAAAGCTACAATGAGAAGGGGCAAGAAAGAGAGCTGACACTGTTTGCTGGAAGGTACTATGCTTGGGACTCTAGAATCAAAATTCAGACATGGGGCTCCTACACTGGAAAATAATGCATGATGTTCAACATTAACCATTATGGTTGCCCAACTGGCTCCCTGGACTTAACCTTGGTCAAATGATCAGCAAGAAAACTTTTGATTATAATTTAGATTCCCAGGATAAGCTGCTTACAGAGGGAAAAAAATGTACTAATCAAAACGTATATTCAGTTCACTTGGTTATTATCTTTTTCACTCTACACAGATAACCTTCTGTGACATTTAATTAACCAGTCCCTCAGAGCTCAATCTACTCTGGGGATGCTAGTAAGTGAATTTCTCAGCCTGCAAGCCACAAATCAGATTTTCCTATTGCTAGGTCCTTAGAGCACCTTATGAGCAGCCTTCTGGCCTTCCCAGGAATTGTTAGGTGTATCTTCTGCAAACTACAATGAGTCTTTCTATAAACTGGCCCTCTTTCTTAAAAGAAGCAGGACAGGCCCTGGCCGGAGTGGCTCAGTGGTTAAAAGAAGCAGGAATTATTGGCAATTTATCTATATGCATTCTTTCACCCTCCTCTTGCCTAGAGACATTTCAACAGCCCCTTAATTCCAACCTTTTAAAGCTGACATAGTATCATTACTTCCTTGATTAAGATAGTCTTTTCCTTCCCTAAGAATTCTATATAACACATTTTTCTCTTTTCAGTGAAAGTTAATTAAAACTAAAAAAAAAATTTTTCCCAGAATTTCTCAAGTTTCCTGGAGTGCCACAAACCAAAACTGTAGCTCACAGATGACAGTGGGTGGAAATGCTGGTTTTTAATCTGGGTGTTTGCTCTGTTAGTCTCACAGCTTTTCTTAAGTCTGAAATAGTTCAGTTTTTTATGTGGCCTTTGGCATGACTTAATGCAGTGTGCTGCACATTATAGGTCCTCAAAAAACACTTTTTTGAAGGGGGAAAAAAAAGATTGAATGAAATAAATCCTCAAACAAATCCACTTCAATATATTTGAGATAGGTTAAGTAACTAAGGTATAAGCAACTAAGGTACTTCATTATTGAAAACTATATTCATGTAGCCCCTCAGTTCTCCTTATTCTTCAGTAATAATAGAGAGAAAGAGATAACACAAGGATATAAACAAGTGTTTTTGTCTTTATGTACTAGGTGACCTGAATGTCCTACGTAAACCAGAGGCTTTGAATTGGGAAACTCAAGTCTGAGATGAGAGATTCTTTCTTATCAAGTCCCTTCGAATTAAGGATTTCGAAATTCAAACATGGAACAGGTGCCCAGTGAGAACATGCAAGCCGGGCTCCGACGCCCATACCTTGGGCTGCGGCCTCAGGGTGGTACTCGGGCTCCTCCTCGGGAGGGCTCTGCAGGAAGTAGAGCTGCTCGGGCAGCATGCCGGCGAGCTTCTCCTTCCCCAGCACGTGGGTGCTCAGAAGCGGGCTGACACTCCGTTTCACTTTCTCTCTCCTCTCATGGGCCATAATTTTTTTGGTCCGGGCCTTGATGTTCTCCCAGCACTTCTTCAGCTGTTTGAAGTCCCGCAGCGACACGCTCGGCTGAGAGTTGTACTCGTGGGCGAGCGCCTGCCAGGTGCGCTGCTTGAGGGCAATAGTCCGCGCATCGCTCTTCTTACATTCCAGCACATACTTGTACTTCTCGACTAAAGCAAGCAAGATGCTCTTTTCCAATTCTGAGAAGTATTTGGCAGGTTTTATAATTTCGTTGTTTTGCATTTTCCACTCTGTTTCTCCTGGCCGTTAGTTATCCTGTAAAAGTAAATTGGAAACAAGCATTAGGAACTCCAGGAACAAAAATGTCAGCAAATCACTTCGACTTATTCCCTGACTTGATTCCCTTGTCTGAAACAGCAGCGTGTTCTTTTCTGTTATTGTTGACTTGTGGTAGTGTCAGGAGAACATTCAGATTACTAGGAATGGGCTTTTACTTCCTAGATGTTTGAGTAGGTCCCGGCCATTCTGAGAATATCGGCAGAAAAAGAACAGTTGAACATCTTTGGTGGAACTTCAATGTGGAACTCTAATTTGTTAATTTATTAATTTCTGCTTCATGTTAGGAAACTGATTTTCCCCAAATTCAGAATGTTAGGCAGCTTTTACACTAAACAGCTTTCCCAAAATTTTGTCACACTGAAGACCGAGAAGCCACAGTATAACCAAATATAACAGACAATATAAACACTGTTGAGATTTCAAAATCAACCAAAACACCTGACATTTCCATCACTATGCCTGTGACCTTGGATACGTCCATGCTCCTAGAGGAAGCTCTTCAGTTTCTTCATCTTTAAAATGAGTGCTTGGAGTCTTTGATCCTTAAGGTCTAAATGCCACTTTTAAGTGTACAATCCGCCCGGCTGGTGTGACTCAGTGGTTGAGGATCGACTCATGCACCAAGCGGTTGCCAGTTCGATTCCCAGTCAGGGCACATGCCCAGGTTGTGGGCCAAATCACCAGTGAGGGGCATGCAGGAGACAGCCAATCGATGTTCTCTCTCACCAATGTTTCCATCTCTCTCTGCCTCTCCCTTCCTTTCTCTCTAAAATCAATAAAGAAAAAAAACATTAAAAAAAAAAAAGTCGCCCTGGCCGGTTTGGCTCAGCAGTTAGAACCTCGGCCTGCAATCCAGAGAGACCCGGGTTCAATTCCCACTAAGGGCACGTACCTCAGTTGCGGTTTGTCCCCGGCCCTGGTTGGGTTGTGCAGGTGGCAAACACTCGATGTGTCCCTTTTGATGTGTCCCTTTCTCGTCGATGTTTCTCTCTCTTCTCTCCCTCCCACTCTATCTGAACAAAATATCAAAAAATGTCCTTGGGTGAGGATTAAAAAAAAAAAGTGTACAATCCGCCCTGGCCAGTTTGCTCAGTGGTTAGAGTGTCAGCCCACAAACCAGAGAGTCACAGGTTCGGTTCTAGTCGAGGGCATGTACTTCAGTTGCGGTTCAGCACCTAGCCCTGGTTGAGCTCATGCAGGAGACAACCAATCACGGTGTCTCTCCCACATCGGTGTTTCTCTCTCTCTCTCTCCCTCCTTCACATTCTATCTGAAGATAAATGGAGAAATAACCTTGGGTGAGGATTTAAAAAAATAAAAAATAAAAGTGTACAAACCTATGTAAATATATAATTTCAGAGCTGAAAGGGCCTGGGCATTTAGAGATTGATTCCAACACCTCTTTTTTCTGTCATTTCTTTCTGGACATTTCATACAAATGGAATCATATAATATGAGGTGTACTATGACTGGCTTCATTCACTTAGCACAGTGATTTTCAAGCTTTTTCATCTCATGGAACACATAAACTAATTACTAACATTCTGCGGCACACCAAAAAATGTTATATTTTTTGCTGATCTGGACAGCTAATGTTGTGTTGGCTGTTGTCACTTTTTTATTTGACAGTCTAAGGGAAAAGAGGTCAGTGATTCTGACTAAATAGTTAGACATTGCATGTTTTAAAAATTCTTGCAGCCCACCATTGTGCCTGCTGTGGCATAGTAGTTGAAAATTGCTGACAGCATCATGTACTCAAGGTATATCTACCCAGTATCATGTATTAATACTTCGTTACTTTTTGTTGCCAAATGATAATCCATTTTATGGATGTAGCACATTCCATTTATCCATTAATGAATTTTTATTAAGATATAATTGATATACAACATTATAACAGTTTCAGATGTACAACATAATGATTTGACATATATATATACATACATATGTATATATATAGCCAAATCACAATAACTCTAGTTAACATCCATCAAACTACATAGCAACAATTTTTTCTTGTAATGAGAACTTTTAAGATCTATTCTCTTAGCAACTTTCAAATAACCAATACATTACTAACTACAGTCACCATGCTGTACATTACATGCCTAGGACTTAACTATTTTATTACCAGAAGTTTGTGCTTTTTGACCATCTTCACCCATTTTGCCCACACTCCACCTCCTGTCTCTGGCAACCACCAATCTGTTCTCTGTATCTATGAATTTGTGTGTGTGTGTGTGTGTGTAATATTCCACATATAGCCCAGACGGTGTAGCTCAGTGATTGAGCATCAACCCACGCACCAAGAGGTTGCCAGTTCAATTTATGGTCAGGGCACATGCCCAGGTTGTGGGCCCAATCCCCAGTGGGGGGCATGCAGGAGGCAGCCAACCATGTTTTCCCTCATCGATGTTATCTCTCTCTCCCTCTCCCTTTCTCTCTCTCTAAAAATCAATAAAGAAAAAAAATTATAATAAATAAATAAAACTGACCAACCCATATCAAAAGACTTAGAAACTAACTTGAAAGGAGTTCCATTGGCCAAACACAGGACACCTGAACATCAACAATGGTGATGAGTTCAAGAGATACATTAACCCTGGCTGGTTTGGCTCAGCTGTTAGAGCACCCACCCATGGACGGAAGAGTCATGGGTTTGATTCCGGTCAAGGACACATACCTCAGTTGCGATTTGGTCCCCAGCCCTGGTTGGGATCGTGCATGAATGTGTCTTTCTCATATGGATATATTTCTCTCTCTTTCTCTCTCTCCTTCTCTTCCTTCCTCCCTCCCTCCCTCGCACTCTATCTGAAGATAAATAGAAAATACCCTTGGTTGAGGATTAAAAAACAAAAACAAAGATACATTAAATTATTCTCTGGATCTTTGTGCATGTTAGAAAAGTTCCATAATAAAAAGTTAGGTGGGGGGAGGGGGGAGGCTGTGGTCTTTAAATTTATGGTACACCTCAATTTAAAATCACACCTTTGGGTGAGAGTAGGGAGGAGGGAGTGGGGGGGGGAGAAGCATCTGTAATACATTCAACAATAAAGATAAGTTTTAAAAAAATAAAATAAAATCACACCTTTACAAGCAGCTATTCACATACTATGCCTGGGGAGGGGTTACTATTATGTCAATAGCTGAAATCTGTTAGACCTGAGGCTGGAGGGAACTAGGCCAGAGCAGAGAGCCTTGAGATTGAGACCAAGGAGTGTGGGCTTTACATGAGGGCAATGGAAGCTGACCAGGGTCTCCCACTCGGCACCAACTCCTCCCAGAAGTTAAGGGGAGGTGAAGTACTATTGGGATAAGTGTCTCCACATACCAGGTATCCTGTCTCACATTCATTGTAGGCAGATCCAGTATCAGAAATTGAGAGATTTAGATACATGTCAACTGTAGTTTGGCCCTCTGGTCTTGGGCAAAACTAAATGAATGAGCCCTGGCCGGTTTGGTTCAGCGGTTAGAGCGTCGGCCTGCGGTCCAGAGAGACCCGGGTTCGGTTCCCGCTAAGGGGCGCGTACCTCGGTTGCAGTTTGTCCCCGGCCCTGGTTGGTTGTGCGGGTGGCAGCCACTCGATGTGTTCCTTTCACATCGATGTTTCTCTCTCTCTCTCTGTTCCTCTCTCTCCCTCCCGCTCTGTCTGAACAAAAAATGAAAAAATGTCCTCGGGTGAGGATAAAAAAAAAGAAAAAAAAAAAAAAAAAAAAACTAAATGAATGAAAAATTATCTTTGGAGATGTGTCCCTGTATCCCTAAATTCCCAGGCCTTCAATCATATTGCTCTACTGTTTCTACAATGACCTAATCCAGGCCCCAAAGGAAGTATCCAAAAGATCCAAAATTAATTTTTTGCCTTCATCAATACTCCTGTTTCCTGTAAATCAGTGTTCCCCAAACTGAAATTTGTTAACACACATCCCCTACAATATTATCTCTTCTGTATTCTCTCTCTCCACCAAGATGTTTATGACTAACTTTACTTTCTATAGTTTTTATTATGAAATCAATAGGTATACTGAATATTCTTAAACTACCAGCTCCCAGAGCAGATTCTGATCTGATCCCTCATCCCAACTCCTCTGTCCCAGGACATGGCAATATGCCTACCTTTCCTCATGCCACCACTCTTTTTAAGGGTTGAGAATCTGGTTCACAAGTGAAAAAGGAACTGTTTCCTGTTTTGTTCTAGTATATGTAACGCCATTTTATATTTTTATAAGTACATAATATATATTTATAAATATTTATATTATATATAATTTTCTCTTTATTTCTTTCTTTCTTTTTTTTTTAATCCTCATCCGAGGACATTTTTCCATTTTTTGTACAGACAGAGTGGGAGGGAGAGAGAGGAAGAGAGAGAGAGGGAAACATCGATGTGAAAGGGACACATCGAGTGGTCGCCACCCACACGACCAACCAGGGCCGGGGACAAACTGCAACCGAGGTACATGCCCCTAGCGGGAACCGAACCCTGGTCTCTCCGGACCGCAGGTGGACGCTCTAACCGCTGAGCCAAACCGGCCAGGGCTATTACTTTTTTATTCTTGTTACCTGCTTCATTTTTTATTGTTGAAAGTATTAGATGTTCCTCCCTTTTTCCCCCATTGACCCCTTCTTCCCCACTCCCACCCCACATCTTTTTTTTTTTTTTCTTTATTGATTTTAGAGAGAGAGGAAAGGAGAGGGAGAGAAATAGAAACATAGCTGAGAGAGAACATTGACTGGCTGCTTCCTGCATGCCCTTCACTGGGAATTTGGCCCATAACCTGGGTATGTGCTCTGACCAGGAATCGAACCGGCGAACTCTTGGTGCTCAACCATTGAGCCACACTGGCCTGGCTCACCCCACATCTTTAATTATTTCTTCAAGATAAATTCCTAGAGGAGTAATGGTTGCCACAAAAGATGCAAACACTTAGGACTTTTGTTACATCACCATCTGTCCTCCAGAAATGGTGTACCAATTTACATTCCCACTAATAGCACATGAGCATGGCTGTTTCTACACTTCATTTACTCTTGCTGTTAACATTTGTAAAAAATCTGTGTCAACTGCGGAGGTGAAAATGCCACTTTGTTGTTTAGTGATACATGAATTCCAGCAAATAAGCCACACTGTGACTGAACCAAGTCCTGGTTATACTTGGAATTCAAACTACCTGCAATTTAATAATTCATCACAATGTGCGCAGTACCACTAGCTGCCACCAGGTGGTGGTGGGCTCACAGGGAGTCTAAATTCACAAAAGATCTTCCCCTAGGTGTGGCCAGTTGAGTCTCTAATAACTGCAATAATAATAGCAGATAACTTTTATTGAACCTTACACGGTAGGTTAGACCCTACACTAAGTGTCTAATATGCAGTATATCATTTAATCCTCCCCAAAACAGCTCCTGAGAGCATCATTTGTTACACTACAATATTTTCTGTTAAAAAAAAACTTTATTAAAGTAGCAGAAGAAATTATACAACTGTTCTCAAAAGCAAATACTCAGAATTACCAACACCTGGGGACCATTAATAGCCTATTAACTAAACTGTTATTTAATCACTAGCTAAGTAAATCCAGAGTTACCAATTTACTTTGCTTAATTTTGTAGAACAGCGGGTGTCCCTGGGCCATGTGGTTGCACTATACAGGGCTATAAAGGGATTCTGGTACCTCAAAGGCTCCTATGGATTCCCAGCAACCTCAGAAGTAGGCTGTCTATCCCCATTAACCAATTATTATTCCTATTTGCCAGATCAGAAAAGTGACCCTCAGTGACTTGCCAGTGGTCACACAAATAGTAAGTGGAAGAACCAGGATTCCAACCCAGGTCTTCCTCCAATGCCCTTACTGCCCTCTGCTCTGCTTAGCGTTTTCCTTTCAGACCTAGTGACAGCCTCTAGTGCCTTTGCTCAAATTACATGTCAAATTACAGAGCAATCTAATTGTCATCAGGTAAAGGTCCCAGGGCAGAGCAGCTAAGGGGGAGCTGTGCCTGCTGCTGTCTGGCTCCATTTGGTGGCTCTTCCTCTCTCCTCCCCTCCCCATCAGCTCCTCCCTTTAAATCTCAAACCTAAGGCCCTTAGTGCCTCACTTCCCACCCTCACCCAGGCGTACCTCTCTCACTCCAACCTGAGCTCTGAAATAATTTCCGCTGTTGATCTGGTAAGAATGTATGTTTGAAAGTAACTGTAGAGATAATATGGAGCTTTAAAATGGTCCACCTCTCAAGGGAACGCTGACATTCTGCTTGATCACCTGATGGACAGTCCTAAGTAAACACACACTTCCCAAAGAGATCTCCAGGAGAAGTTAATAATAGAAAACTGAAGGCTAGAAAGCACATTCTAGCTTAAAACTACTCAGCAATGTCCGTAATTGGTTATAGATGACAATATAACAAGCCTTCCCTGCTGTATCAGCTTTTATGAGAGAGACTGGCCTTACCTGCCCCACAGCCCTGCTCAGTTCAGGTCATCTGTTCTGTCTGCAGTTCTGCTAGCCATTCCCACGCATGGCTGTAGTCCAACAAGCAGCTCAGTGACCCTCATACAGTGGGCCTTCGGCAAACTTTTAATGAATGACTACATTCTAATAGAGGCATAAAACAGCCTACTAGGCACAAAATGAGTACCGTGGATGATAAAACAGTACAGTAAAAACTGCATTAAAGTAAAACTGGTCAAATAAAATAGCAGAATCCAAATGCAATGGAAGCTCCCCCTTGGACTAGGCAAAGACCCATAGACAGGGCTAAATAATAGAGCACAATTCCAATACAATAAAAGAACAAAAAGTAAAAAATCAGCGCAATTCCCAAAACACTAACATTGACTAAACCACCAGAATATTGCAATAAGTACATTTAATATCCACCTAATACAAAAATCCATCAAACGTTTGTAAACCTCCCCCCCCCCAATTCAGATATTGAAGCCCTCACCCCCACCCATGGTGGCTGTATTTGGAGATTGGGCCTCTAAGGAAGTATTTAAGGTTAACTGAGGTCTTAAGGCTGGTTGGAGTTTAACGCTCTTGTAAGAAGAGACACCAGAGAGCTTGCTCTACCCCCTATCCTCCCAGGGCTCAGAAAGAGGCCATGTGAGCACCCAGAGAGATGGCAGCCACCTCCTAGCCAAGAGAAGAGGCCTCAGAATGACGTCTACCTTGTAGGCACCTTGATCAGGGAGTTTTTAGCCTCCAGAAATGTGAGGAATACATTTCTGTTGGTTAAGCCACCTAGTCTGTAGTATTTTGTTATGGCAGCCTGAGCTGACTAACACACCATCTAATGATATTTTAACCCATGAAGGGTCAATCTAAGTCTCAAAATTTGAGCAACGACTAGAGAAACTTGTGCAGATTTTACTTCTACTTCCCTTCCTGGAAAAGGGAGTCTTCTGAAGTCAACACTCAGAATGGGAACCAAGAATGATGTGTGGAAAGATGTCAGGACACTAATGAACTATTGCTATTAAAGTGAAGTGAGATGAACCAAAGAACTGGATACAGAAAACCTGGGCTCAAGTCCCGACTTCAGCACTCACCTAGCTGTGTTACTCTGGGCAAGTCAATTTCTCATCTGCAAAATGGAATGAATACCCCCTGCTCTGCCTTATTCCCTCTGCACAGATGTCCTGCAATGGAAGTAAAGAACAAGCAAAGACTAGAGCTTCAAAAAATTTAGTTCTTTCCACCCCTCCCATCCATATTAAACTGCCTACAGTTGGACAATTATCTTGAGTTTCATCGGAAGAGTAACTGCCTTCCTCTTCTCCTCACCAGAAGCAGCAGACACAGATGGGCATTGTTGTAGACAGGATGGGGTGTCAAAACACAAAATAACAAAATCCAAAAAACACTGGCAACACATACGCAGTAGAGTATTGGTTGTTTACCATGGTGATTGCATGGCTGACAGGGGCCGTGGCTGTCTGCTGCTGTCCAGCATCACGGGAGAGTAACATATCGCAGATCACTAGCTTGAGAAAAGATCAAAATTCAAAATCCCAAGTATGTTTTCTACCAAGTCAACATGGCTTTCACACCATCATAAAGTCAAAATTACCGTAAGTCGAGCCCTGGCTGGTTTAGCTCCAGCAGTTAGAGCGCTGGCCCGCGGACCAGAGAGACCCAGGTGCGGTTCCCACTAAGGGCACGCACCTAGGTTGCAATTTGTCCTCGGCCCCGGTTGGGGTTGTGTGGGTGGCAGCCAGTCGATGTGTCTCTCTTACATCAATGTTTCTCTCTCTCTCTTCTTCTCTCTCTTCCTCCCTCTCTCCCTCCCAATCTATCTGAAGATAAATGCAAAAAATGTCCTCGTGTGAGGGAAAAAAAACAAAACCATAAGTTGAACCATTATAAGCCGGGGACCATCTGTTTACTCAAATACTCATCGATTCTTTTATTTCATAGACACACAATTCAACAAGTATGTAATGAACTCCTGCCAGAGATTCAGGACCTTCCCAAAATATTTGGAAATACAGATACAAGCTGAACCCGATAGCCTGGAAGGTACGCTGGCATGCAGAAACCAATAACTAAAATGGCAGGTATGCTGAAATAGACATCATAATAGAGGACAAAGCAGAGGAGGAAAGAAGTTATTTGCATTCCTCATGAACAAGAGGACATTTGAGCTAGGTCTTGAAGAATTATAGGATATGGCCTGACCAGTGTGGCTCAGTGGAGTGATCGTCGTCCCATGGACTGAGAGGTCCCAGTTCGATTCCCAGTCAGGGCACATGCCCAGGTTGCAGACTCGATACCCAGGGGGTTGAAGCGGGGGGTGCAGGAGGCAGTCGATCAATCTCTCTCTCTCTAAAAAAAAAATCAATAAAAACATTTTTTTTTTTTAAATAATGTATATGAACAGAGAGAGTTGAAGGAGATCATCAAGATAAATAATTGATAAGAAAGGGCCTGGACTCTGAGTGGTGATGATGTTCGTGGAAAGGAGGAGGGGCACACCAGAGACTGTTTCAAAGCATGAAATGACCGGGACATGTGTGTCCACACCAGGGTGTGGGATCAAGCGAAAGCAGAGGCAAAGAGGACACACGAGGATGGACCGAGCACCTAATGTGCAAGCACCGGAGAGAGGACTGGACTGAGGATCTTAGTCCAGTGAAGACACAACACAGTGGACTGTGGATGGGCTGGTGAGAAGGCAGTGTGGTAAGCACAACGACAAAGGCGTGTCCAGGGACACTGCTCCAGGATTGGGGGGATCTAGAATAAGAGCCTTAATTCCTACCAGAATAGACTGGTATTAGAATTAGCACTAGCACAGAACAGGGCCTCAATCTGGGAAAAGACTGAAAGAAGGAAAAGTATACAAAACCAGCGGGTGAGCGGCAGGAAATGTGGCAACCATTCCCTGAGCGGAAGCCTGGCAACAGGTAATCAGTGATCAGTTTGCTCTAAAGAGGTGAAGGGCTATTTCCTATCCCGGTCTGCTGACTCTGACTCCTTACTCAGCATCCCCTCAAACAATCTTTTTGGGGAGCAACATAGATCCTAAGATGTTAAAACTAAAAAGGAACCTCAACCCAATCCTCTCACTTTACAGATGGGGAAACTAAGGCTCAGAGCAAAACAGGGGGCTTCCCAGGGCCCTCGTAACAAAGGAGGGCCTAAAAGTGAAACCTCATCCTTTATTTTAACCCCTGCCCCATATCTCCTCTTTGGAAGCCTCTCACTACCAAGATGCCCTTTTGCTAGGTACCCTCACGCCTTCCCCCACCATCCCATCCGAAAACTCAGAGGCACTGCTCTCAACTCCCAAAACTCATTTTGTGACATCAGGCAAATCCCCTGTCCTCCCTGTCAATGTCTCATCTGTAAATTGTAAAGTTAAAGGAAGTGTCCTCTGAAGTCCCATCCACGGCTGGCCGTCCATGTTAGCACTGCCGCAGCATCAGTCTTTCGGTCACCTAATTTCCACAGCTATGCCAAACACGCATAGATGGTATTTTCTCATTATTTTGATCCCAGTGGAGCTACTAGCCAAGGAAAATGAACACTGCAACAGAACAAAGTGATCTCAGCACTTCAGACGATTTAAGGCCCATGCCCCGGTTTACCTCTGCAGGGTAAGTAGTTCCAGGTGAAATGTCTAAAGCAAGCGATCAGATCTCCTGTTCACTACCGTCACCCCAGCTCCTTGAAGGGTGCCTGGTACACAGCAGGCACTCGGTAAATATCTGTGGAGTATACGTTAAAACTAACCTGCCTGCCATCTGCATTTTTGTTTTTTAATCCTCACCCAAGGACACTTTTGCATTCATCTTCGGATAGAGCGAGAGGGAGAGACGGAGGAAGAGAGAGAGAGAAACATCGATGTGAGAGAGACACATAGAGTGGTTGCCACCCACATGACCCCAACTGGGGCCGGGGACAAACTACAACTGAGGTACATGCCCTTAGAGGGAACCAAACCTGGGACTCTGGTCCGTAGGCTGATGTTCTAACCGCTGAGCCAAACCGGCCAGGGCCCATTTGCATTTTTTACTAGATGTTCTACTATCTTAAATTTCTCCTTTTATAAAGGAGTCATCATAACAAAAATCAATTCCTAACTTTTTGTAAATACTACTGTATTGTATGCCAAGTTTTCAAAAGCCCTACCACGACTCTAACGCCTTCATGATCTCATTGAGTCCTGAGGTAAGAGCAATCAGACATGACTGCACCTGTGCACACACCTGCCCATGCCTGCGCTCAGATGTTCAGACCTGGCTACCCAGGACGGTCACTCACCTGTGTCCTGTCTTCTCTCTTTCCTTCAGAGGGCTCTCCAGCCTGAAACCTCGCACAGAACTGACTTCCTCTAATGCGCTGCCTTCTCTTCCCCTTCACCACCCACTCCAGGCGGTCCTGCAACTTGGAAGTGTTTATTTTTACCATCTGTGTCTGAGTGTGACTGTGAGCAGAACCAGCCTGTGTTTAAGGCAAGAGCTCCCACCTCCGGTCCTTCCACCCCCACAGTTCCCTCTATAAGTCCAGATGCTGGTTCTTGAAAGTTCTGACCCTGCCCTTGCCCTCCCCAACAGCTCCATCCTAAACCATCTCCCCACCTCCACCCCACCTTCTCTGATATTCCCTTGGAATCATTATTGACGTATCCTCCCCAGAAAGTTCTATTAAAACACAGAAAGTCCCCTGTGTAGGTGTTCCACTCCAGCCTGCGTCTAGTCCCTGAGGACGCTCTGCTACTCCCACCACTTCAACAGCCGCCAGCTCTCCAATCTCCGGGACAAGAGCCCCAAGAGCTTACCTCCTACTGCAGCACTCAGAACCCCTCTGCACCGCAACCTAACCATACTCTGACGGGGAGTTTCTGAGGGTTGAACTCCATCGCATTTGTTTCTTTTGCACACAGTAGATCCTCAGTGTTGGTTCAGAGAAAGGAGGGGTGTCAGCCCCATCCTCTCTCTTCAGCACTACACACATTTCCCATTGTCTACCAGCCACTTCAATCTAACTATCCATTATGGGTACCCCAGCAAGCTCCAATTCTCCATAGCTAAAAGAACATTAATTATTACCCTACCCCCACACATCCTGATTTCTGATTTCAGCCACATCAACTTAGCTTCTCCAAGCAGAAACCATAATGTGCTCTTCACTCATACATAACCAATTATCAGGATCTACTGTTTTACCTCAATATCTTTCTTTCCTCTCCCATCCTCACCACCCATGTCTGAGGTCAGGCCCTAGTTTCCCAAAATGACCTCCCAAACTTCCAGCCCCCCTTCCACACAGCTACCAAAGAGATCTTCCTAAAGCACGTTAATCATGCCACAGTCCAGGGTGTACCCCTCTGACTTCTCCCGCACTGGCTCGGTGATAAAGTCCAAACTCCTCACATGACACTTAAAGCCTTTCTAGATCTGGCCCTGAGTACAGTACCCTCTTCACTCCACCCCACTCACCCTCTCCATATATCTCAATCCAGCCAGACCCAACTCACCTTCATGCCCTTGAACGTGCTATGTTTTCCTGCCTTCAAACTTGAGCTTCCTCTGGCTAGAATCCTTCAGTCCAAGGTCCACCAAGGGCTCACTGTCATCCCTCAAGGTCCAACCCCTGTGTAATTCCTGTGAAACCTTCCTCAACTAATGCTCAAGCTGTTATGTTTATTATATTTATAACAGCTTCCTTGTCAAGTGAGTTTGAGGCAGCTTACAAACTATGCCAACACTACAACTAAATTTTTTTGAGAGAGACTATCAAGGCAAAGACAAAACAAGGGTAAAAACAAAGACAGAAGTGAGGAGGTGGTGTAGCGATCAAAACCTCTATCATAAGGTCTCAGCTCATCTTGTTGGAGATAGATTAGCCCTGAGTTTTCTGTCCAGAATGAGTTCGTTACCACTCCGTGAGCTCCCTGCCAATTATATACAACTGTACAGGAGCACTCCCCATATATTTGGTAATTTGCTCTTTGTGTCCATTTCTCATTGGACTGGAACATTCCCAAGAGAATACATAATTTCTGACTCATCTTTGTGTCCCTGGTGTGAAGCATATGACTCAGCACACGACTGGTACTCGGCAGACATTTATTGAATGAATGTCACCTTGGACAGGGAAGAGTACTAGTGCCTGTTGAATTCCCTCGCAGACATGTGAAAAAACATTGTTTTTACCCTCACAAAAAATTTACATGGCTAGGAAGTGGCAGAGCTGGATTCAAACTCCCAACTGTCTCTCTCCAAAGCAACTGCTCTTTCCACTATGCATGCTGCTCCCTACCTTTACTATCACCACGTGTCCAACTACCCCCTCCTTCAAGCCTGGTTTTAAAACCACCCTTCTCCAGCCCACATGTGGCTCGTGTGGCTCAGTTGGTTGGAGCATCGTCCCATGCACCAAAAGGTGATGAGTTTGATTCCCTGTCTGGGCACATACCCAGGTGGGGGGGGGGGGAGGTTCCGTCCCTGGTCAGGGTGCAGTGAGGGTGCATATGGGAGGCAATTGATTGAAGTTTCTCTCTCAAAAGTTAATAAAATAAATAAATTATAAAAATAAGCCCTGGACAGTTTGGCTCAGCGGTTAGAGTGTCAGCCTGACCAAAGAGTCCTGGGTTTCATTCTGGCCAAGGGCATGTACCTCAGTTGCGGTTAGTCCCCCGGGGTCGTGTGGGTGGCAACCAGTCGATGTGTCTCTCACACATCGATGTTTCTCTCTCTTGCTCTCCCCCCCCCCCCGTGTCTGAAAATAAATATAAAAATATCCTAGGGTGAGGATTAAAAATAAAAATAAATAAATAAATAAATAAATCCACCCTTCTCCAAGAAGCCTTCTTGCTCACTCAGGAGAAAGGTGAGTCTAAGTCCAACTCTGACCTTCCACAACACTCAAGCAAGAAATTATCACAAATCAGGAGAGGAAAGGGTGCCTCCCTGGGAGCCGAGAACTGAGCAGGCTGCTTAGGCATTCTGCAGACAGTGTTGTGAAGTCCTCAGCTCCTCCTTCTACTCCCTTTCCTGGGGTGCAGTACCTAGGCCTTCAGTACCTGGGCCTTCCAGCCTTTCTTCTGCTGCTTCAGGTTTTCCCCATTCCAAACTGAACCCACAAAAATCTCCTCAGGCCCACTCTTCTCTAACCAGGTGGGCTGTGTTCAAAATACACTCATTCATTACATCAATTAGGCCTCTGTGATTTAAGCGTGTCCTATTTGTGAGCCTCCCAAACTCCTCAAACACATTAAAAGAATGTCAGGAGTCACACAAGAAGGAACAATGACATTTTAGGAGGTCCAATCACTTGCTCTCAACCCATCTGAATACTTTTGGGGTAGCCTGGGAGTAAAAAGAGACAACTTGTGTTCTCACCCCAGCATCCCTCCCCGTGCCTAGCCTCCCCTCCCCCTAAGCAGGATGCCTAGTCTCTTAAGGACAGGATGGAATCCTGGTCCAGAATGCTACTGGGGTGGTGGACCCTGGTCCCTTTGTCCACATCCTCTTCAAGAGCTTCAGAACACTTCCCTCTGCCCACAATCCACCCCTTGTCTCTTTCTGGCCCCAAACTCCCATAGCAGCCCTCAGTCCTAACTCAGGAACTATGTTTTTGAATTACTATTCAACAATTTCCTTTCACATCACCGACTTTTCAGACACGCAGAAATGCACATCCCTGGCCCTGATATTATCCTACCTCCGATTTTTAATGTGTGACAAATATATTCCTACATCCCATAACCACTCTCCTGATACTGCAGGAACATCTGTAATCTTAATGTTACCACACCTAAGAAACACCCAACCTTCTGAATCAGAATAGGGAGACTAAATTCTTCACTGTTTCCTACTCCTAAATAAAGATTATTCATGCAATTTACTGTAGCTACATCATAGAGCCAGTGTGATAATTTAATTAGATAACTCATACCAACTGTTTAGTACCTAGGGCCTGGTTCATAGAAAGTGCTCAAATGTAGCTATTATCATTTACGTACATTATTGACGTACATTCTCTCCCATAATAGCACCTGGGGGTAGTTATTACAGCATGCACTCCACCCCCACCCCACCGCACCCCCATTTACAAAAGCAGAGCCAAGGCTCCGAGTCAGGGAGCTTTCCCAAGGTCAGGCTGGCACCGGTGTGATGCTCGGCCCTCGGCTTCGGAATGAGGGACCCCTCCCATTACACCCTTAGATGGGACACAAGGGGTCTTAAAGGAGACAAGTACAGAAAAGCGAGCAGTGCCCAGCATATAGTGGGGACCCCGGGATAGGTAAGATCGAGGCACTGAGGATCACACGGATTCCTCCCAAGCGGCTCCCTAGGCCCGGGGGTCCAGAGTTCCCGACCCCGGGGGCGCCACCGCACCTCCCCGAGGTCCACGCCCCGGGCCTTTGTACGCCGCGGGCCGACCCCACTCACCTAGTCCCAGCGCGGCGCGCGGAGGCAGCCGCCCGGCCTGCGGGGCAGGGGTCGCGGCGGCTCGGCCCCGAAGCCCGCCATGCCTGCCTGCAGTCCCCGCACGCCCGGCTCGCGCCCCGCACCCGCGCCCCCGCCCCGTTGCGGCCCGGCCGGCGGGGTAGCCTCCTACCTGCAGCGGCGGCGCGGCGGCCGGGGCGGCCGGGGAGGGGCCGGCGAGGCACGAGAGCGCAGGCGGCCTCTGCTCCTCTGGCAGGCTGGGCCGCGGGCTCGGGCTCCGGAGCGCCAGGCAGCTACGGCGCGCCCCCTGCCGGCCACGCCCAGCCGCGCGCGTTGCGGCCACAAAGCCCAGGAGCCGCCGCCCCCTCGCGGGCCGCCGGCCGCTGCGGGTCCGTCCGCGCCGAGAAGGGCGGGAGCGCAGCCAGGCGCAGTCGCCACCTCCCGGAGCTGCGGCCGCCGGCCTCTCCGGAGGCTCAGGGCGGGGCGGGGGTGTCCCCCACCCAACCCACCCGCTTCCTCTGTGCTGACATCCTCGTGCCCATTGAGTGCCTTCCCCACCTTTGCGAAGGGCCTGAAAAACTGGTTCATTTCCATGAACAACAAAAGAATACATTTGTCACAAGGGATTTGGCGACCACGAGCACGAGTTCGCTCAGTCCAAGCCCCTGTCTGAAATAGCCCCCTTTTCTTCTGGGACTCTGATTGGAACAGGCAAGGGAGCTCCCCATGCTGGGTTCATCATGGAGTTTTGTTTTGTTTTTTAATTTGCGGGATGTGTCTCCCCCTAGACTATGAGCTCCCTAGGGCAGGGACTCCAAACCTAAGGAAATCTGAATACAGTGTGAGCTTTAGTGAATAATAATGCATCACTGTTCTTCTTCCCAGCTGGAAAGGGGAGAAAGGGGAGGGAAAGAAAGGCCGACTGCAGGATGGACAACAAATTGGGTAAAATAATAATGATGATAATAATAATAAATCAAATATTTGCAAAATAATAATATATCAGTATTTGTTCATTACTTGTGACAAAGGTTCCATACTAATATAAGAGTTTAGCAATAGGAGAAACGGGGTGTGTGTGGGGGGATTGTCGTTCACTTTAGTTCAGTGACCTTGAGAAATATTAGTCAGGTATTTCATAGAATACCCCTCAGTTCTTCTCAATATTCGACTGGGCATTTGGATTCTGGGACGTGCAGTAGCTATTAGCATTTTTGAATCTGCAATTCTAGGTATCTAGAGAAATGCTACCTGCACAAATGGAAAAAAAGGCATGAATTTTACTGAAGCATTATCTGAAAAATAAAAACATCTATCGGTGGAGAAGCGGTGTGGGCTTTGGGCTTGTGGGATGAATAGCAGGGACTAGACTTTTGGCAGGCAGAAGTGGCAAGACGTTTCCATTGCACAAGTGTTTTGTCACCCTTCCATTTATTCCAGAAATATGTGTTAGTGACTACTACGTTTGGGGACCCACCTGGCATGAAAACTGTCTTCCCTTGGGTCCTCGCTTGATAGATACAACAGAACATGCGAGATTAAGGGACAGAAATGTGAGAATGTTCCTTGAAACCCCGCCCTCCTTATATCCATACACTAGAATATGTAATACAGAGGAGGAGTAAATCATGCCTGCACCTACCAGGGAAATGGCACCCAAGTTGTCTCTAGGTTTGTCATCCCATTCCCTTCTATTCTCCAGGACACATGTACTTACCCAATTTGCATTTATGTCAGGGTCAGGTCAGTCCTACTTTCTAGAAGGTTTCACTCTGGAGGGGTTAGATCATTCCACCACAATGTAAGATGAGGAAATGGGCACTCAACAGAGGTAAATAGCTCCAGATGGGTCTGTAGATTGCAGCCAATTAAGCCTCATGTTGGTCCCCAGGATTATCACTAGTTCAAAGTGACTAGGTATTGACAAACCCAACATATTCAGCATACTCGAGGAAATGAAGGCTGTCCTTCAGAAACCTCACGATTTTTTAAATTAAATAATAAAACAATAGGTTGTGCTATTACCTAGGAGAACGCAAAATAAATAATAAATAGAAAAGTAATTCTTTTGTTTTGCTTGCTAATTTATGTTTTTGTGACAAATTATTTTTATTGCAATTCTATTTTCTGCAAAGTTGAATAGTTTCTCAAATCTGAAGCAACCTGGACCATTTTTGTATAAATTCCTCTTTTCTTAATGTCTACTTATGTCACTCTTCTGCCTCCCTCCCAGTTCTTTCTCCCCATGCCTATCACCTTCTAATAATTATTTAACAAATCCTAAATTGTAGAATGGGTTTCTGCTCCCATTGTTTGCTTCAAAACTACTTCCTTTATCTCTGGAATATATAGTCTTTAACTCATTGAAAAACAGCCAATACTCCCCCTCACTCCACTTCCCCCTCCCCCTCCTTCTCCTCCTCCTCCTTTTTTCTTCTTAACTTTATTGACTATTTTATAATTTCCCAGTTCCAAAAAACTCTCCATCCATCCAGTCTTGCAAGCAGTCTAGTAGATTCTTGGACACTGTTCCCACTCCCACACCCCCATATCTGATATATACCAAGTCTTATCAGTTTTATGTCCCCAAAACTTCTCAAACTTTTCTTTGTCTCACCATCCCCATCCACCCCCTCAGTCCAAGCTCTCACCTTGATTACTGCTACACCCACCTCTGTTTCATTTTTGCCTCCCTGCCAAGCTATTCTCCTTGGGTAAGGATTAACAAAAGTAAAATAAAATGATGGTTTGATAGACATAAACATTGTGGAATGATGACTAAGATCAAGATAATCAACACACCTGTCACAGGGTTAACTCTGTGTGTGTGTGTGTGTGTGTGTGTGTGTGTGTGTGTGTGGTGAGAATGCTTAAGATCTACTCTCAGTGCAACTTTCAAGTACACAATACAGTATTTTCAACTATAGTCATCATGCTGTACATCTGATCCTCAGAACATATAACTGAAAGTTTGTACCCCTTGACCTATATCTCCCCATTTCCCTCTCCCCCCCAGACCCGGGCAACTGACATTTTATCATCTGATTCTATGAAATCAGCATTTTTTTTTAGATTCCACATATGAGTAATACCACACAGTACTCATCTTACTCTGTCTGTCTTATTTTACTTAGCACAATGCCCTCCAGTTTCATCCATTTTGTTGCAGATGAAAGGATTTCCTTCTTTTTGTGACTGAATAACATTTTATTATATACATACAGCACATTATCCATTCACCCATCAACAGATATCATTTAGGTTGCTTCCATATCTTGGCTATAATGAATAATGCTGCAACGAACATGGGTGTGCATGAATCTCTTTGAGGTACTGATTTTTGTTTTTTTCCTGATCCAGAATTGGGACTGCTGGATGATATGGTAGTTCTATTTTGGCTGGCTGCCCCTTAACCAAGTGTCTGCTAGAGCTTCTATCAGGCAGGGGTTTCCACGGAATTTTCTTTGTTTCCAGATTTAAGTTACTGCCCCTGCCTCCTTCTTCCTGCCCTTAGGCTAATAATAGGTGCCCTCAGCAATGTGGTCACAGGCTAATGGGTGCCATCAACAATGCAGTGGGTCACATACTACATTATTACTTGTGGTTTCCCTAATCCTTGCCCACTAAAGGATCTCTGTAAATAGATTCCTGTGTTAAACAATCCTCAAATTACTCTCTTAAAGTGTGCCATCTGTCTCCCCAAGGGACCCTGAGTGAGAGATCGCCCCAGGGAATTTTTCCTGTAACTAAAATTTACATCACTGGTGCCAAAACTTTTCCTTATGGCCAACATAAGGAATTTTTAAGTTCTCTATATTTACAAAATTTAATGCTATTTGATTATTGAAAAATCATATTTTTAAGAAATAGAAACAGAATACAAAGACTATGTTGAATTTTATCTCAGTTTCATAAAATAAAACCAATGTGTGTGTGTGTGCACATAAAAAAAATTGAACAGGCCCTGGCCAGTTTTGCTCAGTGGTTGGAGCATCGGCCTGTGGTCCAGAGAGACCCAGGTTCAGTTCCCACTAAGGGCACGTACCTCGGTTGCAGTTTGTCCCCGGCCCTGGTTGGGTAGTACAGGTGGCAACCACTGGATGTGTCCCTTTCACATCAATGTTTCTCTCTCTTTCTCTCTCTCCCTCCCACTCTATCTGAACAAAAAAAATGAAAAAAATGTCCTTGGGTGAAGATTAAAAAAAATTGAACAGATAATGCTCCAACATGGTAATAGTCACTCTCAAAGTAACAGAAGTATTTTTTCTTTATGATTTTCTATGTTTTCCTAGTTTTCTGCAGTAATACTACATTGTTATTATAATGAAAAATATACTTATATAATGCTATTTTAAAACATTTTATTTGCTCCAATTATACATATTATAAAAATCATAATTAAAATATAAGTTAAATAGCCCTGGCCAGTTTGGCTCAGCGGTTAGAGCGTCGGCCTGCGGTCCGCAGAGACCCAGGTTCGGTTCCCGCTAAGGGCACGTACTTCGGTTGCAGTTTGTCCCCGGCCCTGGTTGGTCGTGCGGGTGGCAGCCACTCGATGTGTCCCTTCACGTCGATGTTTCTCTCTCTCTCCCTTCCTCTCTCTCCCTCCCACTCTATCTGTACAAAAAATGAAAAAATATCCTCGGGTGAGGATAAAAAAAAAAAAAAAAAAAAAAAAAAAAAAAAAAAATAAGTTAAATAAGACAAAGAAAGTATACTTGGCACTGAGTCATCATTCAATGTGTAATAATAATTTATTGTTCACAAATCTATGTTTGCTACTATGGGGGTTCAGAATGAGCCACTCCAAGATGTGTCTTAGTGGTTTGCAGATTACTTTGAGCTAAAGACATCTTTAGCCACAGGCTCAAGAGAAATTTCTGTCCCTCCCTTTAACTACCTAGAAGAATTTCAATTAGGGGCATTGTCCATAAAGATTAACAGAGATAACCTTTTTTCCTGTTGTTGTTGTTATTAATCCTCACCCAAAGATATTTTTCCATCAATTTTTAGGGAGACATACAGATTCGTTGTCTCCTGCACGAACCTGGACTGGGACCCAGGATCCAACTTGCAACCCAGGTATGTGCCCTCGACAGGAATTGAACCAGAGACTCTTGGGTCCTGAGGGCTGATGCTCTAACTGCTGAGCCAAACCAACCAGGGCGAGATAACTTCTTTTGACCTATGTATAAGGCAGGGAAAACTTCAGTTTACTAAAGGTCAGTTCTTCTTTTCTTAATGTTATTTATTTATTTTTTTTAGAGAGGGGAAGGGAGAGGGAGGGGGAGCTAGAAACATCAATGTGAGAGAGAAACATTAATTGACTGCCTCCTGCACACTTCCTACTGAGGATTGAGCCTCCAACCCTGGTATGTGCCCTGACTGGGAATTGAACCAATGACCTCTTGATACATGGGACATCACTCAATCCACTGAGCCACACCA
Organism: Molossus molossus; assembly: GCF_014108415.1. Classification (NCBI taxonomy): domain Eukaryota; kingdom Metazoa; phylum Chordata; class Mammalia; order Chiroptera; family Molossidae; genus Molossus; species Molossus molossus. Next base: position 29,225,805 of record NW_023425349.1, read on the forward strand.
GCAGGGCAAGATCGGTTCTTATCATCATCTTGCACTGACTCTTTGAAGCTCCCAGATGCACTTCATCTCTAGCTCAGGATGTCTTATATACCTTAATTCACCTTTCTATCTCCTGTATGTGGGGTCTCTGACTCTCTCTCCTGTATGTGGGGTTCCCATACATATGTATGTATTAAAGGTGGTTATTTCTCTTGCTAATCTGTCTCATGTCTATTTAATTATTAGACCAGCCAAAAGAACTGTGAGAATAGAAGAAAATTGTTCTTTTCCTACAACATACTTCTTTACCTTATGAAACAAAATACAGAGAACAGAAATTAGCCTTTTCTGGATGATGGGAATATCAGTTATTACATTGTACTTTATTTATTTATTTGTTTATTTTTATCCTCACCCGAGGACATTTTTCCATTTTTGGTTCAGATAGAGTGGGAGGGAGAGAAAGGAAGAGAGAGAGAAACATTGATGTGAAAGGGACACATCGAATGGTTGCCACCCACATGACCCAACCAGGGCTGGGGACAAACTGCAACGGAGATAGGTACGCGCCCTTAGCGGAAACTGAACCTGGGTCTCTCTGGACCGCAGGCCAACACTCTAACCGCTGAGCCAAACTGGCCAGGGCTATTACATTGTACTTTAATAGCATGATGCTCTGAACTCAATTAGTTCAATTCTTTTGAAGCCAGCAGTTAACAGTAAACATGTTTATGTATTAAATTTTAGAACCTTGAGATATAGACAGGTATAGGCTTTAACTAAATGTTTCAGTTGCTTTGGTTGTCATGTATTTTAGATTCAAAGATTAAGAAAATATGTTCCTGTGTTGCAGGTTTGATCCCTGGCTCCATTAGGGGTCCTTCCGGAAGCAACCAGTCAGTGTCTCTCTCGAATTTCTATCTAGGGAATCAAGGGAAGAGTTTCCTAAGATGAGAATTAACAACAACAACAACAAGAAAACATATTAGTCATGTCCTGGAGGCCTGCCTGAAAAGCAAGTTCCAGGGGGAAAAAATGTTTAAAGGTACATTTTGCTTCAGATAATAGAAAAATATAGTTAGTTAAAACAATGAGAGCTTAAACAATACCAAAGGTCACAAGATATTTAGCTTCTGCTTTTTGCTTTGAAGATAACATCACTGAAGTACAATTTCAAATTGCTTTTGCAAAATCTTGGTTCTTCAACCCAGTTAGATCACTCAACCATAGTGATTAATGCACCAGAAAAGATGACATCAGGAACCGCATTAATCAGAATAAGGAAAGCTGCCGAGCTTGCTCAAGAACTAATCTCCACTTTTCAGTCAGTTGCTGCAGCCATCAGGTAAGCCAAGATGGGCGCTTACAAGTACATCCAGGAGCTGTGACGAAAGAAGCAGTCAGATATAATGCACTTCCTTCTCAGAAAGTACCACCAGCTCTCTGCGCTCTACAGGGGTACCCCCCACTGACCCACCCCCACCCACCTGATAAAGCATGCCAGGCTGGGATACAAGGCCAAGCCAAAGTTATGTCATATATAGGATTCCAGTGCCCCATGGTAGCCACAAATGCCCAGTTCGTAAGGGTGCGATGTACAGCAAGCCTGCTCATCATGGTGGTAACCAGCTCAGGTTTGCTTCAAGTCTTCATTCTGTTGCTGAGAAGCGAGCTGGACACCACTGTGGGACTCTGAGAGTCCTGGATACTTACTGGGTTGGTGAAGATTCCACACATAGACTCTTTGAGGTTATCCTCATTGATTCATTCCATAAGGCTATCAGAAGGAATCCTGACACCCAGTGGATCACCGAACCAGTCCACAAGCACAGGGAGATGAGAGGGCTGACATTTGCAGGCCCCAAGAACCCTGGCCTTGGAAAGAACCCACAAGTTCTACCATACTATTGGTTCTTGCAGTGCAGCTTGGAGAAGGCACAATACTCTCCAGCTCCACCCTTGCCGCTAATATAAGCAATGTTTGTAAAATTCTGACCTAATAAATAATTTAGAACACTGCCTAAAAGTGTTCTTTAATTTGTTAAAACTAGTTATCTGAAGATTGTTTCATGAATGCATTGTCAAATTATGAAAGTTAAAGTACAATACGATTTGAAGACTATAAGTGATGGAGTATCTCATTTCTCATAAGATAAATGCTTTTGTCTTTGCTTTATCTTATTAGGGAGTTTCTACATCAGTGTTTAAAATGCTGTTTGGTATAATAGGTGTAAAATAAATTCTGTGAAAGATAAAAAAAAAATCTGCCCTGGCCGGTTGCTCAGTGGTTAGAGCGTCGGCCTGCAGTCCGGAGAGACCCAGGTTTGGTTTCCGCTAGGGGCATGTACCTCGGTTGTAGTTTGTCCTTGGCCTCGGTTGGGTCATGTGAGTGGCAACAACTTGATGTGTCCCTTTCACGTCAATGTTTCTCTCTCTCTCCTTGCCACTCTATCTGAACAAAATAGCAAAAAAATGTCCTCAGGTGAGGATAAAATAATTAATTAATTTAAAAAAAACAACAAAACTAACCATCAGCTTCTCCCATGGCTCCTAACCCCTAATCCTGAATCTTTGCCTTTATTTATTTTTAAATATACGTTTTCATTGATTTTTTTTTAGAGAGAAAGGAAGAGAGAGAGATAGAAACATCAATGTGAGAGAGAAACATCGATAGGTTGCCTCCCGCCCACCCCCTACTGGGGATCAAGCCTGTAACCTGGGCACATGCCCTGACCAGGAATTGAACAGGGACCTCTCAGTCCATGCTCAATCTATTGAGCAACACTGGCAGGGCCCCAATCTTTGCCTTAAAAAACCCTTGATTAAAAACCATCAAGGAGTTCAGATTTGAGCACTGGCTCCCAGTTCTCCCAGCTTGGTGCCCTGCCAATAAAGTACCTTAATTTCTCCACTGCAGAACTCAGTGTTCACTGATTGGCTCTGCTGTGTGTCGAGTGGGCTGACCCTCTTTGCTTAGATAACACTATTATTTAACACACAAGAAAATCTCTAAAATGGAATCATCCCCAAAGAGATTAAATGACTTCCCCAATGTCATATATAGCTAATTAGTGCTCTCAGCTCACCTTTTCTCTCTAAAGACTTCCTCCAAAGTATCCTTACTTCCCTCTGGAGAAATACCTCTTTTCCTGTATTTGTCACTACCTACAATTTGTGTAATCTTAGCAGTTAATCCTATTACAGGCTTTTTCACTATTAACTCTATTTCATCTTTTTCATAGCACATTACATACGATTTTTTCTCTCTCTCATTGTCTCAGTTCTACTTTGATTCTGTAAATGGAACTAATCAGGTGAAATGAGTACTACTGATAGAACACAGTGAAAAGAACTCCAAAAGTTTCATAGTAAAATTAAATTTCATAAAGGATTAATGCGATCAATTCCTTGAGCCCATTATCATGTCTTGTACTCCCCTTCATAAATCACATAAATGTCCAATGTTACCTTTCTCAACTTTTTATCCCAACAATACTTTAGTGAGTTATAATTTATGTATTAAAAATGAACAAGTTTAGCCCAGCTGGTGTGGCTCAGTGGTTGAGCGTTGACCCATGCACCAAGAGATCGCTGGCTCAATCCCGGTCAGGGCACATGCCCAGGTTGTGGGCCTGATACCCAGTGGGGGGCATGTAGGAGGCAGCCAATCAATGTTTTCTCCCATCGATGTTTCTGTCTCTTTCTCCCTCTCCCTTCCTCTGTATCTAAAAATCAATAAAGAAAAAAAATTTTTTTTAAATGAACAAGTTTAGCCCTGGCTGGCATTGCTCAGTCGTTAGAGGGTTGAGTCAAATATTGCACAGAAGGGTTTGATTCCTGGTCAAGGGCATGTACCTGGGTTGCAGGTGAAATCCGTACCCATGCCCTGGTCGATTTGGCTCAGTGGTTAGAATGTCGGCCTGCAGACTGAAGAGTCCCAGGTTCGGTTTTCGCTAAGAGCGCATGCCTTGGTTGCAGTTTGTCCCTGGCCCCGGTTAGGGTGTGTGGGTGGCAACCACTCGATGTGTCTCTCTCACGTCAATGTTTCTCTTTCTGTCTTCCCTCTTCTCTCCCTTCCACTATGTCTGAAGATAAATGCAGAAATGTTCTCGAGTGAGGAATAAAAAAAAAAAAAAATCCCTGCTCAGTTGGGGTGTGTGCAGGAGGTAACCAATCGATGTGTGTCTCTCACATCAATATTTCTCTCTCTTCCCCTCCCTCCCTTCCACTGTCTAAAAATCAATGGAAAAAAATATCCTCAGGTGAGGATTAACAACAGCAACAGAAAAAGTGAAAATTAGTACGTTTAAAATTTATGAAATATGTGTGTTATGCAGTGAGATCTCTTCTAGTACATATTAAATAAAAATATCAATTTGCAAAAAATACATAAAATATAATTCCACATATAAAAAAAATGTTTCTATGCCAGACACTATAGATTGGCTCCCAGAGTTATTCTCTTCTCTTTAACTTCTAACAGCTTGAGATATAACGTACATAGCATGCGATCCATCCATTGTAAGTGTATAGTTCAATGAGTTTTAGTAACTTTATACTGCTTTCCAATCGTCACCACAATCCAGTTTAAAAACGCTTCCATGCCCACAAGTGTTAGAAGTAGCACACCAGGAAATGGGCAGGGTCTGGTTGGGACTACAGAGTGGCTTTGGGCTTGTGAATGGTGAGGACCAGTTTCTGTGTTGAAGGAATGGCATAAAGTATCAGTTCCAAATATTTCCTTTCACGTGATCATTCTAGAATCTAGAATCTAGAGTATGTATTAGTGTCTACAATATGCAGGCTCCCACCAGGCAAGAGGGTTGCATTCCCTGTGTCTCCCTGTCTGTAGGTATAGAAGGGACAGACATTGCAATGCACTTCAATGAGTACAGAAACAGCAAAACTTGAATAGGGGTCAGAGTGAGGATGGGAGGTGGGGAAGGGGAATTACAAAATGAGAGGGTGTAGGTCAGGGTCCAAATATGCAAATGCTGGGGAAATGGCATTCAGGGCAGGCTCTAAGCAATGTCATTTGAGTCCACAAATATATATATATATATTTTTTTTTTTGAGAGATATCTTTATTTTGAATTTCTTTTATTCTTTTTTTACTTTATTTTTATTGTTGACACTATTACACATGTCCCCATTCTCCTCCATTTTGCCCACGTCCACCAAGCCCCCACCCTCTCTTCCCTCAGGCTATCACCACACTGTTGTCTATGTCTGTGGGTTATGAATATATGTTTTTTGGCTAATCCCTTCACCTTCTTTCTCTTTATTCTTAATTTACATTAATTCTTCTGTTTTCCTACGCTATTTTCTTTTACTGATTACTTGATTCAATTGTCTTTGTCCTAATATAAGTTTTAAAAGTTGTTTAATTTCATTCACTGATACTTGTCTGGTGACGTTTCTTTCTTTTTGCTTTTTATTATGTTTTTCTGCTTCAATATTAGATTACTGGTTTGCTATAAAAGGATATAGATCAGAAACAGTCAGATGGACGAGACACACAGGGCACGGGAAGGGGGAAGGGGTGATGAGTTTCCATGCTCTCTGAGCAAGCCCCTCTCCCTGAATCTCCATATGTTCTCCATCCTGAAAGCTTCCACAAATCTTAGATTTCCTCCACCATGCTCAACAGCATTCTGTACTAAAACCGTCAGCTCTCACAGTGTTTTGTACTTGTCAGTTTGGTTGTCAGTAATCCCCATTAGACTGCAGGCTCTTTGAGAGCAGACACTGGGTCTTGCCCATAATTAAAATCTTAGCTCTCATCCAGTTTCTGGCAAAGAATAATACCCATCTCCATAAAAATTTAAGAAGCGATCATATCCAGTGAGCAAAGTGTTGTGTAATGTGTAGCATATAAAGATGACTGAGACTTTAGTCCTACTTTCTTGGAGTTTGCATTTTAGTGAGAGTGGAAGACAGATTTCCCATAATAGTAAATTGAGGAAAGGAGCATGAAATTATCAGGGATAGGCCTATAAAAGATAAGACCATTAATTCTCCTACTAGTCCTGAGGATTATCTGTAATCCTAGAGTTATTAGACCTAAGATATACAGGAAATGTAAGAAAGTAGAGCGCTCTGCCTCCTTTGTGTTTATTTTCCATTATAATATTTTTTAAATTTAGTAAAACATACATAACATAAACTTTACCATTTAACCACTTTTACTTGTTCAGTTCTGTAGTGTTAAGTACATCCACATTGCTATGCAACCAATCTTGAGAATGATTTCACCTTGCAAAACTGAAACTCTATACCCATTAAACAACTTCATTCCTCCTCCCCACTCCTGGCAACCACCATTCTACTTCTGTCTTTATGAATTTGACTACTCTAGTTACCTCATATAAATGGAGTCATATGATATTTGTTTTTTTGTGGCTGTCTTATTCCAAGTAACATAACATCCTTAAGGTTCATCCATGTTGTAGCATGTGTCAGAATTTCCTCCCATTTTAAAGCTAAATAATATTACATTCTATGTATATATCTCATTTGGTTTAATCATTCATCCATTCATAGACACTTGGGTTGCTTCTACCTTTGGCATTATGAATAATTAATACTGCTATGAACATGGGTGTACGAACATCTCTTTGAGATCCTGCTTTCAATTCTTTGGGGTATTTACCCAGAAGTAGAATTGCTGAACCATATGGGAGTTGTATTTGTAACTTTTTGAGGAACTACCATATTGGTTTTTGTAGTGGCTATGCTATTTTATGTTCCATTCCAATTTCTCTACATCTTTATCAACACTTATTATTTTTGTATATATTTTTTTAATAGTACCCATCCTATCAGTGTGAAATGGTATCTCATTGTGCTTTTGGTTTGCTTTTCCCTAAAGATTAATGATATTAAGCACCTTTTTATTTTTCAATTTTAATTACTCAATCAATACATGTTAAGTTAGAAAAGTAGAAAATTTCTATCTAAGTAAAAATGAGGAAAAGAAAATCACCTTTAATCATACAAGCATAGAAAACTACCTCTAGCCCTGGCCGGTTTGGCTCAGCGGTTGGAGCGTGGGCCTGCGGTACAGAGAGACCCGGGTTCGGTTCCCGCTAAGGGCACGTACCTTGGTTGCAGTTTGTCCCCGGCCCTGGTTGGTCGTGCGGGTGGCAGCCACTCGATGTGTCCCTTCACATCGATGTTTCTCTCTGTCTCTCTTCCTCTCTCTCCCTCCTGCTCTATCTGAACAAAAAATGGAAAAATGTCCTCGGGTGAGGATAAAAAAAAAAAAAGAAAAAAGAAAACTACCTCTAACATTTTGGTGAGATTTTATTCAGGCTATTTTCTACATATTCATAAAAATGAATGAGAACATACTATACCCACTGAGTTTTAATCTTAAAAAAACTTAATATCACTCCTAACTTTTTATTTAATAAGTATTATGTATATGATAATTTAAAATGACTACAGAATGTTTTCTTGTTTGAATTTACTGTAATCAATTTAACCAAACCCCTATTGTTGAGCAATTAGGTTGTTTTTAAATTTGGGGCATTATAAATAGCCCATAGTTCTTTATTATTTGGGGTAAGGGAGGAGCAGGGAATAATCTTTAATCCACGCAATGTTAAGAGACTTCCACTTCTTGCTCCATTTTAAATTATTGCATAGTATTGCATTCTTCTGTCCTTTATTATATTGTTCCAACAATTGGGTCTATTCCTTGTCACTAATTTCTCTTATATGTTTGAGTATTATGAGTCTCTAGATTTGGATTCCTATATCTTTTTTCTCCCCTAGAAGTTAAATGTGTATAGTTATCTCTAATAATTTTTTAAGAACAGTTTTAGTTAACTGGTGGGAATAAAGTGTCCTTGCTGGAAGCCCAGTAGTAGGCTAAAGAAGTGTTAGCATTTTAAGAAATTTGAGGGAAGAAAAATGGCGGTGGAGTGAGTGGAAGCTACACAGACTATCTCCCAGGACCAAACGGGAATTACAACGAAAATAAAGACAAATCGTCAGGAAAAAGCATCAGAAAAGCAGCTTTGGAGGACCATATAACCAGGGACACTGACTCAATCCTGGTAGGCTTGCAGAGATGCAAGAGGGGGGCTGGGAGCCCACGATCCGCAGCGGCCTTAGCTGTGAGCGGCGGCCTTGGCTGTGAGCTGAGTCCTTAGCTGGGAGCAGCGGCCTTAGCTGGGAGCAGCGGCCTTCCTGGGAGCGGAGGCCTTAGCTGTGAGAGGAGGCCTTAGCTGTGAGCGGAGGCCTTAGCTGGGAGCAGCAGCCTTAGCTGTGAGCTGAGTCCTTAGCTGTGAGCGGAGGCCTTAGCTGTGAACGGAGGCCTTGGCTGTGAGCGGAGGCCTTAGCTGGGAGCAGCGGCCTTGGCTGTGAGCGGCACCCTCAGGATAAACTCCCAAGTGGCTCCACAGCGCAGAGCCAGGACAGAGGCTAAAATACCAGCAGCCACTTAACTTGGGCTCTGGCAGAGGGAGGGCAGACTGGACTGGAACTGTGTGGGGACACTTGGGATTTGGAGAGTGCTCAGAGCTTTTGCTGAGTTGCAGTCACGCAAGACTGTGGTCATCTTACTCCTTCCCAGGGCTCTGGGGAGAGGTGGCGGCCCCTCCCTCAGAGATTCAACACAACCCTGTGGCCATTGAAATCCTAATGGAGGCCCCTTAACAACCAGCACCTGCCCCACCTTCAGGAATTCCTCTTACTCTGAGCACCTGAGGGAGTTTTTCATTCAACTGAGAAGCCAAGGTTCTTCAGGTAACCACTACTGATAGCCTCCAGGCAAAGAGCTAGAGGATAACTGTACCATTCCCTGGGCTAGCAACTTTAACCAGGAAAGTAAGACTGACAGTGGTGTGTAAAGTGTGTTCACCCTGGCTCATCCAAACCCAGGAGAGGGAACCAAAAACAACAGAATACCAACACCCACAAGGAAATATTGGCAGGCTCCAAAGCCCACTGTGATAGCCAAAATGGTGAAACACAGAAATAAAAGCCAGATGAAAGAACAAGAGACCTCTACAAGAGAACAAGATGAGATAAATGAGGTGCAGTTAAGCAAGTTAACAGAACTAGAATTCAGAGCCATGATCTTGAGGGAGCTCAACAGCATGTGTAAGGACATGAGCACCATGAGTAAAGACATAGAAATGTTGAAATCAACCAGTTGGAAATTAAAAACCACCAAGAAGAAATGAAGAATGACATATCAGAAATAAAGAAAACACTGGAAGGTCTAAATAGCAGAGTAAAGGAAGCTGAGGACTGGATCAGTGAATTAGAAGATAGGGTAGAAAAAATCAACCAATTAGAAAATCAAAAGGAAAAAATAATTAAAAAACAAGACAGTTTAAGAGAACTGTGGGACAACTAGAAACGTAATAATATTCACATCATAGGAGTCCCCAAAGAGGAAAAAAATGAGCAACGGTTAGAGAATATATTTGAAGAAATAGTGACAGAAAACTTCCCTAATTTGGTGAGGGAAGAAGGCATTCAAGTACAAGAAGCACAGAGAGCCCCAAGTAAGAAGAACCCAAACAGGCCCACACCAAGACACATAGTAATTAAAAAGCCAAAAATTAAAGACAAAGTGAGAATCCTAAAGGCAGCAAGAGATAAGCAACAGGTTACCTACAAAGGAAACCCCATAAGGCTCTCAGCTGACTTCTCAACAGAAACACTACAGGCCAGAAGGGAATGGCATGAGGTAATAAAGGTCATGAAAAACAAGGATTTGAATCCAAGACTACTCTACCCAGCAAGGCTATCATTCAAAATAGAAGGTCAAATAAAGAGCTTCCCAGACAAAAATAGGCTAAAGGAATATATTAGCACCAAACCAGCACTGCAAGATATGCTAAAAGGACTGCTGTAATTAGCAGGAGAAATAGGAAGAAAAATAAAACCACACTAAACAAAAATGGCAATAAATAAATACATATCAATAATCACCTTAAATGTAAATGGATTGAATGCTCTGATAAAATGACACAGAGTAGCTGATTGGATAAGAAAGCATGACTCATCTATATGTTGTTTACCAGAGACCCACTTCACAACAAAAGACTCACATAGGTTGAAAGTGAAGGGATGGAAAAAGATCTTCCAAGCAAACGGAAAGGAAAAAAAAGCTGGGGTAGCAATACTCATATCTGATAAAATAGATTTCAAAATGAAGACCATAACTAGAGACAAAGAAGGCCACTACATAATATTGAAAGGATCTATCCAACAGGAAGATATAACCTTGATAAACATATATGCACCCAATACAGGAGCACCAAAATATATTAAAAATCTTCTGGAAGACTTCAAAGGAGAAATCGATAGTAATATAATCATAGCAGGGGACATCAACACCCCGCTGACATCACTGGATAGATCCTCTAGACAAAAAATTAGCAAGGAAACATAGACTCTAAATGAAGCACTAGACCAAATGGATTTAATAGATATCTACAGAGAATTACACCCCAAAACTACAGAATTCACATTCTTCTCAAGTGCACATGGAACATTCTCAAAGATAGACCACATGTTAGGACACAAACTAAGTCTCTGCAAATTCAAGAAGATTGAAATCATATCAAGCATCTTCTCAGATCATGATGGCATGAAACTAGAAATCAATTGCAACAAGAACATGCAAAGACATTTCAACACATGGAAGCTAAATAGCATGTTATTAAACAAAGAATGGGTCAATGAGGAGATCAAGGAAGAAATTAAAAACTTCCTGGAATCCAATGAAAATGAACACACAACAACACAAAACCTATGGGATACAGCGAAAGCAGTTCTGAGAGGGAAGTTTATAACACTACAGGCCTACCTCGAGAAGCAAGAAAAATCTCTAATAGACTATCCAACCTCACAACTTAAAGAACCCTAGAGCAAGCAGAAGGAAGGAAATAGTAAAGACCAGAGCAGAAATAAACGACATAGAGACCAAAAAAACAATTCAAAGGATCAATGAATCAAAGAGCTGGTTTTTCGAAAAGATAAACAAGATCGATGGACCCTTAGCTAGACTCACCAAGAAACAAAGAGAGAGAACCCAAATACAGAAAATCAGAAATGAAAGAGGAGACTTAACAACTGATACAGAAATACAGAAGACTGTCAACAACTACTATGAAAAATTATATGGCAACAAATTCGACAATCTAAGCGAAATGGACAAATTCCTAGAAATACAGTCTCCCAAAACTGGACCGGGAAGAGATAGAAAACTTGAACAGACCAATAACAACAGAAGAAATTGAAGATGTAATCAAGACGCTCCCAGCAAACAAAAGCCCAGGCCTGGATGGCTTCACGGGGGAGTTTTACCAAACTTTCAAAAAAGAACTAACACCCATTCTCCTCAAACTATTTCAAAAAATTCAAGAAGAAAAAAGACTTCCAAACTCGTTTTATGAGGTCAGCATAATTCTAATTCCAAAACCAGGAAAAGACATTACAAAGAAAGAAAACTACAGGCCAATATCCCTGATGAACATAGACGCCAAAATCCTGAACAAAATACTAGGAAATCGGATCCAGCAACACATTAGAAAAATTATTCACCATGACCAAGTGGGATTCATCCCAGGGATGCAAGGCTGGTACAATATTCACAAATCAATAAATGTGATACACCACATAAACAAAATGAAGAATAAAAGCCACATGATCATATCAATAGATGCCAAAAAAGCCTTTGCCAAAATCCAGAATCCATTTCTGATAAAAATGCTCAGCAGTGTGGAAATAGAGGGATTATATCTGGACATAATAAAGGCTATATGAAAGGCCTACAGCCAACATCATACTCAATGGGCAGAAACTAAAAACATTTCCCTTAAGAATAGGAACAAGACAGGGATGCCCACTTTCACCACTCTTACTTAACATAGTCTAGAAGTCTTAACCACAGCAATCAGACAGGAAGAAAAAATAAAAGGGATCCAAATTGGAAAGGAGGAAGTGAAACTGTCATTATTCGCAAATGATATGATACTATATGTAGAAAACCCCAAAGACTCCATCAAAAATTTACTAGACTTAATAAATGAATTTGGCAAAGTAGCAGGATACAAAATTAATGTCAAGAAATCGATGGCATTCTTATACACCAATGATGAACTCACAAAAAGAGAAACTAAAAAAACAATCCCATTTACCATTGTGGCAAAAAAAATTAAGATACCTAGGAATAAACTTAACCAAAGAAATAAAGGACCTATTCAAAGAAAACTACAGGTCATTGAAAAAAGAAATAGAGGAAGATATAAAAAAGTGGAAGCACATACCCTGTTTATGGATTGGAAGAATTAACATCATTAAAATGTCCATACTACCCAAAACAATCTATAGATTCAATGCAATCCCCATGAAAATACCAACGACATACTTCACAGATCTAGAACAAATACTTCAAAAGTTCATATGGAACCAAAAAAAGACCTTGAATAGCCAGAGAAATCTTGAAAAAAAAGAACAAAGTTGGAGATATCACAGTACCAAATTTCAGGTTATACTACAAAGCCACTGTAATCAAAGCAGCCTGGTACTGGCACAAGAGCAGGCATATAGACCAGTGGAACAGAACCGAGAACTCAGAAATGGACCCAAGGCAATGTGCTCAATTAATATTTGACAAAGGTGGCAAGAGCATACAGTGGAGTAAAGACAGCCTCTTTAATAAATGGTGTTGGGAAAATTGGACAGCTACATGCAAAAAAATGAAACTAGACCATCAACTTACACCATACACAAGAATAAACTCAAACTGGATAAAAGACTTAAATGTGACTCATGAATCCATAAAAATCCTAGAAGAAACTGTAGGCAACAAAATTTCAGACATCATACACAGCAGAATTTTCACTGACACATCACCTAAGGCAACAGAAACAAAGGAGAAAATGAACACATGGGACTACATCAAACTCAAAGGCTTCTGCACAGCAAAAGATACAATCATGTAAATGGAAAGGCTACCCACTATATGGGAGAGCATTATTGCCAATGATATATCAGATAAGGGGTTAATTTCTGGTATATATATATATATATATATATATATATATAGAGAGAGAGAGAGAGAGAGAGAGAGAGAGAGAGAGAGCTCATACAACTCAGCAAAAGGAAGACAAGGAACCCAATTAAAAATGGGCAGAGGAACTAAATAGACACCTCTCCATACAGGACTTACAAATGGCTAAGAGATATATGAAGAAATGCTCAACATCACTAATCATCAGAGAGATGCAAATTAAAACAACAATGAGGTATCACCTCACACCTGTCAGAATGGCCGCCATCAACAAATCATCAAACAACAAGTGTTGGTGAGGGTGTGGAGAAAAGGGTACTCTAATACACTGCTGGTGGGAATGCAGACTGGTGCAGCCACTATGGAAAACAATATGGTGTTACCTCAAAAAATTAAAAATTGAACTTCCATTTGATCCAGTGATCCCATTTCTAGGAATATACCCTAAGAAGCCTGAAACACCAGTCAGAAAGAATATATGTACCCCCATGTTTGTAGCAGCACTATTTACAATAGCTAAGATCTGGAAACAGCCCAAATGTCCATCAGTAGACGAATGGATAAAAAAGCAGTGGTACAGCCCTGGCCAGTTTGGCTCAGTGGTTAGAGCGTCGGCCTGCGGTCTGGAGAGACCTGGGTTCGGTTCCCGCTAAGGGCACGTACTTCGTTTGCAGTTTGTCCCCGGCCCTGGTTGGTCGTGCGGGTGGCAGCCCCTCGATGTGTCCCTTCACATCGATGTTTCTCTCTCTCTCCCCCTTCCTCTCTCTCCCTCCCACTCTATCTGTACAAAAAATGGAAAAATATCCTCGGGTGAGGATAAAAATAAAAAAATAAATAAAAAAGCAGTAGTACATATACACAATGGAGTACTATGCAGCTGTAAGAAAGATCTCTTATCCTTTGAGACGACATGTAGGGACCGGAAAGTGTCATCCTAAGCGAAACGAGCCAAATAGAGAAAGACAAGTATCATATGATCTCACTTATTTGTGGGATATAATGAACATAACAGTCTGAGGAGTGGGGTAGCCCCAGAGATGTGGAAGTGGGGTACAGACTGACTATCCCCAGAAGAGCGGGTGGTGGGGGAGAGATAAACCACAGAACTTATATGCATGTATGCATGAACAACAGACATGGACAGCAAAGCTGGGGAGAGGGCGGGGAAGGGGAGGAGGGGGGAATCTGTGAAGGAAAAAGGAGAAACATCTGTAACAAAAATAAATTAATTAATTAAATAAAAAATAAATAAAAATAAAAAGAATTAAAAAATAAAAAAGAAGTATAAAAAAAAGAAATTTGAAGGTGAAGCAATCATGTTTAGTGTATTTTATAAATATCACCATATATTTTCTTTACTCCCCCTGCCCCTGATTCATCACAGGCATTCATCTCTTACCTGATTATTAAAATAGCCTGTTTCACCCTGGCCAGTTTGGCTCAGCAGTTAAGGCGTCGGCCTGTGAACAGAAGAGTCCCGGGTTTGGTTCCTGCTAAGGGCACGTACCTCGGTTGCAGTTTGTCCCTGCCCTGGTTGGGGTCGTGTGAGTGGTGACCAGTCGATGTGTCACTTTTGCATTGATGTCCTCCCCCCCCCCCACCCCCCGCTTCCTGCTCTATCTGAAGATAAATGCAAAAATGTCCTCAGGTGAGGATATAAAAAAAAAAAATAACGTGTTTCTAGTGCCACTCTCACTCTCATTCTGCATTAATAAGGGTGGTTATGGTGATAGAAAAGAATAGACCTCCAAAATTCAGTGGCTAGAAGAACAATACATTTATTTCTCATCTTTTTCCAGAGTAGGCTTTCAAGTCAGCAAGTGACTCTCCTTTATATAGTAATTTAGGAATACAAACTCCTTTCTTTTGTCTCTGCCAGCTGCTAGGACATTTTCCTTATTTGTACAGTTGAGGCAGGGTCACTATGTTTGTATTTCAGCTGATGGAAAGAGAAAATAGAAAAAGGTTCAGCCTGGTCTGAAGGTGCTGGTGTGGGAGTGGTGCACATCCTTCTGTCTCTCATTCCTTTGTGTAGAGCATACACACATGGACATAGCCATATTAACCTTTGGAGAGGCTGGGAAATGTAGTTTACCTGTATGCTCAGGAAGAAAAGGAGACTGGGTTTTGATAGACAGCTCTCAGTCTGCCCCACCCTCTCAGCCTTGTTCATGCTCCACACTGTTGTCAACGCTATCTGAATTCCAAATCTGATCATGTCATTCCCCTGCTAAAGAAACATGTGCAGTGGTTTTCCATCATTGACAGCAATTTTTTTTTTCTTTATTGATGTTTAGAGAGAGGGGAAGGGAGAGGGAGAGAGAGAGAAACATCGATGAGAGAGAATGTCAACTGGCTACCTCCTGCATGACCCCCACTGGGGATCGGGCCCACATTCTGGGCATGTGTCCTGACCGGGAATTGAACCAGCGACCTCTTATTGCGTGGATCAACGCTCAACCACTGAGCCACACTAGCCGGGCATACAATTAATATTTTTATTTATTTATTTGTTTTTGTTATAGATGTTTCTCATTTTCCCCCATTGACTCCCTCCTTCCCTCCCCCCCCCACCCTATCCCCAGTTTTGTTGTCTATATTCATTGGTCATGCATACACGCATGTAAGTTCTGTGGTTTATCTCTTCCCCCAAAACCCCCTTCCCCCGAGGCTTGTCAGCCTGTACCCCACCTCTATGTCTCTGGGTTAATTTTGTTCATCAGTTTGTTTAGTTCATTATATTCCACAAATAAGTGAGATCATTTGATATTTGTCTTTCTCTGCTTGACTTGTTTCACTTAGCATAATACTCTCCAGGTCCTTCCATGCTATCTCAAAGGATAAGAGATCTTTCTTTCTTACAGCTGCATAGTATTCCATTGTGTATATGTAACACAGCCTTTTAATCCACTCATCTACTGATGAACACTTGGGCTGTTTCCAGATCTTAGCTACAATAAATATTTTTATTGAGTACCTTCTGTGTGCTGAACATTGTAGACATAATAAGATAAATAAAAATTCTGTGTTTGGCCCTGGCCAGTTTGGCTTAGTGGCTGGAAGCGTTGACTGATCAAAGAGTTGCGGGTTCGATTCCGGCCAAGAGCATGTACCTCAGCTGCAATTCATCCCCAGCCCTGGTTGGGTCATTCGGGAGGCAACCAGTTGATGTATCTCTCTCACACTGATATTTCTCTCTCTCTCTCTCTCTCTCTCTCTCTCTCTCTCTCTCTCTCTCTCTCCTCTTTCCACTCCATCTAAAGATAAATGGAAAAATATCCTCAGATGAGGATTAAAAAGAAAAGAAAAAAGTCCTCCTGGGTCTTACAGAGGAGCTAAAATCCTGAGACTCATATGTGGCTTATCCTTCTCTCTCACCACTACACCCAGTCCATCACGAACACCTGTGAATTCCACCTCCATCCAGAGTAGCAGTCTGCACCCCTCATCCTCTGTTTCTCACCAGTGTCACTGTTCTAGATATTCTTAGAAATCCCCAGTTACATATACATACCTTATACAGAACCAGATTTAGAGGACTTTATCAAATGAGCCATGAATGTGCAGTGTGGAGGGAAATGAAGCATCTAATTTTAGCTAATTTGTTGACGTTATCTACATTTATGTCTATTCTTGATCGGCTCCTGCTTGAAGGTGTGAGGGAACTTTTCCAAGGATGCTATCAGATCCCACTTCCTTTGTGGAGTGACTAGGTTCTTCATCTACGCTTGTGGTCCATGAGCTTTCCCCGTCTGTTCTTACAACAAACTCCCTTTAATTGGAGTTGCTTGAATGGCTCTGTTCCTAGCCACCAAAAGATCCTTTAGTTAAAAAAAATATTTTTAATCCTCACAGGAGGATATTTTTCTATTTATCTTCAGATAGAGTGGGAGGGAGGGAGAGAGAGATATCGATTTGAGAGGGACACATTGACTGGTTGCCTCCCAAACAACCCTGACCAGGGCAGGGGATGAACTGCAACTGAGGCAAGTGTCACTTGGCTGGAATCAAACCCGCAACTCATTGGTCTGCAGGCCGACACTCTAACTGCTGAGCCAAACCAGCCAGGTCTATTTTAATATTTGAAGAGTGTATTCAACATCTAATGTGGGTACTGCATGGTACTGGATGTTTGGGGGTAACCATAACATCCTTTATCCAAAGTGCTTTCATAGTGTCCGTGCCCAGTTTAAAGAACAAGACATCTGTAATATGTTTTTATTACTGCTGTAACAAATTACCATAAATGTAATGGCTAAAAAAACACCCAGTTATTATCTCATGGTTCTGTAGACCAGAAGTCTTAAATTATGTCAAAAATTTAAAAAAAAATGTAAAGTACATGTAACAGTGAACTCCAATTAACATGATTTGTGTTTGTGTGTACACACACACACGCACACACACACACACACACTGCAGTAATGGGGAGGCCCAAATACAAATTACATGTGTATATATATATATGTGTGTGTGTATATACATACACATATACACATACACACTCACATTTCATCCTCACAATGACCTGATAAAATAGGTACTAATATCACCCAAATTTTATAGATGAGGAAACCGAAACACAGGAATATGAAATAGTTCTCCCAACGTCACACAACTTTCACTTATGGTACAGGGAATTTTACTGGTAACCTGCCTTCACTCATTACACACTGCCAGGTATCTCTTATATAAACAGAGCTATAATGTGCATACTGTTCCCATATTTTGTATTCTATTTGATATATATTTTATGTAATCTAGTTACTTTACTTTTATGTCCAAATAAAAATAATTGTCCTGAATAGGTGATCTTATAAATCTGGTACTTATGCACTTTGCTTTTCCTAAACTTGCTAGTCATTTTTCAAAGCTTTGGGTGCTGAGGTGTAATTTTCCACCCTGGGTCATGGAGATGAGTCCAAAGGAGGAAAGAGAACTGAAGAAGAGCTATCATGTTAGGGCAGAGTGACAATATTCTTAGGTCTCTCGGTTCCAAATATCTGATTTACTGTTTCACAAAGAAAGTAGTTGCTGTATAAACAGGAACTATCTGTGAACCATTTGCAACAGACAGGTAGTTTTCTTAATTTGTAATTTACTAGTTTCTTGTAATTATGTATGTAATCATGTAATGTAAACAAATACATAATTATATTTCTACAAAAAGAATAAGTAAGTGGTGCAGGAAAAGAAAAACATGAATTTGAAATATTATTTTCTGGTTTTAGCTTATAACTGATATAAATATAAATGGGCAAATACTTGTGAGTGTGTGAAGGTAAGTGTTTATTAACTCAAAAATATATTTTGCGCAAAGATTTTCTTTGTCATTTCCTATACTCTGTGAAAACAAATGGGACCATTTGTGTTTTCTATTTTCTGAGGCCAAGCTGAAAACAGAATCAAAATTTAGAATTTAGATTTAGTGATAGTAAAATAAAAATCTCTTGAGATTTAGAAATTATAAAGATGATGTTCCCACAAGGCCTCACAAGTTGTGAGACAATCTTCTATCTCACAATAAAATCTTTTTTTTTTTTTTTTGCCTGAGTATTCAAAAAGAAACCTTTCATCCCCAATTCTGGTTTTGTATAACTGTATAAGTAATGTTGATGATCATATTATAGGGACAGAGTTATGTGTGTGTGGAAGGTGGCAGTGATGGGGTGGCCCAAATAGAAATTATAAATGAGGGAAATAAAATTCTATTTTTTAGAGTTAAAGTACAAAAGCAATTTATACTAGTTTCAAGTAGGGATATGTCACTTAAAAAGAAAGACAGGTTTCTAGGACTGTAAGCAGAAGCTAAATTGAATTTATTTTTATAGCTAAAGAATGTATCTATCATGGGGAAAAAAGGAGAGACATCTGTAATACTTTCAACACACACAAAAAAATGTATGCATCAGAAGAGAAAGGGATAGGCCTTTTAAACAAAGAAAAAGGAAAATCCCTGAAGAAATTTTGGCTGTACTTATTCAACACTGCTCAGGAGAAGAAACTTGGAAACCTTCAGAAATCATGTTCCCAGTGGCAAATCTAACCCTATTTTGAAAGCAGGTGTATCAGGTCTCTTTCAACTAATCATTCGTTATTTGACTTAGTCCCTTTGTTCCATTTCCATGCCCACAATTCAACCTTGTGTTCATAATTTTTTTGTTTTTTTCTCTTGGAGGTATGCCCACTGAGAGAGAATATACTAGGCTTGTTAACTTGAGTAATCTGGCCTGTGTAACGGGTGTATTCTTATTATAAATGCAAACATTAACACTCAGCCTTTATGCACTAGCCTCTTTGAGCTTGGTTAATGTGAGCTTACTCTAAGCCTGTCTAAGCTAACCTTTAATAAGCCTTCAGAGGGTAGGAGGCAGACCCTACAGCCACTTTAGTAAAGTTATCAAGTAATGGCACAAATTACCACCATTTTTCTCCAAAAGATCTCTACATCATTGAGCACAGTTTTCTTTCAAAACATCATTTCAAGAATCCATTAAGGTATCATGAAATAATATTTATAGAAAGTTTTTCTCTCCTAGAAAAGAAAAAAAAAATCATAATATGTTAATTTACAGAATCAAATTAATAGCAACACATAATGTTCTATCTTGCAGATGCAATGACCTCTACTGATGAAAAGGAAAACCATATAACTAAAATGGCTCAAAAAATTGGATAAAGGTAAAATTGAAATATTCTAACTCTTGAAAATTATTATTTTAAAAACCTACAACAAAATCAATTGAGAAGCAAGTTTCAAAAACGAAATGTTTTGAAATGAACAGATGAGAAAGAGTAAAATCAAACTATTTTTGCTATGTAGAAAATTTAATTTAAAAATATATATTATAAATATCTCTAAGAATAATATCAAAATCTGAGACTTGTATAATAAATCATACTCTGTGTGAGACCCTACCATAGATTTATTCATTAGGAAAAAAGACATTTGTCAGAATCTTTCTTGAAAGTTCAATGGTAATATCAGGTAAAATGAAATAAATAATATGTTAACTAACATTTAAAATGAACGCTCCCTTTGTGTCTTAGAAACTTGGTCTTTCCAATAGTTCTTATTCACAGATGAGACACCTAGGACCAAAGAGGTTAAAGTAAGGTTTCCAGAGTTACAATGCCCAAAAGTGGTAGAACAGGGAATTCTATATCACCATTTTATTAATAAATGATTCAGTATGTTTTTATAAAAGATAGAAACTTTGTTTAAATATAGTTACAATTTCTTTACTATTGTCCATGATTCCTTAATATAATCAAATATCTAGTGTTCATATTTTCCTGCTTGACATATAAAGTAGGCTTATAGTTGTAGTACAAATAAATAATACAATAGTTAATAATAATACAAGAGTAAGCTTTGTGTTTCACATACAACTGCTGGTGGGAATGCAGACTGTTGCAGCCACTATGAAAAACAGTGTGGAGTTTCCTCAAAAAATTAAAAATGGAACTACCATTTGACCCCGTGATCCCACTTCTAGGAATATATTCTAAAAATTCTGAAACACCAACCAGAAAGAATATATGCACCCCTATGTTCATAGCAGTGTTATTTACAATAGCTAAGATCTGGAAACAACCCAAGTATCCATCAGTAGATGAGTGGATAAAAAAGCTGTGATACATTTACACAATGGAATACTATGTAGCTGTAAAAAAGAAGGATCATTACCCTTTGAGACAGCATGGATGGACCTGGAGATTATTATGCTAAGCAAAATAAGCCAGTCAGAGAAAGACAAATGTCACATGATCTCACTTATATGTGGAATCTAATAGAACCAGAGGAAACATGGAACAGACTGATGAATCTCAGAGGGAAGAGGGAGAGGGAAGAGATTAACTAAATAACTTATATGCATTGCCCTTGGACACAGACAGTAGGATGGTGAAGGACTGGGGCAGGAGCAGGTGGAGGGGGACAGTGGAGAAAAAAAAGGGGAGCATCTGTAATATTCTCAACAATAAAGATAATTTTAAAAAGTAAAATAAAAGATAGAAACTTTTTAAAAATATAATTACAATTCCTTTATCATTGTCCATGACTCCTTAATATTATTAAATATCTAGTGTTCATATTTCCCTGATTGCTGTATAAAGTAGCTTTACAGTTGTAATACAAATAAATAATACAATAGTTAATAAATAATAATACAAGAATAAACATGTTTTACGTACGGATAACTGTAAACCTACGTTTGCCAAACCCTGTATATAATTTACAGTTTTCTTGTTTGAATCAGGATCCTTGGAAAGTCTATATATTACAATTGATTGACATATGATTTAAGATTCTTTTAATCTAGCTTCCTACTCAGTCTCTTTTTATTCCTTCAAAATGATTTTTTTTTTAAGAAACCAAGTTGTCTTGTTGAGTTCCCTATATCCAGATTGGGCTGACTGCATTGCTATGGTGTAGTTAATATATTCCTCTGCCCTTAATTTCCATAAATTGGTAGTTAGGTCTACGCTTGATATGAATTTTTTGGCAAGACTTTTTTTTTTATCCTCACCCAAGGACATTTTTCGATATTTTGTTCAGATAGAGTGGGAGGGAGGGAGAGAGAGAGAGAGAGAGAAACATCGATGTGAAAGGGACACATTGAGTGGTTGCCACCCACACAACCCAACCAGGGCTGGGGACAAACTGCAACTGAGGTATGCGTCCTTAGCGGGAACCGAACCTGGGTCTCTCTAGACTGCAGGCCGACGCTCTAACCGCTGAGCAAGACCGGCCAGGGCTTGGCAAGATCTTTTTAAAAGGTAGTATTGTGTACTTTAATAACAAGGTAAATAATGTAGTTTCATGGCCTGTGACTTAGCAGCTATTGATAATCATTGCCTAGATCCATTTGCTTACTAAAAGTTGAAAAATGGTAAAATTGTAATTCTATTGTTCCTTTTTCATTTATTAGGTGGTATATTTTTACAAATCAAAGATTCCTCTGATCAATGTTTTTGGTCCAGTTTTTCCACTGAATGTCTCCCCATAACCTTAAGCATTCTTTACAAATACTGTTTTTAAAAGTTTTAGCATATTTTTTCTTAAGAATTTGCTATACTTGACATACGCATTCCTTAACTGCTGGACATTTAGACTATTTCTGATTTTTCACTGTATAAAAATTGATTGGATCAATATTCTTGTACATTTTTTATACATAAATCTTGTTTACATATCTGGTTATTTCTTTAGGATAGATTCCTAGCAGTGGAAGTCCAAGGCATAAACAGTTTTGTAGATTCTTACTCCATATTAAAAAGGGTCTTTCTGAAAAACACCAGTTTAAACCCTCCCCAGTGAGAGTGCCTGTTTTTTGTTTTGTTTTGTTTTGTTTTTTTATCCTCACCCAAGGATATTTTTCCATTTTTTGTACAGATAGAGTGGGAGGGCCCTGGCCGGTTTGGCTCAGCGGTTGGAGCG
Organism: Molossus molossus; assembly: GCF_014108415.1. Classification (NCBI taxonomy): domain Eukaryota; kingdom Metazoa; phylum Chordata; class Mammalia; order Chiroptera; family Molossidae; genus Molossus; species Molossus molossus. The sequence goes on from NW_023425349.1 coordinate 29,248,265, forward strand.
TCTGGCATGCGGTACAGACAGATAGAGTGGGAGGGAGAGACAGACAGAAACATCGACGTGAAGGGACACATCGAGTGGCTCCCATCCGCACGACCAACCAGGGCCAGGGACAAACTGCAACCGAAGTACGTGCCCTTAGCGGGAACCGAACCCGGGTCTCTCCAGACCGCAGGCCGACGCTCTAACCGCTGAGCCGAACTGGCCAGGGCAGAGAGTGCCTGTTTCTTTATATATCCTCACCATTCTCACACACTGTGTTTGCATTCCATGTTTTAGATTTAATATAAATTGTAACAACTAAATTAGGAATGCATCTACTATAAACACAGTAAGAAAATTCAAGGCACATCATTTTATTTTATAGAATGCATACAAGTAAGACAAAACAGTTGTTCGCACGTGAGAAAATTAAGAATTAATCTTAGCATTTCAAAACTGTGGAGAACTATTGAACTACTTGGTGGGCCTCATGTTTATTCACCTATTGTTTTCAGGAACTAAGGATAATTATAGAGTAGCTTGTGTGTGTGTGTAATTTATTTTTGAAGTATTTTTTTTTTTTTTTTATCCTCACCAGAGGACATTTTTCCATTTTTTGTTCAGATACAGTGGGAGGGAGAGAAAGGAAAAGAGAGAGAGAGAACATCAACGTGAAAGGGACACATAGAGTGGCCACCTCCCGCACAGCCCTGACCCAACCAGGGCCGGGGACAAACTGCAACCGAGGTACATGCCCTTAGCGGGAAAGGAACCTGGGTCTCTCTGGACCACAGGCTGACACTCTAACCATTGACAAAACTGGCCAGAGCTGAAGTAATATTTTTAAAAAGTAAATTTCTGATTATAAATGATCTTACTTTTAATTTGCATTTCTCTTTTTGTGAGTCAGGTTGAATATCTTTTATATAAGGGTGATTTGTATTTCTTTTTCTGCAACCTATCTGGAAATAAATATTAGTCTATCAAGTACTTGATCTTTTTTTCTTTGTTTATGGTTCTTTATATATTAGCAAAATTAATCATTTACCTGTGCTATAAGTTTGTTTTGTCTTTCAACCTTACTTTTTTTTTTTTGCAAAAGACTTCTAAAAGTGTTGGGAAAAGCCTGTAATCAAATTTTTAAAACATTTTTTATGGCATTTAAATCTTAAGTTCTAGTAGAAGTACGAAGTCATAAAATAAGTCACCTATTTTGTTTTCTGGGACATGTATGGATTTTTTAAAAAATGTGTCTTTTAATGTAATATGTAACGTATGGACCCAACTTTATCTTTTTCCAAATGGCTCCCTATTTGTGCAAACCATTGATCTTCATACCATTGATATGAAATGTTCTTTGTAATATACTAAATTCTTATATTTCTTTGGTTCTATTTCTAGACTTTTTGCTTTGTTTCATTGTTTTGTCTATTCATATGGCAAAACCACATTTTGAATTATTAAAGTTTTATATTATATTTTCATATCTAATAGGGCTGGTTTCCCCCTCCCATTCCTTTTCTTTTGCAAAATTGTCTTGGTTATTATTGCTTCTTTAACTATTTATATACAAATTTTAATTAGCTTATGTAGGTCTAAAAACAACCCATTGACATATTTATTTGGACCCCATTCAATTTACCAATTAATTTAGGAAGAATTGACATCTTTAGGATGTTGAGTACTTCGATCCAATTTCTTATTCAGTTATAGGAATTTTCTCTCTTGTAATTGGGGCCTCCTTTTCCATCTTATAGTCTAACTGGTTATTGTTTGTGTATGTGAAGTTCTTTGATTTCTGAATGTTAATTTCACATTGCCTTAACCTTTCTGAATTCTCCTATTGTTTGTAATAGCTTTTCAGTTGATATTATTTCAGGTATACAATTATACATGAAAATGAAGATAACTTTATTTCCTCATATCCAGTTTTTTATCTTTGACTGATTTTGTGGTGTAATGGTGGTTGTGTTCATGGCTCTTGGCTGGTCTCTCTTCTTGTCTTTTCCAGGCCTGGATAGGCAGCCTCTCTGGCCATCCATTTCAATCAATATTATCTTGATAAATTCCTTTTAATTTAAAGGCAGAACTGGTTTTCTGTTACTTTATCTAAGAAACCTAACTAAAAGTTTCATTTTGGCCCAGCCGGTGTGGCTCAGTGGTTGAGCATCGACCCATGCACCAAAAGGTTCGATTCCGGGTCAGGGCACATGCCCGGGTTGTGGGCCTGATCCCCAGTGGGTGGCATGCAGGAGGCAACCAATCAATATTCTCTCTCATTGATGTTTCTATCTCTCTCTCCCTCTTCTTCTCTCTCTCTACTATCAATAAAGAAAAAAAAATTTTTTTAAAGTTTAATTTTGTACAAATAGGGTCCAATGATATAATATCAATAGTCATATCTGTTATCATTTATTGAGGGCTTAATGGTGTTTAAGTCAGTGTGCCAAGTAATTTGCATAAATCATATGAAATTTGTCCCTAGTTATAGTACCAAATTTGAACACATCCTTTTCAGCTTTCTTCTTTTTTTTTTCCTTTATTGATTTTTGTGAGAGAGAGAAATAGAAACATCGATGAGAGAAAACATCAGTTGGCAGCCTCCTGCATGTCCCCCACTGGGGATTGGGCCCACAACCTGGCCATGTATCCTGACCGGGAATTGAACCAGCGACCCCTTGGTGCATGGGTCAATAGTCAACCACTGAGCCACTCTGGCAGGACTTTTCAGTTTTCTTTAAAGTGTCTTTGCTTTTTTGTGTTAGTAATAGCTCTGAAACATAAGAGCCAGTTTAATATGTTGATACTTTTATTATTTGCCTCGACATTATAAAATCAAGTTTATTGATTAACAGGGTATTGGGTGTTTGTTTGTTTGTTTGCTGCTGTTGTTGTTTTAGCAGTGATGCCCTATTTTTAAATAAAATGTTAACTGGAAGCCTAGTATAAAAACAGAGAAGTTGTAAAGGTTAGGTAGACAGTGTGATAGTAAGCTTCTTAACTTAGAATCTTGCTTCTTCTGAGCATAGACAAAAGGAAGAGAATGTTCAGATGGTGAAATATCGGTATTTCTTGTCACAGATCTTGATAGCTGTTATGGGTTGAACTGTGTTCCTCTCAAAAAACAGGTTTAAGTCCTAACACCTAATACCTCAGAAAGTGACCTTATTTTGAAATAAGGTCTTTATAGAGGTATTCAAGTAAAATTGAAGTCAATAGGGTGGGCCCTAATATTACTGATGTCCTCAATAAAAAGAGGAAGTTTGGACACATACTTGAAGAAGAGGCGTGAAGACACAGAGAAGGTCATCTACAAGCCAAGGAATGTCTAAGATTACCAGGAGCTGGGACAGAGGCATGGAACATATTCTCCCTCAGAGGTCTCATAAGGAACCAACCCTGCAGACACCTTGATTTCAGCTTCCAGAACTGAGAGCCAATAGATTTCTTCTGTTGTTTAAGGCACCTAGTTTGTGGTGCTTTGTTACCGTAGCCCCAGGAAACTAACATAGTGGTTGTATAGCCAATTGAACAGATTTTGGAGATGGAATATCTTACTGGTTCTAGAATGCACGTTCACTGTACATGTTTTTCTGGCATGGGTCAAGGACCTTGATTAGTTAGTTATATGCTTGTTATTTATCAAAGGTCTATTCTGGCTCAGCTAAGAAGACCATCCTTGTGATTTTTTTTTTTTCAATCCTCACCCGAGGACATTTTTGCATTTATCTTGAGATAGAGCGGGAGGGAGAGAGAGAGGAAGAGAGAGAGAGAGAGAAAAACATCGATGCAAGAAAGACATATAGACTGATTGCCACCTACACGATCTCAACAGGGGCTGGGGAGAAACTGCAACCAAGGTACGTGCCCTTAGTGGGAACCGAACCCAGGACTCTCTGGTCTGTGGGCCAACGCTTTAACCACTGAGCCAAACTGGCCAGGGCAATCCTTGTAATTATTGAGTTCATTACTTAGAGTTGGAAAAAGGACTATCTTTATGTACATACTTTTCATGTCTTAAAACAGAGGTTGTAAACTGGCAATCTGCTCTTAAGTATTTTGTTTGGTTCATACAGTGTTTTAAAATAGGACACAAAGGTATTTGTTTATCAATTTTTATTTTTTTATCCTCACTCAAGGACACCTTTTCATTTTTTATTCAGATAGTGCAGGAGGGAGAGAGAAAGAAACATTGAGTGAAAGAAACACATCAAGTGGCTGCCACCCGCACGACCCAACCAGGGCCGGGGACCAAATGCAATCAAGGTACGCGCCCTTAGCGGGAACTGAACCCGGATCTCTTAACCTCAGGCTAACGTTCTAACTGCTGAGCCAAACCGGCCAGGGCCGTTTATCAATTTTTTTTTTAAATCAGATTTTTTATAAACATTGTTGGGTTTCTGTTTTTTTTTTTAACTTGAAAATGTGATTTGCATTCCCTTATGACAACAGTTGGCTGTTGCTGAGGACCAGCTGCTCCTTTAGCCAGGTCATCATTACTCTGTCAGCTACATCACCACTAGGCCCATCTTCTTACAGGCAAAGAAGCCAGGGTCGCTGGAGCAGAGTGAAAAAGGAGATAGTGCTAGGAGGAGTGCTCAGAGGTTAAGGGGCATGTCAGAATATGGCAGACCTTGAGGCCATCATAAGGACCAGCTTTTTTTTTTGTCCTCACCTGAGGACATTTTTCCATTTTTTGTTCAGATAGAGCGGGAGGGAGAGAAAGGAAGAGAGGGAGAGAGAGGGAAACATCGACGTGAAAGGGACACATTGAGTGGCTGCCACCCGCAGGACCAACTAGGGCCGGGGACAAACTGCAGCCGAGGTACGTGCCCTTAGCGGGAACCGAACCCAGGTCTCTCTGGACCACAGACTGACACTCTAACCGCTGAGCCAAACCGGCCAGGTCAGGACCAGCTTTTACTGCAAATGACACAGAGAGCTATTCAGGGGCTTTGAGCCAAAGAGTGACTTGACCTGACTTAGATTTTTAAATCATCACACAGCCATTCCACTGGTATTAGATTTTAGGCAGACTCTAGGTTGAAATGATGGAAACTGGGAGACATGTTCAGAAGCTTTTTACAGGGATCATAAGATAGCTTGGATCAGCCAGGGAGGTGGTGTTAAGTGGGGTAAATCAGGATGTGTTTGAAGGTGAAGTCAACAGAATATCCTGATGGATTAAATATGAGAAGTGAAAGAAAGAAGCCAAGCCAAAAAAACCTAAAGGTTTTTGCTTGAGTGACTGGACGGATGGAGTTGCTATTTGAGATGAAGAAGCTGGAGGAAGTCCTGGTGGATTTGGCTCAGCGGTTAGAGCATCAGCTTGAGGACCAAAGGGTGGAGAGTTTCATTCCCGGTAAAGGGCACGTGCCTGGGTTGCAGGTTTGATCCCAGGCCCTGGTCAGGGCCCTGTGGTAGGTCACCAGTCGATGTGTCTCTCTCACATTGAAGTTTCTCTCTCTGTCTCTCCTTCCCTTCCTTCCACTCGATCTAAAAATCAATGGCAAAATATCCTCAGGTGAGGATTAACAAACAAACAAACAAATAAACAAAAAAGAAGCTAGAGGAAGAGTAGATTTCAGAGGGAAAATCAGGAGTTCCATTTTGAACATGTTGACCTTGAGACATATCCAAAGGAAATGTTGAATAGACTGCTAGATACAAGTCTGGAGTTCAGGGAACATGTCTGGATGGCAATAAACCTTTCATCTTCTGATTTAGTCTCATAACTTTTAATACCATATAATACTGATGACTTCCAAATGTTGATGGTGGATTCAAGCAGATTATGGTTGTATGGCTGTGTTGCTAGGAAAGAGAGAGGTGAGTATCTTGGTCTTGTCATTTTATCTCTGATCATAGGCATGGTCTTAGTTCCAGTGCTGGGGTTTCCAGCTATCTCAGACATCACTGCTCTGACTCCCCACCCGGTAAACTGAGGCTCATACCGTTCTCAACTTTTCTAAGTCTTCTATTTGGTAAGCTGTAAAGACAAATTTGAATCAAAGTCTAAAATTCATACCTGGGGCTCTTTCCTCCACACCACCTACCAATCTTTGGCAAGGGTATCTTTTAAAGACCCATTCTCTTTGTTTTCTCATGCCCTTCCTAGGCATTTTAATCTCTCCCTTAATTTCCCTGGCCCACCTAATATTTATTAGCAGGAATCTTAGTGCTGTGAAACTAAAATATTAGGGAAAATCCTTGACCAAGAAAGACTCCAGCTACTAGGTGCATTTTGCCCTCTGTCAAGTAATTCTTAATTGCTCCATCCAGGTTCAAGTCCCTAGGGACTGTATGGCCCTTGCAGTCCAAAACTTCTCCTTCTCAGTTCAATTCAATTTATATTCTTCTCCGAATGTGCCTGTAGGTCTGAAAAACCGTGGTCTAGCCTGCGGAGAAAAGGCAGCCGTCAACCAGCCGTAACCTGGACAACATACCCACGCAGGTCCAAGTTATGGGCCGGATCTAGGACCCAGCTCAGTCACCGGTGCTGCGCTCTCCTTCCCCTGCGTCCCGGAGCGCAGGGGGCTTCCGGCGCGGGCCCCCTCCTCCTGGGGGCGGGGCCAACAGCTCCCGCTCCCGCCTCCCCGGCTGCGCGCGGCTGCGGGTCGCAGTCACGTGAGCGCGGCGCGGCGGGGGAGGGGCCCTGATTTCCGGGCGGCGGAAGGAGACGCGGCCGCGTGAGGACTTGGGGATTTGAAAACACGCTCCGGGAACGAGAGGCTGAGGCCGGCGGCACGCGCTGTCGCTCCGTGGGCTTCTGCTCAGACGGTCTTTCTCTCTGCCTCTGCGCCCCGGTCCCCGCAGGACCCTCAGGTGAATGGCTGGCGCCCATCGGGCCAGGCCCTCCCGGGGCGCGGGACGGCGCGCGGGGCCCTAGCCCCCCGGTCGGCGGCCCAGGCGGGCAGGGCCGGCTGAGGCCGGTCTGCGCCCCCCGGAGGCCGGGCTGTGGCGCCCCTGCGGAGCTTGCCTGGGTGTGGAGCCGAACTGTGCGGAGGCGGGTGCCTACGGGCATTTGAAGCGCTTCAAGTGACTGGGCGGGTTCGCGCGGTTTGGGTCTGGGAGACTTTCAGGCCGGTGTGCGTTGCTTGGGCCCCACCCCCGGCCGTGGTCCTGACTGCGGCCCCCGATCGTTTCTCAAAACCCGTGGGGTCTTCTCTCCTGGGATGCGGGACCGAAGACGTGGGGTGGGGAAGAGCAGTCGTCTCCGAACCGACCCTCACCGCCCAGGTGTGGAGGGTTCAGCGCTATGTAACGAGCAGAACCGGGCCACCAGTTCTGTCGAGTTGCCCGTGTGGGTAATTTGCTTTAAGGGAAGTCTGGCATCTCCGGTTGGACCCCTCAGTAGAGTTTGGGGTAACTCGTGAGCGTAAAAGTGGTTTGGGGGGAACATTTCGGAGGCCGAGCGCAGTGTGCCTTTTCTTTAATATATTGGGGGGAAATAATTTGGAAATAGGGAGGGTAATGAAGTGGCAGACAGATTAGCTGGAGTTCGGTTTGGTAGGAACCCTCATACGCCAGGATCTCCCTTTTGTTGCATTTGGAAGACCTGCAGTCGGAGTATATTAAGTTGGAAAACTTTTGGGGCTCACCTACGTGAGAGCTCCGGTGATGGGAGCGTTCAGCCCGAGGCTGGAGTACCTGCCTTCTATTCCGTACTTACTAATGTAATATTGGCTTAGTCAAGACTGTTCGATTTGCTGTGCAATGAAAATTTTTATTTTCAGTGAAAATGACTGAAATTAGTCGTAGAACTTCAAGAGTTCCCAGTCTGAAAGTGTTCCCCGTGTACTATAAACATAATCTTCCTAGCCTTAAAAAAGTCAAGAAAAGGCGTTCAGCCCTCTTTAATTTTCCTAACTGAGGAAAAATAGTAGTGTGACAACTACAAAGTGATGGATAATATGGCATAAACTTGACAGCAGACGGTGTTGGTTACCTATGAGGTATTTAGTGGCTAAAGATAGCAGAGGATTAGAGGATTGGGAGGTGGAGGGTTAGTTAATTCATTCGAATTTTCTGGATGCCTTGTGCCATTGATTTTTATCTTTGGTACTAGTTAATAAATTGTAGGGAACGCTCACAAAGTGTACTTGCTTAATTAAGAAAAACCATTTTTACTTTTAAAAGAGGCCAGGTAAGTATTAGGGCCTTTTTTAAAAAAAAAGGTTTTGCCCACTTTTTTTAGACTAGAACAACTAGAGGTGTGGGTGGGTTGAAAACTTGGGAATGGGATAAGTGAAATAAGGTGAGCAATTTTGCTCATCAGTTTTCCAATGTTCACCTTAATTCCAGTATATATAATACAAAGCTGATTATGCAGAGCTGTCTTGTGTACGATTCCCCCTTCAACTTAATAAAGGACTGACGAACCTTTCTGAGCCACATCTTTAAAACAGGTTTAATTCCACTTTCCCTCACTTGGTTTCATAATGCATTTAATACTGTGCTTGGTATGTGCTAGTCCTGACACTTTAAGAAATTACATATATTTGTACTTACAGCTTATATGTTTATCATTGTGCCAGGCACAGTTATGAGTGTTTTACAGATAATGAGCTCATTTGCTCTTTATTCATCCTACCTCATAACAACTGTATGATGAAGTTTGTATTATTATTATTATTTTTTTATCCTCACCTGCGGACATTTTTTCCCCCCACTTTTGTTCATGTAGAGTGGGACGGAGAGAGAGAGAGAGAAAGAGAAACATCAACGTGAAAGGGGCACATCCAGTGGCTGTCTCCTGCACTACCCGAACCAGTGGTGCCAGGGTGAATTGCAACCGAGGTACAACGTGCCCTTGACTGGAATCGAACCCGCGACTCCTTGGTCCGTGGGCCGACGCTTTAACCACTGAACCAAACCGGCCAGGGTGAAGTTTGTATTATTGTTATCCCTATTTTGTAGATAAAAACTGAGGCACAGTGGTTAACTACAGCCAGAAAGTGGCAGTCTTTATAAGAACCTAATCAATCTGGCTCTAAAATCTGTCCTTAACCTATGTAGCTAAATCCTAGCCCATGGGTTATAGGTGATAGGTTTCTGGATTCCTGGAACTTGAGCTGCCTGGATGTGTACCAGCCATTTTATTACTCTCTCAGTGATGCAAACCTTCATTTTACTCAAATTTTTTGGACTTGGGTGTGTAGCATTAACATTTTTTTTTAAAAAAATAGCTGGGCATAGGATAATTATGATAGACCAGAAGAAGTTTTATTCATTTCAGGGGTACTGTTCCTGTGGGGTATACAGTGGGAGATAGAATTGATTTTTGCAGTGTGTGGAAAAGGCTTCAAGAAGAGCTGAACTGGTTCTAGGTACAGAAGACTATTTTTTAGATGGAAGTTACCTTTAGGAAGATAAAGCTGGAGAGGAAGTTAGGAAGGACCTGATATATCTAGCTAAGGAGTTCACTGTAAAGGGAGTAAAGGAGCCCCTGAAAGCTCCTGAGCCTTGATCAGATGTCAGATGTGTTTAGAAACAACATTATGGTGACTCTCTAGCAAATGGACTAAGGAATAGACGGTAGAGATAAGGCAAGAATACCTGTGTGAAAACTGTTGAACAGTCTAGGGTAGATATAGAACTTAAGAAGTGGCAGGGGAATGGGTAGGAGGCTCACATCAAAGATTTTGTGTGTGAGTAGTAAGATTTGGATATAAGTTGAAAGAATGTGGTGAAGAGGGGGAAGTGCAGGATGACATGGTTATGCCTGAGTTAATTATTATAATAGTGGTTTAATTGGTCTTGTTCCTTATCCCTCTGTTACACTTTATTTTCTTTTATACTGCTTTTCATCCTGTTTTTTGGATACTATTTATTTATGTCTAGTCTGAACTTTCCCTGGTGTTCAAAGTGCTGGTATCTTCATTTTTTGCCTTTACTGGGCTATCCCCTCCTCCTGATCTATACTGGTTTCCATGCTTATGAAATGCTTGTTAACTCTCCTTGCTGCATATTTGTATCTTACCCATTTATCAAGCATCGAACTTAGGTTCATGAAACTTTTCCTATTACAAGCTTCATTAAATAATAACATTGGTTTCCAAACTTAGCTTTGTTTTGCCAGAGGTTCCCAGTAGATACAAAATGTATCTTAGGAACTATGGGAACTGTGTGCTGTTTTCCAATCCACCCTCTCAGCCCTCACCACCCCCCTTTCCCAAATTTTTTTTCCAAAGGTTTCCATTTAGCACATTGCTTGACAAAAGGTTCCATGGCTAAAAAACCATGACAAATCAGTAGCGAGCCTGTTGCCTTCTTGTTAATGACTTCTTTTTACAAATCTCCTGGCTAAATTGATTTTTTTTTTTTTTTTGGTACTTTGTAAAGATATTTTCCATTTAATATCTTGATCCTTTGATATAATCACTGTTGACCTTGATTATCTTTGTAATAAATGGTAATGTAAATTTTGAAAAATACCTTCTTTATTCTTTTATAACTTATTTTGTCTTTATTCGTTGTTTGTAAATTAATTCTTTTCATTATAGCACTCAAGAATGACCAAAAAAAGAAAACGCCAAGATGATTTTCAAAAAGTAAAACTAAAAGTTGGTAAAAAGAAGCCCAAGTTACAAAACGCTACTGTTACAAACTTTAAAACAAAGACAATACATCTGCCTGAGCAACTCAAAGAGGATGGAACACTTCCAACAAACAATAGAAAACTTAACATAAAGGTAAACCTTACATAAATGTTATTTTGATAAAATTGGATTTTTAAAAAATCTTCTAGAATATTGTGTTTTTTGTGAAAAGTTGTTTTAACTCTTGGGGTTTATTAATGGCTGAAGTTTGGAGTTCATTTGTTACCCAAGTTGGATACTGCCACTGCAGTTTTCTCACTCACCTCCTCCGGAAAGACTTGCTCAACAAAATCCGCATGGATTTCTCCCTTGTATACTTAGTTGATTAATATGTCATCTGGAACTATTTTGTGATTAACTTTTTGATGTGTTTGATGTGTCAAGTTTTTGATGTTTCAATATTCAAACTTTTTATAGCATATTGAGATAAAATCCTGTCTTGTTCGTTTTTGAACTCTTATAGCACATAGCTTATAGGTTCATAGTAAATGTGTGAAGTTAATTGAAGTTTGAGCAATAGTTTTGCTTAAAAATTTAACAGCTTTATTGAAATGTAATTTACACATAATATAGTTCACACATTTAAAGTGGACAGTTCAGTGGTTTTTAAAATATTTACAGTTAGCCTGGCTGGTGTGGCTCACTGGTTGAGCACCAACCCAGGCACCAAGAGGTCACCAGTTTAACACATGTGCCTCCCGGTCAGGGCACATACCCAAGTTATGGGCCTGATCCCCAATTAGGGGCATGCAGGAGGCTGCCAGTCTATGTTCTTTCTCATCTATGTTTCCATCTCTCTCTTTCTCCCTCTCCCTTCCTCTCTTTATGGAATCAGTAAAGAAAAAAATATTTTAGCCCTGGCCAGTTTGGCTCAGACGTTAGAGCGTCGGCCTGTGGATCAGAGAGTCCCGGGTTCGGTTCCCACTAAGGGCATGTACCTCAGTTGCTGTTTGTCCCTGGCTCCAGTTGGGAGTGGGTGCCAGCCACTTGATGTGTCTCTCTCACATCGATGTTTCTCTCTCGCTCTATCTGAAGATGAATGCAAAAGTGTCCTCTAGTGAGGTTAAAAAAAAAAAGAAAAAATATTTTAAAAAGATAATAATAAAATAAAATATTTACAGTTAGGCTATCACTATAATCTGATTTTAGAACATTTTTTATCACTTCAGGGAAAAATGCTATGAAGTCACTCTTGATTCCTTCATCCCAATCCTAGGCAACCACTTACCTACTTTCTATTTGCATAAATTTGCTGCTTCTGGATGTTTTATAGAAATGGAATCATACAATACCAGGTCTCTCGTTACTGGTCTTCTTACTATTTTATGGTTGATGGACATTTGATGGCTCCCATTTTTTAGTCTTATGAATAATGCTGTTACGAATATTTGTGAACAAGTCTTTGTGAGGATATATGTTTTCTAGTTTTACTTTTAAGCTCCAAAGGTTAAATAATACCAAAAAGATGTTTGAAGTCGTGTGTGTTTTTTTTACAGATTATGTAAATTATCCCACAAAGAAAATTGTCAAATGTTAAACTCAGAGTAACATACATATACAAAAAACCATTTACAATAGATAGAAAGGGCCTGTTAATTTAAGAGTATATAAATGCCCACACCATATGTGTAGTACATAGTAGGTCTTTAAATAGTGGTGATGATCGCTGCCACTTTAAATCACTTTAAATGATAGTGTGCCTAAGCCTGCATGCAGGTTATTTTCAAAAGGAAAATTCTAACCAAAAATTATGTAATATTTTTATTAAACTAAAACTATTTTAAAGATAAAACTATGTGCCCTGGCCAGTTTGGTTCAGTGGTTAGAGTGTTGGCCTGCGGACCAAAGAGTCGTGGGTTTGATTTCAGTCAAGGACATGTACCTTGGTTGCGGTTTGTCCCTGGCCCTGGTCGGGGTCATGCGAGAGGCAACCAGTCGATGTGTCTTTTTCACATCAATGTTTCTTTCTCACTCCCTTCCTCCCACTCTGTCTGAAGATAAATAGAAAAATGTCCTTGGGTGAGGATTAAAAAAAAAGATAAAAATATGTTTCTGATCTTAATAAAAGCTAAGCGTTATTTATAAATACTTGTTAAAGCAGTTTCCCCAAGAAATGTCAGTGTATTGGTATAGTTTTAGTTAACATGTTTATGTGAAAATGATGTAATGCGTGTATAGTATATGTGTATAGTATACCTAAAACCTCTATTTTTATTTCTGTTTATAGGATTTGCTCTCACAGATGCATCACTACAATGCTGGGGTTAAACAAAGTGCTCTTCTTGGACTTAAAGACCTTTTGTCTCAATACCCATTTATAATTGATGCACACCTTTCAAACATATTAAGTGAAGTGACTGCTGTGTTTACAGATAAAGATGCTAATGTACGATTAGCAGCAGTTCAACTTCTTCAATTCCTGGCCCCCAAAATACGAGCTGAACAAATTTCTCCATTTTTTCCTTTGGTAAGTGCCCATCTCTCTAGTGCCATGACTCACATTACTGAAGGAATTCAGGAGGACTCTTTAAAAGTTTTGGACATTCTGCTGGAAGAGTACCCAGCTCTAATTACTGGCCGTAGCAGTATATTGCTTAAGAATTTTGTAGAACTTATTTCTCATCAGCAGCTGTCCAAAGGATTGGTAAATAGAGACAGACCCCAGTCCTGGATACTTTCTGTAAACCCTAATCGGAGACTCACTTCTCAGCAGTGGAGGCTGAAAGTCTTAGTGAGACTCAGTAAATTCCTTCAGGCCTTGGCAGATGGATCCAGTAGGTTGAGAGAAAGTGAAGGACTTCAGGAACAAAAAGAAAATCCCCATGCCACTAGCAACTCCATTTTTATCAACTGGAAGGAACATGCCAACGACCAGCAACACATCCAGGTTTATGAAAATGGGGGTTCACAGCCAAATGTCAGTTCACAGTTCAGGCTACGGTAAGAAGGATTTCAGTTATGTCCAACCTCAGTTTTCCTATATTGAATTATAACTGCTGACCATTGATGGCTAATGGTGGGAAGACATGCAGTTGTCTTTCATAGTTTCCATATAGTTATTCATGACTTGGTTTTATTTACTGATGGGAGGAGTCATTTGAAAGTATTAATTTATTCATTTCTAGCAAAGCCTAATGAGAAGTAAAACTTGATAGCTTCTTGGCTTTGTCATCTTAGAATTTTATTTTTCTTACTAGTCTTGATCAATGTAATTATCAATTCATAGTTCTTCATTTTACTGGCACTTTGTATGTAAGATTTACATTAAGCAAGAAATAATATTTTTTAATTGTTTTTAAATTGTTTTTTCATTCTTACCCTTTATTAGGAACCTGGTTGGAGGACTAGGCAGTGTGGATGAAGGCTTGTCATCTACTGAAAACTTAAAAGGATTTATTGAGATAATAATTCCATTGCTAATCGAGTGCTGGATTGAAGCTGTGCCTCCACAACTAGCTACTTCTGTTGGAAATGGTGTAGAACGAGAACCACTGCAGGTTATGCAGCAAGTTCTTAATATTATTTCCCTTCTGTGGAAACTTTCTAAACAACATGATGAAAACCACAAATTGGTGAGAATGAATGGGTTCTTTATTTTCTTAGTAATACCTTTTATCATAAATGGGCAGATTAGATATTAGTATATTACCACTAATTGGTTATTCATTTTCTTCCTTTTTTTTCTTTATTGATTTTAGAGAGAGAAGAAGGGAGGGGGGGGGAGAGAGAGAGAACATCGATTGGGTGCCTCCTGCATGCCCGCCACTTGGGATTTGGCCCACAATCTGAGCATGTGCCCTGACTGGAAATCGAACTGGTGACCTCTTGGTGCATGGGTTGACACTCAACCACTGAGTCACACCAGACTGGCAATTCTTTTTTCTTTTTTAATCCTCACCTGAGGGTATGTTTATTGATTTTAGAGAGAAAAGGGGGACAGGGGGAGGGGAAGAGAGAGAGAAAGAGAAAGAGAAACGTCGATTGGTTGCTTCCCATACGCACCCTGATCCTGACCGGGGAATCAAATCTACAACCTAGGTATGTGTCCTGACCAGGAATTGAACCTACAGCTTTTTGGTGTGTGGACCAATGCTTCAACTAACTGAGCCAAGGCAGTTAGGCATTTCCAAAAAATTCTCAGGGTTTAATTGTAAGCTTGTTTCTTACTTTTGCCCCAAACTACAAACTAAAATAGTTTTGTTTAAGTATTATCTGAATACTAAAAAATTTTTAAGTGAAATGCATAACTTTTTTTTTAAGAATATGTTTTTATTGATTTTTTTAGAGAGAGAGGTGGGGGAGAGAGAGATGGAAACATCAATATGTGAGAAACATCTATCAGCTGCCTCTCACGTGCCCTCTACTGGGGATCAAGCCTGCAACCCAGGCCTGTGCTCTGTCTGGGAATCGAACCAGGACCTCTTAGTCTATGGGATGACACTCAGTCCACTGAGCCACACTGGCCAGGCAGTGAAATGCATACTTTTTTGTGTTTTATTTTTTTCTGTAAGAGGGCAAGGGGAAATGCGTAACTTTTAATGTGCTTATTTTCATTTGACTTTATTAACTATAATTCACGGTAGGATTACAGTTTACTATTTATGGCAGATTGATTAGGAACATTATAGTATGTGGAGGCCACTTTTAGGATTAAAAAAAGTTGTCTCTTAAGTGGTCTCTTCTGGTTTATGCCACATTGCCAAGTTTAGTAGAAGTGGACTAAACTGAAGATCTCATAACCAATCCTGAGTTACTGGTTTTTTTTTTTTAAATCCTCACCCAAGGATATTTTTCAGTTGATTTTTAGATAGAGTGGGAAGGAGGAAGGAGGGTGGGGGGAGAGAGAGAGAGAAAGAGAGAGAAACATCTATGTGAGAGACGCACTTTGATTGATTGCCTCACACATGGCCCGATGGGAGGCAGAATTGAACCTGCAGCTGAGGTCCATCTTGACTCCTTGGTCTGCTGGGTAACACGAAGCCCAAATAAGCTAGGGCCTGAGTTGTTTTTTTATACTACTATGGTTTAGAGAGGAAGTTACACATGAACTTGGCTGAGTGAATG
Source organism: Molossus molossus (assembly GCF_014108415.1). Taxonomy (NCBI): domain Eukaryota; kingdom Metazoa; phylum Chordata; class Mammalia; order Chiroptera; family Molossidae; genus Molossus; species Molossus molossus. Next base: position 29,263,909 of record NW_023425349.1, read on the forward strand.
CTCTTTTTATCTTGATAAAGGATGTAAGATCAGAAAACATTTCTAAAAGTTACCTTTACTGTACTTGTAGGTGTAGTGTGAGTTAAGTTAACCTAAGTGAATTCCAAGTTAGGTAGCAGTTTCTTACTAGAAAGCTAAAGATGTTTCTTAATGAGTAAAATTTTAACCTACTGTTTAGGAGAATTGAATTATGGAAGCTTTCTGAAAGTATGTTCTGGTGAATGCAATATATACTGCATGGTGCAAGTACGGCAGAACAAGCCCTGAGATGTATTGGTGGATAAATTAATATGGTAGCACACTTTAAAAGGGCAGCTGCAAGAACAATACTTGAAAGTTTGAACCATTGGCTTATAGAATTACTGCAAGGACTTTTGACTAGGTGTGAAACCTTGAAGTTGCCTATGTACATATAAAGCTGACAATGCAATTTTTTGTTTTTGTTTAATTCTTTTTATTTCAAGCTGTAGTTTAAAATGAGTTAGTATGCCACATAAAATAAGACTAAGGATAGATTTAAAATAGTATTTGATAATCTTGATAAACATTATATAAGTATACTGCAGTGTGTATTTCTTTTAAGAGCTTGCTCAATTACCCCGTCATCTGTAGAGATTTGAAGAATTGCTTTTTCAAATAGGATGGCATTTTGATTATAGTTTTGAGCCTGCCATATGATTCCTTGTATACATTGGCAAGAAATAGATCATGATTAGGGTATAGTGTATGATTTTATGAAAGTATGATTTTATGAAAGCAAACCTTGCTGTCCTTTATGGTAGTCAATCTGTGATGTAGGCTAGTGACAATAATAATGCATATAGCTTCTTAGAAAAGTATACATTACAGTGTTGAACGGATCTGTTTTCATCTGAAAGGCTAAGATAAAAATAAAAAGTTATGATATTCAACTGGACCTAGTCTTTCCTTCATTTTTAGAAAGCTGAGAAATAAAAATTCCAGACATTTTGGTGTTTGGTTAAATATGGGCACTGATTAACTTTTGTTGTTGTTTAATAATAGTATTTTTAATCAGACAGTCTTGTAGGACCAAATGCAAATTCATTAATTATGCTAGTTTTGTATTATCTATCATTCAGATAACACTGACAGAGGATCTAAACACTGCCTTAATTTTATGGATTTTTGTTGTTGTTAACCCTCACCTGAGGATATTTTTCCACTGATTTTTTTTAGATAAAGAGGGAGGGAGGGAGGGAGAGACAGAGAGAGAGAGAAATATCAGTGTGGAAGAGACACATGGATTGGTTACTTCCCTTAGTACTCCCACTGGGGCTGGGTATCAAACCTGCAACCCATGTATGTGCCCTTGACTAGGGATCAAACCCAGACCTTTCGGTCCACAGGCTGACACTCAACCAAACCGGCCAGGGCAATTTTATGGATATTTAAAGTATGCTTACGAACTATCCTGTGCTATTATAACATGACTACTTATTAGCAGTTCATTAACACAGGATTCTAAATTCAGAAGACTGTTTTCCATAGTAAATTGGAATACTCTCTATATAAAATTGAAATAAATGAGGAGGGATTAATTTAAATAGGAGTGGTATTTAAAAGCATCCACTGGTAGAATACTCTAATTTACTTTGGCAAATTTTTATGTTTACTTTTTAATAATTAGATCCATTATCTTAGAGACAAAAGGATAAACACCTATGGTACTTGTATAAGGAGACATTAAAATGCATTTTAGTTTATTTTTTGTTACTTTTCCTACTGTTAGTTCCCCTCTCTCATTTACCTTCAGTTATAGCTTACTAGTTAAGATACTGGGTGACCTGCCCTGGTTGGTTTGGCTCAGCGGTTAGAGCCTTGTCCCGAGGACCAGTGAGTCGTGGGTTTGATTCTGGTCAAGGGCACGTACCTCAGTTGTGGTTCATCCTCAGCCCTGGATGGGGTCATGTGGGAGGCAACCAGTCGATGTGTCCCTCTCACATTGATGTTCCTCCCTCTCTCTCTCTCTCTTTTTCTCTCCTTCCCTCTTTATCTGAAGATAGAAAAGTATCCTCGGGTGAAGATTTAAAAAAAAAAAAGATACTGGGTGACCTGTAACTGCTGAAACTTGAGGAAGAATGAAATGGCATTCCTTGGCCTTGAACTCAAATCATGTACCACAGGCTGAATTGTGGCTTTTTCCTCAGAAAATGTAAAGGTTTTCTGTTGATAAATTGGAATCCTAATGCAAGGTGCAATAATATAATCACTGCCTCCTTACTTTTGGGGTTTGCTAAATGCATTTAGTAGTTGTTAGTATTTGCTGCACAATTGAGAAGTTTCATTTTTATCCAAGTAGAATTTTTTAAAAACCTTTTTAGAAATTTGAAATCTGTGATTTTTGCTTTGAAAAGAAATCTCAAGGTACATTAAATCTTATTTGCATTGGCTGAGTACTCAGATCCTTCCGAGGTGGTTTATTTCTAATACACTATGTGCGTCTTTGAAGTATAGCTTGTTTGAAAAATGAAATACAATTTAAGTAATTTTTAATTTACTTTGGTTTTTGGTGTCCTGTATTAATAGCCTTAGGGTATGTATTATAATTACATACTATAGAAATTTTGTTGTATCTTAGTTTTGTATTTTAATGCTTACTACTTTTTGTCTCTCTTTCTCATTGCTATTGTCTTTTTCCCATGAGGATTAGAATTTGTGAAGAATAGTCAGGTGCAGTCATTTATCAAAGATTTATTGAGTTGCTATAAATGTGGCTGTTTAAATTAATTAAAATTCAAGTCCTCAATCACACTAATCACATTTCATGTGTTCAGTAGTTACATGTGGCCAGTGGCTACTATATTGACAACATAGATAAGAACAATTCCATCATTGCAGAAAGGTCTGTTGAATAGCACTGCTCTACAGTGTGCTAGTCTGGACTCTGAGAGTACAGAGATAAACATGTCTGGCAAGGTGCTTGCTTTCACAGTTCTTACCTTTTGGTGGGGTTGATGGGTGGTAAACAGATATATAATACCAGTACTAGGAAGAAAGATGAAAGTAAAGCAGGGGAGAGACTGTGCTAGAACAGTGAGGGGCAGCTATTTATTGTTTTTGGGTTTTTTTTTATCCTCACCTGAGGACATTTTTCCATTTTTTGTTCAGATAGAGTGGGAGGGAGAGAGAGGAACAGAGAGAGAGAGAGAGAAACATCGATGTGAAAGGAACACATCGAATGGCTGCCACCCGCACAACCGACCAGGGCCGGGGACAAACTGCAACCGAGGTACTCGCCCTTAGCGGGAACCGAACCCAGGTCTCTCAGGACCGCAGGCCAATGCTCTAACCGCTGAACCAAACCGGCCAGGGCGAGGGGTAGCTATTTAGAATAGGGAGTCAGGAAATGCTATCATGACATTTGATGCCACTGAATGAAGTAAAGGAGCAAGTCTGGCGAAGGCCTGTGGGAAAAACCTTCTAAGCATATGGAACAGCAAGTATAAAGGCCCTGAAGTAAGAACATGTTTGACATATTTGAGGAATGGCAGGAAGGGCTGTGCATGTGAGGTACTGGGAGAGTGGTAGAAGATGAGGGAGAAAAAGTAACAATGGCTAGATCCTGTGGGGCCCTGTGTTCCACGGAGTTTGTATTTTAACCTGAGTGGTGAAAAGACATTGGAGGGTTTTGAGTGGAGGAGTGGTATGATCTGAATTATGTTTGTTTAATATGTTGAATTTACACATAGAACACTAATGAACTCACATGTGCTCACCATCCAGCTCTAGCAAAATTATGGAGCCCAAACTCAGACCATCCGTCCCATGGATGAACAGTCCTGGCTCTATCTACACACCTATCCCCTTTCTGTATTACTATTTTAGAGAGTGATTTATGTTTTATAAGATCACCCTGGCTACTTTGTAGAGAATTGACTTACATGGAACTAAACAAGAAATGCAGGGAGAATTAGGATGCTATTGTAGTAATCTAGGTAAGAGATCTTGTAATCTAGGTAAGTGTCTTGGAATAGCATGGTACCTAGTGCTTGAAGTGATGAGAAGTAACGGGATTCTGGTAAAGCCAGCAGAACTGCTGGTGTGCATAGTGGAAAGAAGACCAAGGATGATGCATGTATTATGGTTCAAATGATGGTGTGGCTACTAGAGAGCAGGGGAAGACTTCAGTTTATTCATGTTAAATTTAAGATGCCTTTTAGAAGTCCAAGAGGAGATGTTGAGACTACATTTATAGGTCAGGAAGAGGAGAAGAATCTAGTAAAGGATACTAAGGAGCTATTTTGGCACCTCAAGTCTCACCCAAGAAACCTCTCAGTCTGGCAAAATGGTATGATTGATCCTCTGGATAGGAGGAAATAAGAGTGTAGTAATCTGGCCCTGGCCGGTTTGGCTCAGCGGTTAGAGCGTCGGCCTGCGGTCCTGAGAGACCCGGGTTCGGTTCCCGCTAAGGGCACGGACCTCGGTTGCAGTTTGTCCCCGGCCCTGGTCGGTTGTGCGGGTGGCAGCCACTCGATGTGTCCCTTCACATCGATGTTTCTCTCTCTCTCTGTTCCTCTCTCTCCCTCCCACTCTACCTGAACAAAAAATGGAAAAATGTCCTCGGGTGAGGATAAAAAAAAAAAAAAAGAGTGTAGTAATCTGGAATTGGACAGTGTTTCAAGTGGGAGAGAATGATACATTCATAAATACTGTTGAAGAATTTTAGAGGAATGCATTGCTGTATGAAAGTGTTGAATACCTTTAATGGGAAATAATGAAATGGCTGGGGAATAGTGTTATAGTATAAATAGAACACTAGGTTGTATATTTTGTATTAGTGGTTCAAGTTTAGGGTTTTCTTCAGTTTTTAAACTCTCCATTTTTCTCCTCTTAAACAGTAGATAAAATGCAAGTGAAAATAACTATTAAGCACCAAAAAGATCTGTGGGTGAAGTTTGGTCACCCTAACAGTTTATTCTGATTTTTAAATTTATTTACATATTATATCATGAACAGAGGGGTATTATAATGGTAAATTTATAGTTAAATGTTGACAAGTTGTCAAGTTTCTGCTTACAATTTTATTGGTTATTTTAAATTATTGTTTCTAGTAGGTTTTCTAATCTTTGTTTATTTTAATAGGAGTCGTGGCTTCGAAAGAATTATCTTACAGATTTCAAACATCATTTTATGAGCCATTTTCCATATGCCTTAAAAGAAATAACCAAGCACAGAAGGAAAGAGACAAATAAAAGGTATTGTGATTCTTTGCCCCTGTACAGACTTGAAAAGTTGTTTAACCTGAAATCATTAGAAAATAATTAGCCTTAAATGTGAAATTTCTACACTGTGAGTTGTTTGTATCTAGATTTTATGAAATAAAAATAACAGTAGTTTGGCTGACCTTTGATTTAAGTCTTAGCACCCAAGTTTTTTTTATTTTTATTTTTTAAATCTGTGAAGTGAATGTTTTGTGCTAACCAAGGTTAAGTATCAAATGATGTAAATATGAATTTAATAAAATTAGCTGAGGTGGGTGGTTTATTTGGGAGAGGCACAATGTAATTGTCTCTAAGCAAGAGAGTACCTTAAAGGTCATGAAGTTCTCTCATTTATACATGAGGAAACTTCTAATGAAACTAATATTAGTATTAGTATGTTGTCAGTAATAGTAGCCTGATGGAAGAGTGATAATTGGAGAAAAATTGTTTTTCCCTGAAATAAACAGAAAGTGTTATAGATGAGAAGATGGAGCTTAAAAAAATGTAAGTCTCAAAACTGTTTAAAATGTTTACTTCAAGTGAGAGCAGATAAATGTATAAACAAGTTAGTAAAATTTGACAAGCTAGAACACGAAAAGTGCAGTTCCCTCAAATGAGCAAACACTTGAAGGGATCTTGAAGTCTGTCAAAAACTTCCTAAATTTATCAATGGGAAGAAACTACCTGGAGAATCTGTGAGGCTCTATGAGCAGGGTTCAAAGGATATGCTCAGAAGTGATAAGCCTATTGCAGGCAGATGAGCTTTTCGATTGTTCACCAAGTATTTATTTTGGTTGCTTACTATAAACAAAGTATCATAATAGAGTTAATCGGATGTCTTGTGGTGTGCTCCTTGTTCCCTAAGTGATTTCATAAAATTGGTCAAAGAGTGTATCAGTGTCTAGTCAGGAGACAGAAACCACACCAGTGATTTTAACAGAATTTAATATAAAAATTCTTGACTAAGTATTAAAGAACTGAAAAGACAAAAGGGAACAGTAAGATATTATGAAGATAGCAACTGCAGGAGGCAGCTATTATCTCAAGGACTGGGAGAACAAAAGAGGGGAAGAAGCTTGGAGGAAAGGCTATATGGAGCCAAAACTCAGACCTCTGGGAAGGGGTTGGTGCTCAGCTAGTGCTAGTGTCTTTGAGCTCAGAAGAGGGGCCCTTATAGGGCTGGGCTCCAGAACTCTGCAAAGGCGGTGCTGGCTGCTGGTGCTGGTGTTTCTTAGGGGCATAATGATACTGGTTCTGTGTCAAAAAACTTGCCAACTGGAATCAACTGTGGCTATTAGAATGAACTGCTGCTGAGTTGTTGGGTTGCACGGGCAGCAAAAGGAAGCAAAAACAAGACTAGGAAGCAGATAGAAAAGACACTATTCCTTCTTCCTCCATTGCTTTAAAATCTTTTTCTAATACCCCTTTATTGGCAGAGCCTAACAAGAAACCAGCTGTAAAGGAAAAAAATAAGGCTCTGAAGGTCCCAGCCCCAGGATCACAAAGTGGATTATAGAAGGATAGGTTTGAAGCTGAAAAACAATAGCTCAAAAACTGGCAGGAGGAAAAGTGAATTTACATATGTAACTAACATAAGTGTCATTGGAACTATAGTTATATTGAAGAGTAATATTTGGGCATGAATATGATTTTAGCAGGCAGAAATGGAGCAAGGGATGAGAGATTATACTACCTGGAGGTGATAGCATACACGAAAGCTATGTAGGTTTAGTAGGGGAGAGTATGGGACAGATCTCTTGTCAAATCTGGTTTCTGCTATTCACCAGCCTTGATGCTGAAAGTCATTTCTTGTCTCTGGAGTTCATTGATCTTTCAGCCTTGATCCGTTTGGCATTGAAGAACTTTGGTTGGGTCAAAAACTATGTTTTAGGAAGATTAATTTAGAGTATCGATTTTCAACCTTTTTCATTTCAAAATTCCATGGCCAGTCTGGCAAAAAGAAGTATAATTTTGATTCAGTCACACCAGATAACTATTGTGTTGGCTATTGTCATTTTTTTATTTAACAATCTAAGGGAGATGAAATCAGTGCCCCTAACTAAATATTCAGGTATTGCATGTTTTAAAAATTCTTGAGTTGTAGCGAACAGAGAGTCAAATAGGAAGATAATTTATTAAGCAAGATGTTAGGTTCCCCTCATATAGTTTTCATACTGTAGCAAAAAATTTTAATCCGGTCCATGGATAAAGTTTTGAACTCTTGAATAGAATAGTATGTAGGTTTTTTGTTTTGTTTTTATCTTCACCCGAGGACATTTTTCTATTTTTTTGATCAGATAGAGTGGGAGGGAAAGAGAGAGAGAGAGAAAAACATCGACGTGAAAGGGACACATTGAATGGCTGCCACCCACACGACCAACCAGGGCTGGGGACAAACTGCAACCGAGGTATGCACCCTTAGTGGGAACTGAACCCAGGTCTCTCTGGACCGCAGGCTGACGCTCCAACCACTGAGCCAAACCGGCCATGGCGGTTTTTTGTTTTTGATAAGAGGTTTCATATGTAATTTTCATCAAAATGGCGGGAGGTAACCAATTGATGTCTCTCTCTCACATTGATGTCCTCCCCCATCTATTTAAAGATAAATGGAAAGAATATTCTCGGTTGAGGATTTAAAAAAAAATTTCATCAATGAAATTACATCATGGTTAAGATGTTTGGAATTTAGTACACTATTAAATATAAGTAAATTATCCAAGAGTATATGAGTGTGCTGTTATTATTCAGCAAATTTATTGGACACTTAATATGTGCAAGGCACTTAATAAACTTTGTGCTGAGCATTTAGTAGTAAAGGAGATAGATAGAGTACCAGTTCTCATGGAGTGCAATCTAATGACGGAAACATTTATTTCTGTGATTCTATAATCAGTGAGTATATAATAAGGAGCTGGTCCTGATATTCATGAGGGGAGTAGAGTTCTAGGGAAGGCTGCCCTGATGAAATGATTTGTGTCAAGATACAAAAGGGGAAAAGCGAGTTAATGAAGATGCTGAAATGGTGAAATTGTGGAATTTTTAGTGAAAATGGATTGGCAGTATAACTAACTTACTCTTCATCAGGTTCCTATGTGAATCATTTTAGGGACTATAGGCTGTTCTTTTACTTCATAAGGAAGTACATTAAATACTTAGCAGATATCCTGTGGAGGGCAACACAAGTCAAAGGTAGGGAAGCCAATAATGGTCTAGGCCCGTGGTCTTCACACTATGTTCACCCAGTTAATTTTTGACATTTTGACCTAATTAATGTCTAAATTTTTTTTATTATTATTATTTTAGAGAGAGGGGAAGGGAGAGGGAGAGAAGTGGAAACATCGATGAGAGAGAACATCGATTGGCCACCTCCTGCGTGCCCTCCACTGGGGATTTGGCCTACAGCCTGGGCATGTGCCCTGACTGGGAATCGATGTCTTGGTACATCGGTTGATGCTCGACCACTGAGCCACACCAGCTGGGCCCATTTTTAAGTGTACAGTTCAGTGATATTCAATACATTGTTGCACAGCCATCACTACCATCCATTTCCAGAACTTTTGCATCTTCCAAAACTGTGAAACTCTATGCTCATTAAACAAGAACCCCCCAGTCCCTGGGAACCACTGTTCTACTTTCTGTATCTATTAATTTAACTATTCTAGGTACCTCACATAAGGAGAATCATACAATATTTGTCCTTTTTGTCTGGCTTAGTTTCACGTAGCATAATGTCTTCAGTGTTCTTCCATGTTGTACTATATACCAATATTTCTTTTTTTAATAGACTATTTTTAAGAGCAGTTTTAGAGTCATAGTCATATCGAACAGAGTTCCCATATACTCCTGCTCCCACAAATGTACAGCCTTCCTCACTGTCAGCAAATCATGTCAGAGTTATACATTTGTTACATTGACACATCTTTGTCACCCAGAGTCCATAGTTTACATTAGGGTTTACTCTTGGTGTGCATTCTGTGAGTTTTGACATGTATGTAATATTATGTACCCACCATGATAGTGTCATACAGGATAGTTTCACTGTCCTAAAACTATCCTGTATGATACTGTCATACAGTTTACTATAGTTAGCTTTACTCTTCATCATTTATCTAAGACAACAGTTTTCAAAGTGTAGTATATGACCACTCCCAGACTACAAGATCAGAACTATTTTCACATTTTAGTTTTGTTCTCCTTTTCACCCCATTGACACCCTCCTCCCCACTCCTGTTCCTCCCTTCACAGTAATTTATTTTTGTGTTTTCAGTTATATTAAGACAGTATTTGCTTTTTTTTTTTTTTAATCTTCACTTGAGGACATTTTTGCATTTATCTTCAGATAGAGTGAGAGGAAGAGAGAGAGAGAAACATCGACGTGAGAGAGACACATTGATTGATTGCCACCTGCACAGCCCCAACTGGGGTCGGGGACGAACGGCAACTGAAGTACATGCCCTAGCGGGAACCAAACCCAGGTCTCTGGTCCACGGGCCGATGCTCTAACCGCTGAACCAAACCGGCCAGGGCTATTTGCCTTTTTTATTGTCCTGATATTTGCAATGATAGTACAGGGACCGTGGTGGGTAGAACTGCTGCTATCTTAGCATGAATTAAGGCAGTGGCACCAAACAGTACTAGTAGATATTGTATTCTTCACCACCATGCACTCACAGTTTAAAAGAACACGCCCAGTTCACTTTTAAATGTCCTTAATAAAGCTGTAAAAATTACTAATTTTATTAAGTCATGATCCTTGAGAACACATTTTTATTTTTATTTTTTGTTAATTCTCACTGGAGGATATTTTCCCCTTGATTTTGATCAAGAGTGGAAGCGCAGGGGGAGAGATAAACATCTATGTGAGAGAGAGACATCGATCGGTTGCCTTCTGCATGAGCCCCATTGGGCTGGGGATTGAACCTACAACCAAGGTGGTATGCCCTTGTACCCCAGACTCTGGTCCTTGAGCTGATGCGCCAACCTGAGCCAAACTAGCTAGGGTGAGAACACATTTTTTAATATTTTATGTGATAAAATGGGAAGTGAGCATGAAGTATTTTAGCAGCATGCCAAAGAATGTTGGTTGTCTCAAAGAAATACATGGGTGTGATTATTCTACTTGTATTTTCCTATTATGGATACAATTTTAACTTGAAAGAATGAATAACAGACAAACTATGGTTATTCAGACTTGAGTGTTTGACAGATAGTTTCTCAGAAATGAACAAAGTGAGCCTATCAGTTCCAGGAAAACAGCTGACAATATTTGTGCCAGTGATAAAATTTGAATGCTCAAAGCAAAAATTAATATTTTGGAGAACTTATATCCACCACCTGAGTCCTATTCATGTATTTCCTCCCTTTTTGCTCTTCATTTTTTTCTTTTTTTAATCCTCACCCAAGGACATTGTTCGATATTTTGTTCAGATAGAGTGGGAGGAAGAGAGAGAGAAACATCGACATGAAAGGGACACATCAAGTAGCTGCCACCCACACGACCCAACCAGGGCCGGGGACAAACTGCAACCAAGGCACGTGCCCTTAGCGGGAACTGAACCCAGGTCTCTCCGGACCGCAGGCCAACGCTCTAACCGCTGAGCCAAACCAGCCAGGGCTGCTCTTCATTTCTTAATAGTAAAATTCCCACTTTTTATCTGGGCATATGATGACACAAAATAGAAAAGAGATTTCGCAGTTTCTTTTGCAGTTAGGAGTGGTCACGTGGGTAATTTCTATGAAATACCTCAGACTTTTCCCTCCAGTATCAGACTTGTATATTGAGTTGTTTGATGGCCATCTCTGTCTGGATTTTATACCAGAGACATGTTAAGCTTAACTTACCAAAAGTAGAATTGTTTTTCTGGATTTCTGCTCCTCCTCTCTCTGCTGTATCATATCCATTTACCCAGTCACTAGTGTAGATAGAACCCTTAATTTCTCTGATCCCCACCATCCCAAAATTCACATATATACATACATGTAAGCAAACTTCAAATCCAGCTAATTTTTTTTATATCCTCACCCAAGGATACTTTCCATTTATCTTCAGCTAGAGTGGGAGGGAGGGTGGGAAGGGGGATGGAGAGGAAGGGAGAGACAGAGAGAGAAACATTGACAGGAGAGAGACACATCGATTGGCTGCCTCCCACACGACCCCAGTCAGGTTTGGGAACCAAACTGCAACTGAAGTACATGCCCTTGACTGGAATTGAACTCACGCCTCTCGGTCCACGGGTTGATGCTCTTAACTGCTGAGCCAAACTCAAACCGGCCAGGGCCAAATCCAGCTAATTTTTTTTTTTTAAATTCTCACCTGAGGATATTTTTCCTTTTATCTTCAGATAGAGTGGGAGGGAGGGGGAGAGAAAGAGAGAAAAATCGATTTGATTTGAGAGAGACCCATCGTTGGTTGCCTCCCACGTGACCCTGACCAGGGCCAGGGACTGAACTGCAACCCAGCTAATTTTTATTCTTCCTAAATGTCTTCTCTTTTTCTAGTCCATGTCAGCCTTTGACCTTGGTTCTTACACCTGTCGTCTTACCTGGATTAACTATAATAGCCATATAGCTGATTCTTTATTTATAGTCTTACAACTCTTATTTTCCCTTTCCATCCACAGAATCATCCATCTGAAAGACGTTTTCAACCATTTTACTCCTGTGCCTATAGAATTCATTTTAGTGTCCTTAGCTTCCAACTATTTGTAATCTGATCCCATTTTACCTTTCCATGCTCATTTGTCATTCCTAGCCCTACATTTGATGCTCTGATAGCACCAAATTTTTTTTATTTTCCTTCCCACGTATTTGTGGTTCCTCAGTACTGTGTTCTTCCTTCCTCATGCTTAACCCAGGATTAATGTTTTCCTTTAAAATTGATTTGCCCTGGCCGGTTTGACTCGGTGGTTAGAGCGTCAGCCCACACACCAGAGTCGCAGATTCCATTTGGGTCAAGGGCATGTACTTCGGTTGCAGTTTGGTCCCTGCCCGGGGTTGTGCAGAGGCAACCAATCGATGTTTCTCTCTCTCTCTTTTTCCCCTCTCTCCCTTTCTTCATTTCTCTCCCTCTCCCCCTCTCTCTATCTGAAGATAAATGGAAAAATATCCTCCGGTGAGGATTAAAAAGAAGAAAAATAAATAAATGGATAGTTTGATGTTTCGGGGTTCTTAGGATATAATCCCAGAAGTGGGATTACTGGGTCAAATGACAGTTCCATTTTTAATTTTTAAAATGTATTTATTTTTTATTCCTCACCCGAGGATATTTTTCTATTTATCTTCAGATAGAGTGGGAGGGAGGGAGGGAGAGAGAAACATGAACGTGAGAGAGACACATTGACTGGTTGCTTCCCTTATGACCTGACCAGGGCCGGGGATGAACTGCAGCTGAGGTACGTGCCCTTGACTGGAATCGAACCTGAGACTCATCGGTCTGCAGGTCAACGCTCTAACCACTTAGCCAAACTGGCCAGGGCCCATTTTTAATTTTTTGAGGAAACTCCATACTGTTTTCCACAGGGGCTGCACCAGTCTGCATTCTCACCAGCAGTGTACTAGGGCTCCCTTTTTCCACATCCTTGCCCGCACTTGCTGTTTGTTGATTTATTGATGGTAGCCATTCTGGTACGTGTGAGGTGGTACTTCATTGTTGTTTTTTATCCTCATCGGAGGACATTTTTTCTTCAGATAGAGTGGGAGGGAGAGAGAGAGAGAGAGAGAGAGAAACATCTATGTGAAAGGGACACATCGAGTGACTGCCTCCCGCATGACCCCAACCAGCATTGGGGACAAACTGCAACCGAGATATGTGCCCTTAAGTGCAGCAGTTCTCAACCTGTGGGTCGCGACGCCTTTGGGGGTTGAATGACCCTTTTTACAGGTATCACCTAAGACCGTCGGAAAAAACATATTTCCGATGGCAATTCATAACAATAGCAAAATTACAGTTATGAAGTAGCAACGAAAATAATTTTATGGTTGGGGTTACCACAACATGAAGAACTGTATTAAAGTGTCGTGGCATTAGGAAGGTTGAGAACCACTGCCTTAGCGGGAACCAAACCTGGGTCTCTGGACTGCAGGCTGATGTTCTAACTGCTGAGCCATACTGGCCAGGGCTCTTTGTTTTAGTTTTAATTTGCATGTCTCTGATGATTTGTGATCTTGAGCATTTTTTCATGTTGTTGGCCATCTGTATGTTCGTTTTGGAGAAGTGTCTATTCGGGTTCTTTGCCCATTTTAAAATTGGATTTTTTGTCTTTCTTTTGTTGAGTGGTGTGAGTTCTTTATATATTTTGGAAATTAACCCCTTATCAGTTGTATCATTGACGAATTGTTTTTCCACGCAGTAGGTTCTTTTTCCATTTTGATGGAGGTCTTTTGCTGTGCAGAAGCTTTTTAGTTTGATGTAGTCCCGTTTCAGAGCAGTGTTATTTATAATAGCTAAGATCTGGAAACAGCCCAAATTCCCATTAGTAGATGAATGGATAAAAAAAGCTGTGGTACATATACACAATGGAATACTATATGGCTGTATAATGAAGGATCTCTTCCCTTTTGTGACAGCATGGATGGACCTAGAGATTATTGTGCTAACTGAAATTAAGCCTGCCTGTGAACAACAAATATCGCATGATCTCACTTACATGTGGAATCTAATGACAGAATAAACTGATGAACAAAATAGGTCCAGAGGCATGGATTCATGGAACAGACTGACAGATCTCGGAGGGGAGGCTGGTGGGGGGACAGGAAGAGGAAGAAATTAGCCATAGACCATATATGCATATATACATAGCCTGGACACAGACAGTCATGTGGTGAAAGCCTGGAATGGGCGGTGGCTGGATGGTGGGGGGCAAAGGGAGGGCAAATGAAGAGATCTGTAATACTTTTAACAATAAAAAATAAAATAATTGGTGTGAAAATTTTAAAATTCTAATTAGCTTCATTTTTTTTTAAAACATGAAACAGTCTCTGCTGTTGAATATACCATAGCCGGAAATGAGTATTTGTAGTCTAAGTTGTAAATATATATATATATATATATATATATATTTTTTTTTTTTTTTTCCTCACCCGAGGACATTTTTCCATTTTTTGTTCAGGTAGAGTGGGAGGGAGAGAGGAACAGAGAGAGAGAGAGAAACATCGATGTGAAAGGAACACATCGAGTGGCTGCCACCCGCACAACCGACCAGGGCCGGGGACAAACTGCAACTGAGGTACGCGCCCTTAGTGGGAACCGAACCCAGGTCTCTCAGGACCGCAGGCCGACGCTCTAACCGCTGAGCCAAACCGGCCAGGGCTAAATATATATATATTTTTAATCCTCACCTGAGGACATTTTTGCATTTATCTTCAGATAGAGCAGGAGGGAGAGAGAGAAACATCAACATGAGAGATACACATCGAGTGGTTGCCACCCACACGACCCCAAACGGGGCTGGGGCCAAACTGCAATTGAGGTACATGCCGTTAGTGGGAACCGAACCCGGGACTCTGGTCTGTGGGCTGACATTCTAACCGCTGAGCCATACTGGCCAGGGCGTACATTTTGTTTTTTTATTAAGGTATTCTATTTGAGGGTTTATGAATGTCTTTCAATTTAGAAGGAAATGTGTTTTATTTGGCTAGAACACACTGACTTTAATATGTGAAATATAAAATCAAGTCATTTCAGAACAGTGCTTGTCTGGACCAGTCTTCTCAGTTCACATATAAGGAAATTATGGCCAGGAGAAATAAGTGATTCTCTTAAGTCATGATTAGTTAGAGGCAGAGTCAAGTTCTACCATGATCTCCACTAAATATAAGTATCTGTTTTAAAAAATCCTTCATGTATTGCAGTTTTCAAGTCTTATCTCTAAATACTTCTAAAATTACCAAGGAGTGCTTCAGGGGCCTTCGTGTGAATAACAAATTGGCAATAAACTGAATATAGTATACAGTCTAATTCATGACTTCTTAACAACCTTCATTCCATAATGAATGGTTTATTTACAAAATAATATCCTACATTTTGCCTTTATACCTGTCTTCTTGACAATTTATTCTAGACTAAAATATTTTTTGACTAATTGATAGATTATTTTAAATATTCTAAGTGAAGGTAGGCATGGTAGATACTAAACTTAGTAGATATGTGTGTCTTTGTTTTTTAGCATCAAGCATTGTACGATTCTCTCCAATAATGTAGACCATCTCTTACTGAATTTAACACTGTCTGATATCATGGTCTCCTTGGCAAATGCCTCAACTTTGCAGAAGGATTCCAACTGGATAGAAATGATAAGAAAATTTGTGACAGAGACGCTTGAAGATGGCTCTAAGCTAAATAGTAAGCAGCTGAACAGATTGCTTGGCGTATCGTGGCGGTTAATGCAGATACAGCCAAACAGAGGTAGGTCGTCCTGCTTTATCTTTATTTAAGAGAGGAGCTTTTATGTGTGCTATTTTAGGGTTTAGCAAGTTATAAACGCTATAAAAGGTAGCTAGCATAATTATAAAGGACTAGCTACTTGAACACTGAAATTGTTTATGGCTCAGAGCATCCCTTTCTCAATGAATAGGTCCCTTTCTGAAACAAATGGATAAGATTTCTAGTAGATACAGAATTGGTGTAAAAGAAGGTAGATATTAAGAGGAAATGCCATCGAGCCGAATAATGAAGAAATACCCTCTTCTGATCTAGTTTAACTAACATTTGAGAGCTTTTTCCTTTTATCCTTATAAGAGTGAGTCCTGCCTGTCTGTACATTTCTTATGGCTTGAAGTTACATCACATTGTCAGTTTTTAGTGTGACTTACTAATTTTCTCACAAAAAAATAACGCTTTCCTGTTTAGTTTTCATCTTAGTCACTTTTCTAATATCCTGGTTTTTGTTATCTCTTAGGAAACTATACTGTAATCTGTGGTTGGTTTGACTTTTATATTAGGTCATTACTATAGGACTTTGATGATAGTCATTAGTTTGTAGCTAAGATCTGCTTTGTTATAGGAACAATGAAAACTACCTCTGTGCTTTTAGAGGAATTTGGGGGCTGGTGACAAAATATTTTTGATTCATATGTAGTTGTTTTTTCTATGTTTTTAGAGGCTACAGAGTCTCTCATCAAGGCAGTTTATACATTGTATCAGCAGAGAGGCCTTATCCTTCCAGTTCGGACTTTGTTACTGAAGTTTTTCAGTAAAATTTATCAAAAAGAAGAACTGAGATCTTATAGATTCAGGTAAAGTTTCATTTATTTTGCATTTCTTTTTCATGCCGAGTTATTTTGTAGTCTATTTAAGTAAGATGATAGGGTGATTAAATCTTTGGAGAAGTTCACTCTTTTTATCCTAGATTGTTATATTTAAGAAAATACACAAAATGTTATGAAGAAGCATTTATAATAGTGTCAGTAAACTTTATTCACATAACTGAACAGATAAAAGCCCCTTTTTTAAATAAAAATATATTTTCTTTATTATTTTTTAATTTTTTTTTTTTATCCTCACCTGAGGACATTTTTGCATTTATCTTCAGATAGAGTGGGGGCGGGGGGGGGTGAAGAGAGAAAGAGAAACATCAATGTGAGAGAGACACATTGGCTGGTTGCTACCCATACGACCCCAATTGCAACTGAGGTACGTACCCTTAGTGGGAACCGAACCCAGGACTCTGGTTGGCAGGCCGATACTCTAACCACTGAGCAAAAACGGCCAGGGCTCTTTATTACTTTTTAGAGAGAGAAAGAATGAAGGAGAGAGAGAGAGAAACATCGAGCGAGTACATGGATTAGCCGCCTTCTGCTTGTCCCCCACTGGGGATCAGGCCCATAATCTGGGCACGTGCCCTGACCGGGAATTGAACCAGTGACCTCTTGGTCACGGGTCAGCACTGAATCACTGAGCCACACCGGCCAGGCCTAAAAGCCTCTTTGAGCGTATATTTTCACTTGTCTACTTATAACTAAAGGATAGTTGGAACAACCTACAGCAGCCTCAGCCTTTTCTTTTTGCTTCCCATAAAAATTTCGGAGATTGAACCACTAGTGTTTCCTGACATATTGGGGCATATGGTATGAGAACGAGGGCAATAGAGATGAGAGAGTTTCTGGCTTAGTTTGGTGCTATCAGGTGACGCAGACAACATAAAGAGTAAAACTAAGTAATTGATGTTTTTTTTTTTTTTTTGTACATATAGAGTGGGAGGGGGAGAGAGAGAGAGAGAGAAACATCGACGTGAAAGGGACACATCGAGTGGCTGCCACCCGCACGACCGACCAGGGCCGGGGACAAACTGCAACCGAAGTACGTGCCCTTAGCGGGAACCGAACCCGGGTCTCTTCGGACCGCAGGCCGATGCTCTAACCGCTGAGCCAAACCGGCCAGGGCGATGTTTTGATATGATGGGGAGTTTGATGTTTATTTGGAGCGGTGTCTCTGTCTTTTAAGATAATATAATTTAGTGCTCTAAACATAGTGGATAAAGCCTAGAAAATGCTACCACTGAATAAACAATTTCATAGGCTCTCAAATGTTTAAATGAGTAAATGTGTTGTTGTAGATGATGAGTCACTTTATGGTGTATTTAAATTGACTTTTTTTTTTTGGTTTAAATTTATATTCCTTGCCTTTCAAATTATACTTTATTTTTTTCTTTCTTGGCCTTTCTTAGATATCGTAGTAAAGTGTTATCTCGTTGGTTGGCTGGTTTACCATTGCAACTTGCTCATCTTGGTTCCCGAAACCCTGAACTCTCAACACAGCTTATTGATATCATCCAAACTGCTGCAGCACGAGCAAATAAAGAATTACTAAAAAGTTTACAAGCTACTGCTCTCCGAATCTATGGTAAGAGTTTGCATAACTGTATATAGGTGATCATTGGTATACTGTGATATAGAAAAGAAGTTTCTAAGGGAAGCTCTTTAGGTTTGCCTTTCCTTTTACATTATTATAAATTAATTATACCATGATTAAACTACCAAAACAAAATCAACCATCAAATAGTAAATTCATTTTCAAAAGTAAGTATTCTTTATTAGAATAGTTTTAGAAGGTTAATAATTGTAGGTGCTTCTTGCACTTGTCGTTTAAACCACCTGCTAGTCACAAACTCAAAACCAATAAGGTATTTTTTAAAATTCCTTTGAAGCTTTGGTAGGAGATTACTATTTAATCATAGTGGATATCTTGTATGAGTTCCATATGTTGATAATGTCTTACTCATCCCTAGAACTATTTCTTATTTAAACAAAAATATCAATTAAAAGTAGTCTAGAATATATACATGTAGAATTTACACTTATTATTGAGATATAATTCACAGACCATAAAATTTGCCACTTTACAATGTACAATTCAGAGATTTTTTTAAAAACACATTCCCATGGCTATGCAAGCATCATCACTATTTCCAGAATATTTTTATCACCCCCTAGAAGAAACTACCCATTGGTAGACCCTTACCATTCTCACTTTTTCCAGCTCCTGTCAACCACTAATCTGTATTTCCGTCTCTGATTTTGCCTGTTCTGGACATTTTTTTTTTTAACCTCACCCGAGGACATTTTTGCATTTATGTATAGATAGAGCAGGAGGGAGAGAGGGAGGAAGAGAGAGAGAGAAACATTGATGTGAGAGAGACACATCGAGTGGTTGCCACCCATACAACCCTAAACGGGGTCGGGAACAAACTGCAACCGAGGTACGTGCCCTTAGCAGGAACCGAACCCGGGACTCTCTGGTCCGCGGGCCGACCCTCTAGCCGCTGAACCACACTGGCCAGGGCTGGACATTTCTTATAAATGGAATTGTACAATATGGGGCCTTTTGAGTCTGGCTTCTTTCACTTAGAGTGTTTTCAGGATTCATCCATGTTGAAGCACATACCATTATTTTATTTCTTTATTGCCAAGTAGTATTTAATTTAATAGATATACCACTTATATTTATCCATTCATTAAGTGATGGACATTTGGTTTGTTTCCACCTTTTGTGGGTATATTTTAGAATCTGTTTTTAGTATTGCTTATATGTGGGAGTGTGGATTAGATTGATACTGTAATTGTCACTGTTAAGCAAAAGTGCTTGTTTTTTACTGTTTTGCTTTGTGTCTGATCCCTTTACCCCCATGAAAGTTCTTATTTCAAACAATACAACTTGGATGTTAGGAAATTATTAATGTTAAAGAAATGCATCTTTAATAAATAATGGTTATGTTCAGTGTTTTACTTTACAAAATAGCTTAAGTCATCATTATATGCTTTATGATAAACCTTTTTCATGTAATTGATATCTTGGAATTCAGCATAAAGTGAATAATCAACCTGCTAATATCTGCTTTGTATGCCTTTTATAGTTGAATTTAATGTGTCCTTCTACCCCACTAGATCCACAAGAAGGTACTGTGGTGGTTCTCCCAGCAGAGTCTCAGCAGTGTTTGGTCCAGCTTATATATTTTCTACCCAGTCTACCTGCTGATTTGCTTTCTCGGTTAAGTCGTTGCTGTATTATGGGAAGACTCAGTTCAAGTTTGGCTGCCATGCTTATTGGGATACTGCACATGAGGTAGCATGCTCAAGTGAGCTGTATTTTAAGTGTATAATCTTTTTTCTCTATCCCTTCTACTTGCAATTCATGAAGCACAGTGGGTTTTTAAAATCACACATTGCTACTACCTTCATTTGCTCTTAATGTAGCAATTAAAACTATATTATTGCTAGAGAAAGTGTACTAAAGGAAAAATTTTTCAGTTATTTAGTGATTTCTGTAGATTGGAATACGGGTTGAAGTTATCAAAACATACAGTAAGGGTTCAATGGCAGGTGAGAGTACTATGCTTAAAACCTTTGGTGTTATGGAATTGCAATACAAACCTTCCTTTCAGGGAGCTCAGAATTTAATGTAGCTGGTGAGATAAGTAAGTTTGTAGACTCAGACAAGGAATCACTTGAAATCTCGTGTGTGTTAAAATATATATGCAACATAAAACTTAACCTTTTTACCAGTTTTTTTGTTTGTTTTTTGTCCTCATCCGAGGACATTTTTTCCATTTTTTGTTCAGATAGAGTGGGAGGGAGAGAGAGAGAGAGAAACATGGACGTGAAAGGGATACATTGAGTGGTTGCCACCCACATGACCCAACCAGGGCAGGAACATACTGCAACCGAGGTACGTGCCCTTAGCGGGAACTGAACCTGGGTCTCTCGGGACCACAGGCCGACGCTCTAACCACTGAGCCAGACAGGCCAGGGCCTTTTTTCCAGTTTTAAGTATACAGTTAAAGCTGTACAGTGGCATTAAATACATTTAGATTGTTGTGTAACCACCACCATCTGTCTCCAGAACTTTTTCATCATCCTAAACTGAAACTCTGTACTCATTTTATAATAACTTCTCATTCACCCTGTCCCTCCCTGTCACTGTTAACCAGTATTCTATCTTGATGATTTTGATTATTCTGGGTACCTCATATAAGTGGAGTTAAACAGTAATTGTCCTTTTGTGTCTTGCATATTTCACGCAGCAAAAGTTTTCAGGGTTCATCCATATTGTAGCATATATCAGAACTTCCTTTTTAAGGCTGAATGTATCCATTGTGTGTATTACACTACATTTTGTTTATTTCTTCATCTGTTGGTGGACATTTGTTGTTTCCACCTTTTGGCTATTGTGAATAGAGCTGCTATAAACATTGGTGCATAGATTATCTGTTTTAGTCCTTGCTTTTAATTCTTTTGGAGGTAGAGTTGCTGGGTCATATGGTAATTGTTTTTTTTTTTAAGAAACATGCTGTTTTCCACAGTGGCTTTACTATTTTTCTCAAATGTTTTGTAACTAATTTTTCATATTGCACATGTTCAAAGAATCCTTAAATGGCTCATGTTTATATCATCAGCCATAGTATTGTAGTATTCAGCAATATTTATTACTGATTTTAGCTCATGGTCAGGGTCTGATATGGTTTTAGGCAGAAGTTGATATTTAGGCTGTAGCTATAAAGTTGAAAGATTGGCTCCTTTGTGGCTTCTTCTACAGAGCCCCTATCCCAGTAAATAGGAGTAGCTCACTTTATTAGTAGATTCTCTTTATCTTTGTTTGCCAGTTTTTGCTTACCAGTTTAGGACATATTTGAATCCAGTCACGCAAAGTTTGCTGCATAACTGATGATAACCTTTCCTTTTAACAGAAGAGAGCTAAATTTGCAACATGCTGTTTATATGTGAAAATTCAAGCTTTCTTCTGTGTACTTGTGCATTAGAGAGAGACTTGTTCTTATTTTAAACATTTAGTTTCTCATGTTTTTCTTTATTAGAAATTTGAAAAATCCTGTTCTTTGTCTAGTGTAAGCAATTATTTAATGCTAGTCTTTCAAAAAAATTAAATGTTTATATATAATAAATTATATATATATGTTTTTTGTTGTTGTTAATCCTCACTCGAGGATACTTTTCCATTGATTTTTAGATAGAGTAGAAGGGAGGGAAGGGGAAGAGAAACATCGATGTGAGAGACTCAATTGGCTGCCTCCTGCACAACCCCTACTGGGGTTGGGGATTGAACCTGCAACCCAGTATATACCCTTAACTGGGAATCGAACATGTGAGTCTTCAGTCTGCAGGCCGACACTCTAACCCCTGAGTCAAACTGGCCAGGGCTAAATGTTATATTTTTATTTAAATGATTTTGTGTTTATTAACTTCCAGTAGATGGCACTCTGTTCCTTTGATATAACTAATGGAGGGTCTGTTTGAAGAGTCAGTTAAAATCATGTTTTGAACACTTCTCTTTGAAATTCTCTCAGGAAGGAATATATCTTTATAAACATCAATTATGCTTATGCTTAAATTTTGTCAAGGATGTTTTCAGAAGTCTTCCAGTTTGTGGTGACTGTTGAGAAAATATGTTAATTTATATGTAATGCTAATAGTGGTTAATAATAACTAAATTTAAAGTTGATTGTCTTTGTAGTTAAAAGTCCACCAAGTTCATTTTTGCCTTTTAGTATTTGCACAGTTTATTGGTACACTTCTCTCTTTGTAGATGTGTTGTTCCCAAACAAATCTCTTTTTTTCCCTAAATATTTTTCTTCTTCTTCTTCTTTTTTTTTTTTTAGAGAGAGAGTAAGGGAGAAGGAGAGAGAGAGAAAACATCAGTGTGAGAGCCTCCTGCATGCCCCCCACTCAGAATCAAGCCTGAAACCTGGGCATGTGCTCTGACCGGGGAATTGAACCAGCAATCTTTTTTGGCAGTCTGGATGGTGCCCTATCAACTGAGCCACACTGCCCAGGGCCGAATCTCTCTTTTAAAAAATAATACAAAATTAGGACTTCTCAACCTTTTCAGGACAATGACATTATCATTGTATCACTTTTCATAGATTTAGAATTTAAGAATGATGTTTAGTTACTTTCAGCATACACTGGGGTGATTTCATGTCTTTGGTTTTTCTCTTCAAAATATCCCCTCTCTTCTTGACCATGACTGTAAACGAGCCAACTTTCTCCTTATCTGTCACCTGTACTAGCCTTGCTTCTCAGTCCCATCTATTTTGTGCACTGTTGCCAAATTAATTTTCCTAAAATATTCCTTTAATCATTTCTGATTTTTGTGTGTTACATTAAAAAGTATACTTGGAGTTGCTTCCCCTTTCTCTTTTCCCTCCCATTTAGAGTTTTTTAGAGTTTGACTTTTCCCTCATACCATTACACTTGTGTTGTTCCACTGGCCTTTGACTAGTCATATCCTCTCTGCTCCTAGTTTATTTACAGCTGGATTGGGGAGCATAATATATAAATGTTAGATAAAAAATCTAAGATTAGGGAGAAATTCTTGGACTAAGAAAATTGGCTTGGTTTTAAGTAGGTTGAATATATGATCTGGTCTTCGAGGAATAGTTCCAGTTTACTTCTTTTGTTCCAGTATAATCAGCAATACCGTCCCTTTTACTCTCAGAAGTGTTCTGGCTTGGACAGTATATATGGGCATCGTAGTTTTAAGGACAGTGTGATCTATTGTTATTTGTCCAAAATAGATTCCCAAATGGATATATAGCCCTTTTAAGCCACTGGATGGCACAGTTGATTCCTATTTTCACGGGATTAAATACAATTAACAGTAAAAAAAAAAAAAGTGCTTCTAGTTGAATTAGAAACTCCTAATTTTGTCTGACATTTATTCAGATATCTGTGATAAAATTTTTATTCTTAGCTTATTGGATCTGATCATTCTCAGCCTTTTGCTATATTTCTGGTTGACATTTACTCTCTTCTTTCTTATCTTTATCTTGAAGAGAATTTTTAAAGAAGTCACTGGAAACTGAACCCATAACAGGAACCAGATAATCCTCATTTAATGAGAAGCTGCTTTACATTTAGCCATTCCCTTGAGTCCCCTTCCAGTACTTTAGCTGCACTGTTAAGTAGACCTAGTGATGGCTTGGCAAAGTTAGGAACATGTAGTTATTTTAGAGTGGCTTTAAATGGAAGTATTTTTTGCCTGATTAATATACTTTGGCTTAGGTAGGAATCTGGAGCTTGTTTAAAGTAAGCAAGGTAAGACTTCATAAAAATAAAGCTGTAAATTCATAGCAGCTGAAACTACTGAAAAGCAAAACTTAATCTTGGCTTCTTAGAGTATGATTTTCAAATGGTGTGGAAATTTTCTAAGTTATACCATATACTATGTGGACCAATTATTATTATTATTTTTTAATCCTCACCCAGGGATATTTTTCTATTTATCTTCAAATGGGGTAGGGGGGAGGGAAAGAGAAGGAGAGAGAAACATCGATTTGAGAGGGACACATCTATTGGTTGTCTTCCACATGACCCCAACCAGGGCCAGGGATGAATCGCAATCAAGGTACGTGACCTTGACTGAAATCAAACCGTGATGCATCAGTCCATGGGCTGATGCTCAAACCGCTGAACCAAACTGGCCAGGGCCCAATTATGCTTTGTAATGAAACTCCACATAAATACAGATATGTTAGAAGTTAAAATTTCCATAGCATGGTAGTTGAGCCCTTATATATAAAGTTAATATGTACTGTGGGTTTTGTTTAACCTACTAAATCAGACTTGTTTTCAATAAAGAAAAATGGTTATGTACTGTGTTAATTATTTTTGAGTCTTCAAGTTGGTCACTTCTGGTAATAGTTCTCCCATTGTTTATTATAGATCATCATTTTCTGGATGGAAATGTTCAGTTAAAGACTGTTTGAT
This sequence comes from Molossus molossus, assembly GCF_014108415.1. NCBI lineage: Eukaryota > Metazoa > Chordata > Mammalia > Chiroptera > Molossidae > Molossus > Molossus molossus. The sequence continues at coordinate 29,288,346 of NW_023425349.1, forward strand.
GAGTGATGTGGATTATTTCAGCTTCTTATTTTCAACACTTACAGGTAACCACATTCACCTGCCAAGTTAAGGAAAGGAAAACACATAGTATGAAGATTATCCTAAAATTATTGTCTTATATGCCTGGTTCTAAGTTTTGAGGATGATAGATAAACTATCTTAGAATGATTTTTATTGATTAATAATTGGAAATCTTTGAAGGAATATTTGTACCCTACATTGTCAAGCTCTTGAGGCAGGGAGATGCATGATTCATCTTTAAATTTCTCATAGTACAAGTACCAAAAAGCTGGAGATTACTTGAATGTCATGATTGTGTTTTCACTTTCGTCTTAGGCTTGTTTCTGAACTTCATTCTTATCTTTGTTTACAGTGAATTGAACATACCTGACTCTTATTCAGATAGCCAGAGAAAGCCCCATTACATACTTTCAAAAATTGATTAACAGAATACCATTTTAAACATGTTTAAAATGTTCAACTTGATGAGAAGAACATCAGACTTTGTTTAGCGTTTTCTACATTCCATTTGCCCTCAAAGCAAAATTAGTAAAATGAACATGGAAATGTTGTAAGTTAAATGATTGTACTCGTTCAGCATTTCAGTTTTATACTTGGATGTTGAAGATGAGATTTCTTGAAATTTTTTGAAGACTTGAAATTAGGAGAATTAAAATGTTAAATCAGAATTCACAGGCGTTGACAGGTTCTGATAATGAGCTGAATCCAGCAAGATAAATTTTATATAAAAGATAAATGTAGACTTCTACATGTTTACTTGATAGTTTTGGGTGTACATATTTGAGATGGAGGTGGGGGCTTTATGTTTTAGTAGTAGTACCTGACAAAAGGTTTAGTGGTTTTAGAAAGCCCATTATGAGTCAGTAATGGGATGTGGCTATCAAACTAGGTGTTGTCGTTTTAGCCATGTTCATGAAAATAAAGTGATCTGAACATCAAAGCTGAAAGCTAGGGTCAGACTGACTACATTGTGGTATTCTGACTATTGTGAGAGCTTTCTTTCAGGAGGGACTTTGGCAAGTTGTCTATATAGGTCAGGCCAAGTGTAATAGGGATGGTAAGAGAATCAGGTAATAGTTTGAAAGGGCTATTATGTACGAGTATAGAGTTTGGTATATGTATGGAGTATATTATTTTACTTGTTAATTTGCTTTTTAAACCTACCATTTGGAAAGGTTATGCCTTTTACTTTTTTTTAGGTAAAAGTTGTAAAGCCCTTTATATAAGAGGTAAAACCTGTTTCTTGCTGTATTGTAGATTGTGTCAGAGCACACATTTGTGTACATAATTATAAGAAGTTTACTGCCTCTATTACTAGCTATTCATTTTTTAAAATACTACATGTAACGCAGAAATTCAGAGGAACAGGGTAGCTTATAGAAGAATTTAACTTAAAGGTAAATGTTATCTCTATTTTTTTTTTAAATCCTCATTTGGTATTTTTCCATTGATTTTGAGTGGAAAGGAGGGAGGAGGAGGAAAGAGGGAAGGAGGAGGGAAGGGGGGAGAGAGAGAGAGAGAGAGAAATATCTATGTGAGAGAGACACATTGATTGGTTGCTTCCTGCACAACCCCAACTGGGGCAGGGATCAAACCTGCAACCCAGGTACATGCCCTTGACTGGGAATTAATTGAACCTGAGACCCTTCAGTCCGTGGCCAATGCTCTAACTGCTGAGCCTAACTGGCCAGGGCAGTCATCTCTATTTTTTTTTTTAAATATGAAGAATGTCACTGGCTTTGTTTTTTTAAATTTGTCTTTCTTTGTACCCAAATTAGGGTTTTCAAAGGAGGAGTTGACTTGGCTTCAGAGCCTTCGAGGAGTTCCTCATGTCATCCAGACGCAGCTTTCCCCTGTGCTGCTTTATCTTACAGACTTGGATCAATTTTTACATCATTGGGATGTAACAGAGGTAATAGTGCATTTAAAAGACATTTCTAGCTATTAAAATTCAGTTCATCAACCACCAATGGTTAGTATATATTAGGATGGCCTTATATGAGATATTCTTAGAGTTACAAAGTAATATAAGACATGATCCATATTTTGAAAGTGTTTATGATCTTGGCTAGGAGATACGTGTTTCTAAAAGAGAAGTGTGTTTTTTTCTAAGTTATGCCACTAGAATAAAATAAATTAGCAATTAGGATGATACAAATTTATTTTCTTTTATCTAGCACAGGACTGATAGGATAGATAAATAGGATAGATAACATCTATGGAAAGAGGAAAGGCTTCATGGAAAAGGAAGAATTTAGATATTAAAGGATGAGTAAGACTTGAGTAGGATTTGGTATCCTTGAAGGTGGCTTTTTTTCCCCCCTATCCTCACCCGAGGACTTTTTTGCATTTATCTTCAGATAGAATGGGGGGGTTGGGGCATCAGTGCGAGAGAGACGCACTGAGTGGTTGACACCCACACGACCCCAACCAGAGCCAGGGACAAACTGCAACTGAGGTACATGCCCTTTGCAGGAACTGAACCCGGGACTTCGGTCCGTAGGCCGACGCTCTAACTGCTGAACCAAACTGGCCATGGCGAAGGTTGCTTTTTTTAAACAAAGAATTATTGAGCAGTTCCTTTAGTTTTCAGTTAATATGTAGCTTATTAAAGTTTAATTTAAAACCCTAATTCTTCCTCAAGCTTTAAGGTTCAACTTACAGATCTTACTTTTTAGATAAATATATAGTAGACTTAATCAGTTATTTTAAAAGGAGACTTTGATTATATTTTATTTCTCTAACAGTTAATGTTTTAAACTGTTTAAATAATTTTCAATATAGTCACTATGCATCAGGTATATAGTTTTCTGATAAATCTTCACACAGATGTTAAAATAAATCTTAAATATCAAATTAAACTTAAATGTGCTAAATTTAAATACTTTAAGTTTTGGTACTATTGATAGTGAGATTCAAATTAAAATCACTACTTTAAATTAATTACCAACATGTTTTAAATTGGAATTATAAGGCTGATCTTTTACTCTAATGGGCAGAATTATCTTCTATGTTACAGATACGTAAATTATATACTAAAACATCATAAACATTAATACTAAGGATTTGATTCTATAAAACATTTCTCTATTAATTAGTTTCTTTTATTTCTTCAGTTTTTTTCCTTGCATTGAAAGATACTTGCTCAGTAAGAATGCAGTTATATCTTCCCCAAATAATTTTGGTTTCAAACTTTCTTGCAAATTCTGAGGTTATATTCTCTGCTGGCAAAATTTATTTTAATGATTCAGGAGGTTTCTGGCCAGGACACTGATTATATTCTTTCCTTGTAACTCCTTTTTGTGAGGCCAAGTTTGTTTTTTTAAACCTCTTTGTTACTGTTCAATAACCTGCTTCTGTTTTGTTGCTATACAAACTGATTTTATTCAGTTGATCTATTTACTTCTTTCATTCTATTCTGTATACTTTTCATGTTCTTCCCTTATGTTAGGGCTATGCCTTTTGTAGATACTTAAAGCATTTCTCTCATGGCTTTGAATCTGATCAAAATACTTAGGTCATGCCAATGACATTTATCTTCTCTTTATTACCCTAGTGCCTGGTACTGTATTTATATCTAGTTTCTCCAAAAATACTGGATTTTGAAAAGTGAGAAGAAATAAAGAATTGGGTAGCCAACCTAATTATTTAATATTTAAAATTTTATTCCATGGTAAATGAAGACAGCTATGAAGGTAGACTGAAGTTAAGGCCTTGAATATTAGATTGGGGCATTTGGGTTTGCCATCAGTAGTAAGAATAGTTGTTTTAAGGGACACACTATTTCTAATGTATTTAAAACTATCATGATGTGTTGGAGAAGACATTGTATAGCCATTAGTGAGCCCACATTCCAGTCGTAGATTTGCCAGTGTCTAGCTTGGTAACTTGGACAACTCATATAACCTTTATCTGATAATTTAAATTTTTTATAAACACATCATTTGTGTAAAGCCAAGACACAGTTGTCATGAAAATGTGATCAGTTATATTTCTGAAGTGAACATTTGGCAAGGACACGTATTAAACTTCAAGGTTGCTGTCTCTGAAATGTTAAGACATAAATTAGGAAAAATCAGAAAGTCTCACTTTTGGTTTTGAAGTTCTTAAGCAAAAATTTCAGTGTTTTTTGTTTTTAATAAACTTTGTTTTATTTAATTTAGCCTTTTCATGTGAAAGTATGTATTAGAAATACACACAGTTTTTGACACCCTTACTGTAAAAACTTTTTTTTTAAACTTTATTTTATTTTATTTTTTTTTAAACTTTATTTTTTTATTTTTATTTTTTTTTATCCTCACCCGAGGACATTTTTCCATTCTTTGTTCAGGTAGAGTGGGAGGGAGAGAGAGGAACAGAGAGAGAGAGAGAAACATCGACGTGAAAGAAACACATCAAGTGGCTGCCACCCGCACAACCGACCAGGGCCGGGGACAAACTGCAACCGAGGTACGTGCCCTTAGCGGGAACCGAACCCGGGTCTCTCAGGACCGCAGGCCGACGCTCCAACCGCTGAGCCAAACCGGCCAGGGCAAAACTTTTTTTTTTTTTTTAAATCCTCTTCAGATTTTTTAAAAAATTTTTTTATTGATTTTGTTTGTTTTTTTAGAGAGGAAGGGAGAGAGAGATAGAAACATTGGTGTGAGAGAGAGAGAGACATCAATTGGCTGCCTCCTGCACGCCTCCCACCGGGGATCGAGCCCACAACCCAGGCATGTACCTTGACTGGGAATCGAACTGGGACCTCTCAGTCAGTGGGACAATGCTCAGTCCACTGAGCCACACCACCCAGGCAAAACTTATTTTTCTAATTACATCATTTAAACAAGTTATTAGTTGGTAGAGCGGGATTTCTTAGTTGTAGTTTTATCTGCCTAGGCCAAAGTGATTTTTTAAACATCAGACTTTTTTTGAGTAGGTATTCACCAAGTATAATTCAGAAGAATAGAAGGATAGTAATAAAAAGTCTTCTTCCATTCCCTATCTCTCAGTCACCCATTTTCCCTCCCCAGTTTCTAAATGTATTCTTTTAGATATCTTCTGTCTTCACAAATGACTATATATATTCTTATGTTTTTCTCCTTTTATAGAAATAATATACTCTATACACTGGTCTGGACCTTGCCGTTAATGATGGAAACAGTAATTAACAGGGAAAGATCACAAAGGGAAAAGGAATCTCTGGACAGAGATACCTTTCCCAAATGGAGATTTCTATTCCAGAGCCAATGAAAGATTTTAAGGTTAATAATTGTCATTTATAAAATATTGAATGGTTGTAAAAGAATATTTTTAACATGCATAAGCTCTGAAGGATAATACTAAAACATAAATCCAGTTTAAGAAATGGAACATTTTTCATTAGTTTTGAAACCCCATGTGCCTTTCCTATCTCCCTTTAGAGTAACACTATCTTAAATTTTATCATGCTTCTTGCTTCTTCATAGTTTTACCATATTAGTATGTAACTCCAAACTATGTTGTTTCATTTTATGTTATTGAACTTTTCAAAGGGGAAATATTTTTCAGTAATTTGCTTTTTATTCATTCAGTATATTAAGACATCTATATTAATTTGTAAGCAGTAGTTCATTGCTTTTCATTGCTGTGTAGTATTCTATTGTAGTAAGAAATCATGACTGATTCACTTTTTCCCTAGTTTGAGAATTATTAGCATTCCATTTTATCTTTACTTTTGGCATAATACCTATGCCTATTTTGTGTTTTAAGTGTTTGCTTACTAACACAGCCTACCTTCAAATTATACTATACACTTCATACCATATCTGATGTCATTCTTTTCTGTTTTTCTATATGTAATCTTTACATATTTTAAAGATTTTCCTTTAATCACATTTTTCAGCAGTTTGTGCTGTGGTGCTATTTTTGCGTTTTTTTAGCTTGGTGTTTGCTGAGTGTTTTGTTAGGTTTGTAGTTTACTGTGTTAGGAAAAAATATCAGCCATTATTTCTTCAAAAACTGTTTTCATCCTCTTCTGGGCTCCAATTTACATGTACCTTAGATGACTTGATATTATTCTGCAGGCCTTTGAGATTGTTTCTTTTAACCTTCTTTTCTGTCTGTTTCAGAAAGTATGCTATGTCTTTAAGTTCACTGATTTTATTTTCCTATGGTATCTAATCTTCTCAAATGCAACCAAATAATTAAAAAAAAATTAAGCTTCTTTTTTATAGCAGTTTTAGGTTCATAGCAAAATTGAAGGAAAGGAATATATTTCCTATATACCCCTTCCTCATACACATGCACAGCCCCCTACCAGAGTGGTACATTTGTTACAATTAATGAATTTACATTGATATAATCACCCAAAGTCCATAGTTGACATTACGGTTCACTGTTGGTGTTGTACATTCTATGGGTATGGACAAATGTATATTAATATACTGTATCCATCATTATGGTATAATACAGAGTATTTTCACTGCCCTTTAATCCTCTGTGCTCTGCCTGTTCTTCCCCCAATCTCTGGCAACCAAAGATCTTTTTATTATCTCTGTATTTTGCTTATTCCAGAATGTCATATATTTGGAACCATATAATATGTAGCCTTTTCAGATGGTGTTCTTTCATGTAGGAATATTCATTTAAAGTTCCTCCATGTTTTTCTTGGCTTCATGTAACTCATTTCTTTGTTGTACTGAGTAACATTCCGTTGTCTGGATGTACCAGACTTTTGTTTTTTAATTTTTATTTATTGATTTGAGAGAGAGAGGAAGAGAAAAACAGAAACATTAATTTGTTCCACTTATTTATGCATTCATCGGTTGCTTTCTTGTGTGTGAACTGCCTGGGGATCAAACCCATAACCTTGGGGTAGGGGGACAACACTAACCAGTTGTGCTACTTGGCCAGAGCCTGGATGTACCAGATTTTTTTTTTTTTAATTATCCTCACCCAAGGACTTTTTTGTATTTATCTTCAGATAGAACGGGAAGGGGGGGGGGTTGGAAGAGAGAGAGAGAGAGAGAAACATCGATGTGAGAGGCATACATCGACTGGTTGCCACCCACATGACCCCAACTGAGGCCATGGACAAACTGCCACCAAGGCACGTGCCCTTAGCAGGAACTGAACACTGGTCTCTGGTCCATGGGCCGACGCTCTAACCACTGAGCGAAACTGAGGGCAGTGTACCAGATTTTTATCCATTCACCTACTGTAGGACATTTTGATTGCTTCCAGATTTTGGCAATTATGAATAAAGCTACTGTGAACATCAATGTGTAGGTTTTTGTGTGGACATAAATTTTCAACTCTTCTGTTTATAATTAATCTCCTTTTGGTGCCACCCGTCTCTCATGCAGGCATCTTTCTCACTCCATTTGAACTCCAGCTCTCTGGGACAGTCTGCCTCTATTGATTCATGGATAGCCTGCTCTGTCTGGGCCACTGCAGTTCTTCACCCACTCCAGTGCTGATGGTTACCTAACTGGGCGGTAGAACTGAATTGTTCAGGAAGGGAAAGGCAGAATAGGACAGATTAAGTCGTTATTTACTATTGAATGGTCTTTGCAACATGATTTACCTTTTGATAATGAAAATACTCCTGTACTCATTCTGAATTAGAAAGATGGAATTGGAAATGTGTTGTTTACATTTTTACTTACAGGTATAAAAGATAAGAAAAATTACCACTTGAAGACTGAGTGGTATCAATCTACCAGAAGAAATAATGCATAGAGCTGTTGATTTTTAAGGGTGATTGACAGTTGTCTTGAATATAACTTGATTATCCTCTTCCTAGAGTCATGTTCTTCTTTCCAACACTCTTATCTTTGCCTCTCCTTACGATTTTTCTGCATCTTTCATTTTTGGTACTGCACTCCATCAGCTTCTGGAGTTTTGTTACAGTGTCTCTGAGAACTCAGTGCTGTCTTCCCCTCTTCTCATTTTCTTTAAAATTTAGAAAATAAAAATATTAGAGATTTGACTCTCACTTCCCTCATATTTTTCTTTTCCTAGTAACTATTTTCTTTTTACCTTTGGGGAATAGGAGGCAGTGTTACAATTAATTTGAACAGGGTATTGATACCTGGATCATAAGTTTGTTTGTATGATGTTTTCCACCAGATGGAAAAAGGCTTTTGTTAGCCCTTTGTTAACATCACTCAAACCTTTTAGTTGTAGCACTTAATAGAAATATAGCCTCTGCCTTGGTAAATTATGAGCTACTTCAGGGCTGTGAGAAAAAAGTTTCTCATTCTTTCATTCTTGTGCATGGCACCTAATGGGACTAGCTCAGCACTCAGCAAATGTTTAATAAATGACTTACTTGGAAAAATAACCTATATATGAGGCTTGATTGTTTGACCTTTTGACATCTGTGTCTTCAGAGTCATTATTGTTAACTTTCCTATTAATATGTAGAGCAAGTAAGTTTAAAAAAAAAAAAAATCTGTTGAACTTGTTTCTGACCTAAAATGTCCTGATTGGTTACTGCTTTTCTCTTTTTCTGACAGACAGTTTGTCACAGTTTATTGGTTATCCCGGCCCGAAGCCAGAGCTTTGACGTCCTGCAAAGTGCCATCAGTAAGCATTTGGTAAATATACTTAAACTTTTTTTCTGTTACACAAAAAAGCATATAGATTTATTGGTTTAGATTAGGTTTGTTGTAGCCTAAGAGAGAATGAGAATCCAGAATCCTGAGCTTAATAACCACTCACAGCATGATGCTATGGCGAGAACTGAGAAATCCTGGTGTTTTTCCTGGCTGTTGCTAATTAACGTTTGAGCTTGGGAAAATGCCCTCTTATGCCAGGACCTGACTTTCTACATGTGTGCAGTGAAAGACCTTAAAATTATGCCTCAGGTCCTTCTGACTTGTAATGCTTTAATTAACATGTGCCTGGTGTTAGTGTATTGGGAATTCACCATCCAGACTGGGGTCTAATTTCCACCCAGAAGATTTGGGGTCTAAAGTATAGGGACGTCATCTAACTGGCTGAAGTCCTGGTCACTGGAGGCATTGAGCTCTCAGCCATGAGATGATTTGTCTTCTGGCCAGTTAGTGTCTCTTGTTCCCATTGGTATTAAATTTACATTAGGTATGCCTGGGGTTTGTTTTTAATTTCCTCCAACACTTACACTTTGACCTTTGGCTTTTTATTATTCTCATGTATTATATTGCAAAGGAGAGATCCAAAATTTTATCTTCCAGGGACTTTCCTTTGTATAATTTTTAGGCACATCCACACCTCTGTTCTTCCTTTAAAATGTTATCTCCCTTGAATTGGAAGAATACTGCTTTGAATTCCCATTACTTTTTTTCTCCCTGCTATTCAGCTATCAGACTTCTAATCCTATTCCTTTTGTCTCCAAAGATCTCCACCTTTTTTTTTTCCCACCTCCAGTCCAGAAACATATGCCCTCTTTTGACTACATTCATTATCCTTGTAAAAGCTCAACATGCCAGTTAGTCTAGGTCAGCGGTTCTCAACCTGTGGGTTATGACCCCTTTAGGGGTTGAACGACCCTTTCACAGGAGTCGCCTAAGATCATCGGTAAACATATTTCCGATGGTGTTAGGAACTGAGACACCACTCCTCTATCCATCTCAATGGGGGTCTGCCCAGATGCAGATACACCCACAGACAACATGAGGAACTGTATTAAAGGGTTGTGGCATTAGGAAGGTTGAGAACCACTGGTCTGGGCCATTATTTTTATAGACAGCCAGATGGGAAGGTTAAGACCTCAGAGTCTAGATTTTTTTATGACTATTCAACATTAGTTTCTAGGAGATTTAAGCCATGTATACAGGGTGGGGCAAAAATAGGTTCACAGTTGTTCATATGGAAAATAATATAATAATTAATACAAGAATAAACTTTTTTCGTGTACTCTCAACTGTAAATCTACTTTTGCCTCACCCTGCACATACATTTACAAGTTAGAATTTGTACAACAGAATCTGGATTTCATGATGTCCCTTATCTGGGTGTTGGGCAGTGAAACAATCAAGTGTTTATAGTTTCTTGACTCCAGTACTTAGTTGTGTCTGAATGACTAGCTAAATCCAAAGGACAGGGGAAGGCTAATTGTACAATGAGTCTGTTTTGCATACTTAATTACCTGGGATGGGGGTGGTGCCACATATTAGAGTTTTTCGTGTAAGTGTGATTGTTGGTATGAAGATTTTCTTTGGATGCATAGAATAATCCTTTTAAATAATGATATTTCTAACCATTAATAGAAATTGTAATATCTAGAGAAAGTTTTAGAAGACTGTCATGGGAAGCAGTGGACTGGGTTAATAGTATTTCTTGACTTTACATGTTTTCAAAGCCATTACATGTAGACATTAAATTCTCAAAGGAAAATGGGACCTCAAGGTGTGGCAGGTGACATGTATGATGTATAAACTGGTTTTCAGTAGGTGTTGTAAGGTTAATCCTCCAGTTAATGGGATTTGGTTTTCTCCTGGAGAGGGGAAGGGGACTGTTGTGTAGATGTCATTAATCTCATTTTTGTCCGCCTAGGTTGGGTTTACTGTAATTCCTGACAGCACAGCTGGCTGTATTCTGGGTGTCATCTGTAGGCTCCTGGATCATACATGTGTACTTAATGAGACTCTGCTGCCATTTCTGGCTTCTTGTTGCTACAGTCTTCTGTATTTTCTGCTCACTTTAGAAAAAGGAGAAGCAGAACATCTAAGAAAGAGGTAATCATTTTTGTATTTTTCACCTTTAATTTTTTTCCTACCTGTTCTATTCCCTCCCCATCAATCAATCAATCAATCAATCAATTAAAAAAAATTAAGAGCGAAAGAGAATTAGAGTTTAGAAATATCCTAAATTCTCTTTCAGGGTTTGTATAAATGTAGCTAACCTTTTCTTTCTTTTTTTCTTTTTCTTTTTTATTGAATTTATAGGGGGCAAATTGGTTAATAAAATTATAGGTTTCAGAGGTACAATTCTATATTACATCATCTGTATGTTGTATTGTGTATTCCCCACCCGAACTCCAGTCTCCTTTCATCACCAGAACTTTTTGTTTTTTCATGAATCCCCTTTGTGCTGTGAAAATTTTTCATTTTTATTTGTTTGTTTAAGCAACAAATTTGAAGTTAGATGGCATTTTAAAGTTTTTTGAGAGCTTTCCTTATCAACATTACTATAGGTCTAGTAAGAAAAGACATTCTACCTTTAGAAAGATAAGTTTATTAATATAAGCCTTTGTATTTTGTTTTAGGCTTCATTAGAACTATAGCCAGAGTGGACTTAAGGAAATTGTTCTAAGATGCTAATGTTTTAATTCAGTGCTTTTATTCCTATGTGAAATTCAGACTAAAGCTTCTAGGATAGTCTGGAATATTTCACTTTAATTTTTAAAAAGTGTTCTTGCCCTGGCCGGTTTGGCTCAGCAGTTAGAGTGTTGGACTGCGGACCAGAGAGTACCGGGTTCGATTCCCGCTAAGGTAGTAGTTCTCAACCTGTGGGTCGTGACCCTTTTGGGGGTCGAACGACCCTTTCACAGGGGTTGCCTAAGACCATTGGAAAACACATACTACTGATGGTCTTAGGAGCCGAGACATCGCTCCTCTATCGGTCTCCAGGCAGGTCGGCCCACACGCAGATACGCCCACAGACAACATGAGGAACTGTATTAAAGGGTCCTAGCATTAGGAAAGTTGAGAACCACTGTGCTAAGGGCACGTACCTTGGTTACAGTTCGTCCCTGGCCCCAGTTGGGGTTGTGTGGGTAGCAACCAGTCGATGTGTCGCTCTCACATTGATGTTTCTCTCTCTCTTTCTCACTCTCTCCCTTCTGCTCTATCTGAAGATAAATGCAAAAAAAATCCTCAGGTGAAGATAAAAAAAAAATGTTCTCATGCTTATGTTCTTATTGGCATGCCTATTAAAATTCATTGTGGGTGGTTTTTTGTTTTTGTGTTTGTTTTTTTCATCCTCACCCAAGGACATTTTTTCATTTTTTGTTCAGATAGAGTGGGAGGGGGAGAGAGAGAGCGATAAACAGCGACGTGAAAGGGACACATCGAGTGGCTGCCACCCACACAACCCATCCAGGGCCGGGGACAAACTGCAACCGAGGTACATGCCCTTAGCGGGGAATGAACCCCGGTCTCTCTGGACTGCAGGCCGACGCCCTAACTGCTGAGCCAAACTGGCCAAGGCCATTGCAGGTGGTTTTTAAAACATCTATAACAGATGAGCAAGTAGAAGAAAATTATTCTCTTCACCTGTTGTTAACATTTCGATGTTTGCCTTTGTAGTCTGTTTTGAACTTTTACATGTCATAAAAATACATCATACATGATTATGTGTAAAACCTCCATATAGTTGAAAGAGTAAGCTTAAATTGAACATCCATTTAACCAGCCTTCAGGTTCAGAAATAGAACATCGTCAGCACACACGCTTTCTATGTAATCTCCACAGTTACATTTCTCTTCTGCAACCCCAGAGATCACTTTTGGGGTAATCACTACCTGGCCTTTTTATTTACAAATTTTATATGCATTTATTTGTAAACAAGAACATTCATATTTTAAGAATTATATAAGGATATTTTTGTGATTTGATTCTTATTGTTTGTGAGTCTTTCATGTTGATTCAGAAATGTGTTTCATTCATTTTTGCTTCTCTATACCAGGGGTCAGCAAATTTCTTTCTGTAAAGAGTCAGATAGTAAATATTCTAGGTTTTCTGGGCTATAAAAATCTCTTGTCAGAACTTCTCAACCCTTTGGTAGTGTGAAATCAACAAGTAATATGTAAATTAATATGTGTGGGTGAAATACAGCCACACCTATTGGATTGGCTGTGGCCCAGTACCCGTGCTCTGTGGTATTCTGTTATATGAATGTACCATAACTTATTTTACTGTCAGTGGACATTTGAATTTTTTTCAGCTGAGTAAGTGTGTGTGTGTGTGTGTGTCTTTAAAACTGTAAATTTCACTGTAAATAAACTGTACAACTTACACATAAATTTAGATTTGATGGTATTTTTCTTATGTATCATCAAACTTTAGGTTTGATAGGTCAATAAAAGTCTTTATAAATAGCAAGGGATTTCTCGGGGTTCTAAAATTTTTATAATAACCATCCCCTTTTATGAAATGTGTATATTGCTTTTTGTCATTTCCTGTCACTTGACATATAACTGCTTTCTTAAACACTTTGATAAGAAGTTTCAAAGGTCTTCTGTAATTTCTTTAGGGAAAAAGCATGCTTTGACTTTATGTCGCTGGACTGAACAAAATTCAGTGTATGTAATACTTTTGCCTGTTTAAAATGCTTAGCTTTAAAAGTGTTTTATACTGGGTATTGGAAAGGTTGATATTACCAGGACTGTATGTATCTCTTGGGATGACATTACTTGGTCACAAGGAAATGTTGGCACCCACAATTCTTAGGTACAGGTTTCTCCTGATGTGCAAAAGTAAAGTGTTCCTATGAAAACTTTTGTAAACCAGAATGGTGCAAAGCTAAGAAGCAATTAACATTCATGTATACGGAAAAATGTTTTACTGTTCTGAGACATAAAATTCAACACATGCCCAAACTACTATCAAAATGCTTAATTTCGTCCAGTTTTATAACTAAGCATGATACCTAAAGAGCTCTCTTAGGCTTTTCTGATACCTTAGGACACATCTTCTAGTGGACGTACAAAATAAACTGAGGTAAAGCACAGATGCTCACAGACACAGTTCAAAGCTATGGTGGCTTGATGCTGAGGATAGCAGCCTGAGAAGGAGCGTGGTGGCCCCCCTCTTGCTGCTCAGGTGCACATTACTGCAAACGAACACTGAACACGGTTTCACTTTTTGCCTTTTTGTAAACGTGAAAATTCTCTTTGAATATCTTTTGGTTAGCGAAAACAGGCACTAATGTAGGTCTTTTGTAACGAAGTGGCATAACGTGAATTTTCAAGAAGTGGGGTGTACCTGTATTTAAATTTCATTTCAAGATTACAGATCATAAGTGAAGGTCACTTTTGATTTCATGAGTGCCCCCCCCCCCGCCCCCCAAAAATCATGCTTTACCAATTTGAGTTGTTCAAGACTATGGCTACTTTGAAGAAACTAGTTATCTGCCAGTCTTGTTAGTAATGAAAAAAATCTGTGCAACAGAGCCCTCTTGATTTGTAGCTAGTAGTCTGTTATTTTCTGAGGTTTCACTCTTTGCTCTTTATCTGTGGTGTTGCAGATCAGGATGTCCCATGTAGGTTTAAGACTTAGTGTGCTCCTTCAATCTGAAGACTCAGTGTTTTTTTCTTCAGGTCTAAGAGCCACTGTCATTTCTGACTGTTATCTCCCCCATTGTTTTCTTCTAAAAATTTCTTTCAAACATAAGGAGCTTCCCATTTTGTCCTGTCTCTGAACATCTACTTTGCTAAATCTTTTATTTAACCCTCCTATTGAATTTTTATTTCATCAGCTATTTTGTTTTCTTTTATCTAATTTGGGTTTTTTCTTGGCTCTTCATCATTCTTGCTTGTTCTTGATTCATTTGTATTCCTTTAAAGTTCTTGTCAGTTTGTTCTGATAGGTCCTATTTTCTCTGGTGCAGGAATTCTCCCTTATTTTGGGTGCAGGTAGGGCTCTGGAGATTGTCTTTGATGGGGTTGAACAGACTCATGTTTTGAGTTGTATTCCTTTTTTTTGACTACATCTTTTATGAGTTCTGTGGAGGTTGTGGCGAACTCTATCTGGGAGTTTCACATTGCATTTCCCCACTTGCAGGTATACACAGGAAGCCCAATTCTAGTTCCCTGCCTCCCACACCCAGTGCCTGAAGCTTCAGCTTTTGAAAAACCAGCCCTAAAAGCCCACATCCAGTTCTGTACCCCCTTTGAGCATCTTTATATAAATTTTGTCATAGTTCTTGTCATTCTGGCTTTTGAGCTTAGCTGTATCTCTGTGTGTGTTATCTGTGTTTCTCTGTATTTGGAGAAGGGGAAATTGGTATTTTCTGACCAGAGTATATCAGTTATTTGTGGAGTTTGGTGAACTCCTGAAAATTGTATACAAAATACTGAAATATCACCATTCTTTAGAGTGGTTTAGAAGCATTGCTTTATGTTGAACTGAAGTCTCCATTTCATTGGTCCCGGTCTATATTTTAAACACTTGATAGAATAAGTAAGATTATTTTTGTGCATGACAACTTGTTGAAAACCCCCAAATGGCAGTTTATATGGTATTTCTTCAATCACTATAGTACTCAGAGCTCTGGTATTTCTTTTTGGCTTGACAGTTTCTGTAGTTGTGTGTGAAGGTAGAATTCTAAACTTTACTCATCTATTCAGTATACTTATATTTGATGTAGAATCCATAAGTCCTTTTAGCACAGTGTTGATTTTTGAAGAAAATGGATATATTGGAACATTTCAGGAGTAACTTAAAAAACCCAAGACCTAGGAATTGTGGAAGTAGGACTTTGAAACCCAGCAGGAAGCAAAGTAGTTTTCTCTTTTTTTCTTCTAGATTGTGTAGTCTTTATCTCTATGCCTTTGCCTCATTATTAGCTATGTCTACAGACTGGCTTTTTCTTTTCTCCTAGCTTGGCTGTGCATGAATCAAAAGTTGAATAAAGTCCCCCAACCCCCTTCCCTCTGGTAACCATCACTCTGTTTTCTGTGTATGAGTCTGTTTCTGTTTTGTTGATTTTGTCCTTTGATTCCACATGAAAGTGAAATCATATGGTATTTGTCTTTTTCTGACTTATTTCACTAAGCGTAATACCTTCTAGGTCCATCCATGCTGTCACAAATAATAAGACTTCGTTTTTTATGGACAGGTAATAATCCATTCTGTATATGTGCCATAACTTTCTTGTCCACTGAATTATTGGTGAGCACTTGGGCTTCCGTACCTTGACTATTGTAAACGCTGCAGTGAACATAGGGGTGCATATATTCTTTCAAATTAATGTTTTGGATTTCTTTAGGTATATACACAGAAGTAGAATTACTGATCATAAGGCAGCTTCATTTTTACTTTTTTGAGGAAGCTCTATATTGTTTTCCATAGTGGCTGTACTCCCACCCAGTCCGCATTCCCACCAGCAGTGCACAAGGGTTCCCTTTTCTCCACATCCTCACCAGCACGTGTTTGTTGATTTATTGATAGCTTTTCTGACAGGTGTGAGGTAATACGATTGGTGATGTTGAACATCTTTTCATGTCTATTGGACATCTGTATGTCCTCTTTGGAGACGTGTGTGTTCAGGTCCTCTGCCCATTTTTTAACTGGATTGTTTTTTTTGGTGTTGAGTTATATGAGTTGTTTATAGATTTTGGACATTAACCCCTTATCAGATGTATCATTGGCGAATATCTTTTCCCATTGGGTAGGTTGTCTTTTCATTTTGTTGATAGTTTTCTTTGCTGTGCAAAAACTTTTTAGTTTGATGTAGTCCTACTTTTTCTTGTTTCCCTTGCCCAAGGATATGTATCAGAAAAAAATATTGGCAAGAGAAATGTCAGAGATTTTACTGCCTGTGTTTTCTTATATGGTTTTGAGTCTTACATTGAAGTCTTTAATCCATTTTGAGTTTATTCTTGTAGGGTGTAAGAAAGAGAAACTACCATGTTTCTTACAAGGACTTTTTTAGTTTGGGGAAATAGAAAGGGTACTTTTCCTGTATGTGTTGGCTCACTGGCTCATTTTTGTCTCTGTCGTTGTAGGGACAAGTTGTGGGGAGTCTGCGTCTCCATCCTGGCTCTCCTGCCTCGAGTCCTCAGATTGATGCTGCAGAACCTGCGGGTGAACAGAGCTGCTCCTGAGGAGCTGCCTGTTGTGGGCCAGCTGCTTCGCCTGCTGCTTCAGCATGCACCCCTTAGGACTCATATGTTGACTAATGCCATCTTGGTGCAGCAGATCATCAAGAACATCACGGTAAGAAGCATGGGTCAGCACTTTGTACTATTAGTACTAGAAAGTATTCACGGGCAAGGCATGGGGCGGGGTGGGGTAGGGCAGGGGTGGTGCACAGGGTTTCTGTGCATTGACCAAACTGCTGAAATTAAGCCCAGTGTGATTTCCCAGGGTTTCTCCTGTAGTCTAGTCCCTGACTATCACTTAATCTGCGGGATTTCTTAGATCTCAGAATCATCTGTAAAAAAACTTAAAATACTCAACTGAATTAAGGTGACAGGCAACTTAGTTGGGAAAGGTACAGGCCTCAGAGTCACTGCTACCTGGATTCTAATAGAGACTCTGTTGATTGACTGATAGTTTGGCAAGTTTGTGTTTTTTTAAAAACCTAGCCAAGCTCGTTTTCCTAGGTGTAGAAATGGGATTAATAGTAACTTTGTTAGATTTTGGGAACCACTAATGAGATCAGCCAAGTAAAGTTTTTAGTGTAGCTGATATTTATTCATTGCTCAACAAAGGTTAACTGTATTAGGAAATTATTTAGCAGGAATAAATTTCTAGTTAGTTCAGACTAATTTCTAGTTAGTTTCCTGGAGAGTGAGATGTTGGAGAAAGGAAGTGGAAGGCTTCAGCATTGTCTAATGGTTGGTTCTCTGTGTTCAGTTGTGTGGGTTTTTTTTTTTTTTTTTTTGTGGTGGTGGTGGTGGTGGTCGGGGGGCAGTTCTGTTATCTGATTCCTTCGGTGTTTTTAATTTGGAAGAATTCGGGAAGTTTTTTTGTATATATATATTTGATTGGAGGATTATTAACTGGTATATGCAATACTAATTCAGAAATAGTATAAGGTAGGATAGTCAAGAATGTGGGTCATTCTGAGGTTGTATAATCAACCCACCTCCATAAGGAAGAGAATGACAGAAACTGTTAGTCGGCCCTGTACAAAGATCAAGAGACTCCAGAATGCCAAAGGGAAGAAGTCTGGAGAGTGGGGATGGTGGGCGGTGAAATTTCTTTAGTCCCTAGCATATGTGGAAGGGAACAAACCAAATGAGAAATCAGTTATCACTTGTACTTGAGGGTGTAACTAGAAATTTTCACTGCCTGTAGTAATGCCTCATTAATAGGTTCCCCTTTCCAGTAAGTTTCCTCTGGTGATTTGCAGATGAAGATGATGTGGTTATGGCTCCGAGATGTTGTTTGGATGTGAAAAACACTTCAGAGAGCAGAGCAATTTTAGTAGAATTCTCAAATTACTCTTGTTTTTCTCTGCAGACATTGAAGAGTGGAGGTGTTCAGGAGCAGTGGCTCACAGACTTACATTATTGCTTTAACGTGTATGTCACTGGGCATCCTCAGGGGCCCAGCGTGTTGAACACAGTATATGAAAGAGGCACCATGGCACTTCCTGTTTAAAATTGTTTATTCACATCTAATTTTGAAGAGAGGCTGATGTAATAAATGTTTGACATTAAAACTAAACTTTTAAATAAGTTGTTTATGAACCTTCTTTTGCACTAAGGTAGGAAAAGAATGCAGGCTAGCTTCCTGGACTAGCACTTGATATGTGGTAGTATATGTTACATTTCAAAGGAACTAAATATTTACAAAATACAGAGTGAGTAGCATGGTACCATCTACTATTTATCAAGAAATTAGCTAAATCTTTAGGGTCCCGTCTAGGCAAACCTCATTATGTTCTCAGCTCCAGTCCAGTCAGATAGCAACAGGAACCAGTTTTTGTTTTGTTTGGGGGTGGTTACTCTTTTCTGTGATGACATTGAGCTTCTCACTATGGAGTTATTCCCAGAGGTTTTGTAGCCCTCGATGCAGGGGCAAGATTTCAAGACAGTGCTGCAGTTGTTTTGGATTTTCCTATACCTAAATGGTGGTCAGTCTGAGATAACTACTTCCAAAGTGATTTTCTATTGATGACTTTCTACCCCAATATAGTCCTTCAAAAATTACCAGCTATATATAGTGATTTCTATGATATATGCATTTTGCTAATCATGAAATAACTTAGCAAACTGAAAAAATCAAGAGGATTAAATTAACACGTTATTGCTTCCTGTCTCTTATGGTCAGGACAAAAGTGACAAGAAAATGGAAGGAGTCCTAGAAGTATCTGTAAGCCCACAATGTCACTGTTTATGCCTGTCTGCAGTCCTACATTAGCTTTGTCCTTAAAAATGTGAAAAAGCTCCCAATCACTAGATTTTATTTAAACCAGGTGTTCTTAGAGAACTAGAATGGGTATAGTTAGCAGTTTCCTCTGTCAGTAGGAATGGCATTTTGATATAATTGCTCACCTCTGCAGGTCAGGCAGAAAATACAAGTGCAATGTTAAGGCCTGAATTGGTACCTTGTGCATAAATGGTATGGTCTGTACACCTGCCCCACTGGTTTCTTTGGTGTCTTGTGATACCAGTATTTCCGTTCACAGAGGACATGGCAGCAGCCTGTGGCCTTCAGGGGATTAATGTGAACTGTTAAATGAAAGGAATCAGCAGAGGAATAGAGCACTGTGGTCTTACAGATAATTTCTAAAAGCAAATGCTGGATCATGATCCTGGTCTAAAACTTAAAACTGATAATGCTGGAATAAGAGGATGTGGCATCTGTAATGCAGTTTGTTGCACTAGATTCCAGAAGTACAGTGAAATGGAGGTGGCTGCTGGAGGACAGGTTTCTCTCCATCTCATTTAGGTTCTTCACTGAAGCCAAAAGAGCAGTCCGCGCCAGCTGGCTGGCAGAAATCCCAACCCTGCAGCTCTCATGTTCTTAGTTGTACTCAGACTTGACTGTGTGTTACCCATTCTTTCTAGCCATACTGACCTGTGAAGGCAGACAGCTAGGCAGCCCTGCACAGGCATAGTCTATCCTGGTCCTTCCAGCACAGGTGAGGATAACGTCTAAACAATTCTGTGTAAGAGCAGAAAGAAAGAAATTGTGACATTTTCTTTCCGTTGTTACCACATGTGCAGGCTAATAAGTCTCCAGGTGTGGGTATTAAAGTTTCCCTAAGATGTGAAAGACAACCAGCAGAGAATGAGAACTCTATACTAGCCATTCCAGTTACCACGGACACAGTCTTCCTCCACAGGCTGTCGGGGCTTTGTTTTGTATTTTGATTGAGTAGCTGATTGCAGGTTATAAGAAAAATTCTTTGATCTTCCACTGTTCTCAAGAAGGTGTATACACTGCAGGTTGCTCACTGTTAAAAACAAATACCAGATAGATATTCAGGTTATTAATTTTACTGCTGAAGGTAAGCCTTCACTGGTGGTAAGGAAAAGGGTTTAGTTTTGGATTATACATGACGTTAAAAAAGGTTATGGCCAGCATATCGTAGAGACAGGATGATTTATCTGCCTTGCATTTTTAAAAAATATATGTTTTGATTTTTTTTAGAAAGAGGGGAAGGGTGAGAGAAATATTGACATGAGAGAAACATCTATCTGCTGCCTCCTGCACGCCCCCTACTGGAGATCGAGCACATAACCCGGTCATGTGCTCTGACTGGGAATCGAACCAGGATCTCTCAGTCCCTGGGATGATGCTCAGTCCACGCAGACACACTGGCTGGACATCAGCCTTACATTTTCCATCATCTCAGAGATACAGGACATCTCTCAAGGAAGAATCTTGAGTGGGAGAGTCAGTTGCGAACTTAGGTTTTTAGTGGGAGGGGCAGGTGTGGACCTAGGCTTTCAGTTGGAATAATGGGTATATCCTCTCTGTGCATCCCTCAAATATAACAATACAACTTTACATGTGCACATATATATCTTATAACTCCATGTGCCACACACTTGAATATAGTCCATTTTATTATTATTATTTTTTGTACTATTTTTTCTTTATTGACTTTAGAGGGAGAGAGAAACACTGATGAGAGAAAATGTTGGTTAGCCACCTCCTGCATACCCCCACTGGGGATTGGGCCCACAACCTGGGCATGTGCCCTGACCAGGAATTGAACCCGTGACCTCTTGGTACATGGGTCGATGCTCAACCACTGAGCCACACCGGCTGGGCTATAGTCCATTCTAGAAAATAGATTTGTTTGAAAACTATTCAGATGAATGGCTGATAGGCATATCAAACTTGAAATGGATTTTTAGGCCTTTATATGACTTTGAAATTATAAAATTATAGGATATCACAGATGGAAAAATTAGTGGTGTACTCAATCCTTTCATTTAACAAATGAGGATATTGAAGCCCCAGACAGTTAAGAGACCTCATTGAGGCCACAGTGCTATGTTCTGGAGCAAAGAAGCAAACATGAAAGGTGAGTAGTTTTAAAAAGTTATACATATGTCTTTTTTTTCTCCTGTTTTGATTACTGTTACTTCAATAAAATTATTTTAAAGTGAACTACTGTGTTGGAACTCTGGCATGTTTTTGGCTGCCTTTACTATTTCAAGTTGAGATTTCATCTACATACCCTGCTGTGGATGGGCAGGAATATTCTGCATTTGTACATGGGGTACTATTACTAGTAATGACTTAAGCCACAGGTATTCTATTAATTGGAATGGATATTTTTTTAAAGGGATTTCTTTATTTTTAAAGAGCGGGATCCCAAAATTTAGGAGAGCCTGTTTGTGTACACACACACACACACACACACACACACTCTGATCACTACTATGGGTGGTTTGCAGGGGTGGGTGTGGAAGATGAGAGAACAGAGATTGTTCAACTATCTCCTGAATATGTGTAGAGAAACAGCCCATGATGCTGTTACTTTTGCTCTCTCTAGCTCACTTTTTGCTCCTTTATAGGAGGTAAAGGCATCACCAAAGCCTCTCCACATTGGCAGTTGGGAGCAACAGCCTTCACTCATATATCTGAATACCCACAGTGTGCCAAACAGTTTCCTAAAGCTAAACAGAACAGTGAGCAAAACCAGAAGATATTTAACCCTGTGGAATTCTCAAAGTAAAAAATGGACTAACATTTGTAGTCAAGGTTTGAAGACCAAAATTAATGATTTCTTTTTAGTTAAATACAGCATCTGTGATTCCACATTGCAGAAACTTACATGTATGTTCAAGTCATGCCCATGTCATGGAAATTACACATTTTCTGAATAAATTCCAGGCTTCAGCTAAACTAACTAGTAGCTCTGTCTGACCATCACCTTACTCACTGGTTAATGGTTGATGGCGTGAGTGAGCCTAATAAAACCTTGTGTTGCCCCAAGTTTAGGCTTAGGAAAAGATTCTCTTCAGACCCTGTCCATGTTTAAGCCAGCCAGAATTATATGTGCAGGGCAAACCAGCTGTTCATATGAACTACAATTGTTACACATTTGAATTTGTTCTATTCTTTAACTGTGAGTCCTTTAAAAACTTTAATACTGCTAAACACCTTCATTTTCAAGATTTCTGATAGTACTGGATTTTTCTCTTGAGACAAAGTGCTCTGATTAATTTGTAATGTTTATCTAAATGCTACTTCTCTGGTAGTTAAATCTGACAGTTCTGTTTTGGAAACTATCGTTAATTCACTGAAGTATAACAAGTTTTTTACATAGAACTATGGGCCTTAATTCCTTTGAAAGTTTCCAACTACCCTACCCACCATTCCCTGATCAGCCTGCCCACGTTACGAGTTGCCTGACTCTTATTAAAGATTTGGCAGTAATTACTCTCCCCCTACCTCCGAGTTTTCCCCCCATCAAAAACTAAATGAATGTTAAAGTTCATGCTGACAGTCATTGTTCACCTTCCCAGCTGCACTCTGTCCTGCAGGCTGGCTGGATCGGGGAGGATGGGGCAGCATGTTGTCACGGCCACCCACAAGAAACACTGGGCCTGGCATTACTGCTGACAGCACTGAACTTATCACCCAGACTTAATGCTGGTGTGAAGGAAGGGCCCTGAGTAAAACACCCTTCTGCAGCTGAAAGTTCCCTGAGCTGCTCTTGTATGAGTGGAAGTGCACATTTGAGCCTGAGCTGGATATGCTATTAAATACTCCCTTTGGAGGCCCTAAAAGGCAAAAGCCAGAATTTGTGGTTAAGGGCCTCTTCCCATCTTTTGGAAGGAGGTGGAGGATCTTAATGTGGAACCAAAATGGAACAAGAACTCCCAAGGTATGACTTTGAAGAACAACAGTCTTTTCAGTTCCCCCTTTATGTGAACAAGTAAGGAAAGCTACCATTTATTGTTTTTACTTGTAATTTTTTTAAACAATAATAGCTTTGGCTATAAAAATGACTCTTACAGGGAGATAGATGCTGACTGCTGTACTAATTCCATGAAAGGGGGATGAAAAACACATACTGAAACCACTGACCAATGGAAATGCCTGGCAGTTACTCTTGTCTTTGGGGATGAAACAAAACGGGAAAGGGCTTCCCCACACCATCTTCCCAATGTACTTGGCCAGCGCAATGGCTGCCTTACCTGAGTTGAGACGCAGCACAGAATGGGCTTTTGAAGATCTTGGGGAAGGATGTACTCTCCCTTCTTGAGAACAACCTGAAATCAACCGACAATGATCATCTATCTTTGACATGACCGCTGCAGCCTGACCCAAGTGCTCAGTTCTTTGAAGGCTTAAGCTTGCAAGTAAGTGTCGGCCTAATTAGGTATGGTATGGAAATACCATTTAGGCTGAGGGGTGAGTTCTGAGATTTTGCTGCGTGGGCCAAAGATCTCTTAAAGGTGCTGTGGCTCAGTGCCTTTCTGGTGGAGAGCTAGTCAGGCTTGTTCTCCAAGTTTATTTTTTAATCCTCACCCGAGGACATTTTTCAATATTTTGTTCAGATAGAGTGGGAGGGAGAGAGAGAAACATCGACGTGAAAGGGACACATCGAGTGGCTGCCACCCACACGACCCAACCAGGGCTGGGGACAAACTGCAACCGAGGTACATGCCCTTAGCGGGAACCGAACCCGGGTCTCTCTGGACCGCAGGCCGATGATCTAACTGCTGAGCCAAACCAGCCAGGGCTCTAAGTTTATTTTGATCAGCTTTTCCAGAGCTGAAAATGAAGGTAGTATTTGCAGCAGTTCATCTGCTAAGTAAGTACTTATTGTAGTCCTTGGGTTGGGGCATTCCCACAGATAGGCAACCCTGTACTATGTCAGCAGAGTGGCCTTTAGTTCCAGGGTTGGCCTGTGCTCGGAGTCCTTCAAATTGGTAGTGTAAGGGGAAGACCCAGCGAGTGGCCTGGAGGTCGCAGTGGTGAGACTTTCAGTTAGGAGTGAAGCCAGCGGGAATCTCGGCTAGAAGGCTTTCTGGGTTGAGATACTAGAATCTCATCTCAAACCAGCTCTGACCCAGAATTTCTGGAAGGAAGGCACTAAATGTGCTGAGATTCTCTTGGTGACTGAAAGTGTAATCAAATTCCTACCTGAATTGAGGTTTCTGTAAACCACAAAGTGCCTAGAAGAGAAGGACAGTTACCATAGATTTGCTTGAGCACCGACTGCCGGGTGGACTTCGTGCCGGAGCTGCTCCTGGAAGGGTTCTTGGTGGTCCTGTGCACTGTGACGGTCTTCGGGGGTTTTAGTCCCCGTTCCTTCCTCCAGACCTGGAGGAGCAGTGCCACACACTCTCGGTTCCAGCTGTCCATATCTCTGGCTCCACGCTGCTTCATGTGCAGAAGGTGGGACAGGTGCTTCCTGAGCTGGTAGCTGTTGGGACCAGAGTGGAAAGGCCGTAAGATCACAGCACTGAGAAACTAAATGTCCTTAAGGTTCCTAGAAGCTTTAGGAATTGTACTTGTTGAACTTGGGAGATTCTTTCAAGCGCCCATTCCTCAGTTCAGTAGCAGTATGTTGAATCCTGAATTCTTTTTCCATCAAACAGTTTCTGAATTAGGAGTCAAGATGAGTCCTTGCCCTCAACATAGAACAGGCCAGTGTGTACACAAATACAGTATAAGAAGTGCTGAGAGCAAGGAGCTAGATGGCGTGAGACAGAGGCAGGACTGACAATTTGTAGTGGTTTGGTAAGACTACAAGGCTGGTATTTGTGCTGGGTTTTAAAGGATGAGTAGGAGCTTAGCCAGTCAGAGAAGGGCATTCTAGGCAGAACTGGCAGGAGCAGAGAGGGGTGGGCATTTGCACAGGCACATCAGTAATGAGATGTGTATGAAGCACTGTGTGCTTAGTGAGGTAAGGTGGTCGGAAGGCTGGGCTACCCTGGAAGAAGGCAGCATTTGTTTACGACATGCTGTACACCAGGCCCTTTCCCTATGATTAAGTCTGACAAAGGCTGAGTTGAGGGGAAAGCACCAAGATGGTGATATAGGTCATTCCTGACTTCACTTTCTCATCAAAAGACACCACTGAGAAAATCCTAGAATACGGCATTTCTAGGATCTGGAGGCTGAAGAACTGCCGGCACCACAGAGACCAAGACAGACTACATTACAAGGGTAAGAGGAGCCCCGGCCAGTGTGGCTCACTGAAGGGTCTCAGGTTGGATGCTTGGTCAAGGGCATGCACCTGGGTTGCAGGTTCGATCCCCGGCCCCAGTCAGGGCACATGGGGGAGGCAACCAACCAATGTGTCTCTCACATTGATGTTTCTCTCTCCCCCTCCCTCCCATCCTCTCTCTTCTACTCTAAAAATCAATGGAAAAAAATATCCTCAGGTGAGAATCAACAAAAAATGAAAGGTGAGAGGAGTGGCTAGAGGATGACAGCATGGCCCTCCCCAGGGTCAGCACAGCACCACTGCGAGGTCTGCCTTGAGCCTACAGCTCCTCCACTAGGAAGAGACCCCAGGGGGACACCCAGCTCCCCAGCATGTGCGCTGCTTCTCTCCCATGAGGAGTGCAGGGGAATGTGTGACACACAAGGGGGGAGGGACTGGCACCCATCAGCACATGGATCTCTGCAGACTGAGTTCCTACCGGCAGCATCCAATAGTGGTCCCAACCAGTGGCTTTGCTCATCTGCAGAGCCAACATGGTGGCACAGTCTGACCAGGAACTCGGCAGCATGCAGGTCTGTATGATTCAGGTCCTTAAAGGAAGAGTGTTGCTGGCCCTGGAGTCTAGCCCCACCTTGCCCAGGCAAATATGGCGAAGGACTCCGGTCTGTACTCTGTTCTTGGCGGGGACCCACACCAGTTCTTAAAGAGTAGTGGCACAAGTAAGGGCTGAATTTTACTAAGATCATTCTGCTGGAGGGGAGCCTGCAGGGTGCTGCACAGGGGATCCTGCAGGGTGCTGCGGAGGGGGGCCTGCAGGGTGCTGCGGAGGGGAGCCTGCAGGGTGCTGCACAGGGGGGCCTGCAGGGTGCTGCGGAGGGGAGCCTGCAGGGTGCTGCACAGGGGGGCCTGCAGGGTGCTGCGGAGGGGAGCCTGCAGGGTGCTGCGGAGGGGGGCCTGCAGGGTGCTGCGGAGGGGGGCCTGCAGGGTGCTGCACAGGGGGGCCTGCAGGGTGCTGCGGAGGGGAGCCTGCAGGGTGCTGCGGAGGGGGGCCTGCAGGGTGCTGCGGAGGGGGGCCTGCAGGGTGCTGGAGGGGGGCCTGCAGGGTGCTGCAGAGGGCAGCAGGCCCCACGCCTGAGTTTACCACACACCGACCGGGAAATAACCTTTCTGCGTGGGCAGCCCCTCCCTCCTGCCCTAAAAGGCTGATTTTAGTCCAACTATAGGATTCTTCTTTCTTTACCTGGAGTGACAAACCATGCCGTCTCTCTACTAGATGTACCACACTTCCAAAAAGCCACTGTAGAGAGCAGCCAGAGTTGTGGGCAGCACCGCTGCACAGTTCATCCAGTTCCTTCTGTCTGAGATGCCAAGTGTCCACCACACCCTCTGCTCTCCAGGCAGAGGGCTGGTGGCTCTAGTGGTCCCCCATTGTCAAGAACTTGCACTCCTGGTGGTCGGGAAACCTAAATAACATGCGTCCTTTGAACCCTCGGGCTTCCACGGTCCAGCTCATCCTTAAGCAGAGCCCACAGGAAGGGCTTACACTTGCCGAGGTCAAGGAAGGGTTTCACCGCATCTGCTGTTAGCCACAGCAACTGGCCAGCCCAGTCTAGCTGTGCAGTATCTGGTTTCAGTTTTTAAAACACTCAAGTCCTGACTGGCAATGAGGCTCACACTTACAGACTGAGCTTTATTCCCTCGGGCCCCAAGCCTCACCTGCTCACCCCATCCTGGCACCCCCGTCTGCCCCTCTCCCTCCTCACACGTCTCCTGTGACGGCAGCCCACGCTGCCGGGCCCTGGTGCCAGCCCTGCTCCTAGCCCACCCGCAGCGCTCCTCAGGTCAGGTGTCACCATGCACCGTCCCAGGGCAGCACTGGGCTCCTCCCGTCCTTTATAGGGGAGGTGGATAAGGCTATAACAGAATCGATAAAAGTATTTCTACTGTCACCAGACATGTGGCTTCCCACAATGTGCAGCTTCCCAGAAGCCCTTTGGGAGCTCATGCCCCAGGTCTCAGCTGCACAGTGGTGTAGCCAGTGGGGGCTGTGTAACTCCTGCCCAGGTGGGCGCACAGACTGTGAGCCCACTGTTCTTGGGGCAGGGACTGAAAGCTCATTTGCTGCTATGGACACTTACTGACAGGACCTGTCAGCTTCTGATTCTTCAAAGGAGTCAAAGACCAGTCTGACGGGAGGCATTTCAGCAGGGGAACAGCTGTGGGCTTGACGTGGGACAACTCGCTGGCTTGTTTAGACCCCAGGTTTCGGCTGAAGTGCCTAGTAAACAGTTCCTCCGGGACGGCAGCCAGTGGCGGGGAGCAGGCCCGAGGCGGGGAGCAGGCCCTGTGGCCTGGGGGGCGCTCACCGCGCTTGCTGTGTCCTCATCTGTGGACCGGGGCTGTGAAGCCGGACCCCTCTCGGGCTGACTGTGAAGGCTGACTTAACACTACACGTCAAGTTACTTAGCTCAGCGTTGGCACAGTGCCCGGTCATCGCCAACCAGAGGATCCGCAGCAGCACTGCCACCACCGCCGTCACAGCGAGGTGCCAGCTCGGGCCTGCCTCCGCCTTGTCATCTTGACCGCGGCGACCACCACCCTGACTGAGAAGGTACGGGAAAGGCCCTAGGGCTGAGCCAGACACCGCTTCCCGTCCCCTCCGAGCCACGTGCTCCCCTGGAAATGGGGCACTCCTCCCTGGAAATGGGGCACTCCTCCCTGGAAATGGGGCACTCCTCCCTATCACGACGGCTTCCAGGCGCGGCTGGCCGACCCTCAGGCCGCGCTGTCGCAAAGCAGGGGCTCTGGGCTAGGCCGTCCTCGGTCACTAGACCCTGGCGCCCCCCCCCCCCCCTGGACTCAACGGGGATCGCGGCCCCCACCCCCTCCGATTTAGGTCTCAGCCCTTTAATCTCCTGACAGGCGCGTTGATATGTGCACACCTGTGCTCAAGGTGATTCGCTTGCTTTGTTCCCCCATCAACCTTCCCCCCTCTGGAGATGGAGGCCACGTGACTCCCACCTGTGGGAGACGTTCCGCCCTGCCCTGGGCGCTGGCCAGCACTGTGAGCCCTAATCTGATTTAGACCCCACTGGGCCTGCAGGGTGAAGGACAGTACGAGGCACTAGAACCCTGCAGCAAAGGACTCCCAGTGGGTATTCCGCTCAGCATTTTAGGGAGCGTCCATCCCCACTGCCCACACCCACCCCACATTCTGAGCTCCAGAGATGCTTACACAGGTTTCTGTAATGTTTCAGTCACTCAACCCACTATATCCAAGCTCTGGTTTAGGTACTCAGGATATGACTAATTCCTGGACAGTGAAGACATAAAAAGAAGAAAAATAAAATACGCTTGTGTGTGTGGGGCTTTAGAATTTATGAAGCACCGTATCAGCCTACAACCTGTCATATAAACAGGACGAGTGCAGCATTGTTAAATTCCGTTTTCCAGATGAGGAAACTGAGGGTCGAGGAGGCCAAGTGACCTGCCCAAGGTCAGATACCCTGTTAGAGCTTCCCCCCAGGGCTCTTTTCTGTACACCAGGCAACCCTGGCTGCTTCCCTATCTTGGCAAAAACCCCTTTGGAATAGCTTATCCAGTGTAAATTACGAGGCTCGACAGGTGAATTTCGTGGGTAGGCTCAATTACACTGGCCTTGTTATGGCAGCACACGGAATTCACTAGGAATCATGGGAGAGCACCGGGTGTCACGCTGGGCGTGGGGAGAACCGCACAGTCGGTGCTGCGGCCCCATCTCCTCACCTCCTCCAGGCCCGCTGGATGACTGCT
Source organism: Molossus molossus (assembly GCF_014108415.1). NCBI lineage: Eukaryota > Metazoa > Chordata > Mammalia > Chiroptera > Molossidae > Molossus > Molossus molossus. Next base: position 29,317,425 of record NW_023425349.1, read on the forward strand.
GCCGCCTGGTTCTTTCTGCGAAACAGCTCTTTCCTGCTTCTTTCTCTCTGGATGATCTGCAGCCGCAGCTCTACAGGGAGAAGGTCGATGTTCACACTCTGCCCTAAGAGGGGCCCAGGAGCTGGATCGGTCTCCTTAGAGAGCTGAGCATCCTCAGACAGGGTGGATGTCCCCAGCTTCCTGACTCCTGCCCTCAACACCTCTGTCCCCTGTGGCAGGTCTGAATAGCTCTCTCCTTCGAGCTTGTCCTGTGTCACTTTGTTTCTTGGTGTCCGATGGTGCCCAGCATGGACCACCTCCCCCTTGGCACTGCCAGGGCGGCTAGAGCCAGCTGGGGAGCACCTTCCTCCTCTGAGCTCTTGAATACGCCTCTTCTGGGAGGCACCCTTGGCCTTGGGTGCTGCGCTGTGCCTCCTGCTGGGCTTCCGATGGCCGTCCTGCTGTGGGAGGCTGGCAGCTGCCCAGCTGGGGTCCTCTCCTTTCTCATCAGGCCCAGCCACCCTGCCGCAGGAGGGCTGCTTCAAGACTTTCCCCTTGTCGCACCGCTGCTCGCCAACGGTCTCACCTCTGAACTTCTCAACAGAGGAGACTCCCGGACACCTGTTTCCATCATTGCCTTCCTTGGGGCTGAAGTGGACACAGGCAGACCGGCCTTTCGAATGTTCTCTGGATGTTTCTTGGGGGAAACAAGGGAAAAGGGAAAGAATATTTATGGCTCAAAACTTGTATAGTAAGTAGGGCAAGTCCACCCATTTACATACATAAAATATTCAGACCCGTCCAATAGCACTGCCATGATAGTGGCGATTATAATTAGGAAAAAATTGCCCTGGCCAGTTTTGCTCAATGGTTAGAGCATCGGCCTGTGGACCAGTGAGTTGTGGGTTCGATTCTGGTCAAGGGCACAATTCGGTTGCAATTCGTCCCCGGCCCTGGTTGGGATCGTGCGGGAGGCAGCCACTTGATGTGCCCCTTTCACATCGCTGTTTCTCTGTTGCTCTCTCCCTCCCACTCTATCTGAACAAAAATCGAAAAAAATCCTTGGGTGAGGATAAAAAAAATAATTAGGAAAACACCTTAACTTCTATTTCTAGCAAGGGTAGGTCTGGTAACCTAAAAGCCTTTCCACTCCAAGTACCTATAAATGCTGATTAAAAATATAGTAACATCCTTTAATTTTTATTTTTTGTTGATCCTTACCTGAGGATACTCTTCCATTGATTTTTAGAGAGAGTAGGAGGGAAGGAGAGAGAGAGAGAGAGAGAAACATCTATGTGAGACACATGATTGGTTGCCTTCCGCAAGACCCCAACCAGGGCCAGGGATCGAACCTGCAACCCAGGCACGTGCTCTTGACCAGAATTGAACCCATGACCCTTCCGTCTGTGGGCTGATGCTCTAACCACTTAGCAAACCTGCCAGGGTGGTAAACATCCTTTTAAAAGCACCATAGTGCCTTTGAGAAAATTAAGGTACTCTCTGGGGGCCAAAAACAAAGAGAAAATGGAAACTCAGAGTGGTAGGTGTGTGAGCTGATCTAGGCAGGTTGTAGGAGTGCAGTGGGCAACGGCTGGTCTTTTTTATTTTTTTGTACCTGCCCCTAGCGGGAACCAAACCCAGGACTCTCTGGTCCGCTTGCTGAGCCAAACCGGCCAGGGCTTGGCTGGTCTTATTAAATATCTAGTTATGTTTTAACATCCAGATAAGAACAGAAAATGAGGACTTGTAGGCAGAAAGTTAACTAAAACTGAGACCCCGCATGAAGCTGGGGTCCGCGAGGTGGTATCCCATTGGGAAGTAACAGTCCGGAGAGAACATCTGCTCGCCAGCACGGGGAGGTGCCAGGGAAGCTGGCCTCAGACTAGGTTCTGGATGGGTAAAGTCTCCATGAGGATCTGACACCAAAGCCCTGGACCTCACATGGGTTTGGTGTTCACTTATTTTCAACCCATAGAAAAAAACGAATATAAAACCTGGTCTCAGGATGGTGGTATCATGGAAGCAAATGATTCACAGAAGCAAGCACAGTGTTGCTTTAGTGTGCATGCCCGCAACTCCAGCTGAAAATACCTCCACGGTCCAGAGGATGCATGAGGACACCCTCCGCCATGAGATGGTAACAGACACAACAGCCACTTGGGTCAGTAAGAACTAAAGTTAACAGGACACTGTGTGTGTGTGCACACACACGACGATTAAACAAAAGAAATTTAAAATTTGAGAAAAGATGTACTAAAAGAACTAAACAGGACACCTAAAATGAAAAACTCAATGTTAATGTAAAAAGTAATGAAGGGACTTCTGCTTCTGGGTTGGCAGGACTGAGGCAAACTCACCACTGAGGACAACGGAAAAGTCAAACAAAATAGTACAAGCCACCTTGTTTTTTTTTTTATCCTCATCCAAGGACATTTTTCCACTTTTGGTTCAGACAGAGTGGGAGGGAGAGAGAGGGGGAGAAAGAGAGAGAGAGAGGGAGAGAGAGAAACATTGACGTGAAAGGGACACATCGAGTGGCTGCCACCCACACAACCCAACCAGGGCCGGGGACAAACTGCAACCGAGGTACATGCCCTTAGCGGGAACCGAACCCAGGTCTCTCCGGACCGCAGGACGACGATCTAACCGCTGAGCTAAACCAGCCAGGGTCAAACCACCTTGTTTTTAAAAATTTTTTTTAAATTTTCAATTATAGTTGACATACAATATTATATTAGTTCCAGGTGTAAAACAAAGTGATTAGTTATTTATATCACTTATGACGTGATCACCCCGACATGTCTAGTACCCATCTGACACCACATACAGTTGTTAATACTACTGACTATGTTCCTATGCTGTACTTTACATCCCCGCGATTTTTATAACTGAGAATTTATACTTCTTAATCCTTTTCCCTTTTTCACCCACACCTCTAACTCCCTGCTATCTGGCAACCATTAAGATGTTCTCTGTATCTATGAATTTGTTTCTGTTTTGTTTGTTTATTATGTTTTTTAATTTCTACATTTAAGTGAAATCATATGATATTTGTCTTTCTATGTTTAACTTATTTGATTTAGCACAATTCCCTCTAGGTCCATCCATGCTGTCACAATGACAAGAGTTTATTCTTTTTTATGGTTGAGTAATATTCCATTGTATATATGTACCACATCTTCTGTATCCATTTGTCTATCTTTGGACACTTATGTTACTTCCATATTTTGGCTACTGTAAATAACGCTACAGTGAACACAGGGGTACATATTTCTTTTTGAATTAGTGTTCTGGGTTTCTTTGGATAAATACCCAGAAGTGGAATTGCTGGGTCATATGGTAGTTCTAGTTTTAATTTTTTTAGGAACCTCCACCCTGTTTTCCACAGTGGCTGCACTAATTTACAATCCCACTAATAGTGCACGAGGGTTCCCTTTTCTCCACATCCTCACCAACACTTACAAACCACCTGTTTGAAGGCATCGGAGAGCTAACAAGGCAGAAAACAATGAAGCCAAGATCAGGAGAATCAGGACACCAACAGAGATGAGTAAGGCACTTGGAGGTACCTCTCCCCAGAGGCATCAGCCCCCGAGGCCGGGAGAGAAGCCCTCTCTGACATACCCTCCGTGGAGGAACCATGCAAGGTATGTCTTAGGAGGAAAACTGAACTGGAGTTAACTGGCCCTTGGAGGGACTGAAGCCCAGCTCTGCATGGTCTCAGCCCATCTATGTCACAAATGCACTGCTCTGGTGCAGGGTGCCATTAGCTGGGCAGGATGTGTGCGTGGGCCGGGAACTCCGCTCATTTTTTTTTTAATCCTCACCGGAGGACATTTTTCCATTTTTTGTTCAGATAGAGTGGGAGGGAGAGAGTGGAAGAGAGAGAGAGAGAAACATCGACATGAAAGGGACACATCGAGTGGCTGCCACCCACACGACCAACCAGGGCCGGGGACAAACTGCAACCGAGGTACGTGCCCTTAGTGGGAACCAAACCCGGGTCTCTCTGGACCACAGGCCGATGCTCTAACTGCTGAGCCAAACCGGCCAGGGCAACTCCACTCATTTTTGTTTCGAGCCTAAAACTGCTCTAAAAAGTAAACCATATTAAAAGGGAAAAAGAAAAAAGAAAAAGAAAAAGAATGAGATGGGTAGATATTACTAGATACCATTCACTAATAAGGATATAAATAATGTGACCCAAATCACATTATTTATGTCATTAGATGACAGAATAGATAGATAAGTCAGTGGGAAAGGACAGAAAGCTAAAAATACACCCATATATAAACCAGATAAAGGGAGCATTAGAACCTGTGGTGAGGAGAGGAGCTGCTCAGAGGCCCTGGTAGGAACCCAGAGGGGGTGCTGTCCCCCTCCAGCTGCCACTGTTCCCAGCTCTGGGCTATTCCTTGTATATGTATGGCCAGCACGGCTAACTGTCTAAAAAGAAATCATTGCATTCCAATCTCACCATATAATATGGTGATACATAGGATACAGTAAAAACCAGAAAATATATGTGTTTATTGGATCTTAAAGTGGAAAAAATACTTTTCTTGGTATAAAACCACCAAGAGAAGAATCTCAAAAAAAAAAAGTAAACAGAATTAAAAGGCAAACTAAAGAAAGACATTCATAATATAGAACAGACAAAGGTTTCTATCTTTCTTAGATAAAGAGCATTTAGAAATATTAGGAAAATTTAGAACCAATATAAAAATAGAGGAGCCATGGCCGGTGTGGCTCAGTTGGTTGGAGCATCATCCTGTGCACAAAATGGTTGTGGGTTCGATCCCCAGTTGGGTTGCATGTGTGAGGCAACCAGTTGAGGTTTCTCACACTGATGTTTCTCCCTCTTTCTCTCCTCTCCTTCCTCTCTCTCTCTCTCTCCAAAAAAAAAAAAAAAAAATCAATTAAAAAAAATAGAGGACATCAGTGAACAATCCAGAAAATAAATACACAGACAGACCCAATAAAAATGTGACAAAGTTCATCCTGCTAACTAGGATTCGGTAAAACTGTAATTTGCTTAAATGTCTGGAGAGAATTTTTTTTTTTTTTTGAGTTCTGCTTTTGAAAGGGTGAGACCACCTTCTGTAACCTTCCTGGAATAAAATTTGGCAGCATGTTTAAAGAGCCATAAAAATTAGAGATGTAGCCCTGGCCGAATTGCTCAGTGGTTAGAGCATTGGCCTGCGGACCAGAGTGTTCCAGGTTCGGTTCCCACTAGGGGCACGTACCAAAAAAATAAAAAACAAAACAAATACAAAAAACATTAGCAATATACACAAAAATGCATATGAAAGGCTATAACATTAAACAAATCATACTGTATTCGTAATCTCATATAATACTAAGCATTTACTAACATTTTTGTTGAAAACAAAGAGATGATGTAAAAATATCTCAGAATAGGATGTTTACAATTTTCTGAATTAAAAAAAAAAAGTCTAGTAGAAGTGATAATAGTTGTTTATCTTAAGATTATGGAGAATTTTAATTTTCTTATTTGTTCTCTTTTTCTGTTTAAAACATTAAAAAAATTTATTGAGGTGACATTGGTTAACAAAACCATGCAGGTTTCAAGTGTACAGCTCAACTCATCATCTGCCCACTCTACTGTGCATCCACCACCCCAAGCAGAGTCTCTTCCCACCTCCATTCTCCCCCCTTTGCCCACCCATGTTTATATATGTGGAATATATGTGTGTATATATATATTTTTTTTCTTAATCCCTTCACCTTTTTTACCCAACCCCCAAAACCCCTCTCCTCTGACAGTTGTCAGTCTGTTCTACGTTATCTATGCTTCTGTGTCTATTTTGTTTGTTGAGTTATTTTGGTATTGGACCCACACACGGACTTCCCAGCCCGGCCAACCTCTGGCAGCCATGAGGAGAACAGGTGATCCAGCAGAAACCACCCGGCCCCCACACACAACTGTGAGAAATAATACACTGTTGTTTTAAGTCACTTGTTTTTGAGGGTGGTTAGTAATGTCACAGGAGATAACCAACACAGAAACTGATGCCTAAAAATGAGAGAGGCTGGCCCTGGCCGGTTTGGCTCAGCGGTTAGAGCGTCGGCCCGCTAAGGGCACGTACCTTGGTTGCAGTTTGTCCCCGGCCCTGGTTGGGGTCGTGTGGATGGCAACCAGTCAATGTGTGTCTCTCACATTGATGTTTCTCTGCTAAAGGCAAGAATGTCCTCAGGTGAGGAGAGAGAAAGAGAGAGAGAGAGAAAGGGAAGAAAGGGAGAAAGGAAGAAAGAACAAAAAAGAATGAGAGAGGCTGGCGAAACAGAAACTTAAGTAAGACCCAGGGCACCGGCTCTGGGGCTGGCGGGCAGACCCGAGAAGGCAGTGGAGGGTCCCTTAGTGCAGGCTGGGAGAGCAGAGCAGAAGCTTCTGCCAAAGCCTGGAGAACAGCGAGTCGTGTTCTTCAGGGGCAGGATCCTTGGAACTTTTAATCCATAAGGATGGAGAACAGAATTTCAGTTCAAATGTAATTTACTAAAAATTATTTTAATGTAAATTTAAATACTAATCTAAAAAGGTGCAGTTTTTTGACACAGGATACCACCTTTATATGTTATATGCAAAGGCCCCCAAGCTAAGAAAAAACCTGAGGAAATTCCATAGGACTGTCACATCGTGGGCGCTGAGTAAATGACTGAAGGAATAAATGCATGAACACGTAACAAAGCATCACACCATCCGTCAGCTTTGCATCACTGTCAAGTGGGTTATGGAATTACAGGCTGAAATGCTTGTGGTCGTTCATGTGTACTTTGATGTGATTGTTCCTGGCTAGATCAGCAGTGTGGTTTAATAACAGTAGTTACTGTCATGGGTCATGGTTTATAACAAGGACTCTACATGTTTTTACTTTTTTCTTTTTTATCCTCACCCGAGGGCATTTCTGCATTTATCTTCAGATAGAGCATGAAGGAGAGAGGGAGGAAGAGAGAGAGAAACATCGATGTGAGAGAGACACATTGACTGGCTGCCACCCACACGACCCCAACCGGGGCTGGGGACAAACTGCAACCGAGGTACGTGCCCCTAGCGGGAACCAAACCCAGGACTCTGGTCCGCAGGCCGACGCTCTAACCGCTGAGCCAATCGGCCAGGGCTACATGTTTTATTTCTATTCATAACTGCCCTGTAGGGTGGAGAGTACACCCCATTTATAATAAGCTAAGAAAACTGAAGTTTAGAGAAAGAGATTCAGGTGACCACGAGATTCCAGAGGCCCTATCTGGGGTCCACCAGGTCAAGACTATTTTCATGTAACACTAAAACCGTGTCTTTTCCACTTTGCTGGCATTTGCACTTAGATTTCTGGAGGCTTCTCACCATTCCCTAACTGTAAGAAGGCTCGATGTGCTTGAATTGCTTTGTGAGAATAACTCAGTTCATGCGGAACACCTGCTCTCCTCCTGGGCGTCGGCAGCTCTGCCACATGGTAAGCAGAGGGGCCCACATGACTGACCCTGATAAAGGGCTTGGAGTCCTGGGTGTCGGATGCTCACTGCTGGAGGAGGTCGCTGAGTGCCGTGTGACTTCTCCAGGGGACCCCTGGAGGTCTGCACCTGTCTCCTCCAGACTTCGCTTGGCTGGTTGTGCTTTGTACCCTCTTGTTAGGATAAATCACAGCAAGGAGCACAACTGCTTGCTGAATCTTGTGAGTCCTCCCAGCCAATTCCTGAACCGAGGGGTGGTCTCGCACACCCAACACACTAAACAAACTCCAAACAGGGTGGACTCCCCAAATCCATGCCGAGGCACATCACAGAAACTCTTGAAAACTACAGATAAAGTTTCCAGGAACATCCCCGAGGAACACCGACTCGAACGACAGTGAGTCCCCCATGGGAAGCCACGGAGGCAGAGCAGGGGCCCAGCCGAGTACTGGAGCAGGTGCCCACCGTGAAGTCCGGGTCTGGTTTAGCAATTCATCAGGAATGAAAGAAAAACGTTCCCGGACAAAGGCAAATGCAAAGAATTTGTTGCTAACAGACCCACCTTTGATTGGCTAAGAAAGTTCTTCAAACAGATGACGAGAGAAGGAATTTGGAGCACCAGGAAGAAAAACAAAACAACAGAAAAACATATTGGTACATAAACTAGACTATCCTTTTTCTCATTGAGTTTTATAAATTATATTTGATGATTGAAACAAAAAATGATAGAACCATCTGACACCAAGCAAAGATATTTAAAGGAGGGGAAGGTACAAGAACCTAAATGGAAGTGAGGGTTCCACGTGTCACTCAAGGTGGTAAGATGCTGATACCAACAGATTATTGTAAGTCACTTACGTATGTATATTGTGATACTCAGAGCAACCACCGTAGAAACTAGAGATCTACTCAAAAACACTACAAATCAATCAAGATACAATCCTAAAGGATGTCTGAGTAACCCACAGGAAGGAAGAAAAGAGAAACAGGAATAAGAACCAGAGGAAATAAACAGAAAATAAATAAAAGGGCAGACTTCAGTGCTGACATAATGACCTAAAATGTAAATGGCCTAAATACACTAATCAAAAGGGCCACAGTCCATGGTTGGTATTGGATAACAAAGGCAATACACCTACCGTTTGGCTTTCTGGGTTCTGTTCCCTGCAAGTCTGGGGGAAGACGCTGCTCCTTCTGGGGGGCTCTGCTTGGAGACCCTCTGCAGGTTTTCTGCTCCGTGCTCTGGGCCGCGCTGCTGGGGGGAGGCTGTTTGCTGGGGCCCCCATTCTGCCCATGGGGCTCGGCGTGGGTGCCAGGCAGACAGGGAGCGGCTTGGGGCCTGCAGGAATCCGGACTCAGCCTTCCCTTCTGCTGTTCAGCCTCTCTTCGCTTGTTTTCTTCCTCTCGCTTCCTGAAGCACAGCCAAGGAGGAAGAGGGAAAAATTTAAAAGGGTGCTTGTTACTCACTTAAGTGTTCCCGAGTGGGATTTAAATTCTGAGGAGCTGCTGTATCACTGGAGGGATTTGGAAATTCACATTTTTGAGAGCAGTCTGCTCTCTGAGCTTTATGGCTCCTAAGATGATGGAGCTGGAAAGAATCCGATAGGTTAGCCTGTTGAGTCGCACATGACAGACAACCAGGGAACAGTCCTTGTGTGTCCCCAGCCTCTTCTCCTGTTCCAGAAAGCACATCAGAACACAACTAAGAGTGACAGTCATAAGGATAAATAATTTTCTTTATTAAAATGACCGCTGGCAGACCTTAATGATTTTTTTAATGTTTTTTTTTTTCTTTATTGGGTTTTTTTAGAGAGAGAGGAAAAGAGAGGGAGAGAGATAGAAACATCGATGAGAGAGAACATCAACTGGCTGCCTCCTGCATGCCCTCCACTGGGGATCGGGCCCACAGCCTGGGCATGTGCCCTGACCGGGAATCGAACTGGCGACCTTTTGGTGCCTGGGTCAATGCTCAACCACTGAGACACACCAGCTGGGCTAGACCTTAATGATTATACAAAAAAATTTCGAAGTATCTCACAACTGATTATAACACACTTGTGATTTACAACCCTGCCATTGCGAGCTCTAGCTAATGAGTCAAACCTACTCTTTTTGCAAATGAGGTCCAGAAGGTAGGATGATTCTCAGAAAGTCTTTGGAGGCAAATTCACAAAACCACCTCTGGGACCACTGTCCAAAAGCGTAACAATTTCTTGTACGTATGTTCACTCTGAAGTATCCCTGTTCTCTTCTGTGATAACGGGGGTCGAGCACACGGAGGACACGGACTGGGGGTGTGAGCATGCAGTGGAGCCGACAGACGCCGGGTTACGATGAACAACTGAAATGTATGTAATGTTAACAGCCAGTGTGACCTCAACAAGTTTAATAACCATAATAAAAAGAAATAGAATAGCGTCCAAAAAATCATCTACTCGTAGACGATTTGGATAGATGATCCGGAACCTGTGGGTAGTAGTGAGCCGGGAGGGCTGGCCAGGGGTCCAGGCTAGAAACGAGCAGCAGTGAGGCGGATGGCTTGAAAGGCGAGGTGCTTGAAGACAAAGGGGCTGAGTTGGAACAGGACTTGTTGGACCAACACCGTTCATTTGTAGGCATTTCCAAGGGGGAAAAAAGGGGAAGGAACCTGACACTCTTGAGCGCGTCCTGTGCAGGGCACCGACGGTACAGTAACGAGCGTGGGTCCAGCCCTGCCTGGAGGACACTTCTACTCAGAGGGGACCAGCTGGGAGAACAGACAACACTGACGGAAGAAGTGCCACAGGGGAAATGCACAGAGGAGGTCCCAGCTGCTGACGCGGAGCCGAGCAGGAGCCTGCCGGCAGACGGGGGGGAAGGAACGAGGACGTTCGTCTGAGGGAGCGGCTGGAGCAAAGGCAAGCACTTGGGAAAAACTGGGCGCACTTGCTTCCTCTGACCTTTGAACAGCGCTCGCGATTCGCAGCAGGCATCCGACATATACCTGCCCAGATGATTCCGGTTCTGCTCAGGAGAGAGTCTGGTAGCCACTGAAAGGGTCAGTTAAAAGCAGAATGATCAGGGGTGCAGTGGAGAGAACCTGCCCTGGGAAGCAGAAGACCTTCCCTGCCTCTGCCAATAACTGCAAAGTGACCTTGAGTGGGTCGTTTTCCTGTTGAAGACTCAGCTCCCCCCGGTCTAACACTTACATGATGCCCTGTCATCCCGAATTGATTTAGGGGTCTGTTTGGAAACCAGATACCTGTATAAAATCCAGGATTATCTTCTGTAATGAGATGGAGATATTTCTTTTATCGAAGTAGCTGGTGCCAGAGTCCCTCCCAGAAGGGGACCTTGTTTAGACAAATGCTGTTAGGCTGGGGTCAGGATCAGGGCTGGTGAAAGTGAGCCCCGGGGCCTGCGTGGCGACTGGCCTGCTCTGTCGCACACAAAGCATTCGGAGCTCCTGCCAGTGGGGAGGAGATGAGAGGCTGGTACGCCAGAGCACGGGCCGGGGCACGGACTCTGCCCGTGGCGAGGAGACAGAGATGCCTTTAGATCCGTGCTCGTCACGCTGCAATGAATGGACTCTCCCGACAGCCCGCGAACTCGGGATTGAGTCAGCAAGCCTGGGGTGGTGCAAGCTGTGCAGTTCTAACAAGCACCCAGGCTCTGCCGCTGCTGCTGGTCCTCTGACCACACCTTGAGCATAAGGCTAAGGGAACAGGAAAGCCTTGCATGTCTGCTAACGAGACCATTACAATAGGAAATGTGATTCTCCTCAATGGCACCCACCTTTCGTGAGGTCTACCATGCTCACACCTGCTTTTTCATAAGCAACCTGATAAACTGCTGAGCTGAGACCAGACACAGAAGCAAGAGCTGAGGCAGAGACCCTCAGCCCCTAAGAAGTCAGAGAATTCAGATTTCTAAAACTGGAATCTGAAGCCAAGTGTACTCAGACCTCAAGGGACAGGGAAGACCCAGATGACAGCTATCTGGGTCTTTGACATAAAGTCTTGTCAAGTGAACTTGCCCTTCTGAAGGTCTTTGTTCCCGTGGTGAGGCCCCTGATCTGGGGTCCAGGCCTGGTTTGCAGAGTCCCTGTCCGGAGAAGGTGGCCAGACGGGTGGTGCTGGGCAGCCCTCGTGCGTGTGTGTGGCCTGGCCGTGTCCCATGCTCTGCCACCTGCGGACACTTGGGCGCGCTGCACTGCGGCTGACAGGGGAGCCGGACCTGCCATCATCGTCGTCGGGCCGGCAGTTCACGTGATGCTAGCAGGTGCCACTTCAGTGCGACGTGTCCGGGGAAGGCTGCTCTTCAGAAGGGCGTGCTGCTCACTCCACGTGCACGGAGGGAGAGAACTGCTCTAAGAGATGTTGGTTCCACAGACAGAGCCAGGCGGCGGTCGTCTGGCGGGGCATCTACATGGATCCCACTGCCGTGAAGAGGGGCTTTGAGGTGATAAATTAGACTTTGTTATATGAGCAGCCATTTCTCTTTCTTTTAGGAAACCAAACAGCTTTCCTTTTCAGTTCCAAGAAGTCACTGCACGACCAGCCCCTGGGCAGACCTGGTCACTGCAGCAAAAGCTCCACAGAGCAGCAGGGGCCCAGCTTTCCAGTGACCAGGATGTCCAGAAAGCAAGGGGGCTCTGCTTTCTGAGGATGTCTTGAAGGGGGAGGTTTGTAAGGCGCTGCCTTTACATCTCGATAGAACTACATAAGCAGATCTGGGGGAAAGAACTGTCAGAATATATAATTGGACTCCCCAGCATATGTATAGAAGTATATTAATATCTTTCAAAATTGATGCATTTAAAATGTTCAGAGTCTTCCAGGTGGCACACAGCCTGTAGTCGCACAGTCCCCCAAAGTGGTGGTTCCTGATGTGGGAGCGGTGGTCACTGGGGTGACGGGGCTGGGATCAAAGCTGGGGGTTATGCATAACTTACATCCTATTTTACCTATACCGCTACCTGAAAACAAAGCAACACACGCATGCACGCACGCACGCACGCACGCACACCCGCACACCAGACAGCTCCTGAGAGGGGAACATGATCCCACATGTATGTGTCCGTCTGGGAAAAAGGTCCAGAACCACTGCTCATAGTTGGAGAGTGTGAAGGACCCTTGGCTTACTGATGGCAACACTCTTATTTGGTAGAGAAGGAAACTGAGGCAGAGAGACAAGTGACTCCCAAGGCTACATCATAAACCATACACAGAGCCGAGACAGACTAAGCTGCTTTACTTCTCCCTGTAAAATTGTGACAAAATTGTTTTGTTTTAAATTTCACTCAGAATCTTCTTCCATCATCTAAAAAATGAATTGGCTCAGTTGGTTAGAGCGTCATCCCGATACACCAAGGTTGTGGGTTTGATCCCTGGTCAGGGCACGTGCAAGAAGCAACCAATGAATGCATCAATAAGCGGAACAACAAACTGGTGTTTCTCTCCCCCCCCCCCCCCCTTCATCTCTCTCTCTCAAATCAATAAATTAAAAAAATAAAAATAAACTGGGTCATATGAAGAAACTGGTAGTACCACCCATAAAAGTAACCATTAACAGCATTTCAAACTAGCTTCCAGTGTGGCTATTAGTCTTAAATTCTTAGGTTCGATAATTGTCTTGAAATTTAAGTGTTTTTTTCCTCCAAATAATTTATTGTAGAGTACCAACGATCTACAATCTTCACGATGGGCTATACTATAAAGTTGACCTATTTTTGTCAGGTTTAGGAAACGAATACCAGAAAAAAGGCCAATGTTACTCGTAGTTTATATGAAAATTTACAGAGGAAGAATGGGGATTTCTACAAGTAGTAGCCTAACTGACAAATGCAAAAAAAAAAAAAAAGGGCCAATAAGAAACTATGGAATCAAAAGATTGCTTGAGCCTGGCTGGTGTGGCCCAGTGGTTGAGCATCGACCTATGTACCAGGAGGTCGCCGGTTCAATTTCCGGTCAGGGCACGTGCCCAGGTTGTGGGCCAAATCCCCAGTGGGGGGCGTGCAGGAGGCAGCCAATCGATGTTTTCTCTCATCCATGTTTCTATCTCCCTCTGCCTCTCCATTCCTCTCTCTCTAAACAATAAAGAAAAAAAAATTTTTAATTGCTTGATGTGCAGAGAACCAGATCAAGGGCAGTAACTTAAATGACTTGAATGTCCAATGGCGTCAGCATCTCAGCAACTGCACAGTATGCACAGACCTGCCTCCCAGAAGCTGACATTTTCCTCCACCCCACTGTAAGGCTTCCCACAGAGTACTGTGTTCGCCCAGTTTTGACAGAAGAAATTAATTATATCAGACACTGCAGAAATAGGCAGGCTTTTCCTCATTCAATGAGTATTGAAGTTTCCATGAACACAGGACCTGAGCAAAGTTTGAGAGATGAGATTAAAATGGTTTCCACAGATCAGGGAGATGCAGTCAGTGCGTCCTGTTGTCGGGCTGATTTGACCCAGCTCTGCCCTAATGCCCTTCTTGTTCACAGTCCTGGTGCAGGCTTGGGGCCGACTGATTTTCTCAACGTTCTGAAGGATTTCGGGGGAGGCTGGCGTGCTCTGCCGTGCGAGCCGAGAGCTGCAGGGCCGCTTTCACTGAAGTGTGCTGCAGGATCGATGAGGGTGACTGGGCACCGCTCTCTTCGGCACTGCGAACGGCACTGGCACAGCTGGAGCAGACAGGGCCAGGAGACTGGCTGACTCGGGGCTGGTTCTGCCAGCAGCAGCCACAGCTTCTCCATGCTGGCCTGTCACATCGGTGCCAGGACCTGGGGACAGCCTCAGGCAGAGGCATGGCTGGCAGGTGACTCCCCTGAACCACACAGTGGTAGGAGCCCTGGCTCTGGGTAGAACTGAGATCCAAGCGCCATCTCTCCCTTCCTAACTGTGGGGTTTCAGGCAAGTTAACCTCTGTTGTTTTCCCACCTGTGAAATGCCTCGTCTGCTCTACTGAGCTATTGTATGCAGATTCAGTGAATGAATGTATACGAACTCTGTAAGCTGTAAATAAATACATAAATGTAAGTCATCATTACTACTTTTATGTAGAGGTAAAGCTGTTCAGATAGCTTCCCTATGATGACCTGGTGAGAAGTTAAAGCTGGGCGTGGCCTGAGGGCCCTGCAGTCTAAGAGCTACAAGGCTGGGCAGGACGATATTTTCAAAAAGTGCTCCTTGTTGAGACCACAGTAACCCCTGGTCCACGAAGCTACTGTAATCACATCTCTGAGCCTTGCTCAGGTCCCACACTCATAGCAGTGGGGTCTTGAATATCCGTGGAACGTAGTACCTGACAGAGTATTTCTTCTTGTCAAACCTGGGCAAATACAACTCTCTGTGGAAGCCACATAGTGGGGTCTAATGTCCAAGAAGGTGCAGTAGTAACCCCTTTGCTCTGAAGTTTCTTTTTGAAATCATAAACCTGTCAAATGGCCACCTGCTCGTGACACACGGAGAGCTGGAAAACGAAATGCAGCAGTACACAAGCCTAGCGTGCATCATGAGGTCATGGTACATGGATGTGACTGCAGCCTGAGGAAACAGACAAGTGACAGCAGTCCACTTAGGGTCACTGCACTAGAACTGAGGGAGCCCGGAGCCAGCATCGGCAGAGGGGAAACTCAGGCCTAGAATGATGAATAAATTACATAAGGTCTTAGACCCAGGCTGGGGCAGTTATTGAACATTTATTATGAAATGCTTTTTTTTTAAATCCTCACTTGAGGATATTCTTTCCATTTATGTTCAGATCGGGGGGTGGGGGAGAGGGGGAGAGAAACATTGATGTGAGAGGGACACATCGACCGGCTGCCTCTCACACAACCCAGACCAAGGCTGGGGACGAACCGCAACCAAGGTACATGCCCTTGACTGGAATCAAACCCGTGACTCTGGTTCGGAGTCGACGCTCTAACCACTGAGCACCAGGCCAGGGCTTAAATGCTTCTAATATATCAAGTACTCTCAGCCCTGGAGACACGGAGATAGATGACACAGCCCCTGCTCTCACGTTGGGAATCAGACCTGTGCACTTCTGCAGAGAGAGTTTGGGGCGTGACAAGTGCTAAGAGAGGTATCCACACAGAGCTGTGGGAGGGTGTGGGACGAATTAACCTGGAAGAGGGGAAAGATGCTGCAGAGAATGTCAAACTGAGAACGGAGGGACGTGAGAGAAGGCTGTTTCAGCAGAAGGAAGAGCATGAGCTGAGACGTGCAGCTACCCCACAGGATCTCGGACTCAAGAGAGACCTTAGAGACCAGCTCTCTCTGTAATTTTAAAAATTCCTTGTGTAGTATCCTGCAAAGCTGATGATCCCCTTTCTGCTGGGACATGCCCTGGAGGGGAAGCTGGCTGCCTCAGAGACGGAGGTTTTGTTGGCCCTGCACTGCTCACTGCTCGGAGGGATCTGTCAGAGGCTCCTCTCTGTTGCCGAGTAACAGGCCCAGTCATACTTGGTCTTTGACTTCCTTTCAGAGAAGAAATGTCATGTGTTTTAGAACCTTTGACTTACAGAATGTTAGCACTTGGAGGGACCTCACATATGACTGAGTCCAATTTTTAAAAATCTCTCTGTGACTGAGGACCCTCTTAGAGAGTGTGATCAATGTCTAGATCCTCCCCTCAGAATCCACACGTGCTCACGACACACGAAATGCTGCGTGCAGTGTCAGGGCATCGCGGAGCCCCACGACTGTGCTGCTTTAAGAAACCTTTCACTTCACTGACGGGAAAGGAGGTGGAGGAGTGGACGGCAGGAAGGAGAGTCATGGCAGGGACTCCCGTGGGTCAGACCACAGTGTGGGCCGAGCAGTCAGACCGATGGGTCAGCCCTGAAGAAAGGCACAGACAAGATGAAGACGTCCGAGGAGCAGGCTCCGACAGGGCCCCTCCGAGGCCAAACGGAGACCTGGGGTCACAGTGGGGGTGTCATGAGCACTTGAATGCTCTGAAAGCTGGTGTAGGGAGAGAATTTAGACTTTTCTCGTTAGCTCAAAACCAAAAGAACTTCTGCCAGATAGAACTGTCACTAATGAAATGTGCTGCGTTGAGGCACAGACTGCCCTGTCATTTGACTCTTCTTTGTTTTCATAAGCCTCACCTGAGGATATTTTTCTATTTCTCTTCAGAAAGAGTGGGAGAGAAGGAGGAAGAGAGAGAGAAACATCGACATGAGAGAGAAACATCGACATGAGAAAGACACATCGACTGGCTGCCTCCCGCACGACCCCAACCAGAACTGGGGACGAACCGCAACCAAGGCACATGCTCTTGACCAGAATCAAACCCGCGACTCATGGGTCCGCAGGCTGATGCTCTAACCTCTGAGCCAAACCGGCCAGGGCAGTCATTTGACTTTTGGAGGACACAGAACAGCCTCCTGTAGAAGGAGAGTCGGCATCACAAGAGTCTGAACAGGTGACCCCACTGGACCTGAGTGCGTCACTCTGAGAGGCACGCGGGTCTTGTACACTAGTCGGAAAGAGGCGCGCGTCTCCCGGGGGGCGTGCTCCGTAAGGAAGGTGGAAGGAGAGGAGGGGAAGAAAGCTCAGGGCGCTGAGACCTCCCGTGTGAGGGGGTGGGGGTGGGAGTAGTGGGGACGAGTGAGACTTGGCCATGTCAGTGGAAGTAAAACGTCGAAGGGTCTTACACGGCATCGTGGCTGGTCCTCAAGAACAACGGCTTGTACAGAGGGATGGGACAGGGAACAGCAAGAGGAACGAACAGAATCAGGGGTGGCAGCCCCAGCAGGGAAACCAGGCGGCAAGGAGAGGGACAGGCCGTGGTCAAGAGGCCAGTTTCGCGGGGAGTGCGGTGGTGGTGACAAAAGGAGGTCGGGATGTGAGACAGATTAAGGGGTTACCGCCCTGGCCAGTTTGGCTCAGCGGTTAGAGCGTCAGCCTGCGCTCCAGAGAGACCCGGGTTCGGTTCCCGCTAGGGGCATGTACCTCGGTTGCAGTTTGTCCCCGGCCCTGGTTGGTCGTGTGGGTGGCAGCCACTCGATGTGTCCCTTCACGTCGATGTTTCTCTCTCTCTCTCCTTCCTCTCTCTCCCTCCCGCTCTATCTGTACAAAAAAATGGAAAAATATCCTCGGGTGAGGATAAAAAAAAAAAAGAAAGTCAATAACCTCTGGAGTGAAGAGAGGCCCCATGTTTGAGTGCTGTATGTCAATAACAGTGTTGTGTCACTGGTGGTCATGTTGATTAGTTGAAAAGAATAAAGGGAATAAAAATTTTAATAAAAAAAAAAAAAAAAAAAAGCCCTGGCCTGTTTGGCTCAGCGGTTAGAGCGTCGGCCTGTGGTCCAGAGAGACCCGGGTTCGGTTCCCGCTAAGGGCATGTACCTTGGTTGCAGTTTGTCCCCGGCCCTGGTTGGTCGTGCAGGTGGTAGCCACTCGATGTGTCCCTTTCACATTGATGTTTCTCTCTCTCTCTCTCTCTCCCTCCTGCTCTATTTGAACAAAGAATGAAAAAGTGTCCTCAGGTGAGGATAGATAAAAAAAAAAAAAAAAAAAGGTGTTACCTACAGAGATAAAATCATTTAACTTTTAAAAGTAGATACACTTTCCCTAAAGGAAAGTGTAGCAGGAGAAGTGTAAGGCGGTAGCCTGCAGGGCTGGCCTCAGGTGGAGGTGGTGGTATTGACAAGTGGGAGTTAGTGGCGATCTGTGACGAGACAGTACAATAAAAACCTGGCAAAGGAAGCTCCAGGGAAGAGCGAGCCACGTAAATACGCTCTAAATTAGTGTGCATTCAACCGTGTGCTCTGGCAGGTAAATTACAGCGATGCCCACTTGGGCAATAGCAGAGGTGGTGCAGTGTGCGTTACAAAGTGCTTTAAATGGATTACACGTATTCCTTAAATAGTACTTTCTAACAAACATGGCTTAGAAAATATGACTAAAACTTCTCTCCCAGTTTCTTTATTAATAAACTAGAAATCACTGTAAGTTAAAAAAGTTCCTTTCACAGGCGCCCTTTGCGGAAGGTGACCCGCAGGCAGCGCTGGCCTGCGGGGCTGGGCCCAGGTTCCAGGGAGTGCCGGGCCACCTTAGTCTAGGAGGCAGCGGCAGCACAGACTGAATTTAACACTCTGATTTCTGCTCCTTAAACAAAGATGAAACACAAAATTAAACAGTGATTCGGACTTTAAGAAATAACTCTTGAGAAATAAAATTAAATCCATTTCTTTTCCATTTAAAATTTCTCTTGGAGATCTATGCCAGGATGACTGTAGGAGGTGATGGTCAAAGTGTAAAAAACTTGTTTACTTCCAATAATGGCACCTAATAAAGGAAAGGCTGTGATGGAGAATGAAGGAAAGGAGAAGATCTTAATTTCTCAGTTTTGGCAATTTCAAATATTAATCACAGTAGGTACAGTTCCCATTTAAAAGGGTTTTAAAGAATGAATTTCAGAAACAAGGAAGTAAGAACAAAGAGGACTTATCTTCCCCCAAAGTGAAACTAAATTAGGATAACAAGTAAAAGGGTAAAAGGTGGGGGGTGGAGAACGAGATGTTCCCTAAATCTCCCTGTCATTCAAGCCCTCTGGGCTGTGAGTTGCAAAATCTGGTAAACCATTATGTACTTGATTTAAGAGTCATTATTTGAACCCCTACCTTTGTACAGAAGATCTGACAAGTGTATTCGTAGTTCTCAGCTCGACACTGAATCCAAACTCTTGGCCCAGGTAACTGGCCTCCGTATAGCACCACAGGCAAGGGAGAGGGGGAGGAGGCTGCATCCCTGACTGTGGGCCCTGGGGCTCTCCACAGACCTGGACAGTGCCTGGAAATCAACTGCTTGACCTGTCCTGTTTCACAGACGAAGAGGCGGAGGCCCAGAGAGAGAATGCTGTGTTCAATTCATCGCACATAAACGTCAGAGACGGGATTTCCACTCTATCATAACCCTTCTACTGCGCTGGAAAGGGTGTTTGGGGGAAGGAGGCCTCCAGGGTCCCCTCTCTCCAAAAACAAAGTGAATTGTGTTTGGATTAATATACTCCTTTTAGGGGGACACACAATCACATTGCCTCTATAGAGTCGCACCTCACATCCAGATAGATGTGACTTCAAATTCCAAGACCAGATTCTCACACATTAAACTGAGTTTATAAAAGCCCCAGTGGGAGGCAATACAATATTCCAGCCCTTGCACAGAATGTTTACTTTAGACTCAGGATAATTTGTCACATGTATTTCCTAATTACAGTTGTCACTCATACACAGAGATCTTTGATAAGAAGGCTGGGAAGAGGCATGTAGAGGCTTTAGGTTAACACTGGATTCTCGCCCTGGCTGGTTTGGCTCAGCAGTTAGAGCGTTAGCCTGCGGTACAGAGAGACCCGGGTTCGGTTCCTGCTAAGGGCACGTACCTCGGTTGCAGTTTGTCCCCGGCCCTGGTTGGTCGTGCGGGTGGCAACCACTCGATGTGTCCCTTCACGTGGATGTTTCTCTCTCTCTCTCTTCCTCTCTCTCCCTCCCGCTCTGTCTGAACAAAAAATGCAAAAATGTCCTCGGGTGAGGATTAAAAAAAACCAAAAAAAAAAACCCACTGGATTCTCTGGCAAAAGTGAAGAAGAGAGGGCCTCATTAAGAGAACAATGCAAAATAGTGTTTCCTAGGATGCCACCTATGTTGGAGCTTCAGAGTCACAGAAAATAATGTGTTTCTGTCAGTCTTGTCTAGAAAAGGCTGACCTTATGGTTAGTATTCCAGTTCACAGTGGTATTTCACTTTTTTTTTTTTTTACTTTTTATTTTTTGCAGATAGAGTGGGAGGGAGAGAGAGAAACATCGATGTGAAAGGGACACATCGAGTGGCTGCCACCCGCACAACCCAACCAGGGTCAGGGACAAACTGCAACCAAGGCATGTGCCCTTAGTGGGAACTGAACCCGGGTCTCTCTGTACGGCAAGAAGTATTTCACTTCTTGGTTTATCTTGCCTTTTGTTATTATTTTTAATCACTATTTATTACTCTTATGCTTCCGTCTTGTGGGCAAGATATGGAAAGAATTGAGAGTTGTAGTGATCCAAGGTTTGGAAACATTGGATACAGCCAGGAAGTTATCTCTCAGAAATATGCCTGCTGTCCGCATCTTTGTCATCAGAAGTTTTAGTCTCTATACCTGCTAGTGGGATACTCTGCTGCTATCCAAAATACCCAACACAGGCATCAAAGAAAAGGCAAACCAAAGCATAATTGAAAACCAATCGTTTACAGTAAAATAATCACAATGTATAATATGCACCTATGACTGTTTTGTACAGTTTGTGCCATTATCCAAAAAGGTGTGAGGTCCTTGGAACAACTATTTTCCTTGTAGTTACTATTTCCTCTGTAGGCTCTAGCCAAGGGTTTTGTATGTTTAGTAAGAATTCAATCACTGTTTCTTGAATAAATTACATGGTTTAGTATAAATTTGTTAAGGAATAGGTGAAGGAGAGGAAGTTATTTATACAAGATAGTTGCTTTAATCAAATCAAAACTAGATTAGTCTAGTGCAATGGTTCTCACCCTTCCTAATGCAGCGACCCTTTAATACAGTTCCTCATGTTGTCTGTGGGCATACCTACATGTGGGCGGACCCATCTGGAGAGGATAGAGGAGACGTGTCTCGGCTCCTAAGACCATCGGAAATATGTGTTTTCCGATGGTCTTAGGCGACCCCTGTGAAAGTGTGGTTCGACCCCCAAAGGGGTTGCGACCCGCAGGTTGAGAACCCCTGGTCCAGTGGACGTAGGCTAGATACTGGTGGCAGTTCATTCTGGACAGGCAGGAAAGATGGCCAGCGTTCTCTCGCAGCTCACTGGGTGGCAATGCCACCCTCCAGCTCCTCCCCACGGTAACAGAGAGGACCAGGCACCACGCAGAGGTTAGGCCTTCATCCATTTCAGCCTCGGCCCTCTGAAGGACTGGTGAGCGGGAGGAAGGTGGCACGGGTACAGGGATGAAAGTCGTTTCAGATTCTCTCCTGACTCCCTCTCCGCCCTCTCCCACCACTCCGCCCTTCAACCCTGATGATGTGCTGTGAGCACCCACCTCTAAGGGCTCCAACTTACTTGGCAGCAGCATCTTTTCTCAGCTGCTCGTGCTTCATGAGGAGATTCTTCCGGTCCCGGAAAGCTTTCCTGACCTTGTAGCCCTTGTAGACGGCCTGGATGGTGAAGGCCGCGATGTCCTGGATGGCGGCGATGGACAGGGCGCCGCGCTCCAGCATGAACTGGATCACCTCGTGGCGCTCGCCCAGCAGCGCATAATCCAGGGGGGTGTACCTGGAGCAGGGAGAGTTTGCGACGCGTGGGAAGCAACTCATGCACAGCTACACTGGCCGTACACGCAGGAGAAGGCGAGGTCAGGCTCAGATGCGGGGCGTTCCTCGGGCAAAGCTATCTCCCGCACAGGGCCGCTGCTTCTCCTCTCCGGGGGCACAAAGCAAGGGAGACACTGGGGTCAGGGGCTCTGTGCTGGGTCAGTTCCTGGGTTCTGCTCATTGGCTCACAGACTGGGGACTGTGAGAACATGATCACTTTTCCCCTTTCCCATGTTCCAAATAATTCCTTGCTCCTATCTGAAAAAGTACTGCAAAATATTCTGTGAGATTCACAATAACTGAGAGTTAATGTTTATGAAATAAAAAATATACCTCCAAATGGAGACATTTAGTATATGATAAGGATGGCCTGTTAGCTGGAGAAAGGATGAATTATTAAATAGTGCTGGAACAACTGGGTAGACATCTGGGAAAAAAAAATACTCTTATGTCACATTTTACTCCAAAATAAATTCTGAATGAAGCAAAGAGCTAAATATATACATATTTAAAAGAAATCATGAATGTACTAGAAGAAATCATGGAAGATTAAAAAAAGACTTTGCAGCCCTGGCCTGTTTGGTTCAGCGGTTAGAGCGTCGGCCTGCGGTCCGGAGAGACCCGGGTTCGGTTCCCGCTAAGGGCACGTACTTCGGTTGCAGTTTATCCCCGGCCCTGGTTGGTCGTGCGGGTGGCGGCCACTCGATGTGTCCCTTTCACATCGATGTTTCCCTCTCTCTCTCTTCCTCTCTCTCCCTCCCACTCTGTCTGTACAAAAAATGGAAAAATATCCTTGGGTGAGGATAAAAAAAAAAAAAAAAAAAAAATAAAAAAAACTTTGCAGGGCAAAGACAAAGGTGAAAGGGTTCCCGTAACAGGAAATATAAATGCCTCCTAAACATATATCCAATTGCATGAATTTAAGAGAAATACAAATTAAGATCCATATGAAAGAGCACTTTAATAATTAGATTCGCAAAGATCAGAGAGTTTAAGAACATAGAGTGCAGGCCAGGATGCAGGGAGACGCCTCTCTTCTCTCACATGCCACCTTCATCTTGAGCGAGAAACATTCGGCACATCTATAAAAATTATTCATGCATCTGCCTTTCAATATAGCCACGTCACTTACAGGCATTTATCCTACAGACCTGCTCCCATTTGCGAAATGCTGTAAGTACCCCTTCAAAGAGCAGCAGCCTGGAAACCTCCAAGTCCATCAACAGCGGACTGGTTAAAGAAAGCACAGGCTGCCCATGCAATGAAGTCATCAGTAAATCGCAGCCATTACTGCAGTATACGAATAAGGCACAGTTAAAGGAACAATCTCCAGGATGTCTTGTTAAATGAAGCAAAAGAAAAAAGCAAGAAGCAGAAGAGTATTATGGTATGCTCCCTGTGTACCAAAAAGAATATATCCTTGTTCGTTCACCTATATTCAATGTATTTCCGGAAGTTTCCCAACACTGGTGACATGTCTCAGAGGCAAGGCGAGGAGGGACATTTAGTTTCCACTCAATGTCCTTTGCTGCCTTTTAAAATGTGTACAGTGGATGTAGAGCCCCTTTTTGAGAAATGTATTATTTAGAAAGGATAGATATCACTGTCATGTAGTTAATATGTTTAAATTTCAACTGGCTCTTTCTAATTGTGTGATTTTAGGCAAATTCCTTTTAAAAAACATACTGTCCATTTTTTTTGAAATATAAAATAAATCATATAAGTACACAGAAGAAAAGAAATAATCTATATTACCACCCTCACAATTAAACATTGCTAATATCCTGGCATACAGGTTTTCCTTTTTTAAAGAAAAATATTACTTCTTAAAAATGACATTTAAGAATTCAAACAATGCAAAAAGTAAAAAAAAAAAGTCAAAACCCCAACCCCCAATTCCACCATCCAGCAATGTGCTAACTGTCACTGCTTGCACAACTCACTCGATGCTTCCAAGCCCCGGCCTTCCCCATCACGGACAAGGCACGGGGGAAAGGGAATACATGCAAAGACTGGCGTTGTACCTGCCACGAGGAAGGAGTTCACACGTGTTGGCCATCGCTGTTTTTATTACAGGACACACGCTGCAGTATGGTTTGTGATGCCACAGTCACTTACCAGAAATATTATTTCCATTGGACCTAAACTGGTATTTATAAACTAGTATTTACAACCACCTAACGGCTGCCACTAATCCAATTCCTCCCTGAGTGACTGTTACTAATTCAATGCAGTAAGAGATGTTAGGAGGAAATAATCAGCTGATTTCTGAGGTGGAATAAATGATGATTATATGGATACAATTTAGACACAGAAAATCATCCAATGATTATAGGGAAAAAAATGATCTCCCTTCAAAATTCACCTAACAGATACAGTAAGCCATAACAAGACGAGGCTTTCAGTGTAAGCAAAGAGTTATTTGGTTACTTCAGTAAAAAACTCTGAACTCAGACGGAAGCCCCAAATGCTAAAATCAAGGAACCTTCATTTAAGGACAGTTCAGTTTGCTGCTACTGTTCAGGGACCTGAAGGCCATAAGTAGAGGTGCCTATACAAACTTTAGAACATTATTCATAAGTAGTTAGCATTTTTTAAATTCAGAAGAACTTAAAAAATTAACTACATATTCATTGGAAAAGATTATCACACAAGTAGAGTTCAATTAAATTTTAGAGGACATTTAGTGTAATAAAATGAATAAACAAACCCAGAAAAATTAAGCAACTTGCTGAAAGTTAGATAACTAGTTACCTGCAGAATCTAGACGGGAACTAAGATCAAGTGACTCCCTAGTCAATAATATTTCTACAACACACCTATCACTGATTGAGCATAAGTGTCTTATAGATTGAAACTTCTAAAATCAACGTGCAATAGTAAGCTTGACAATTTCTTCTATAGTTAAAATGTAGTGCCTTTCACATAGTATACAAGCAGGAATATAAAAATCTGGTTTATGAAAGTAAGGCCTGATCTGTGTCTTTACTTACAAATACGACAAAAGGAAACGAGAGGTACATAATATACCCTGAAGAACGCTGGCTGAACTGGGCGTCAGCAGGCCTGTGGGACCCTGGGTATTCTCTTCACTTCTCTGAGCTTTCTTCTCATTTGTAAAAGGTGAAAGGAAGGTGGGAAGAATAACTAGATCTCTCTGGCTGTTTATGAATGGAAATTGCATTTTAAATGTCTTTAATATTTTTATTATGAAAAAATTGTATTTCATTAGGAGAGATTTCAAACATAAACAAAAATAGAGAGTATAACACCATAATGTTTTACACACTCATCATCCAAATGTAACAATTAGCAAGCTCTTTGCCACATTTGCTTCATGCAAGCCCTTCCTTTTTACTTTTGCTAAAGTATTTTAAAGCAAACCCTATCATTTCATCTCCCAGCATTTCAGTATTCATCTATAAATAACATAAACGTAACCGCAATGTCGTGATTGTACTAACAAAATAAGCAGGAACTTTTCAGTAAGATACAAGTGCCCACTCCAAATTCAAATTCCCCCCAATTTTCTCAAAAATGTCTTTTTATCCCCCAACTGGTTTATTTAGGATTCTCCGTCAATTTTTGATCAAAGAAACACAATCCAAATATCTAGCAAGGTTTTAAGATTGAAGTCTATACCTAGAGTTCAAGCAACTGACCATATTGTGATTATTACTATTGAATCTTTCTTCACCCCCAATTCAATTTAGAAGCATTCATGTGCTGTGAATATTCCCATCGATGTCAGAGTGTGGCTGTCAGATACTTATTGACTGAAAGCCAGCAGGAGCTGGCAAAAATTCTGTCTATGCAATGCACATCAAGGGGTTAGTGTCAACGCATGAGAAGTGAAAATCAGCGGTACATTGATGGTAACCAGTCAAGAAACAATGTAGATAAAGACAAGAGACAAGATACAATTGGACCTGCCAAGTGGGAATGGTCTGATGGGATGAGCAGAATGCCTAAACTGGAATGCCAATAAACATAAAAGGCAGTGCCAAGTCTTGACATTTGTACATCAAGGTGTATCGCTGATGAAACATTAAAGGGGCCTGGAATAATGCTACTGTCCCTTTTCATCTATAGATTGGCAAGTACAGTTAGGCGGATTTTTCCTTGGGTCTTTTGGTCTGTAGTTAACATACGTTTTCTCCAGGAGGCAGGAAGCACCTTAATTCACAGGTTTCCTGAGGTCTAAAATTCAATGCTTCACATATGAATGGGAACTGAATTGCAAACAAAATATTTTTTTACTTTTTCCTGAAATATAATAGTCATGTGGTAAACACTGTACTAGAATAAATGCTTTATAGAAATAAATCATTACTAATTCTTAGGATTCTTAACCTCCCCTGCCCCCCCCGTTTTTAGGGTTTCAGCTCCCTCAGAGCTGCTTTCATGTCGCAAGCTCGGCCTTGAGGATTCCACTCAAGCTGGCTTTCCAGCTTCCTTAAATGTCCAGCCCCCTAAATCTTCAAATCTTTTCTGTTTTGCAGTTGTCATATGACTATAATAGAGTTCTTTATATAATTGCTCCTAAAGTAAGACATATTAGTCTGCTTTACCTAATTCTGTGGGTGCTCGAAGAATTCCAGAAGTTCTAAGAGCCTGGCAACACTGATGGACAATGCAGCAGCAATTTACTGAGCACCCACTTCATCAAAAGCACTGCAAGCAATACAGAGATGACCGTGATCTTCAGGAGTTCTCTGCTAACAGGGAAGCCAGATTACCTCAAATTACAATATAAAGTGGAATGTGCCAAGTGCTGTACAAGTACACAGTAGGGGAAGACGAAGTTTGAGATGCATGACTGTGGGGTCTGAACAATCTCCTTAGATGAGACGGCATTTGAACAGAGGAATGACACGATTAACAGTTACATTAGAGATATGATTTCGCAAGGCTACTTTGGAAGTAGGTGCATTAAATTAGGAAGAGATCAAGGGAGGGAAAACAGCAAGGAAACATTGTGCTAGTCCCAGAAAGAGTCAGAGAGAGCGTGATTAGGCAGTGCTGCGGGTGATGAAGAGAAGATGACAGTGTGAAGCAAGGAGATACTGAGCCTGAAACAGCTTTAGAATTCACCGGACCCGGGTGACTGCTGAAGCCTCAGCGGTAGGTCAGATCGCCAAAGGAGACAGGCTGAGAGAAGAGATCCGGTCCTTGCAGAATGTTTATATTTAAAAAATAAAAAACAGAAGAGGGGCCAAGAAGAAATGGAGAAGGCACCAGACATGATCAGAAGGAAATCAGGAAAATACAGTCACAGAGGCTTAGGGAAGACAGAATCTCAATAAGGTAAAGAAGAGGAGGCAACAGAACCAGGATGCAGAAAGGCCAATGAGAGTGGACAGAGAAGACAACATATGATTTCTCAACCAGCAATTTGTCAGTGACCGTTCAGACACAGGTGTCAGTAGACGTGAGGAGGGAAGCCAGCCTGCAAAGGCACAAGTGGTGAGGATGAAGGAATGGAGGCAGTGAAGACCGTCTGAGAGAAGGAAGACGTTAGAGGCAGAGAAGACGCACTTCAGAACAAAGAGATGGAAAATGATGAATGGAGGATACAACTAATGGGGAAAGGTTCTGGAAGAGGTGGAGACAATGAAGGGGTGGGCTCAGAGAGGAGGAGCATGTTTCTGCTGAGACAGTTGCCCCAGAGAAAGTCCTTCCTTCTCCTCAAAGCTTCCGTGACAGAAAGAAAGAACTGGTGGTGTGGCTAGGAGGGTGGGGACGATGTCATAGCATGGGCCACTTCACTGACAGCACCCACAAACAATGAATCTAAAGCACAGACCTCAGCTGGGGGAAGTTCAGGTATGGAAGGCAGATTACAAACTTAGTTGTTACCTACAGATTCCGAGACCCTTCCTAGATCCAACACCATCAAGAATCTCTCTGCTTAGACTTCACGCTGTGTCTGGTCCTTTTATTTAGGCCTGGGTCCTTGGGGAACAACCCCAGCCTAACTCTGTGGATCTCGTCTCATTCAGGAAATCTGTATTGAGACTAAAATCCTGAACTTTCAGATTAGCTTCTCATTTTTTCATGCTGCATGGTGGCACCTTGTCCACTGATAACATCCTTCCATCAAGGGAACTTCTTGAATTTATAACACATGCCACTGGCCTAACTGAATTCCTAGTCCTGGTCAGTCAGGACCTCCTGACTTTATGCTAGCCACAAGCCAGAAGAAGGCATATGAGTTTCTTCATCTATAAAATGTGAGCTTACCCTAGGTAAGAGCTAATGTTCCGAATAACTTTAAAATCTCAAGATTCTAAGCTGATATTGCATGGAACTTTTTCTTTCTTTCTTTCTATTTTTTTTCTGGTTCAGAATTTCTTAATGTAGCGTTTTCTTATGAGTAAACTTATTATTTCTGAACCAGTATCTAAACTTGAGATTTTTTTAGTCTGGAAGAAAGGATGAGATAAGAACAACAATGCATTCTTTTTGCCAACAGCTTACTCACCTCTCTTCATTGTTTTCCATCTGATTAGGAAAAGCAGCAAAGTCTAGCAGCAATTTAATGGCATCAAGGTATCCGTTGTTACAAGACCAGTGCAAAGCTGTTCTTCCCTACAAGCAGGAGCAAAAATCAAGGACAGCTGGAGTAGGTATTTTTGGACACATAGTTATTTATGATTACTCAAAAAATAAACAATTCTCTCCCCAGGAAAATATTAAATACACAGTGGAGAAAAAGAAGTTATCTCAACCAAGTAACCAAATTAGCACTCTGTCAAGGGCATTATGTGCATCCAGAGGTGATACCCTGAGAAGGATTCAATATCACTTACATAATTTCCCAACCCAAAGTGTAAAACTTGAATCTAATTTTGAGGAATCATAAGTAAACCCAAACTGAGTGAAATAAAATAAATGGCCTGCAATCTCAAAATATTTCAATGTTATAACAGATAAAGAAGTCCTGAAGCATTGCTAGAGATAAGGAGGGGCATTTCACAGTGTTAAAGCAGTCAAAGAAGATATCACAGTCCTAAACACGTATGTACCTAATAACATAGCTTCTAAATATATCGGCTGAAATCGACAAAATTAAAAGGGGAGATATTAAATCCATAATCACAGTGGGAGATTTTTAACCTATGTTTTACAATAGCTGATATATATATATATATATTAAAATTAGATCCTAGTGGGGTTTACTCCAGAAATGAAAGGATAGTCTAACATCTGAAAAAACAGTGCAATCGATATAATTCACCATATTAACAGCAAAGAAGAGAAAAATAATATGATCATGTTGATAGATGCTGAAATAGCATGACAAAAATTAAACAGCTAACTGTGATTTTAAAAAACTCTTTACAACTAGAAATATAAGGGAACCAAAGCAAATATCATATTCAATGGTAAAATATTTAAAGCTTTCTCCTTGAGAAGCCAGAGTGAGTTAATAATGTCAACTGTCACCAATTCTAGTCAGCACTGTACTGGAGGTCCTGGCTGGCTCAGTACGGTGAGACAAATGAAAGTGTAAGGACCGGAAAGGAAGAGAGAGAAATGTTATTATTCACAGACAGTATGATTGTTTACGTAGATAATCCAAAACAATACACATAAAAACAGAACTGGAAAGTAGATTAATATAGTACTGATGTAAGAAACTGGAAACTTGTAAAAAAAAAAAAGTAAAAGTTATAGCAAATTATAAAAGATATATTTCTAAAAACATAGGTGCAAGGACCATATTTATATATTTTCATTAATTTAATTTTATATAGCAACAATCTTGATAAATATTTATTGAAAGAAGTAACAGGAAATAGACTTTCTGACTTGGAAAACATAATATGCTAGGATTTTTAAGGAGTTAAAGTAATTAAAGTAGCAAAAAGTCAATATTGGCTAAATTGAGAGAAAGTAATATATTACTACACAGCTGGGGAAGCATAAATTAACCCACATGTTTTAAAAATCACTTCAACAGTATATATCAGAGCATAATCACATTCATATACCATTCCTTCTTTGATTCAATAATATCACTTAGGGAAAATTATTCCAAGGGAATAATCTAAAATAAAAAATGTTACATACACAAAGATGATTAATGTAACATGATCTGTAATAAAGAGAATGTGACTAGCAACAGAAAGTTACTTATTTAACTCTAAAATTTGGATGACAGGCATAGTTTGGACCCTGACTCCCTCCAACCTGCCATTGTTGTCACCTTAGGGTAATTATTTAAGTGCTACGAGCTTCAGTTTCTTCATCTGTGAAATGAGGACTATAATTGTGACTACTTTATAGAGTTGTTATGAGAACTGAGAGAGTTGTTAAACATAAAGCTCTCAGAACTCTGGAATATTAAACATCCATGATTATGAAAAAGATTATAAACCAAATGAGAAAATATTGGTGATAATTTTTTTTAAACATATTTTTTCCCTTTATTGATTTTAGAGAGAGAGGAAGTGAGAGGGAGAGAAAGAAAGAAACATCTGTTGGCTGCCTCCTGCACGCCCCCCACTGCGGATCGGGCCCACAACCTGGGCATGTGCCCTGACCGGGAATGGAACCGGCGACCTCTTAGTGCATGGGTCAATGCTCAACCACTAAGCCACACCGGCCGGACATATTGGTGATAATTTTAAGTGAACAAAACAAAATGTGGTTTATAAAATCACATCATATATATTTATATATACATATTCATATGCCATGCACATATATTTTACAAAAGTTATAAAATTATTCCCATTTTATATTTTGACTTTGTTAAACTATATAGATACATAGGCAAGGACTTGAAGAGAACATGGATAAATTAAAAATCATTTTTAATGAACAGATTTCTAGGGGATCTGTTCATTTGGCAGATTTTAATTTCAGTGAACAAAGAAAAAATACTCTAAGCACGTGGAGCAAGCTCTATAAAGAAGACCCGGAACTTCTACCTCTTTGTCTTGAATGTTAGGGTCTGCATTGTTTTCCATGAGCACTGCCATGCAGTTGATGTACCCCCCATATGCAGCACACTGCAAAGGGGTTCTTCCTGCGTAATCTTGCACATTTGGATTGATCTTATTTTCTATCAATATCTGGCAAACATCAGCATTTCCTCCCAGCGCTGCCCAATGGAGAAGAGAATGTCCATCTTGGTCAACTAGATCTACCCTTGCTCCACCTGGAAAAGCAAGAATATAATGAAAATGACTAGTATAGAGAGAAACAGTCCCTTAAATGCTTTACGCTTAACAAGAACGCTTCCAAGTGCATTATCTACTCCAGACTTTTATAATAAGCCTGTACGTTGGTCAGGGTAGGCATCATTTCCCTTTCACAGAAAAAGACAAACCAGGATCAGGCAGGTGGTGACTTTGCCTAAATCACACAACCACCAACAGGTGGAGCTAGGCCCTTGCGTTTCCTAATGCCCCGCGGGCACTCTTGACCTCCGTCCCTGTACCCAGGTTGCTCTGCTGTGTGAGGCTGTATTTCAAATGGTGAAGGCAAGATTTCCTACCTTTTGAGAGTGACTTATTAGGAGCACTCTTAATAACCAACCTTTAATAAGTGTCTGAATCACATCTTTGTGTCCCATCTCACAGGCTCGGAAAAGTGGAGTATGTTTCATGACATCAGTAGCATCTACTTGAGCATTATTTTCCAGTAATAACTTCACGGTGCTGACATGGCCAGAGAGGGCAGCAGCATGTAAAGCTGAAAAGGGAGCAAGAGAAAGTGGTGAAGTCTTTAATGACAACTTTACCCCTTTATTATTCTAACTATGTATCTTTCCCTCTTTTGATTTCCTCATCATTTTGTCTAAATGCAATCTGATCTTAAGAATTCCCTATTTTTCACTTTTGTAGATTTCTATCTTCCTTTCTATTAACATGTATTACTCACACTTTCCCCTTTTCCTTCTGCCTTTCCCTTCTCATTATTTTCCTCCTTTCCATCCTGTTGGTCTGGAATGGTCCCCTCTTCTCAGTTGCTAGTTTACTATCTTTTCCTCTTTCTGAGAGAGCAAGAGAACAACAACAAAGACAATTAAATGGTGCAGGCAATGCCCGGCCGGTGTGGCTCAGTGGTTGAGCGTTGGACCCATGCACCAAGAGGTTGCCGGTTCGATTCCCGGTCAGGGCACATGCCCAGGTTGTGGGCCAAATCCTCAGTGGGGGGCATGCAGGAGGCAGCCAATCGATGTTCTCTTTCATCGACGTTTCTACCTCTCTCTCCCTTCCTGTCTCTCTAAAAAATAAAATGAAGCCCTGGCCAGTTTGGCTCAGCGGTTAGAGCATCAGCCCCAGACCAGAGAATTCCGGGTTTGGTTCATGCTAAGGGCACGTATCTTGGCCCTGGTTGGGGTCGTGTGGGTGGCAACCAGTTGATATGTCTCTCTCACATCAATGTTTCTCTCTCTCTTCCCCCCTCTCTCCCTCCTGCTATCTGAAGATAAATGCAAAACAAAACAAAACAAAATAAAATAAAACAAAAAAAGCTGTAAAAAATAAAATAGCCCTGGCTGGTTTGGCTCAGCGGTTGGAGCGTCAGCCTGTGATCCAGACAGACCCAGGTTCGGTTCCTGCTAAGGGCACGTACCTCGGTTGCAGTTTGTCCCCGGCCCTGGTTGGGTCATGCAGGAGGCAGCCACTTGATGTGTCCCTGTCACATCGATGTCTCTCTCTCTCTCTCTCTCTCTCTCTCTCTCCCCCCCCCCCTTCCCTCCCTCCCTCTCACTCTATCTGAACAAAAAATGGGAAAATGTCCTCGGGTGAGGATTAAATAAATAAATAAATAAATAAATAAATAAAATATAAAAATAAAATAAATGGTGCAGACAATACTTCCCACCAACGCACTCAATAAACATATGCCCGAGGGATGGTGTGACAGGAGACATCAATTGCTCCTTCAGTGGGTTACACGAGCTAGTCCTGTGTTGGTCTGTGTTCCCATGTGCTACCGAGACACTGCACATCTTACTACATTGAGAGCATTTTTCACACAACATGGCTCCAGAGGCACATCAGCAATTTCCGCAGGGCCCCATTTATGAAGCAGCAATTCATTTCCACATCGGAGTAAACACTGAGCTGGGATGTGGTCTCTTCTCTGGTGCTTTTGGAAGGGGTCTGGAAGACTGACCGTGACCACGTGTTTCATGTTGCACTGACCCCCGCCTATGGTTACTGTACTCTAGTGCTTGTCTCATGCCACCATGCTTCAGGTTACTCTTTAAATTCTATTTCAAGTCACTTTTTAAATGCTGCTGAATTTGTCTGGATAACTATCTAGAGGCCTGGGCCAATTCTTTCTAAGTATTATGGCTCTACAGTACCTACAACAATGTTTTTTTCATGAAGTGTGACCCATGAATCAGAACCTAGGATGCCTATAAAATTGTAGATTCCTGGAGATTTGTTGAAAAACCTACTATGGGCTGGGTATTAATAAAATGATGGACATTCATCAGGGAACATGCTAATAGGGGAAGTAAAACAAACAAACAAACAACCCATCCCCAAATATATAATCAAAAAGTATTAGATACAGATGAACGGTATAATTAAAGTAATAAGTATAAAAGGCATTTTGATTTAAAGAGATTGGGGGAGTACTTTTGATTTGTGGTTAGGGAAAGCCTTGCTAAGGCGCTGGCATTTCAGATGAGACCTGAATTATGGAAGAGAGAAATGTGCAATCTGGAGAGACAGCAGCTTGGGCAGAGGGGACGGTCAGGACAGGACAGGAATGATGTGTTTGGGGAAGGCAAGGAAGCTGCAGCACAACAGGTAGAAGAGGCCTGACCATAAATGGCCATGCAGGTCAGGGTGTTAGAAGACACTGCAGGGCTTTGAATAGGTGAGTGATATTGTCTCATTTATGGTTTAAACAGAACACTAGCTGTTCTGAAGAAAATGCACTGTGGTGGATTAGAATATAAGCAGGAAGACCAGTTGAAATGGCTTTACTGGGGTGGCAGGAGTGGAGACGAGAAGTAAAAGATTTGAATATAGTTAGGAAGTGGAGTCAACAGGACTTGTTGACAGGATTTGAAATAGGATCTCTGTCCCTATAGTCTGGAAACCTGCACTTTGACAAACAGCCCTACTAATTACTATACATACTTGAGTTTGAGAACTTTGACCTAAAATGTATAAATGTTGGTGTGGCCTAGACAAGATTCAGACTAGCGTGAGAAATTTCACATATCCAAAGTGCTGTCATGTGGACAATAGCACAGAGTGGAATATTTAGGTTGACAAATTTTGGCTCAGTGTAGGAGAACATTCTAGACGAGTTAGGTTAAGAGGGCAGCAGTGGGTTCCCTATGTTGGAGCTGTTCAAACAGAGGCTGAAAGACCACTACTGAAGAATGATATAATGCAGATGAGAGCATGACATACCTTGATATTTCAGTTATTTTCACATTTTAAGAGCATAAGAATATTTTTCTTCCAAATGAAATGTTAGAAAACACTCAACATATAAAACGGATTACACTTGTTCTGCTAAAACAGGGGTAGAGGGTTATCCATCCACAACCTCAGCTCCCTTCTGGTACCTCTATAGAAACCTGTTGTTCTGAAGAACATGGTTGGAAAACCCTGGACTGGATCTGATTTTAAGGTACGTTCTAATTCTGAAATCCTATAATTCTATGATACGGCATCAGGTTGCAAAAAATACTCTTCAGATAAACATCAGTGTCAAATAAAAGAACAGATACGATGTCAATTAAGTAAAAGACAGAACAATGCCTTATTAAAGGAAATTCCCCATTTCTGAGTATCTGGATTTACTTTATTTGAAAATAACCTTAGCCTTCACTATTGTTGCTTCCTCTCTGAAAAAGTGCCACAAGTTTACATAAAAGTGCTATTTTTAAAAATTTAAATTTTTGTTGTTGAAAATTTTAAACATATTCAAAAGTAAAGACAGTAGTCCAGTAACTTAATATAGCCACCACCCAGCTTCGGCAACTATCAGCACACAGCTAATCTCGCTCCCTCTGCCATCGATCCCCTTCACTTCTGATTGTTTGTTATTAAAATTCTAGAGTCATAACCTTCCATTTGTAAATATTTTAGTAGGTATATCGAAAAGATGTGGGGTTTTTTTTGTTTGTCTTTTTAAAGAAACACAACCAGTATATTAGTCAGGGTCCATTTAGGGAACAGAAACCATGCTAGACACTTTAACAGAGAAAATGCGGTATAAAGAATTATCGGCTATGTACTGCAGAACTGCAAAAGCCCAAAGGGAAGACTAAGGTATTACAGAGGTAGTAAATGCAGAAACCAGCTACAGATTCTATGATTGGGGGAACAAGAACAGGAGGATTGAATTATTAAAACTTAGAAAGCTTAGAGGAGGAGCCCTGCAGAACCGACACAGACGTCTGAGGAGAGGCTCTGCGTGGCTGGCTGGGGCTGGAGTCTGAGGAGCGTGCTGAGGGTACTCTGTGGCTGGCACTGTGAGTGATGGAAAACTGCAGAGTGAACTTCATGTTGCCACTGGAACCAAGTATCACTGCTCTGTTGATGAAGACTTACTACAGTGATGTCCACAGCAACAGGACACAAAAACAATAGCAAGCAAATAGGAAGATGTAATCCCTGGTTGCTTAACCAGCTTTCCAGTCTCCCTCTACTGCCCCCTATGGGCTGATTCTAACAGGGCACCTGCTGGCAAAGGGGAAATGTGTTTTGCAGAGCCCCAGCCCCAGCATTCCAAAGAAAGGTAGTCCCATTATCATACCTAAAAATATTAACAAAAATTCTCTAATATCAAATATCCAGGTAGTATTCATATTATCTTGATAGCTTTATAATTTTTATAGTTTATTTGAATCAAGATCCAAACAATGTCTATATACTGTGGTTGATAAGAACTCTTTTCTTATATGTTATGTTATGTTATGTTATGTTATATTATGTTATGTTATGTTATATTATGTTATTTTTTATCCTCACCCGAGGACATTTTTTCATTTTTTGTTCAGATAGAGCGGGAGGGAGAGAGAGGAAGAGAGAGAGAGAAACATTGACGTGAAAGGGATACATCAAGTGGCTGCCACCCACACGACCCAACCAGGGCCGGGGACAAACTGCAACTGAGGTACGCGTGCCCTTAGCGGGAACCGAACCAGGGTCTCTTGGGACCGCAGGCCGACGCTCTAACTGCTGAGCCAAACCAGCCAGGGCAAGAACTTTTTTTTTCTTTCAAATTTGAATCTACTGATTATTATTATTATTATTTTACTTTTTAATTATAGGTTAGAGCTCTTTTTCTCAACGGGGAGGATAAAACAACCCTGTAGAGGGATGATAAAGAGGAACTCACTTTCACAGACAAGAAATTTCAGGAAGCATCTCTGACATATAATAAAACCCTTAGGAGAAAGAGCCCAGGGAATTAATTAATCTGAGAATTTATGTCTGAACTCCAACCATGGTGCACATAAGAAAGTCACCTTTGGACAAAAGGATGCAAGTATTCTCACCTATACTTTATTAAAATACATAAAAAGTTAGACTAAAAGTGAGGCTAGTGATCAAATGAAAGTCTGCATACTAGTGGAAGTCAGACAGAAACTTAAACTGCATGTCCTACGTATCTGCTCTATACCTCTTTTTAAAAAAAGTTTTTTTCCCTTTATTGATTTTAGAGAGAGAGGAAGTGAGAGGGAGAGAGAGATGAGAGAGAATATTGACTGGACGCCTCCTGCATGCCCCCCACTGGGGATTTGGCCCACAACCTGGGCATGTGTCCTGACCGGGAATCGAACCGGTGACCTCTTAATGCATGGGTTGATGCTCAACCACTGAGCCACACCAGCAGGACTGCTCTATACCTCTTAAGAAGCTTAAGCTCTACCGTGAGTGAGGCTTTGTTAACAAATCATTTTTTTTAATTGAATCTGCACCTGAGGATACTTTTTTCCCATTGATCTTCAGACAGAGTGGGAGGGAGGGAAGGAGAGGGAGGAAAGGAAGGGGGGGAGAAAAGAGGGCGGTGAGAAAAGGGGGGGGGGAGAGAGAGAGAGAGAGAGAGAGAGAAACATTGATGTGAGAGAGACACATTGATTGGTTGCCTTCCACATGACCGGATTGAACCTGCGACTCTGGTCTGAGGGCTGACACTCTACCCACTGAGCAAAAACTGGTCAGGGCCCTAAAAACTCTTTAAAAAATAATTGTGAGGTGTGGTGGCTGGGGTTAGGGAAAGAGATTATTAGGTGTAGCCACTTCCCTCTCCACGCTTCCCCTCAGTGCTGATCAGTGGTTTTGGTGACAAAAGATCTTATCCAGGATAACAAGCAGATGTAAATGGCTCTGGTACGTATGTTCCTACAAATAAGAAAATATAACATTGAAAAGTCCTTAGCTGAGTGTTTATTCTATTGTGCTGTTTGTTATTGTTATTGTGCTGTTGTGTGATTTTTCTTTTTTTTGACCTGCATTTAGAATATAGTACACAAGAAAGAGACTCCCAGCTGACAATGAATGCTAAAACACTTGTACTTCTCTTATTAACCAACCCATAGTTAAAGGACTCTCTTAGTAGAGAAGAGATTGAAAGAAGCATTTAGTAAGAGCTTTTGGTGCAAAGCTGACTTGAAGCATTGTAGCTTCTGGAGTCATGGGAGGTTATCTCAAACGGAAGGATGAGGTAGTGCTGTTCAAACCTGAGAAAAGAGCCTATTAAACGAGTGGTGAGAACATTCTTGTATGTGTGAGGACACAGTGAGAGTATACTTTGATGTGTGCATTCCTTTACATAACTTTAACTTTTTGAAAATACAATTAGTAACTACTAAATATGCATAGTTTTAAAGTACAGGCTTATGCTTTTTTTACACTAAGGTAATCAGAAGAGTTCCCATAATCATGTCTAAGGAGCAACCAAGGTTTTAAACCAAATGCCACCATTCGCCTGGCAGAAACACAGGCTAATTTTAGCCATAATGCTTGGGGGAAACAAGGCCTTTGAGTGATATCCTGGCAACCTGAACTGAAACAGCGAGGATGAAAGTCAAACCACATTAGATCGGTAACAGTGCTTTAAAGGTGCTATTGTACACGTTTTATAGCATCAGCTACACTTTGGAGCCTGAATGAAAGCAAATCAATTATGTCCCAGTTCTTACCTGTCCCTCCGTACTTATCTGCCATGTTGATATCAATGTCAGATTTTAAACTCAGCATAGTCCTGAGGACATCATCACTGCCTTTCCCGGCGGCCCACATAAAGGATGTTCTTCCTTCCAGGTCTGAATCATCTTTCACTGAAGGATGTTTTAAAAAGACTTTGACTGTTTCCTGTAAGAAGACTTCATTTAAAAATTTGAGACAAGAGAGTGGTATTTTTTATGGTAACAAAGCCACTGTTATATGTGACTTTCACTAAGAAGCAAAGTATTTTTCCCCACTTTTGAATCAAATGAAATTATTGTAGGTTTTTTGGTTTGTGTTACTGTTTTTCAAAAAGAAAACCAAAACCTCTTATAAATTAATGAAGTCCAAAAAAATCAAGGGGCTTGAACTTGAGCTTAGAATTCTACATAATTATTTAAAAAATCATCTCTGGGATTGGCAGATTATCCAAAACAAGTATAAAACAAGAACATCCGTAATGTTCTACCATTCTTTCTTAGTCCCATTAACACTGCTACTTAATTACTGATATCAGTGCATATGTTAGATTTGGACTCTAAGATTTGAGGTCCAGATCTCGGGCAAGTAATTTAATC
Source organism: Molossus molossus (assembly GCF_014108415.1). NCBI lineage: Eukaryota > Metazoa > Chordata > Mammalia > Chiroptera > Molossidae > Molossus > Molossus molossus. The sequence continues at coordinate 29,355,928 of NW_023425349.1, forward strand.
TCTTGGAACCCTGGCTTCTTTATCTGTTAATAGGGATAACATGACCTATCTCATAACATGTTGTCTTACAGTCTTGTTGAATCATGGACTGAGTTCTGGCTTTCACAGACTGACTAGAGTGGGCCAACTAATTTTCTTATCTATTTGTAATAAGAAAGAGATCCTCTTCGAAATCTACTTTGTATTTTTCTGAGATCTTGGAAGATAACAGAAGATAATAGTTTGCTAAAACTGTAGGTGATAAATAAATGTTTAGGAATGCCAGGAAGAAAGGACTGTAGCTATAGTTCTGTGAATACCACAGAGAAAGAGGGATGGAAATAAGATATTTTAGCAATCTGAGTATTCAGTGCATTCGATGGTGCATTTGGGGAGGTCAGAAAGATAGAATTATACCATGCTGATGACAGTGTTCTTATAATTTAATGAAACCAAGGGCTTCACTATGCACGCCATGCAGAAGACATCAGAATCAACTGTGACTGCTCTAACGTGTGCCTCTCGGGACGAGTCTCTGGTCCTTGGTGGCCACTCAGGAAGCTGAAGCAGCCTCGACACTGTCATGCCCTGGCTGGACTGAGCTACAGAATGGACGAGAAAGTGCTCTGTAAATTATAACGGGTGGTGAGCGAAGAACTGTTAATATTACTCAATATCTTTGGAAATATCAATAATTCAGGTGATTGCTTTCTCAGATATATAATGTACATAATTACTAGTACTAGTAATAATAAGAATGCATTCTATTTCTTGAGTATGTGCTCAATGCCAAGACTACAGTAGGCACTTGTTATAAATTTTCTCGAATCCTTACAACAATCCTGAAAGAAAAGGTACAATCGTCATCATTTTACATACGAAGAAACGAAAACTCCAAGAGGTTAAGACACTGTGAGAGGTCGCACGGCTAGCGGATAGCATGGTCAGGGATGCAGCCACGGTTCATCTAGTTCCGGAGCTTTGCCACACTGCCTCCAGGACAACGGTAGACTACTGAACACTAAGTTGTCCTTAGAGCGATAAAAATAACAAAAAGCCGAAGGACACTTACAGGACAGCAAACATTACACGGAACACTTAAGAATGGTATATAACTTCACACGTGAGGAACAATTTTATAAAAGCTCAGACTACCACTTGCATTACCGAGGTAACAGTATGAATAACTGTTGAAAGACAACTGCTGTACAAACACCCACAAGTAAGCACATGTAAAAATGGTGAAATTTGAATAAGGCCAGTGGACTGTATCAATGTCAATTTCCTGTTTATGAGATTGTATTATATTTTTGCAAGATGTTACCATAGAGGCAGATGGGGCGAAAGGAACATGGAATCTCACTGTTTCATTTCTCACAACTGCATATGAATTTACAATCATGTCAACATTAAAATTTAATTAAGAAAAAAGACAACTGTCACGTTTTACTTACAGCAAAGTTACTCTGAGCTGCATAGTGCAAGGGGGTGGCTCCTTGGCTGTCGGATGGGATGGTTCCAGACTTATTTCTTTCTAAAAGGAGATGGACAATCTCTGCGTGGCCTGAAAGCAGACACAAGGTAGCTCTCACATACAAAGAACATTAATTAATTTATAATTTATTTAAAGGAAAGGGGTAAGAAAAATCACGAGCACATAATACAACATTGAAAATGGTTTTTGAGTAGCGGCCCTCAGTGCAGCCTCTTCTAACCTCTGATTAAAATACTAGATAATGTAGAACAAAGGCAAAACTACAGCTCTAAAAACTTAAATCTTCAATCAGGAAGGAAATGACATTAATTACTATTGCCAGATTGAGAAGAGAGAGTATTAGGGATCAGATTATTGCATTTTCACCTTATGAAACTGCCCCTAGTAGAGGTGGAAGGTGCCCGAGAAGCCCGCCCCACGCGGCCATCGATGCCCCTAGTCTCCGGGTTCCACTGAGCAACCATCCAAATTGCACGGCTGTTCTCTTCTACTGTTCAGGAGGACAGACTGTAGTACAATCTCCTGTAATCTCTGAGCCCTCCTATCCGTAAGCCTCTAACCTCCCTGCCCCAGTCTTTTAACATGTCAGCAAGGATTTCAAATCCCAGAAAACAAGGGGTGGAAATGATGAGGTGGTGGTGGGGAAAAAAATTCTGCAACGCATTCTGGAGGATATGGTCTCCATGGGTGAAGAACTGTAGAAAGGATCAAAGAATGAACAACCTGGTAGTACTGCACTTAGGAAACCTGAATTTCATAAATTCTCTTGCTTCGGCATACTGAAGAACTAGGCAGCGAAGAATATGCCACGTTAGCGGGGCAAGGATGTGCCGCAGGAATGCCAGGCAGAAAGGACTTGAGCGAGAGTTGTGCCCACCGACCTGCTCTCCAGCTACAGTTTGAGATGGACGTCTCCAGAGCACACACAAAGCAGGATCAAAGGCAATCTATGCGCCATGGTCAGTAGAAACACATCTTATCTTGTTTGAAGGCTAAAACACCATCAAAAAGATGAAGAGCATACCTCGGAAAGGGATCTAGAGAAGGATCCAGAGGAAAATTTCAGGAAACTGGCATCTTCGACTAAGTACAAAGAGCTGGCCTCTAGGAAACGAAACAGAATATCCTAAGAAGAAAACAGACTGAAATAAAAAGGTAATGGAAGGAGGTAAAAACGGAAACAGACAGAGATAAAAGGAAATATGGATGAGAGAAGGAAATCCAAATACAACCTGTAAGAGGCAGAAAAAAGGCAGAACTTACAGAACAAAAGTTAATTTAGTGATCTGGAGACAGATTTGTGAAGTCCTCCCATAACACAGATAAAAAGGATGAAACTGCACATTGAAATAAACTCTAAATAACAATAATACATCTGATTATAAAACTGAATACAAATGTAAAAATTCATTTTAAAAAGAGACAGTACAGCCCTGGCTGGTTTGGCTCAGCGGTTAGAGTGTTGACCTGCGGTCTGGAGAGACCCGGGTTTGGTTCCCACTAAGGGCACGTACCCCGGTTGCAGTTTGTCCCCGGCCCTGGTTGGGTCATGTGGGTGGCAACCATTCAATGTGTCCCTTTCACATCCATGTTTCTCTCTCTGTCTCTTCCTCTCTCTTCCTCCCACTCTATCAGAATAAAAAACAAAAAAATGTCCTTGGGTGAGGATAAAAAAAAAAGAGAGACAGTGTATAATTTAAAAACTAAGACCATTAGCCCGGTTGGTGTGGCTCAGTGGTTAAACATTGACCCCTGCACCAAGAGGTCGCCGGTTCGATTCCAGGTCAGGGCACATGCCCAGGTTGTGGGCCAAATCCCCAGTGGAGGGCATGCAGGAGGTGGCCAATGAATGTTCTCTCTCATCAATGTTTCTATCTCTCTCCCACTCCCCTCCTCTCTCTCTAATATCAATAAAGAAAAAAAATTATTTTAACTAAGAGCATTATAGTATTTGGGAAAAAACCTTGGGTTATATTAACAAATACTAAAAGAGTGATAAATAAAAGTGTGCTAAATTCCTCATTTTAAATAGGTAGTAATCAACAGATGCAGTTTTGCTCTTGAATATGACTGAGGTTTAAAAATTTTTTGATCAACTTAATGGTAATTACTAAATAAAACTTAAATAACCCCCTGAAACAGTAGGCAATTCAAAACCAAATAACAAATCTAACCCGTACACCAAAAGGCAGAAAACAAAGGAAACAAAAAAACAAAAGCAAATTAAAAAACACCACCACCAATAATACTCAAAGAGCAGAACAACAGAAAAAAGAAGAAATTATGAATCTTATGAAAATGACTGTTAACGGGTGCACCTGCTCCGAAAGAGAAAGACAATCAGATGGCCCCTAAGCCGGACACACACATGCACTCTCTCGCTTAAAAAGTGATTCCCAGAAAAGTTAAGTCAGAGGCAAATTCGGAAAATATATTAAAAAAAAAAATCAAATATAACTGTATTAGCACAAACATAAAATTAAAGCCCTTCTCCCCCAAATTAAAGGCACTAACTATGAAAAGAGGATTATTTCACATCTCTATTTGTCAATAAATGTGCATTACTTTTATGATAAAAATCAAAAGACATGATATTAAAATGAAAACTAATATATGACAGAGAACACATTTATATTACTAAAACTGAAGCATAAATAGGGGGATTCAGGTGTAAAATAAGCCACCTAATTAAAAATTAAGGTAATTAAATAAAAGATGGGAGTTAGGGAAAGAGAAGGCATAGAAAGTTTCCTATACTCAACGCAGTTTCTTGTATTGCTGATCTTTTGATTCACATCCAACTTACCCAATAAAGCTGCCCAGTGAAGTGGGGTTCGAAATAAGTTATCATAAGATGTTATATTGCAGCTTTCATATGAGGTCAAGACATCAACCACTGTCACGTTCCCGTCAGCGACCGCAAAGTGAAGAGGCGTTCGGCCCTCATAGTCTTGCCAGTTCAGTAAAGACTCCGTTGGAGCAGCATCCTATTTTTAAGGAACCAGAGACTTCAGACACACATAGAATCCTCAGTAAAACACACCTGACATAAATATTAACTGAGTAGTTTTCAAAACTTCTGTGTTCTCTATCAGCACAGTAAAGTGATAACATTCAGAAAAAATGCTGTCTGTATCTTTGAATTTTATTTAATCATAAAAAGTACAGAAAAGAGCCTGGTTGGTGTGGCTCAGTGGTTGAGTGTCGACCCATGCACCAAGAGGTCGCCAGTTGAATTCCTGGTCAGGGCGCATGCCCAGGTTGTGGGCCTGATCCCCAGTGGGGGGCATATAGGAGGTGGCCAATCGATGTTCTCTCTCATTGATGTTTCTATTTCTCTCTCCTTCTCCCTTCCTCTCTCTAAAATCAATAAAGAAAAAAAACTTTTTTAAGTACAGAAAAGATACAATAAACACCATAGACTGACTATCCGGATTGGATAGGTATCAATATTTTGTGCTTTTTTTCTGTTATGGATTGAGCTAAAGCTGTATGTTCTGTTCTTTTGCTACCTACATATACATCCATAAACAATTCATAAATTGTATGTGTTTTTAATATTTACACTTATGCATTATACTCCATATGTCCTTTGGCAATTGTTTCTTTCAACACTATACTTTGGGCTATCTATGTTGATACTAGTTTATTTGTTAAACCACAATGTAGTTACCCATTTTCCTACTGAGGGATACTTAGGTTATTTATATTTTCCCATTAACAATAATGTGACAATGAACATATTTCCTTTACATGTCCTCTTGCAGCACATATGTGAGCTTTTTCTCTAGACCAGAAACTGAGAAGGGGAATTAGTGGACTGAAGGATATCTGTATCTTCAACTAGTCACTGTTAAGCTGTTCTCCCAATGGTTGTATCAATGAATACATCCATGAGAATGTGTACAAGTTCTTTTCTCCTCAAATGTTAGCACAAATTAACCATCTGGTATTGTCAAGCTTACTACATTCTCCCCCTTATAGGTATAAAAGGCATTTCACTTGTGTTTTAATTTATATTTCTTTTATAAATGAGGTTGAGATTTTCAATCATAGGTTTATTGGCAATTTGGTTTCATTTCTCTGTCAATTGACAGTTCATAACATTTATTCATTTTTCTACTGGATCTTTGTAGCAGATATTACGAGGCATTGCTTAGGTTCCCTTCAAGACTAAAGAACTTATTTCCCCAGCTGCTGGTGCTGCTACCAGCGGCATTAGGAAGGTTGAGAACCACTGGAAGGCAAGAGTAAAGAGAATGAAAAAGAGGCAACATTTAAAGAGATAATGGCTGCATATTTTCCAGAACTGAGATGCCATAATCAGAATGTATACCAACAGGGAGAAAAAAAAAAAAAGTCACACCTAGACACACCGTAGCACAACTGCAGAATGCCATATGGAGAAGAATTTAAAAGCAGCCTGAGAAGAAAGATAATTCCTCTATAAAGGAATGACAATTAGACCAACAACAGACTCTTGAAGAGGAACTACAAAAGACAAAAAGCATCAGAATAATAGACTGAGTAGAGGAAAGTAACTATCTAGACTTGTGTATACAGGAAAACTACATATTCAAGAGCAACATGGAGATGCAGACATTCTTAACAATTATAAATGAAGTTTACCACCAACAGATCTACACTAAAAGAAATATTAAGAATTATATTTCAGTCCCTGGCCAGTTTGGCTCACCGGTTAGAGCGCTGGCCCGTGGACCAAAGAGTCGCAAGTTCGATTCTGGTCAAGGGCATGTACGTCGGTTGAGGTTTGTCCATGTCCCTGGTCGGGGTCGTGCAGGAAGCAACCAGTCGATGTGTCCCTCTCAGATCAATCCCCGCCCCCCCCATTCCCATCTATCAGAAGATAAATGGAAAAATGTCCTTGGGTGAGGATTAAAAATATGTATATATATATATATATTTCAGGAAGATAACTCTAGAAGGAAATATATTCAAGAAGAAAGGCAGAGCAAATAAATTAGTCAACATGCAAATAGAAATAATCATTGCATACACAAAATAATCTTTTCAAGTCTAATTTGTGTGTTGCATGAAAATAGTACGATGTAAATTGAAATTTGGTGAGGAGTGATTAGAAAACCTCAAAAACAGTCTACTGCTAAACACTCAAAATTAATAAGTATAGCAAGTTGGTTAGATATATAATTAATAAACTAAAATATCAATTGCATTTCCATATATGTGCAACAACCAGTTAAATATATACACATAGACATGCTAAAAAAATTTCAAAGCATATATATATATTTCTTAATCCTCACCCAAGGACATTTTTTCATTTTTTGTTCAGACAGAGCGAGAGGGAGAGAGAGGAAGAGAGAGAGAGAGAGAAACATCGTCGTGAAAGGGACACATCAAGTGGCTGCCACCTGCACGACCCAACCAGGGCCAGGGACAAACTGCAACCGAGGTACATGCCCTTAGTGAGAACTAAACCCGGGTCTCTCTGGACCGCAGGCTGACGTTCTAACTGCTGAGCCAAACCGGCCAGGACAAAGCATATATTTTTTTTGTAAATAGCAAAAAACTAGAACTAGTTCTAAATGTCTGTCAATAACAAAATGAATAATGTGTGGTTTATTCATAAAATGGGATACTATGTAGCAGTTAAAATTAATATATTACAGCTACACACAGCAATATAGATAAAATCATCAGCATAATGTTGAGCAAAAAGTCATGTTGCAAAAGAATACATACAATATGATTTCATGTATATAAAATTCAACAACATTACAAATTAACACTGTTCAGGGATACAAACATATGTGGGGAAACTAATGAAAACAGGGGGAATGATAAACCCAAGACTGAAGCTAGTGGCTGCCTCTGGGAAAGGAGAGAAAAGAATGGTACTGGGAGGTAGCCAGGGGACTTGAAAGGTAATGGTAATGTACTTTTTCTTAAACTTAGTGATGAGTACATGAGTATTTGTTGTCTCCTTATTCTTTATATCTTACATCTATTTTACAAATATTCACTTATATCTATTCACTATTTAATAAAAAGAAGTATAAAACGAAGTCAGGGAAGGATCAATATAAATTTTAAAAAGTAGTTGATGGGGGACGGGAATGAGCATGGAATAGGGAGAGAATACATTTGGAAATTGGCACATAGAAAACTTCTATGTGGTCTTAAATAGTGGTATTAAAATGTTCTATTTCTTGGGTGATGTGTTCACGTTTGTCATATTCTTTTGCTTCATAATTTGCTTGTGTGTCATATATTGAATATGCTTTTGTGTATATTTCATAAAAATAAAATTGGCGGGGGGGGGGGGGCACCCAGGTCTAGCAGGAGCACTGTACTCACCAGAAGGCATCGCACTGTCTGAACAGCGCTTGGGTCCTTGTGGTTGGCTGCCCAGTGAAGTGGGATCTTGCCTTCGACATCGGGAATCCCGATGTTGGAATCATGCTTGATAAGCAGCTTCACGTGCTCAGGGTTGTTGTAGTAGGCACTCCAGTGCAGAGCTGTTTGCTGCAAAATTGAGATTCTCAGAATAACAACAGTAACAATAACAGCATGACAAATTTTCCCCAGGCTTTTACTGTGTAGCAGGCACTTTTGTAAGAGTTTCATATATTTTATATCATGTAGTCATCATGACAATTCTGGGAGAAAGTACCCTTGAATTTGCACATGATTGATAAGGAAACTGAGCACAAGAAGGATAAGTAATCTGCTCAAGGACATAAAATAGTAAGTGGCCAAATTGAGATTTTAACCCAGGCATTCTGCCTCCAAATCTGTCTTCTTCATCATGGCAGGCATTTAGGTGATAGGTACTAAGAAATGATACTACTACTGAGCAAGGGAAAGGTAGCTCAATAATTTATGAATAATTATCAATAAATTAAGTGATGATCTTGATACTGCACTAAGCACCTTAAGAATTTGAGCCCTGGCCGGTTTGGCTCAGTGGGTAGAGCGTTGGCCTGCGGTCCGGAGAGACCCGTGTTCGGTTCCTGCTAAGGGCACGTACCTCGGCCCTGGTTGGGTTGTGCGGGTGGCAGCCACTCGATGTGTCCCTTTCATGTCAATGTTTCTCTCTCTCTCCCCCTCTCTTTCCCTCCCACTCTATCTGAACAAAAAATGGAAAAATGTCCTCTGGTGAGGATAAAAAAAAAAAAGAATTTGATACAATGTTTTGAATTTTATTATCTATCAAAAAGAAGATCCATGCATAGGAAATCATAGATCTGGAATGCTTTTCTTATGTCAAATAATTCATTTACCTATAGGATTACATGTTAAATTGTTAGACCTAGTTACTGATGAAAGATACATCTTTAAAATACAGCAAGATTTGCTTTATTTCCGATAAAAGTTAAAATGAAAATCCTGAGTGTGTTGACATTGCTTTAAACTCTTTTTTGCATTCTCATCAACAACATACCATAGTAAGACTACTTTCTCTACCAAGAGATTATTAAGGAGACACATAGAAACTGTTTAGCTATACATTATCACTTTCAAGTAGCATTGTCATCAGCCAGTCTATAATTAGATCGTTTAACAGCAGGAATCAAACTCATTTGTCACAATAAACACTATATAAATATGAGGTATTCATTCAAAGTGTTCCTGTAGGCATTTAATATAGTCACTATTTAACTTACTACCTTTTATTTAGTAATAACTACAGAACAAAAAAATCACAAGTACCATAGTACAGTGATACCTCGGTTCTCGAACATAATTCGTTCCAGGAGGACGGTCGAGAACCAAATTGTTCGAGAACCGAAGCAATGAAACCCAATAGGAAATAATGGAAACTGGATTAATTCGTTCCAAGCCCCAGAAAATGCCTATTTACTGGCCTAATTTGTATATAATATGTAGAAAAACATAAGTCTCAACAAGAAATAAAAGTGTACAGTATGTCTAAGGGTTAAATTCAGTGTAAAGCGTGACTCTCTCCACAAAGCGTGACTCTCTCTCTGCACTCACACTGATGACACAAGCAAGGCGCGCTGGGCCGAATGAACGCCATTCGGCTCAACTCGGCTCATCTCGGAAGTTCGAGTTCCAAATATTTGTTCGGATTCCAAGACAAAAGTTTCTCGAATCTCCTGGTCGAATACCGATTTGGTCGAAATCCGAGGCGTTCGAGAACTGAGGTATCACTGTAATTAATTGCCTATAGCTAAATTTTCAATATACAACATGTAGTTTTTATAATTCTTTTCTTTTCTCATGGTATATTTGTTCTGAATATATTTATTGAGCTGTAATATTATGTCCATTGAATCTAAGAGTAAAAAGTTTGAGGTTGTATTTTTTATATATTTTTTTTAATTTTTCTAGTAATTCTTTTTTTTTTTTTTTTTACAGTGGTAAAGCTATATACATAACAACATTTACGATTATAACAGTTTTTAAGTGTACAATTCATAGGCATTAAGTACATTCAAATTGTTACACAACCATCAGACCACTCATCCACAATATTTTTCAACTTCCCAAACTGAAACTCATACCCATTTAACAGTAATTTCCAGTTCCCATCTCTTCCCAGCCCCTAGCAACCACTGTTCTACTTCCTGTCTCTATGAATTCGACTATTCTGCATACCTCATAAATGGAGTCATACACTATTTGTCCTTTGTGTCTGACATTTCACTTAGCCTAATGTCAAAGTTTTTCAATGTTGTAGCATGTATCAAAACGTAATTCCTTTTTAAGTCTGAACAATATCCCATAGTATGTATACACTACATTTTGTTTATCTAGACATCAGTCATCCATGGACATTTGGGTTGTTTCCATTTTTGGCTACTCTGAATGTGAACGTACAAATATCTGTCCTAATTCCTGATTTCAATTCTTTTGGGTGCATATCCAGAACGAGTATTACTGGGTCATATAGTAATTCTATGTTTAACTTTTTATGAACTGCCATACTGTTTTCCACAGTGGCTGTACCAATTTACATTCCTACCTGCATTGCACAAGGGTTCAAGTTTCTTTATATCCTCACTAACATGTGTTATTTCTATGTGTCTATATATAATAATAGCATCCTAAAGGATGTGAGGTACTATCTCACTGTGGTTTTGATTTGCTTTTCTTTAATGATTAGTAATGTTGAGCATCTATTCATGTGCTTATTGGCCATTTGTATATCTTCTTTGGAGAAATGTCTATTCAAGTTCTTGGCCCCTTTTTAATTGGGTTGTTCTTTTGTTGTTGTTCATTTCTAATGTATGTAATAAAATTACTGGTCTGAGACAGATCGAAATTAAAGAAACAAACTAATCCTTCCCCTCAGATTCTTTGAGAATCACTGCTCTGGGCGTCTGACTTACTCTCTTCTCTGTGCCTGCTTGGACTGGATAACCCTCCATCCCTGTTCAGTACAGAAAAATATACAGATACTGGAAGACAGCAGGAAGTTTCCAGAACGTTTGGGGAAGACATTATAAACCCAAAGGCATTCGTAGCTTCTTAAGTGATTAATGGTCTTTGTGGATTTACCGAAGTGCTTTTTTCAGTCAGGGCGCTTTTTTCAGTAAAATATGAGCACTGTGGAAATGCTATGGTTTATAGTATGCTGTAAAACAAAGTTGATTATAGAACTCTGGGTTATGTGAGTGACTACTAAACAAAATCCGAAAACTACATAAAGAACACTAGGAGAGCGAAAGGATTATTGAATATAAACATTGTGGACTTAATCATAAGTTTTAATTACTTGGGAGTGTAGAGTTAGCAAGACTCTATAATTAAGTGCCTGGTGAAAATGAAGAGCATTATTGCACTTGTCTAAATAAAGACCACATTTTTCCCTGAAAAAAATGATCAGAGCGCCCTGGCCAGTTTGGCTCAGCGGTTAGAGTGTCAGCCCAGAGAGACCCGGGTTTGGTTCCCGCTAAGGGCATGTACCTTGGTTGTAGTTTGTCCCCGGCCCTGGTTGGGGTTGTGCGGGAGGCAGCCACTCGATGTGTCCCTTTCACGTTGATGTTTCTCTCTCTCTCTCCCCCACCCCCCACTTTATCTGAACAAAAATGGAAAAATGTCCTCGAGTGAGGATAAAAAAAAAAATGATCAGAGCAATAACTAGTCAATCAAAACAATGACCAATGTGTACAATATGTTAAAATTCAAGAGCAGGGAAGACAGTGGATCCCAGCAACGAAGGACAGAGTGGGTATTAGAACCTAAATGAAATGAATACTATTTCAAAGTTAATATCTATTGAGTGTATACTCTGCACTGGGCATTGTGCTAAACACTATATATATATATATATACATATGATCTTACTTTCTCTTCAACACCCTCTTCTCCCTTTCTACATGTGAAAAAATTGAGGCAGAGAAGTAATTTGCTCAAGGACACAGAACAAATAAGTGGCAACTTCTAGACTGAAATCCAAGAAGTTTGATGTCAAGGCCCAGGCCATTCAACAACTATGCACTTAGAACACTGCCCTGGGCATCGGCCATCACAAATCTAACCACCACGGTCACTGTCACAACCACCTGTTAAATAACGAGTTTCCTTCTGAATTCTAGTCCTGCCACTTGGATCTTGGACAGAATTTTAATCTTCTCGAGTTTCTATTTCCCCATCCATGAAAAGGAGGTAATACCACCCACCACACATGGTTGCTAGGAGGATAAAATGACAGACTGCAGGTGAAATTCTTTACTAGGGCATATGGAGACTTGGAACTGCTCTACCAGGCGTCTTAGTGGTCATTTAGCCTTGAGGTTGCAAATGATAAAAGGAAGCATCTGCTTTCTGCTCTAACGTGTCTTTGATTTTGGTGGTCCGTTACCTTGTTTTTATCCTGTGTATCCACTTCTCCTGGTGCCATAAACTTCAGCAGAAGTGCTAAACACTTGGGGCTCTTGTGCCGGGTGGTCAAGTGCAAAGGAGTCATCTCTTCCAGATCCTTCTGCATCCAATTTGCTCTACGTGTGAGTAAGAGTTTCATGAAACGGTAATTTCCCTAAATAAAAAGCAAGAGATGGTAACAAGGAATGTAGTTGGGGGCCAAACATATTTTTTAAATTTTAATGTGTTTCAAGTATTTTAATTATTCTGCTATAGTAATAACATTCAGAATAATTAATAAAAGGACAAATACTTATAGTTCTACTACTCAATCAATTATTTAACTTTCTCATGTTTCCTTCCAACCCCTTTCTACAAGCATGTAGTTTACATAGTTCCTGTTCAATATCTCATTGTGTAAAAGCAACATACTTTATTTAACCATTTTAATATTACTTCCAGTATTTTCTTTATAGAAACTGCTATAATGTATACCTTTTTTCACAGTTTTTTCTTAAACTTTTTTCATAAGAATAAATTATCAGGAACCAAAGGAGTTTGTACATTTTATGTGTACCTGTGTGTTCTCCAAATTGCTATCTAGTCGCAACAACAAGTATATTAGTTTTAGCATATTCTGACCAATAGAGCACATATTATTTATATGAAAGTATAACAACTTGTGAAATAAGCAGAGATTTTAAACCCCAATTTACAGGTGAGGAAAGTGAGATTCAAAGGTGTTCAATGTTTTGTTCACAATCATCTGGCTAATAAGGAGGAGTTGGTTAGTTTTTTTGAAGACAGCTATTTACAGGTACAACTAAAATAGAAGCACCTTGTTCAAACTTTGGGTCCCTGAGACATATGTCACCTAATCACCAACCCAGAAGTCACTATAGGCCATCCAATTGCAGGCAATGCCCTCCAAATCCTCCGATCTGGTAGAAGCAACTCCTCTGGAAAAAGAAACATCTGCAAGGGCGAGAGCAATGCACCACGGGGGTCCTGGTCAACCACAGAGCAGTCTCCCCTTATCTGAGGCTTCACTTACTGCGGTTTTCATGACCAGTGGTAAACTGTAGTCTGAAAATCTTAAATGGAAAACTATAGAATAATTCTTTTTTTCTTTATTGATATTAGAGAGAGAGAGGAAGAAGGAGAAACATCGATGAGAGAACATCGATTGGCTGCCTCCTGCATGTCCTCCACTGGGGATCAGGCCCACAACCTGAGCATATGTCCTGACTGGGAATTGAACTAGTGACCTCTCGGTGCATGGGTCTACGCTCAACCACTGAGCCACACCAGCCGGGCAGAGATAAACTATTCTTAAGTTTTAAATTAAGTGTAGTTTTGAGTAGTGTGATGAAATATTGTGCCATCCAACTCTGTCCTGCCTTGGATGAGAATCATCCCTTTGTCTGGTGTGTCAAGAATTATCCCTTTGAAAAAAGAAGGGTACTGGCACAAGAACAGGCATATAGATCAATGGAATAAAACAGAGAACCCAGAAATTGACCCAAAACACTATGCTTAATTAATATTTGACAAAGGTGGCAAGAGCATACAGTGGAGTAAAGACAGCCTCTTTAATAAATGGTGTTGGGAAAATTGGACAGCTACATGCAAAAAAATGAAACTAGATCATCAACTTACACCATACACAAAAATAAACTCAAAGTGGATAAAATATTTAAATGTGACCCGTGAATCCATAAAAATTCTAGAGGAAAATGTAGGCAACAAAATTTTGGACATCATATACAGAATTTTCACTGATACATCACCTAAGGCAACAGAAACAAAGGAAAAAATGAACACATGGGACTACATCAAACTAAAAAGCTGCTGCACAGCAAAAGAAACAACCATCAAAATGGAAAGGCTACCCACTGTATGGGAGAACATCATTGCCAATGATGGATCAGATAAGGGGTTAATTTCCAAAATATATAGAGTACTCATACAACTCAACAAAAGGAAGACAAAGAACCCAATTAAAAAATGAGCAGAGGAGCTGAATAAACACCTCTCCAAACAAGACACACAAATGGCCAAGAGACATATGCAGAAATGCTCAACATCACTAATCATCAGAGAGATGCAAATTAAAACAACAATGAGGTATCACCTCACACCTGTCAGAATGGCCACCATCAACAAATCATCAAACAAGTGTTGGTGAGGGTGTGGAGAAAAGGGGACTCTAGTGCACTGCTGGTGGGAATGCAGACTGGTGCAACCACTATGGAAAACAATATGGTGTTACCTCAAAAAATTAAAAATTGAACTTCCATTTGACCCAGTGATCCTGCTTCTAGGAATATACCCTAAGAAGCCTGAAACACCAATCAGAAAGAATATATGTACCCCCATATTCATAGCAGCACTATTTACAATAGTTAATTTCTGGAAACAGCCCAAAAGTCCATCAGTAGACGAATGGATAAAAAAGCAGTGGTACATATACACAATGGATTACTATGCAGCTGTAAGAAAGAAAGATCTCTTATCCTTTGAGACAACATGAAGGGACCTGGAGAGTATTATGCTAAGTGAAATAAGCCAATCAGAGAAAGACAAATACCACATGATCTCACTTATTTGTGGAATATCATTAACTAGGTGGGCTGATGAACAAAATAGACCCAGAGACATAGAAAGGAGTATGGTTCAGACTTACAAACCTCAGAGTATGGGGGTGTGGGCAATGAATGAACTGAGCCAAAGAACTTATATGCGTGTATATATAACCAATGGACATAGACAACAATGCTAGGGCGGTAGGGGTGGTTGGGATGGGGAGGAGGGGGTCTAGGGGGGAAAAGAAGAAACGTGTAACAAAAATAAATTAATAAAAATTGGAGAGAGGAAAAAAAAAAGAATCATCCCTTTGTCTAGTGTATCCATGCTGCAAACCCTACCGCTGGTTAGTCATTTAGTAACTATCTTGGTTATCAGAGAGAGAGAGAGAGGAACCATATTCACATAACAGTACATAGTTCTTTTGAGGTCTTTCTGAAGATGCTTAGTACTGCAGATATTTCAAAGTCAACATGACCGAACTGTACTGCATGGTCAAGTTCTCTGCCTACTTCATGCCTATTTATCTCTCCCTATTCAAAGCAAGGTGAGCAGGGCTATCTGTCCTTTTCATCTTCTGAGATCCTCTCCATCCTTAATCTTATTGGAAATTTGGCCATTTAGGATTATAATGCACTGACGTTCTACTATGAGGGACAGTCAGTATAAGAAAGGAAAGACTTTTTTTTAATACTCACCTGAGGATATTTTTCCATTTATCTTCAGATATAGTGGGAGGGAGGGAGAGAGAGAGACAGAGATAGAGATGGAGAGACAGAGAGAGAGAGAGATCAATGTGAAAGGGACACATTGACTAGTTGCCTCCCCCACGACCCCGACCAGGGCTGGGGCCAAACTGCAACCGAGGTACGTGGCCCTTGGCTGGAATTGAACCTGCAACTCTTTGGTCTGCGGGCTGACACTCTAACTGCTGAACCAAACTGGTCAGGGCAAGGAAGACACCTGTTAATTAAGCAGGCCTCCTCACCCAGGGTGAAGACTGTGAGGCTCTAAGGCAGAGGGGACCAGTTAGAGCAACAATGAGGTGCAGCAGGAGGAAGAGAGCTGCCAGCTTGTCCTCAGGGGCACAGACAGGGTTCAACCCAGCTGAAGAACCGGGGCAGAGATAAGAAAGAACACGACAGGAAAAGGGGTCCACAGGACTGTCTACAGCAGATGGGCACACGGAAAAGGGGTCCACAGGACTGTCTACAGCAGATGGGCACACGGAAAAGGGGTCCACAGGACTGTCTACAGCAGATGGGCACACGGAAAAGGGGTCCACAGGACTGTCTACAGCAGATGGGCACACGGAAAAGGGGTCCACAGGACTGTCTACAGCAGATGGGCACACGGAAAAGGGGTCCACAGGACTGTCTATAGCAGATGGGCACACAGAAAAGGGGTCCACAGGACTGTCTACAGCAGATGGGCACATGGAAAAGGGGTCTTTAAGACGGTCTATAGCAGATGGGCAGACTTGAATAGACTGAAAAGTGAACTGACTCCGCTCAGTTACTTCCTCTCAGAGAGGCTTGTCCTTGACCACGTGGCCTAAGGAGACCACCCTAATTTTGTTCTTTATTCTTGCACCCTTTCATATCATTCATATTCCTTTTCTCAATTTATAATGATATATATATTTGTTTGTCTTCCTGCACTGTGATTTCCCTCACAATCTATAAGCTACAGAAACTATGTTTCAGTGACCACTGTGTTTGGCACAGTTCCTGGCATTAAATAGGTATTTAATAAATATTACTTGAGCCTGGCTGGTTAAGGGCTCAGTGCATCAGGAGGTCGCCGGTTCAATTACCAGTCAGGGCACATGCCCAGGTTGTAGGCCCAGTCCTCATCGATATTTCTAGCTCTCTCTCCCTCTCCCTTCCTCTCTCTCTAAAAATCAATAAAGAAAAAGATTAAAAATTAAATAAATATTACTTGAGGGAATGAGGAAGTGAAATGTCTTCTAGAGGTTTTGTTTTTATTTAAAAATTCTTACAGTTGCTACAGTAGAACATAACAGTTAAAAATCTTAATTCTCAGATATCTTACATTTTGTTACTTTTTAATGTTTCATGTATCTTAGCCTCATTCATAGTGGGCATCATTTATCAGGAATTCTCATTTCATCTAGTGTCAACTTTTGAAAAGGAAGGTGCTAGAATTTCCTCAAGAGGGCACCCTGCTCTAAATCTCGGCCATTTGTATTTTGAAAAAAAGTAAAAGTGTCCAGGAAAAACAAATCTATGTGGTGCTTCACACCAAAAAATAAAGGTTGATCTTTCTAAGCATAACATTTCAAATATTACAGAATAATTCATCATGACCTTTTAAAGATATTCAATCAGACAATCATTTTGATTCTGAAATTCAGAGGAAAGGGGAAGGAAAAGGAAGCTAGAATACGTTGAAAGGGTGACTACTAATTTACAGACACAGTGCCTCGCATATTTACATTTTACACTATTCTGGGGATTCTACCTACGTGGTACATCTCAGTGGTAACTGATTTACCCACTCATTCAACAGTTATTGAGCCCTTTTCTGAAGCAGGCAACAGTCAATGTTTGCACTTCACTACAAACATCTTTGACAGATCTCTTCGCTCCTCACAAAAGTATCGTGGAAAATTTTTACAGATTAAATAAATTATCTTCCTGTGACTATTTCTTCCCTGTAAAATAAGAATAATAGTCCCTGAGATTATTATGCATATGAAATGATAAAGATAATATCTGTAAAGTACTTAGAACAGTGCACAAAGCAAATGCTCAGCAAATGTTTGCTAGTTTTATTATGAAGTTTTCCAGTGTGGAGGAGGCAACAAAACATGGAGGCCAAGTAAACCATGCGTGGCCCAGGATAGAGGGCATGTGGACAGGGAGATAAAACTATACATGGTACACATACTTCAGCTGGCAATTCAGGAGAAAACCAAGGTTAAGGATGGGTAAGAGTACAATAGTTGAAATATTATAAATTTTTTTCTCATTTTTTTTTTTTTTTACACTGAGAAGGCTGTCTATACTCTACCTACAGATGATGATATAGGACCAACAAGGGCATACCAATAGGAATTTAGCTGGTGCCACAGGACAGGAGGGGTCAGCTATAGGATCAGGCCAGCTTTTCCTATTTGAAAGGACAGAGACACATCAGAATGCTGGGACTAGAAACAGTATAATCTAGTTGGACCAAGGTCAACTTTGTTGGTTTCATGAACAGGCATTTATTAAATGCCCATGTATGCAAACTCAAATCTAAGAATGAGCATGGGGGATAGAGCCCAAACCAGACTATTTCCAGTGTGAGTGGAAAAGGGGAAGATACAGTTCAAGGCAACAAGCTAATTTTGTAACTCTCTGGAGGTTGTGTGATTCTGGGATCCACGGTATAAGCTACTTTGCATCCTGTAAAGCCCCCTCAATACAAAAGGAAACAAACAAAATGACTGCACATTTCCTCACCACTGCTTGAAATTGGGACTTCTTAAATTGTCAGGTTTATTCTTTTTTTTTTTTTTTTTTTTTTTTTATCCTTACCCAAGGACATTTTTCCATTTTTGGTTCAGATAGAGTGGGAGGGAGAGAGAGAGAAACATCGATGTGAAAGGGACACATCGAGTGTCTGCCACCCACACAACCCAACCAGGGCCGGGGACAAACTGCAACCGAGGTACATGCCCTTAGCGGGAACCGAACCTGGGTCTCTATGAACCACAGGCTGACGCTCTAACCGCTGAGCCAAACCAGCCAGGGTGTCAGGTTTATTCTTATAACACAAATGCTTTGGGGAGGATTTGGAAGTTAATCATTTAGTATCATCTCTTAGGATCACATGGAAGCCCCTTATCCTGAGGTGTAGACTGTTTTAGGATCTGCTTTTATAATTTTTAACTGAGTAGGAAACAATATGAGTGAAGGGGATACCAGATCAAAAGAATGTACAGTCTTAAGAAAACTTTCACGTTAAGACAGCAGTGAGAGAGCTGAAGTCACAGAGAAGTCCTGATTTAGTCCCTAACAGGACATTAACTCGGATACAACCAGGTCTACTATGCCACTGAAACGTGAAAATCTTTCCTAATATCTCTGAAACATGAAATGTTTTGTTTTTGTTAGGTAGTCATAATCCTCATCTTATTTTGCCATAATTATTAACACCAAGAGCTTCTTTTGTTTGTAATGTAAATGATTATAACATTTGGTTTTCCTCCAAATGCATGAGAAGGAGCATAGTATCTAAAAGGGTTAAAGAGGATGAAAAGTTCTCTGACCTAGAGAACAGAACTGGAAATGAGTCTGGGAAATAAATCAACCCAAAATGCCATTTTTAACTTTACACAGTATTATTTTCTGTCCAGTTCTCTAAGATAAACTCCTTTTTAAGAAAAAAAAAAAACATAGTCATTAAATCTTAATATTAATAATATAGATATTCTAAGTGAATTACCTTCGTATTTTACTTTAGATTTTTCTTTTTCTTTTATTTTTTTATCCTTACCTGAGGACATTTTTGCATTTATCTTCAGATAGAGCAGGAGGGAGAGAGGAAGTGGGAGAGAGAGAAACATTGATGTGAGAAACACTGATTGGCTGCCTCCTCCACGCCCACCCACTGGGGATGGAGCCTGCTACCCAGGCATGTGTCCTGACTGGGACTCGAACCAGGACCTCTTAGTCCATGGGACGATGCTCAATCCACTGATCCACACCGGCTGGGCTGTATGAGAATTCTTATTATTCCACATCCTTGCCACATTTGGTATTGCCAGACTTGCTAACTTTTGTAAATAAAACTGTGTTTTAACACGGATTTAATTTTCCTTTCCCTGACTGGGGTGAAATGTTTTTCTGTATTTGTTAGCTATTTGTTTCTTCCTTCTGTGAATAGCCTTTTTGTGTTGTTTACTCATTTTCCATCTTAGCTATCTGTCTTCCTTACTGGTCTGTAGCAGGTATTTACATATTCTGGATACTAATTCTTCCTTCTTTGTGCGGCTTGTCCTTTTGCCTTGTTTGTGCTCTTCCACTAGGATTGAATTCATGATCTGCATAATGAGACTGTTAGCTTCCTTAGCATTAGATTTCTTCATATATTTTCGAGTTTTTGTTGCAGGGTCTTTAATAGAGATTGTTTGCTGCTAGTTTTCCTTTTTTCCCCTTTGCTCACCCTTATAGCTGCTAACACCCAGCTCCTAGTCCATTATAAGAATCTGTTCTTATAAGAACTTTTGCAGCCCTATGTCTGGTGATAGGAGGGACAGCACAGTCATCGTCACTGAGCTGGTGGTAGCTTCCTGGTCCTGACTCTGGGTCTTTGTCCTGCTCCTGCCACTTCTCTAGACAGAGCTGCTTCCCCTAAAGCTATGGCCTAGTATTAAGGCAAAGAATAACCCCAACTTCTAAGTATTTTCTTGGCTTTTGTATGGATACGGCCACTTTTGCTCACTGAGTGGAAAAAGAGGGATGTCTTTCTGAACCAGCAGTGCCTGAAATCATATTCTACAAAACTGCTGTCTGTTCCTGGTAAGTGGCTTAATCATTAACTTCCAGACAGCTGGCAGCCGACTGTCAAAACTTTCTGGATCCCACTTCTACATTTTTCCCCAATGGCTACCACAGTTTCTATATCTGACTCCTAGAAGCCGTGGCTATTTGCTTCCTCTTCAGTTCAAACAATTACTTTAACAGACTCCAATGCTCGAGACTTGGCCAACTCTGCCTACAGCAGCCCCTGTCCCCACTAGAACACCATGTTTTGTGATTAATATCTTTGCATTTGCTCTGTGTCTTCAGCACATGTATTTACTCTCATTGTAGTTGGGGAAAAAATAATTGTTCACTATATATACAAATGTGCACTGCATTTTTTGTTCATTTATAGGTTTGTGTGCAATTTTGCCCTAGAGATATTATAACTATGTATATAATAGCACACATGAATGTAAGGTAAGCATTCTGCCATATTTCATTCTGAATCCTAATCATATTAGGTACCAAAAGATACATTATTTAAAACTAAAGTGGAAATAATAGAAGCATGATGTTATTATTAATTCTAATGACATCTATATAATTACATATTTATAAACTCTCAAGCCATTTACCATATTAATTTTTTATTTTATTTTTTAGTCCTCATGCGAGGATATTTGTCCATTTATCTTCAGATAGAGCAGAAGGGAGGGAGAGAGAGACAAACATTGACGTGAGAGAGACACATGGATTGGTTGCCTCCCGCATGTCCCTGACCAGGGCCTGGGAGGAACCGCAACCAAGGTATGTGCCCTTGACAGGAATCAAAGTTGTGACCCTCTGGTCCTCAGGCCAGTGCTCTACCTGCTGAGCCAAACTGGCCAGGGCTACTATATTATTTTTTTTTAAAAGAATCACTATTCCTAGGAAGCACATAGGCCACAAATGTCATAATCTCAGTACATCAAAGATTTCTGTAATGGCTACAGACACAAGTGAGTCTTGGAAATACCACAATGGCGTCAGGAGAAGCAATCTGCCATGAGGCCTGAGTGTTCCTGCACGTACTTGTAGGGTATCCCAGGAGTGCCAAGTCCCGATTCCTCTTTACCTGGGCCATTTCTCAGAGTCGGACTTGCAGTGAGCAATCTTGAGGAGTAAGGTAGTGTCACCCTCCTGGGCCTTAGACAAGAGCAAGCTTGCTTATTACTTACTAAGGCCTGGAAGAGATTCCCCAAAATTCAGCATCCCTCAGATGTCATGCAAGCCTGTGTTTGCTTGGTGTCCCTCTGTGTCCTCTGCATCGCCCTCACTGTTCTTGGAGACAAGGGAAACTGATGCAAACATGCAAATGCTTGGCTACTTGCTGTGCCATCAGTAAGAAAACTCTCATTTTCTCTCTGATCGTAGTCTTCTATCTTCTACCAGTACCCAGGCCAATTTATTACCTTGTAATAAGTTAGTACATACAAAAGAAAAATGTAGGGTAAAATTAAATCCAAGACCTGACAGTACAGACAATGAGGATGGGAAGCTAAGAGAGACAAAGTTTTCTCCAGGAGTAAGGGCATGGGCCCTGCAGGTCAAGTTCGGGGATGAGAAGACTGCCTGAGGTCAGGTTCAAGTGGTGGGCAATGTTGGGGCAGTAAGGCACCCACTGTCCTATCAGTTCATGACTCTGAGTGGTGAGGAGCAGGAGTGGTGTCTCTGGGCAGGCAGAGGAAGGGAGGTTAGCATGACAACGTGGCAGCAAGCTGAGAGGTAATGCAGTGGTGCTGCTGAGCCAAGGCATCTCCAGGGGAGGAAGAAATGGTGAGAGCAATGAGGACCTTGCTCTTCAATACAGCGCTGAGGGAACAAAAATCATTACATGTTCATTTGTTTGAGACATGAGCCAGTAGCTGCTCAAAAGTGAGAGTGAATGCAAAGCTCAGAGCAGAGCCAGTGGCACCAGGTACCTGAGCCCTGCTGCAGCCTGACCCATCCGCCAGGGAGGAAAAGCTCAGGGTGTAGCGGGGGCCACTGTCTAAAGCAAGGCTGCTGGGTTAATGGTGCCCTTGGTGCATGGAGGCTCCATGGAAATCCTCAGCCAGGTTAACTGATGATTTGGCGAAGATAAAACCTGGTGGTGTCCACTGGGAGGGTGTCCAACCTCAACTGGGAGGCAGTCCAACTCTGTTAAAGTACCTGTGGTCAAGGCAAGTCAGCCCAGTGGCCTGAAACAAAAGCCATCTTCCTTACCTTCAGCTCTGCTCCTATGGACAGGGCCTATTTTTACCAACTCTTGGGCTGTTCCCAATGCTCTAGTCATCTGGTCTGTCACTTGAAAGACTATAGTTGGTAGATTAAAGACACACATGTTTGGGGGAAACAATTGTAGCTGCAAATTGAACAGCCTGGGTCACTCGTGTAGATGCCCACAGTAAGGGTCTATTTTCTGATAAGACTGACTAGAATCAGGTTGCTAAACACACCTGCAATGTCCAGGTCGTTGGCCATCTGCCACCTGGATCCATCACTGCACAGATCATGGCAATGAATACATCATCATAGACTGGGCACAAAGCAAAAGGTATGTGTTTTTAACATAAATTAATAATAATTTCTATTTAATATTAAGTACAATTTTAATATGAAATATTTTATTAATATTTAATATAATATAATAATTTTATTAATATTTAATATAATATAATAATTTATATAATATAAATATTTAATATTTAATACAATAATTTTATATTTATTTATTAAACTCACAAATTTAATAATTTTAATATAGACTAACTTTATACTAAATATAAAATGTAAATGTTAATTAAAATATAAATTTATAGTATTTAATATTTGAAAATAATCATTTAGATATATATTTAGATACCAAGCACATACAAGACTTGTGTATTCTTCTAAGTTGGCCTATTTTTCTTGCAGTGAAGGAGGCCACATTATACAGGGCACTGCCCTGCCTTTTTCTGCAGGGACTTCTGACCACTCCCTCTTGGGGACACCTCCTGCCTCATCATTGCAGACATTTTCCAGGCTGCAGTGTTGCTATTGCAGTCTCATTACCCAGTACCACTCACAGGACTGAGGCCCTGGGAACTAAACTGTTTCATGTTTTGGAGGTTTCATACCATCTGGCTGTTATATCTGACTATGATGTCCTTTGTCACAAAGACCATCCAACAGGGAGCCCGCTAGTTAAGCTTTTTGATGGACACTCTTTGTATCCTACCATGCTCAGGCAGCTGAAATTGTCAAGACCTGGCATGGCTTCCCTGAATATAAACTGAAAAAGATGTTGACTCTATCTCAGTTACCTCCTCTTGGTCCACACACCTAAGTGAAGCAGCTTGGTTACTAAAGATGGCCACCCCCAGAACAAGTTCATCTCCTTGTGGTAGCCTAAAATAACCCCTGATTATTTCCCAGGATGGGGTATTATACATACCTATTTTGAAAATTTGGGATTCTGCCCTGCCCATTCCTAGTTATGATGTTTCTTTCTTTTCCCTAAGGGCAATCCCAGCTGGCTTGGTTGGCACACCCCTCTGGGTGGTAGTCTGGCCAAAAGAGAGCTTAGAGATCAAACTTAATTCTGGTTCAGCTACCTGGATTTGTTTTTTCAACTAATATGGTCCGTAATGACCACCTGATTGAGTACAGTGCTCACCAAGTTCTCCCATAGTGCCCATGTGGGCTGAGGTGGGGGATATCATGGGTCTCTGTAAACTTGACCCACCTGACCTACCCTTGTAGATGAAAGACATGGGTACAAGTAGAGGATGATTGGACACACACTGATTTTGTGGCCAAGGAGAGAAAGCAATAACTTCAGCATCTGAGAAAGGTACCCCTTAGACCAGTGATTTTCAATATTTTTCATCTCATGGCACACATAATTACTAAAATTCTGTGGCACATCAAAAAATATATTAAATTTTTAGCCAATATGATAGGTATGACATAAAGATAGGTATGATTCTGATTCATTCACACTGCATGGCTATTGTTGTGTTGGCTGTTGTCATTTTTTATTTGACAACCTAAGGGAAATAGGTCAGTGCCACCGACTAAATAGTCAAGTATTTCATGTCTTAAAAATTCTTGCAGCCCACCAGGATGCCGGGGCACACTGGCCGGAAATCGCTGTCTCAGACATTGGGAGGCACAGCGAGTTAGACGAGAATAAATGCCCTCTTGTCCTCTAGAGCCATCTTCGTCCTGGGGTTAAATATACATTGTCTGCTGCCTGGATCAAAGAGCAGCTGCGGCTGGCAACCTGATTTGCCTCTGTGTCTGTCATCCCCATCCATGTGCTATGAAACAGAAAAAGTAATGTGCAAGTGATGGTCCCGAACTCTTCTGCTGTGCTTGATGCTATCAATGGCAGCTCCTGAAATGTGGACCCCCCTGTACACGCAGAAACACAGGCACTGACACAACCTTATTTTAATCTGATATATACAGATTCATATGCTTCTCCTCATGTGTGAGAAGCTTTGGGTTGTGCCATGCATGACAACTGAAGCTGCACTACTTGGTGATACTGCCCACATGGCTTTGCCAAACCAGTGTAATGGTGATCCAAGTACAACAACAAATCCTAAACTAAAGTTATATGTTTGTATGTGGTGGATGGAGGGCCATGAAATATTCCTTCATTGGGTCTGTTTTGCTTTTTAGTCCATCTAGTGTCTTCTGTAATTATTGGCAGTAACACCAAAGATCAGCAAGCCAGTCAAACTCCCTTCCATGAGTCATAATAGATGATAGACTAGTCTTAGAGAATAACCTAGTTATGTAAAATAAGATATACTATCTCTTTTGGTGCTTATTCACAGTTGACTTTGTCCAGGATACTAAGGGGGGCAGTTGAAGTCAATACTGCAGGATGTTCTCATCCTGCTGCTTGGAGTCCTATCAAGTAAATGTCCTATGAGACACATGAAACAGATCTGTTCCCAGCCTCTTTTGGTCAGATTAATCAGAGTAGCTGATGGGATGGCATGCTCATGTCAAGAACATGTAGGGATAAGGGACAAATTGTTGGAAAAGGCAATTTCTCATGGGTCCTGACCATCCCTGTATGTTCTTATGCCAAGAACGCAAAGTCTTGACCACTCTTTACCTAGAAAACATCTCAGGGTTGTGTCTGCAGCAATCACCTTGAGGGGTGAGGTCATGTTGTCTTCTGGACATACTGCTTACTATTAAAGCAGAAGACTCCTGAAGTTCAATGTTCCTCAGCTGTGATGAACCCACTGTGTGTACAGCATCCATCTGGGCCTCTGAAACTCCCCCATGTTCTTGGAGGCGAGGGAAACCAAAGTAAACAAACAAGTTTCTGCTTTTTGCTAAGTAGTGAAAAGGAGAGTAAAAAAGTAGTAAAAAATGGAGACTACTGCTGTGAGTAGTAGTCTCTGACTCTAGAGTCTCATGTTTATTGTCAGTACCCATGAAACAGAAACAGATTGACTTCTTACTTTGTAGGGTAAAATCAAGCCTTAGGCCCTGAAAATAATTCTGTATTATTGTACTATAAAATGCAATGTAAGAGGAAGTGAAAAATATGACTAGAGGAGCTAGAAAACGGAGAGTCTAAAACAGCATGGTAAAGAGTCTAAAATTTATTCTGTGGGTAACGGGGAGCCAATGAAGCGTTTAAGAAGAAAATGACATGAGGGGATTTGTGTTTTCAGAGGCTACGTGAAGCACTGGTTTAAGTGGGACAAATCTTTAGGCTGGGAGACTAGTTAGGGGTTACTACAGCAATCCAGAATAGAAGTGTCGAGACCTGGTTAAAATAAGGAGACAGATTAGAGAATATATAAGAGGACTCCTGAATGAGTGCACGATGGAAAATGGTGCCCAAAACTGTACAGGAAGGAAATGGGGAAGAGGATGCAGATTTATGAGTTCTGTTTTTAACTTGTGGAGTTTGGGGCACGTGAGGGAAATCTATATGAGGATGTCTAGCAGAAGAAAGTATATATATGGATCTGAAGACTGGAAGAAATGGCTAGATTCAAGATACAGGGTTATGAGTCAACAATATGTAGACCATGAGATATCACTACCATATCAAATAGAGTATAAATGGATTGGAAAGGAGAAGGGCCTTTTTACATGATTCTTATCTACTTAGGCCATTTCTTGTCTGAATTGGTTTAGGTGCCTGGTTGTACTCTGGTTTCTTGGACTTTTATTTAACATAAATCATTTTTTTTTCTTTTCCTTTATTGATTTTAGAGAGAGAGGAAGAGAGAGATAGAAACATCGATGAGAAAGAACATCAATTGGCTGCCTCCTGCATGCTCCCCACTGGGGATCAGGCCCACAACCTGGGCATGTGTCCTGACCGGGAATCAAACCAGCGACCTCTTGGTGCATGGGCTGACACTCAACGATTGAGCCACCCTAGTCGGACTTAATATAAATCTTTACAGAAAAGCAAATAGTTACAAAAACCAAGTTTTGGGATGACAATGAATTCACTGAGCTATAAATGAAATAGAATCTGCACTGCTTTTCCCAGTCACAGACATTTTCCCTCTTTCCTTAAATTTCTGATTGTCAAGCCTTAATACTGTGTTTACAGATAAAATGTCCAATTATTCAACAACTATGACAGTAATCACATTACTAACCTGCCATTTTAAGCACACCTTTAAAAACTTTAAAAAAGTTATTTTATAATTCTCTAAGGAAAGGCTAAGAATGGCACTTCAAAGACAGAAAAGGAGCTTTATTTGTTATTTTCCAAGTTTAAGATGTTCATCCATCTGGCAGAGCAGCTAGACAATACATCAGCCAAGAACATCTTTCTGGCTTAAAACAGACTCTGGCTCTCAAAGAGGATTTGACTGACGGAAAGGCAACATCGTCAGTTGCTCTGTGGCTGAACTCTTCTAATATTTCTCCCCAACGCCTCCTCCAAGCCTTGGCTCTACCCACTAACTTGGTTTCCATAGGAATAGACAGAGCTATCAAGTGGCGCGGAGTCAAATAACAACAGAAAAAGAAGATGTTACTGCCCAAAAACAGGTAGACAGGCTTTCTCTAAGAAACTTTGGAAAGGTATCCTTGACTCTGAAGCTTCCTTACCCAATGCCAGACTTTTCATGTCTAATATAGCCTATTTTATTTAGATTATTATGAAAATTAGTCCCTTTGATGGAGAGCATTTAATACAAAAAGTAAATGTTTTTTAAAAATTATAAAATACTGTGATGATTGTGCTTATGGGGCATCCTCGTTTATTTAGACTGGTCCTTTAAACTGTCACAACCTTTGGGGGATAATTATAAGATGCATTTTGTTTTTCATAGTTGATATTTCATTTATAGGAAAACATTTCTATTATCTTAAGTCAGTAGTTCTCCAACTCCAGCATGCTTCAGGTTCATCGGAGGGCTGGAAAACACAGATTGCTGGGGCCTTCCCTCAGAGTTTTTCATTCACTAATGCTGGTGTGGGCTCCAACAATTTACATTTCAAACAAGTTTCTGGGACATGCTGGTGCTGCTGGGTCCAGGAGTCCATACTTAGAGAATCATTGTTTATAAAAAGAATCTAATGTCAGAGTTCTCAACCCTGAAGAGCTTAAAAAAACAGTAACAACTACAACAACAAACCACCAAAAAAAGAATGCATGTTCTATCCTAGATCAATAAAATCAGAATTTCTGAGACTTTGGAATTAATATTTCCTTAATGCTCTGTACGTGATTAAAAAATGGTTATCAAGATTGAGCAGTATGAACCTAATTCAATCATTCACTCAACATTCACCAGTTATTTACTATGTAATTACTCTGAATCAGACAATATGCTAAGAGTTTTGGAAGCTTTGCAAAAATAATTAGAATACAGATGTACACTCATATACAAAATAATATATAATATGAGCAATTGGGGGGTGATGAGAGCATAAAAATGCAAAAACAGACCCTTGAGACAGGCAGTTATGATAAAGACTGTACTTTCAGCCTTTTGTAGTGAGGGGGAAAGGTTAGATCAGAAAAGAATCCATGAAAATGATGGAGGTTGAGCTGGGTCGATCTTGATTTGGGATCACCAATACTTTAACACCCCTCCCTGACTCCATCTTGTTTGGGTCTCCATTTCTTTGAAACGGACAATAGATATTTTCTGAATTTTATGTAAAGTGCTAAATAAAGATAGCTTTGGGTCATATTCCCACCACTTCCAATTAACTTGTCCCCACACAAGCTCCTCCAATACAGAAATTCTAAAGCCAACATTAGCTCAGTTGTGTATGTCAAGTCTTTTGTATACACTTATTACATAGTGCAATAATTCCCACACTGTCCCTCACTTTGGTCATAACAGGTAGTAAAGCCATTTGCAAACAGTATTCGCTACTGCATTACAATGAATGAGATCAGTCCTATGTAAGCACAGACGGTGATAAGAACTCTGGAGATGGGGCACCAAACCCAGACTCAAGGGGCCAATACAGGCTTGGAGAAAACAGTGCGTGTGCTGCTCCTTCAAGTGTACACAGTCAAGCCAGCTTCAGGGAAGGAAGCCGAATGTGCAGCAGCTGTGTGTGTGGAGAATGAGGGGGAGGAAGAGACAGCTAGAATAAAAGCTTTAAATAGTCAGCATGCCTGAGGACAGAGCAGAAAGGGGGCACAGGAAGCTGAAGGCAAAGAGTAAGCAAGGAGTAGATGAAAGGAGTCTAGACTTCTTCCCTGAGGTTTCTGAGGCAGTTCTGCGGATTTAAATGAGGCAGTGACACCAGAGTGGTCTCCGCCGGGTCACCCTCACCCACTGAATTCCCCCTAGCCTGTGTCCGCCCACGAACAATGAGGACATTGGATTACGATCTCAAGACTGGTCCAGCTCAATGTCCTTTGACTCTGATTCTAAGAAGTGGGAGACCTGCTCTTTATAGCTACCTCAAAACTAAATGTTTTTTATTCTAGCTGCCTCAAGAATAACTTAATTTCTAATAATTTTTACTTTTCTTAACCACAGGGTAACAGCTTTTGAATCTATTTCCTTTTTCCTGATACAAAAAATTAATTTTCCTAGCATTATGAAGTGCACCACAGTGGCTGGTTCACAGAAAGGGCTCAATAAATATTGGCTTCTTTCTCCAATACCATTATGGTTCTCCTCTCATCATAAAAGTAGTCTTTGTAAACAAAGCTTTTTTTATTTGACCACATTTGTTTGTATTAGGTACCGAAAATAAGAGAGAATTTGCTCTTAATTGTTCTCATTGTTTACTGTCTGTTAAAATCTGCCTGGCCTGTTCTCCTCACTGATGCTGACCAGCCTCTGAGTTACCCTGCAAGTAGTTATTCTAAAAAGCATGTTTTAATATTAAATTCAGAAGCTAAATGCAACAAATGCTGTTTACCACCTGGTTCCTTTGAATCACCCCAAGTCTTGTGGTAGGCCCATCTTTAGCTTTTAGCTTTATTGATACTAACATGCAGTTTAAAAAAATCAATTCATCTACTGGGCTAAGATATATGCCTTTGGGGGTGCTGTTCCGAACAACTGATTGAATCCTTCTGCTGCCTTTTCTATTTCAGTTCCACACTGTGGATGGGGTTTCGTGGACAGTGGAAAAGATAAATGCACAGATAAATGTATTAATATATTTAATTAAACTCAAAAATTCTTATCGAGCCACAATTAGGCTATACATTAAAGGTTTTAATTGGATGCTAAGCACTAACTAGTAATTTGACTTAATAACTGTTACCCATTTTCAAAATGGTAGCCAAGGTCCTCACAGTGGAAATACTTGAGTCAAACCTGAATCTTCTATCTTCTGTCTCAAATCTAGCCATCTTTTCAATATCATATCATAACCTACCTCAGTCTAAAAATCAACCCCTGAACTCTATACTGCCACCACTCTACTCCCTTTCTCTTTGAACCAGAGAGGAAACTGAGTTGGTAAAAAAATAATGCTAAGGTTTAGTGGTTGGAGTGGGGAAGAAAGATGTGCAAATCAAAGGCTATTTTAGTTGTGCAGTTTTGTAACTTATCCCCAGTGTAGGTGTCCTGTTTGCTACAGCTGTGTTTTAATTCTACTCTAGCAGGTGTTCTAAGTTCAAGTACATCACAATTGTTAAGTCAACATTCTAGTATCTACTGCAAGCTCTTTATAGACCAACTGGAACTAAACAAACATATATTTTAGAAAGCCATTAAATATTATGAGTTATATATTTGATATGTATTCAAAAATTTGGAAAATTATTGAAAATTGGGAAAATAAAGTAAGAAGGAAGATCATCTACTATTCCATTATCTAAGTCTAACTTTTAAGCTCTGTTAGCATTTTGGTTCAATCTTTTACGTTCCTTCTTAAAGCTGTTTTGTTTAATGTGAGAGGTTATTTTTACCGTTTCCATTTGGCAACCATCATAATAATAACTGATACAGGTGGAAGTGGTCAATGGATGCTAAACTAGTGGGCAAAAGTTTAAGGAGTAACAGGATATTTTCACAGTTTCTAATTAGCTAGTCACAAAATGCTTATTAATTCCAAAGGAAAAAATGTTATAGCACAGTACCAAGTGATCAAAGTTAACATCACCATGTGCTTTCTGATGTGGTAACTGAGAAGAACACAACATAACATAGTTTCTGTGATATTCTTACCAAAAGTGCAAAACCTGAATAAAATATGAGGAAACATCAGATAAATCCAAAATGAAATACAATATAATTGGCCTATACTCTTAGAAAATGTCACTGTCATAAAGTGTGCATGCAGCATGTGTGTGCACGCGCGCGCGCACCACTGAGAAACTAGTGCAGATTAATGAAGACTAAAAAGATATAACAATTGAATGAAATGCCTTCTCCTGGATTTTCTTTTACATAGAGGACATTACTAGGAAAATTGGCAAAATCTAAATTAGGTTCATTATGTTAATTGCCTGGTTTGATAATTGAACTGTAGTCATATAAGAGAAAGTTCTTGTTTTTAGAAAATAGGCATAAAAAATTTAGGGGCAAAGGAGTATCACATCTGTAACTTCCTCCATATGGTTTAAAATATTTATTACTTATTAGAGACATTTAAAAAATAAAGAGAAATATACAGAAGAAAACAGTGACCAGCCTGCATCTCACAAAGCTGAAGTAACCAGGGGTTTACATGTGATACACTCTTTCTGCCTCTTATCTTCAAGGAATGTTTCTTATCCTCAGATTGCACTTACATCGTGAAATGCCCCATAATAACACCTTCATTCATATTCAAAATATTATGTGAAAGCCAGAATTACTGTCAGGTCACAGATGAGGAAATATGAATTTTAAAAATTTATCAGATGATATCATATAACAGAAAAAAAATGCTGCCACTAAACAGCTGGCTGACCATGATTCACAAACTGGCTGCAGTTTAGGTTTCGTGAAATGGTAAGTTTGAAGATGACATTCTGGGAGTCCTTCTAACACTAAAATGCTAGAATTCTAACCTCTTCTAGTATCACCAACATTTATTTTTGTATACAGAATCTGTAGTGCCTTATATATAGCAGGCGCTACATAAATATTTTTTGAATGAATAACAAATGTATTATGAATTATTAAATAGAGAGTTATGTTATAGAAGTTATGAAGATTAAATAATATATGTAAAAGTAGTTTGTATAGCATATTTTATAATTATAATTAATTGTTATTACTGATGATTTAGAACAGAAAATATAAAACTAATTGCTCATTCTAAAACAGAGAATAAAGTTCATATGCCACCTTTTTGAAAAAAAAAAGAGATGTCACCTTTTTATAGGAATCTAGGAAATTTATTATAAAGTTTATTTCTATATTACTCTTGCTTCAAGCATAATTCACCTTATTCTCATCAATAACCAATTTAACTGACTGTTTACAGACAGATGGAGAGACAAATGACAAATTAGTACTCCCCAGGTTTGTGGCATGGACATAAAAAGTGAATTTATTTTTCAAATACCTTTTATAGCCATAGCCTTACAAGTAGAAGACATCTTATCTGGTTTACTATTGATCCAAATGACAAGGCTGAGCATCAGATTAAGGATATGTCAGAAACCTGAAAGGAGGCTACCAACATATTCAGCAGGATGGTAGCTTCTTTCAAAATGATCTATTAAGGCTACGGTGTTTACAAAGGCAGTTGAGAAAACACAGCACAAGATACAGGGTTGTATCAAGTAACCAGCAGAGTGCCCATAAAAACTTCTGATACTTTTGTGAGCCTCCCTTACACCAATCATGATTCATGTTTATTTTCAGCAATAAAAACTATGCACAGGTTTTTGATGATAAAATAGAGATACAGGGGTTTTTCTTCATTCCACATCCCTTTCCTTCTTGGCAATGGTAGCATTTCTAACAGATGACAGGTATTTTAAGACAATGGGAGATACTATCTAATTTATTTATTTTTTATCCTTACCCGAGGACATTTTTTTGCATTTATCTTCAGATAGAGCAAGAAGAAGAGAAGGAGGAAGAGAGACAGAGAAAAACATCGACATGAGAGAGACACCTCGACTGGTTGCCACCCACATGACCCAAACTGGGGCCGGGGACAAACTGCAACCGAGGTACGTGTCCTTAGCGGGAACTGAACTCGGGTCTCTCTGGTCCACTGGCTGATGCTCTAACCACTGAGTCAAACCAGCAAGGGTGGTACTATCTAATTTAAATGACTGCCAACCAGAAAAGTCAAGCACAATTCAATAACTTAATTCTAAGATACCTTCTTTAGTGATAGTAAAATAAATATGACTTAGCTAAGTAGAGTAATGACTAAAAATTATGATGCCAAAGTAGAGTCCTGAAAGTAAAAATTCCAAGAATATTTCCTATGTATGTTATAATATTTTGTGAGAAAAAGAAACATTTTGAGGATAAAATATGAAGCATGCTAAAAATTTTTAGCAAAACAAAGGAAGAAACCTGATCAGATGTGGGGAAACCTGTTTCTTGTGATCACCATGGGATGAATATTTCTTTAAGGAATATCTATTACTTTCTAGAGTAGAATGAATTGAAGAATTTTGTGAGAATCATGGGAAAAGAAAAAGCTTCAGAAAATTCCCCTTTCAGATGGCTTTAGACAGGAACAAGTTTTGCAAAACTCACAGTGCTCTAACCAATTTCAAAGGCCTGACATTGGACACTATTATAAGACCAAACAGAGAGCTGCAGCTAAAACTATTTAAAATATAAGAAAACTATACAACTAACTTTTTGTCAGCACATAACACTTTTTACAGCAATAATACAATCTTTTTATTTATCACCAATTTAACTGTATTATCACTAAACATGGTAGATACAAGTACTAAGTTTTGGTCTTGGCTCTAACTTGTTACCTAAACATGAGCATATCTTTACTGAGCATCTACTTTGTGCAATATAAGGCACTGTTTTTAGATGTGATGAGTAGGACAACTTTCTGGGCCACAGTTTTCTCAACTGTGAAATAAAAGAATTCAATTAAGTTATAAACTAGTATTTAGCAAAGGGTTTTATAAATCACCATTTCCTAAGATGCTATTAGCTTATGCTAAAAAGAAGTAGTAAGATCAAATGATTATGGAAAATCCTGGATAAAGAATATAAACAGGTTTCTTTACTGTATGACTTTTCCGAGCCTTTACATTACTAACAGGCACTATAACCTTTCAAGAAGGAACATGCAGTATTTCCCAAACTTGTTTGACCACAAGACCCATTTTTCACACATTTCATGAGAATATTGTTCTAGGAAGCTTTGGGAAATGCTGCACAGAATGATTTTTAAGGTCCTTTTAAGCTTTTTATAATTTGTATTGTTTTTAATAAGAAACCCAGAGCTACTTCCAGTCAAGATGGCAGCGTAGGTAAACACGGTCTCACCTCCTCCCACAACCACATCAAAATGACAACTAAACTACAGAACAACCATCCTTCAGAACCGCCTGACATCGAGCTGAATGGAAGTCCTACAACTACAGAATTAAAGCAGCAGCCACACCGAGACTGGCAGGAGGGATGGGGGTGGATGGACTGGTCCCACACCCATGTGCGGCAGATAAAAATCAGGAGGGACACCTCGACTGGGAAGGTCCTCCCTGAAAAGTGAGGGGTCCCTGTCCCACATCAGGCCACCAACTCAGGGTTCCAGTGCCAGGAAGAGAAGCCCCAGAACATCCTGCTGGAAAAACCAGCGGGAACTGAGGTTGAGGGAGGTTGCAGGAGCCCCAGGCCGCTCCTCTTAAAGGGCCCGCTCACGGACTTACTTGGACCCGCTCTCTCTGAGCTTCAGCGTGGAGGGGAGGCAGCTCGAAAGGCTCCAGAGACATACGGGTAGGAACAAAGTTGGTTGGAATCTGGGCGAGGGCAGGAGGGGCAGCTTTCTCCTGGAGAGACGTGCGGGCAGATGCCATTGTTCCTTTGGTGAGCCCTTCCCCCATGAGCACGGCAGACGGTGCCATATCTAGGATTCCAGCAACCTGGATCACACTGTTTGCCCTGCCCCACCCAACTTTCAGGCTCACCCAAGCTGTTTCCAGTGGCTTTACCATAGGATTGGCCTGTTTTAGCTCCTGCTTCAGATTTTCCTAAATTCTCTCAAATAAGCAGCATCTGGTCTCAGTGAGCCCCACATCTCTTGCTAAGTGGCCCCAGGCCTGGCACTAGAAGCAGCCAGTCTTGGTTCACAGCTTGGCTTTGCCTGGGCACTGCCAAGCCCAGCACAAGAAGCAGCCATCTGCAGATGACTTTGTGGCTTATGCCTGGTGGCCCGGGGTAGAACGCAGGTAGTGGCTGACTTGGCCCCGGAGCCAGCACACCCACTGGACAGCTTCAGACCACATTGAAGCACCACCATCCAATCACCTCCACAAGTGACACACTCAAGGAATGAACTCAGTGGGTACCAGGGCCCTGCTGAAGTAAGTTGCTCTGTGTTGTGGGCCCTTGCACAGCTGGTCCTCCAAGGAAGTCAGAGGTCGGTGGTTAGTGGGCACAGCCAGTCCTTGCAGCTTATCAGTCTGAGTAAAACCCTCCCATTGACGTGCCAATAGCAAGCAAGACTCAATTACAGCCCTGGCCGGTTTGGCTCAGCGGTTGGAGTGTTGGCCTGCAGCCTGGGGAGTCCTAGGTGTGGTTCCCACAGGGGCACATGCCTCGGTTGCAGTTTGTCTCCGGCCCCAGCTGGAGTTGTGTGGTAGGTGGCCGCTCGGTGTGTCTCTCTTGCATCGATGTTTCTCTCTCACTTCCACTCTCCCTCCTGCTCTGTCAGAAGATAAATGGAAAAAAAAAATGTCCTCGGGTGAAGATAAAAACAAAAAGAACTCAATTATACAAGAAGGGTGTAAAGTCTACACAAGGGGTGCACCTTGAGGGTCCAGCTGGGTAACCAGGGACACTGTACCACTGGATCCTTTAGGACATCTACAACAATAGGCCACCCTTGGAAGACTAGAGACATAGCAACTCTACCTAATACATAGAAACACTCACAAGGAGGCAGCCAAAATGACGAGACAAAGAAACATGTCCCAAATGAAAGAACAGAACAAAACTCCAGGAAAAGAATTAAATGAAATGGAGATAAGCAATCTAACAGATGCAGAGTTCAAAACACTGCTTATAAGGACTCTCAATAAACTTAGTGAAAATTTCAAGGAACTTCATGAGAACATCAAGGAATTTAGTGAAGACCTCACAAGCATAATAAAGGACCAGTCAGACATGAAGGATGCACTAACTAAAATAAAGAATAATTTACAGGGAATCAATAGTAGAGTATGTGAAGCCAACAAGCAAGCAATTGATTTGGAATATAAGGAAGCAAAGAACACACAATCAGAACAGAAAAAAAAAAAAAAAAAGACTCCAAAAAAAAAAAAGAGAGTATAAGGAGCCTGTAGGACAACTTCAAGCATACCAACATTTGCATCATGGGAGTGCCAGAAGGAGAAGAGAGAGCAAAAAATTGAAAACATATTTGAAAAAATAATGACAGAAAACTTCCCTAATTTGTTGATGAAAACAGACATACAAGTCCAGGAAGCACAGAGTGTCCCAAACAAGATGAACCCAAAGAGGTCCACACCAACACACATCATCGTCTAAATGCAAAATGTTAAAGACAAAGAGAGAATCTTAAAATTAGCAAGAGAAAAAGAGTTTTACCTAAAACGGAACTCCCATAAGGCTGTCAGTCAATTTCTCAAAAGAAACTTTGCAGGTCAGAAGGGAGTGGCAAGAAATATTTAAAGTGATGAAAAGCAATGACCCACAACCAAGATTCCTCTATCTTGCAAAGCTATCACTTAGAATCAATGGCCATCTAAAAAGTTTCTCAGACAAGAAAAAGCGAAAGGAGTTCACCACCACCAAACCAGTATTATATGAAATGTTGAGGGGTCTTCTTGAAGAAGAAGATAAAAAAATATGAACAATAAAATGGCAATAAATACATATCTATTAACAACTGAATCTACAAACAAAATGAGCAAGCAGGACAGAAGCAGACTTATAGATACAGAGAACTTTTAGTTGGTTGCCAGATGGGAGGGGGGTTGGGTGAAAAAGATGAATGGATTAAGATGTACAAACTGGCTGTTAGACTGACTAACCTCAAAGGGAAGTGGGAAGGTGGGGTGGGAAGAGAAACCAAAGAACTTATATAAATATATGCATAACCAATAGACACAGACAATAGTATGGGGAAGGCAGGAGGGGCGTGAGAGTTGGGAGGAAGGGGTTAAGGGGGAAAAAAAAGGGACATCTATAATACATTCAACAATAAAGATAAGTTAAAAAAAAAAGAAAGAAACACAGAGCTGCATAATACCTAACCTTATTTTTCTTGGATGAAATAAACTTGGGAAACTGATTGAAAGAAAAAATTTCTCAGAAAGCCAAGGAGAAAGTTACTTGAGACTACAATTAACAAGTCCAACTACAGGGTAAAACATAGAGAATAAATGCCAGAAAATATGGCAGGACAAAACTACAAAAAATTTTAAAAATAAACAAAGATACCTGAAGCAGGGATTCTCTCCAGTCAGGCCTCCTTTCAACCTACTTTATCAAAAGTAACTAATAGGTAATTTTCAGTGACTCACCAAAAGCTATAGGTGCTAAACATCAAATATATATTAACTTTATGTTTTATAACTTAGGAGATTTACCTTTTATTAATTAATTTTTGTTACAGACATTTCTCCTTTTCCCCCCAATGACATGCCCCTGCTCCCATCTGCCCCCCCTTCATAGTATTGTTGTTTATGTCCATTGATTATGTGTATAAGTTCTTTGGTTTATCACCCCCGCTACCCCTCTCCCCGCAAGGTTTGTAAGTCTGATCCCTACTTCTATGTCTCTGGGTCTATTCTGTTCATCAGCTTATTTTGTTCATTTCACAAATAAGTGAGATCATGTGATATTTGTCTTTCTCTGACTGGCTTATTTCGCTCAGTATAATACTCTCGAGGTCCTTCCATGTCCTCTCAAAGGAGAAGAGATCTTTCTTCCTTGCAAATGCATAGCTGTACATTAGGAGATTTAATTTGCCTACAGCTATGGTGAAGTACCTATCTTATTACCTCTAACATGCCTTGCATTCACTCTCCTCAATCCCATCACATTACTTTTATGCTCAAACCCCCACTCACATCCTTAACTCTCCTCTGCCAATGGATAACAGATATTGCTCCGGTTGGAATGAGGTGGCAGTAAACAGGGCTGTAAAGCTCAGAGCTTCCAAGAGCAGTCATGCACATCTGAGGAGGATTTCTGGGAGGCCACAATAAATCTAGTTAGTCCAAGGAGACTAGATTTATGAGTCTGCTCAGTAATAGAGCCAAGTTCAAGAATGACTCTGCTGACCCAATAGTAGAATATTCAATGGAAAGGACAAAACTTGGAAGATGTAGCAACTTCTTTAATTCTAAAGGCCACCGAAATGAATAAGCAATCTATAGATTCTACTGTGAAACTGGAAGGTGTAAGCTATAGACAGGGATATGGAGAAAGGAAGAACGGGGAAGAAAGAGAAAGAAAGTGTGAAATAGTAAAAGAGAAAGGAAAACAAACAGAATTAGATAGGAAAGAAATCTGTATGATAAAAAACCCTAATCCATCTCTCATTCTCTTTTGTAATCAAATTCCTTAATGTTTCTAAAAACTGCCATAGCCATTTCTGCCTTTCCGTCTTTGTTCACTTATTCCCTCTGCCTGAAACCATCCCCAGTTCCCTTTCCTTGTCTAAGTTTGACCATTTCAGTAAGGCCCACCTGAAATTTCAATTCTATCAGGTATTACATAGGTTCAGTACAAAAAACAGCAGCTATTTTAGGTATCTTAGGCAGGAAGATTAGGCACCGGGAGTTATGTCCTGTAAGATAACTGGAAGAACTCTAGCTAGCTAGGCTTTGAGGAATGGCTTCTTGAACAACGCAAAGGCCCACTGTGACTGGTTCTGTGCATATTTGTGGCAGCACCAGTAAGTCAGAATAAAAAAACTGATGTAATAACTGCTTCTCAACACATAGGAGGAAGAATAATAGAAACCAAATGCTCCATACAAGCTTCCCTCAAGCCCAGTGTGGGCCAGTGGATTAAATGTTGTCCCATGGACTGAGAGGTCCGGATCGATTCTGTTCAGGGCAAATGCCCAGGTTGTGGGCTTGATCCCCAAAAGGGGGTGTGCAGGAGGCAGCCGATTGATGTTTCTCTCTCACATCAATGTTTCTATCTCTCTGTCCCTAAAAAAATAAATAAGCCCTGGCCACTTTGGCTCAGAGGTTAGAGTGTCAGCCTGAGGTCCAGAGAGACCCGGGTTCGGTTCCCGCTAAGGGCACGTACCTCAGTTGCGGTTTGTCCCCGGCCCTGGTTGGTCGTGCAGGTGGCAGCCACTCGAGGTGTCCCTTTCACATCGATGTTTCTCTCTCTCTCTCTCTCTCTCTCTCTCTCTCTCTTTCTCTCTCTCTCTCTCTCCCCCCCTCCCTCTCACTCTATCTGAACAAAAAAATGGAGAAATGTCCTTGGGTGAGGATAAAAATAAATAAATAAATAAATAAATAAATAAATAAATAAATAAATAAATAAATAAAATATATTTTTTAAAAAAAAGCTTCCTTCGATGATTGCTCCCACCTAAGAAGCACTTATAGTCTCACTTTCTTATAATGGACATAGCACACCAACACTATCTTGTAAGATTACTCTTCAAGTATAGGCCCATTCTCCTTATCTTGAGTATAACATCCTTGCAGCTAGAATCATGGTTATACCTCTAGTCTCTCCCTCTTCTGATCAAAACTAACTCAATTCCTTTGGTTAGTTGCTCAAAGTATTAATAAATGGCTAACTATAAACAGATAATACCTTTGTAGACCACACTTTTCCAGTTCAGTGTAAAGGAGTCCAAGACTTTCAAGCTAATTCTGATTTTCAGCCTTTTATCTTGTGGAATACAAGATTTAAAATCTAGGTAAAAATTGAATCCTATAATTAGTATGCAGTTGAGATTTCCTTTGCAGATAGAAAGGGAATGGATAAAAAGACTTGGGGAACAGATGGACACATTCTTGTTTTCTCTCACTCTCAAAGCTTCACCAAAGCTTTATACTTTGATCCTTTTATTTCTTGGGACGCATTCTCCATAATGTTTCTACATGTCTAGTTAACTGGATAACTTTTCAAGGATATCTGCATAGTAAGTGGTCTTGAAAGCTAGATATAGTATCTCTCTGCAGGTCAGAGGATAGATTTGTTTGCTGACTAGAATAATAAAAATAATGTCTCACTTGGGGACAAAGGCTGGGCCTGTTGGCTCAAAGTCCTAATGTAAAATTGGGAGTTTTCGAAGCTCAGTTTTCCTCAGGTGTGATACAGACTCACTGCCTGAGCAGCATCTATCTACCTGAACCTGCCTCTACATCACCCCTGCAGTACTTGGGGGCAAGGAGGACCAATGCCAACACAAAGCTCATGATGTCTGCTGTACCATGAGTAATGTACTATCTAAGAAAATTTTGTTTTGTGGTCTCTTTACCAGCTGAATCTATGTGGCAAGCCAACCTAACAGCTACAAACGCTTGGCTGCTTGACAGTATTGTCTTTTGGGTGAGTGATCAACAACTATTTGACAAATGAGTAAATGGGCAAATGAGTGAATGAAATCTGGCTGTTGCATGGAGAATGGTTTAAAGAGGAAACAGACTTGAGTCAGGAATATTAACAGACTACTTCAGTTAGACAACAGATGATGATAGACTGGATTAGAATGATGGAATAACAGAAATGGGAAAATGGGCCTAAAAGAGGGAAACCTCAAATGCATATAGACTCCTCAAGAATCTTTGACTGATCCCTGGATTTCAAAGGCAGGGTGTCTGCAGAAATCAACAAAAGGAAGGTTGAAAAAGCTATCAGAGATTTCAGCTATTATCCAACACAAAGGAGATAGAGTTTGGAGTTTGAGTCCCGCCTGGTTAGAGGGCTTGGTATACATCTCAGGTTTTTCACTGAAATATCAGAAAAGCCAGCCTTAAAAGTATAGATTCTATTTTGTGGACTATGGACAGGTCTAAGAGATTCAACTAAAGACGATAAAAAATGGAAACACTCAACAGGTTCAGTGTGAATAGTCATTTTTAATGCCAGATAAAACAAACAAACAAACAAAAACTCAATACTCTTTAGAGGATAAGAGAATGAAAACCCGCTACAATGTATTCTCCAAAATTCTGAGTATACAATAAACCATTACTAAAAATGCAAAGAAACAGAAAAATAGGACTCAGTGTTAAGAGAAATTACCACACAGGACTCTAAAGAGCAGCTATAAGAGAAAAAATGGTCACGAAGAAAACAAAACTATAAAAAGAATCAACTAGAATTCTAGAACTGAAAAGTACAGTGTCTAAAATGTAAAAAATCACTTCATGGACTTCTTACTTTTGGTTTTACTGCTGAAAACCAAAGCTAGAAAAGAAAATATGAAAAGAAACTGGAAAAACAAACAAATGAACAACAACCACCATTACACACATGGGAAGAATAGAAATGGTAGTGTATCTGAAACAATGGGGGCCGGAAGACAATGGAATGACATATTTAATTTATATATTTTTAAATCATCACTCAAGGACATTTTTGCATTTATCTTCAGACAGAGTGGGAGGGAGAGAGGGAGGAAGAAAGAGAGAGAGAAACATCGATGTGAGAGAGACACATCGAGTGGTCACCACCCACATGACCCCAACTGGCCGGGGACAAACTGCAACTAAGGTATGCGCCCTTAGCGGGAACCGAACCTGGGTCTCTCTGGTCCGCGGGCTGATGCTCTTAACTGCTGAGCCAAGCCGGCCAGGACTATTTACCTTATATTTATGAGAAATAGTACAATATTCCAATGTGATAAGTAAAAGATGCATATTGTCAACCCTAAAGCAACCTCTTAAAAATAATATATAGGTATAGCTAAAAATTTTAGAGTACTAAAATAAAATATTTAAAAGTATTTGATTAATCCAAAAAAGAGCAGGAAGATAGGTTGAGAGGAACAAAAAGAGATGGCTCAAACAGAAAATAAAATAAAATGGAAGACTGAAACTCAACCATATCAATAATTCATTAAATGGAAATGTGCTAACAGTCCAACTGAAATGCAGATATTGGCAGACTAGGTAAAATGAGAACAATACTCAACTCCATGTTGTCTATAAGAGGGGTACTTTATAAAGACACAGATAAGTTGAAATTAATAGGATGAAAAAACTTATGCTTTAAACAATACTCATAAGAAAGCGGGAGCAGCTACATTAGTATCTGATAAAGTAGACAATAAGATATTTACGAAGTACCTCTCCACAAAATATTTATTAATTGCAAAGATGAAAGAGTACCTCTACAGGAGAGAAAAGCAAACACTACCTTAATCAAGTGAACAAGTGCACCTCAGGAATGGGGAAAATTGAAATTCTGTGACACCTGAGAGGATTCAATGAAGAGGACACAGAATTGCTTCTATATCTCTGCCAATATGAATAACATAAATCTAATTATGAGAACATATCTAACAAACCCAAATCGAGGGATTTTTATCTAGCCTGTCATCTTCAAACGTGTCAACACCATCAATTGAGGAAGGAACAGAAATTTTTCCAGGTTGAAGGAGACTAAAGATACCTGAAAATTAAATGCAATGTGTGATTTTGAACTTAATCCTTAAGAATATTATTGGGATAATAATGTAGCCTGAAGACTAGATAGTAGTTCTGTATCAATGTTAATTATTTGGTTTTGATGGTCATATTGTGGTAAGGGTGAGGAGTGTCCTTGTTTCCAGAAAATACACACTAAAACATTTGGAAGTGGTGAGGCGTTAGGCCAGCCATTCACTCTCAGATGGTTCAGGTGGAAAAAATGCTTGTTGTACTGTACTTGCAATTTTTCTGTAAGCGTGACATATTTCTAAACATTTTAAAATAATATCAATTTGTACATAAAAGATTTGAACACCGCTATCAACCACATCTGCCTCACTGATATTTTATAGAACACTCTACCCAACAACTGCAGAATGCAGCTGGACTTGTATTGTGTGTGTGAAGTGTGTTTTGCACACCCAGGCTTGAAGACAGCATTTAAAGTCACATAGATTTATTATCCAAAGGGATAGCTAACGAAATGAAACAGGGAGCATGTGTGAGCTGAGTCGACTTCAGGTTCCGTTCCTTTGTACAAAGGGCTTCCACATGCCTTCCTCCTCAATTCCGAAAACACATGGCTCCTCATTCCCTTCACCATGAATAAGGCCGACATTTGACAGCTTCACAAGGCTGACAGGGTTACCCAACAGCCCACCCTCCCTATTCTCAATCCAATTAGACCTCTAATCCTCCAGATGAAAGGCCCAACTGCTCACGTTCCTCATGACAACGACAGCTATTGATTATTTGTCACTGCGGCTAACACCTTCCCTGTCGAGGCTGCTCTGACAGAAGCAAACCTACCAAATTAGACAGCATTTTATCTGCCCTGGAGGCCAAATGGCACAACAAGTAAAGGCTAATAAATGGTATAAAAATGAACAAATCATAACATTATGACAAGCTGATCGTTGCCAGCAGCCTCCTAGCTCAAGTTTGATGTTCTGTTAGACTTGCTCCTTCTCCTTCCCCTCTGCTCCAGCTCCAACTTTGACTGAATTAAAGGCCAGAACAATTAAGGCATTTGACCAGCAAAGATAAGCCAATTGAAGTATCACCAAGGGACATAAATGTCAATAACTGACTGCCATTTGTCAATACAAACATTCTGGAGATGCAAATGCTCAGGCCACCGTTCTCCACTAGGCTGCACTGGCTCACTTTCCAATGGACAGTGTGTGGCTATTTAACCAGGACAGAAAAAGAAAAAAAAAAGAAAAAGAAATATACAGTCCCCAGAGAGGAAGTACTCTATGAAGAACAAGCAGGAGTCATTGGGCTGAGTGCAGAGGGTTGTATCCGAAAAAGAGAGAGCGCAAAGCAGAGGTTTCTTCCTCCTAAAAAATATTCTAATACTACACAACTGGAATATCATCATATATTATTAGTTGAGAATTCATGCACAATGAAAGAAATGCTGGACCACCTGGGAAAATTAATAAAGCTCTAACTTGAGAAGTATAGTAATTCATTTAACGGTTATTGTTAGACCACCAATCATGTACAAGATATTGTTCTAGGCAATGGGGAGAAAGCAGTGAAAGAATCAGACCCAAA
The DNA here is from genome assembly GCF_014108415.1 of Molossus molossus. NCBI lineage: Eukaryota > Metazoa > Chordata > Mammalia > Chiroptera > Molossidae > Molossus > Molossus molossus. The sequence continues at coordinate 29,400,050 of NW_023425349.1, forward strand.
ACATCCCTGACTTCATGGAGGTTACAGTCTAATGGGGTAAAAGACACTAAACAAGGTAAATAGGTAAAAAATATATATATAGTATTTTAGGTAGTGGTAAGTGCTAGGGGAAAAGAAATAAAGCTGAGAGAATAAACTGTGTGTAGTGAGGGGCTATAATTACATAGGATAGCCAGGGAAGGCTTCATTAAAACAGTGACTTCTGAGTAAAGAACTAATGAAAGTGAGAGAGCTAAACAAGATACCCATTGGGACAGCTTTCCTATCAGAGGGAAGAGCAAATGCAAAGCCTGTGTGCAAGGAGAGCAGTCTTTGCTTCTGGAGGAACTGCACTGAGGCCAGAGCAACTTATGCAGAGAAAACGGTCATATAGATAACAGAGGATTCAAAACACTTAGGGCGTTATAAATCATAGGAAGTACTCAGGCTTTAACTCTGACAAGCAAACCCTTGGAGGGTCTGGAGCAGAGGAGTAAGACAATTTGACTTGGGTTCTAAAGGTCACTCTGGCTGATGTGACAGGCACAGACTGCAGGAGAAGAGCAGAAGTCAGAGGCCAGTTAGGAGGCCACTACAGTAACCCAGGCAAGGCTACCACAGTAATCCAATCCAAGAGGCTGGTCCTTACGACCAAGGTCGTGGCAAAGGGGTGCTGAGAAGTGATCGAATTTTCGATGATTCTTAGAGTGTACAGCTGACAAGATTTGCTGATGGACATCAGTCTTACATAAGAGAACAGGATTTTGCATAAAAATGGGGCTCAGTACATGTTAGTTGAATTGAATTCTCTGCCTGGCAGTTCTATGAAAAATGCTGTGCTTTGAAGCAAGGGGCTGTGTCAGGCCAATTAAAAAAAATCCTCACCTGAAGATATTTTTCCATCTATTTTCAGACAGAGTAGGGAGAGAAAAAGAGAGAGGAGAGAGAGAGAAACATCAACATGAGAGAGACACATCAATTGGTTGTCTCCCACACGACCCTGACCAGGGTTGGAGACGAAGACCAACAGAGGTACGTGCCCTTGACCGGAATCGAATCCACGACTCGTTGGTTCACAGGCCGACGCTCTAATCGCTGAGCAAAACCAGCCAGAGCTCAAGCCAAATTTTTGTTTTGTTTTGTTTTGTTTTTATCATATTATTTATTTTATTTTATTTTAGTTACAGATGTTTCTCCTTTTTTACCCCATTTCCTCCCTCTTCCCCATTCCCCCCTCCCCGTCCCCAGCTTTGTTGTCCATGTCCATTGGTTATGCGTACATGCATATAAGTTCTGTGGTTTATCTCTCCCCCCCACCACCACCCCCTCTTCTGAGGGTTGTCAGTCTGTACCCTACTTCCACTTCTCTGGGTCTACCCTATTCCTCAGACTGTTATGTTCATTATATTCCACAAATAAGTGAGATCATGTGATATTTGTCTTTCTCGGCTTGGTTTGTTTCGCTTAGGATAATACTTTCCAGGTCCCTCCATGTCGTCTCAAAGGATAAGAGATCTTTCTTTCTTACAGCTACACAGTACTCTATTGTGTATATGTACCACTGCTTTTTTATCCATTCATCTACTGATGGACACGAGGGCTGTTTCCAGATCTTAGCTATTGTAAATAGTGCTGCTACAAACATGGGGGTACATATATTCTTTCTGATTGGTGTTTCCGGCTTCTTAGGGTATATTTCTAGAAGCAGGATCACTGGGTCAAATGGAAGTTCAATTTTTAATTTTTTGAGATAACACCACATTGTTTTCCATAGTGGCTGCCCCAGTCTGCATTCCCACCAGCAGTGTACTAGAGTCCCCTTTTCTCCACACACTCGCCAACACTTGTTCGATGATTTGTTGATGGCGGCCAGTCTGACAGGTGTGAGGTGATACCTTATTGTTGTTTTAATTTGCATCTCTCTGATGATTAGTGATGATGAGCATTTCTTCATATGTCTCTTGGCCATCAAGCCAAATTTTTAAAGGACAAATCTAAGCAAGGACTTTGGAATCATATCTAATGAAAAATTACTCAAGCTCTTCAAGTCTCCATTTCTTTTCTTTTTTTTCTTTAATCCTCACCCGAGGATATTTTTCTATTTTTGTTCAGATAGAGTGGGAGGGAGAGAGGGGGAGAAAAAGAAAGAGAAACATCGACGTGAGAGAGACATCGACTGGTTGCCTCCTACGACCTGACCAGGGCCAGGGATGAACCACAACAGAGGTTCGTTCCCTTGACTGGAATCGAACCCTCAACTCATTGGTCTGTGGCCAATGCTCTAACCACTGAGCGAACCCAGCCAGGGTGAGTCTCCGTTTCTTTATCTATACTACAGGTTATTCTATCATTCTCACTTGGATGAGAAAACAGAATAGAGATGTAAGATAGAGAGGTTAAGTTAAAAATATACACCTCAGCCATCAACAAATCATCAAACAACAAGTGTTGGTGAGGGTGTCGAGAAAAGGGGACTCTAATACACTGCTGGTGGGAATACAGACTGGTGCAGCCACTATGGAAAACAATATGGTGTTACCTCAAAAAATTAAAAATTGAACTTCCATTTGACCCAGTGATCCCGCTTCTAGGAATATACCCTAAGAAGCCTGAAACACCAATCAGGAAGAATATACATACCCCCATGTTCATAGCAGCACTATTTACAATAGCTAAGATCTGGAAACAGCCCACGTGTCCATCAGTAGACGAATGGATAAAAAAGCTGTGGTACATATACATAATGGAGTACTATGCAGCGGTAAGAAAGAAAGATCTCTTATCCTTTGAGACGACATGGAGGGACCTGGAAAGTATTATCCTAAGTGAAATAAGCCAAGCAGAAAAAGACAAATACCATATGATCTCACTTATATACGGAATATAATGAACATAACAGTCTGAGGAATACGGTAGACCCAGAAACATGGAAGTAGGGCACAGACTGACAGCCCTCAGAAGAGGGGGTGGTGGGGGGGGAAGAGATAAACCATAGAACTTATATGCATGTATGTATGACCAATGGACATGGACAACTAAGCCGGGGATGGGGCGGGGATGGGGCGGGGGTGGGGTGGGGAGGGGGGTGCCAATGGAGTAAAAAAGGAGAAAATCTGTAACAAAAAAATAAATAAAAATTAAAGACCAAAAAAATATATATCTCAGTCCTGAATTAGAAAAAGAAGTGACTAAATCATATTTTTATTAAAAAAATATTTCCAAGCAGTATCCACTGTAAAGGCTTAGAAACAATCACCAACACAGTAACAATAAGCAACCCTAGACTCCAGACTGTGGTCTCCAAATACTTTTTTCTGCTATAAGGAACCATATTTCCTAGGAGAAATGGGTGATTCCTGGTCTGGAATAAAAAATATGGAAATAAAGCTGGAATATTTGGTTATAGCAGATAGCAAGGAAACTGTCAAATAATAGGATCACATCAAAACAATCCAGGAACCAACTTAAAGGACCTCTCACAGCCAAAGATGAAATAATTTGAATATCAAGTAAGGATAATAACATCAATGGATTGACCAAGCAAAAATGTTAGAATGGTACTAAAAAAATCCTATGTCCTGTATATAATGATACTAAGCAGGAAAAAAGAAAAAAATTAATTGGTCATCATGGAAGGACACAGGAAAGCAACTCATTTTTTTGAAAACTGGTAAATGAAAAAAAAAAAAAAAGAATTTATTCTTTTTCTACATGAAGTTTTCTCTTTAATGAATTATTCCAGCTAATAATTGTAGAAGGAACAGATATAGAATATCATCACTTTGCAATTTCTAATAAACAATTGGCTTTAGGTACTGAACGCATCAGTAACTGTTAATATTACAAACAGAGATAATGAAACATCATGTGTCTCCTGATAAGAAAGGAAGCATAACAATGAAGTAGTTTAGCCAAATAAAATTAAATCTGAATCAGATCAAGCCTATAGGTCCAATAACTAATTTACAGGAAGTACTAAGGTCAGAGGAGCAAGTTAACTATACCCAGAGAGGGAATCAACATAATCTAGACTGAGACAGTCTATATTGAGACATCAAGTTAGGTTAGGAGTTAAGCCACAATTACAGAAAGTTTAAGGAAAAAAGAAAGAGAGATGGAGGAGAAATCTATAAATTAAAATACTTAAAAGACAATCACAGTATATAGTCTTTATTAGGATCCAGATTCAAACAAATGTAAATAAACATACAAACATTTATGAGACAATTTAGAATTTGAACATTGATGAGCTGTTTTGTGATATTAAATAATTCTTGTTAAATTTTTAGTATTGCAATGGTTGTATTTAAAGAGTTGTTTAATTTTAAAAATAAATATTCATGTAATATCTGGGATTTGCTTTAACGTAAGAAGGGGAGACATTCTCCTTAATAAAATGTTTAAAAAGATATGAGGCTTGCCCAGCCAGTGTGGCTCAGTGGACTGAGCGTCATCCCATGGAATGATAGGTCCTGGTTCGATTCCCAGTCAGGGCACATGTCTGGGTTGTGGGCTCGATCCCCAGTAGGGGGCGTGCAGGAAGCAGCTGACTGATGTTTCTCTCTCACATTGATGTTTCTCTCTCTCTCTCAAAAATCAATAAAACATTTTTTTGTCAAAAAAAAAGTTATGAGGCTTAAAAAAACCTTAATGTCAAATTCACTGACTCCTCCTCTTGTATCAATAATCCATCAGTAAACTCAAAATATATTTATTATTATTATTTTTAATCCTCACCCAAGGATACTTTTTCTCAAATATCTTCAGATAGAGTGGGAGGGGGAGAGAGAATGAGAAACATCCATATGAAAGGGGTACATCGACTGGTTGCCTCCCACACAACCTCGACCAGCGACAGGGACGAACTGCAACCGAGGTACATGACCTTGGCCAGAATCAAACCCGCTACTCTTTGGTCCACGGACCAACACTCTAACCGGTGAGCAAACCGGCTATGGCTCAAAATAGATTTAAAATTGGACCACTTCCGCCCTGGCCGGTTTGGCTCAGCGGTTGGAGCGTCGGCCTGCGGTACAGAGAGACCCGGGTTCGGTTCCCGCTAAGGGCACGTACCTCGGTTGCAGTTTGTCCCCGGCCCTGGTCGGTTGTGCGGGTGGCAGCCACTCGATGTGTCCCTTCACGTCAATGTTTCTCTCTCTCTCTTTCTTCCTCTCTCTCCCTCACACTCTATCTGAACAAAAAATGGAAAAATGTCCTCAGGTGAGGATAAAAAAAAAAAAAAAATTGGACCACTTCCTATCACCTCTACCATTACCACTCTGGTCCAAGCCAACATCATTTCTCAGCTTCCAAACTGGTCTCCCTTTTTCTGCCCTCATCTTTTGACAGTTTAGCTTCAGCAAAGCAGTTAGAATTAGCCTTTCAAAATATGTTAGATCATATTTTCTGTGTTCGAACCCTTCAATAAACTTCCCCTCTCATGCAGAGTAAAAGCTGAATCCTTAAATGTCCTACAGGCCTACTCATCCCCACTCCACCAGAGCCACAGTGGCCTTCTTACGGACTGTTCCTTGGGGTCTTTGCACTTGGCATTCTCTCTCCCTGCAAGGTATGTTCTCACATCACCTTCAAGTCGCTTCAATGTTAAATGTTTGCTTAACGTTACTTTCCTAAGTCAGGGTTATATATTTGCAACCCCCAGGCTCCTTGCCATATATCTGTCTTATTTTTTTCCACAGCATGTACCCCAGCTTATATTTTATAATACTTATTCACTTATTTATTTTCTATCGACAAAATGTAAGTTCCTTGAAGGCGGACACTTGTTTTGTTTTGTTCACTGCTGTATCCCAAACATATAAAACAGGACCTTATGATCAGTAGTAGGTGCTCAATAATAACTATCTGATAACTAAATGAATCCTTTGCATTTCAGACCAGTGCTCTTTACAAGTACTTCTCAGACTCGTGGGTTGAAGAGTGGGAGAACATGCTCAGTGGTGCCCATACTTGTTGCTGGCAAAGCTAAGAGATTTGACTAGTCTCTTATTCAGGAATATTCAGATATCCACATTTGCTGAAAAAAAAAGAAACCAGGAAGGATATCAAGGTAGGGTAAGTGTTAAGCCACTCCCATTGTAGACAGAGTTGGTATAGCTCTGTTTTTGTAGCCTAGAGCTGAACGACAGAGCCACACGGCAGAATTCCACAAAGGTGGCCTATATTCATTGCTTTAGATCAGCAAGGTGGCACACTGGTGTGACTCAAGAATTTTTAAAACATGCAACACCTGATTAGTCAGGGGCAATGACCTCTTTTCCCATAGATGGTCAAATTAAAATATGACAACAACCAACAACAATAGCTGTCGGTGTGAATGAATCAAAATAATACCTTTTTTTTTCAGATTGGCAAAAAATATTTTTTTGATTTCTCGAAGAATTTTAGTAATTAGTTTCTGTGTGCCAAGAGATGAAAAAGGTTGAAAATGGCTGCTTTAGATAGTAGTTAGGTCCACAAAGCTCTGAAAGTGACCACAGGAACTGTGACCAACTCTACAGCATGCCTGCCTAACATCTATGCCCATTATCTCCCAGGCTAGAGAACTCTGATTATTGTTGATCCTCCTTTAAATGGTTATGTCCTTCAGAGGAGGCTGGGCCCTCATCAAATTATAGAGTGCTTTTAAAAAATATGTTTTTATTGATTTTTTTTTTAGAGAGAAACATCGATGTGAAAAACACCAATCAGCTGCCTCCTGCACACCCCCTACTGGGGATCAAGCCCGCAACCCCAGGTATGTGCCCTGACTGGGAATCGAACTGGGACCTCTCAGTCTATGGGACATCGCTCAATCCATTGAGCTACAGGGGTTGGGCCACGTAGTGGCTTTGGTTGGTATAAACAATCACGGCAGTTTCATCCCCCTTGCCAAGAGAATGGATTAGGTCTGGGGGCCAGAGAGATGGAAGGAAAGTCGGCCACACTGATCTGGGAAGGCTTTCCTTGCTGTTCAAAAGGTGAACAAGATATGGACATTGAATTTTTCTGCTTCTAGATATAGTGGTCTGCATTCTATTCTTACCTCAACTTTGGAATTATCTTGACCCTAATTAAGGAAAAATTTAAGTCTAGCTCATTGGTGAGATCAGCGAGTCAAGTGAGCTTGAGTACCTTAATGTTATGATCTAGATAGTGTGACCCAATTTTCTGTCTTGCTCCTGAATTCTAGTCCTAATCTTGTACCTCAAGGTCTGGCAAATAGATGCCTATCCATTCATCATCCACTCAACAGGATTATGGTCTGAGGTATTAGGTATTCAACTACATTCTTTATATACTAACTTAAAAACTTGCCTACTATGCATATTTCTTCAACCCTTGTCCTTTGTGAGTTTTCCTAGGGAATGGTGTCCTGTCATGCCTCATCTGCTCTTTCAACTCGGTGGCTGAGGTCTTGCTGACAGTTGACCTACTTTTCTCAGCTCCACATCCCAGCATGTTTTGTACTCTAGGATGCCTTTAGCTCCACTTGCTGGAATACCATCCATTATTTCTGGCTGAACTTTCCCACATATTCTGCCCACCCCAGTGATGGCATCAGTCCCGGGCACTCCAAATCTAACCTGTCCATTGTCAATTGAATTGTCAAGTTCCTCTTCTGATAGACCATACATAACATTCCACACTTTTTTTTTTTTATCCTCACCCGAGGACATTTTTCCATTTTTTGTTCAGATAGAGTAGGAGGGAGAGAGAGGAACAGAGAGAGAGAGAGAGAAACATCGACGTGAAAGGAACACATCGAGTGGCTGCCACCCGCACGACCGACCAGGGCCAGGGACAAACTGCAACCGAGGTACGTGCCCTTAGCGGGAACCAAACCCGGGTCTCTCTGGACCGCAGGCCAACGCTCTAACCGCAGGCCAACGCTCAAACCGGCCAGGGCACATTCCACACTTTTTTATTCACTCCAGGAGATATAAAAATATTTCTCATTACCTTTAAAAAAATTTTTTTTTCTTCCTTTATTGGTTTTAGAGAGAGGAAAGGAGAGGGAGAGAGAGGCAGAAACAATGATAAGAGAGAATACTGACTGGCCGCCTCCTGCATGCCCCGCAACCTGGGGACCGGGCCCACAACCTGGGCATGTGTCCCAACCGGGAACTGAACCAGTGACCTCCTGGTGCATGGGTCAACGCTCAACCATTGAGCAACACCGGCCAGACTCTCATTACTTTTTATAGCTACATAGCTCTACAGCTACCTTCCACTGTGTGGAATACTCTTGTTTAATTAGTTCTCTAATAGGACATTTCCCTTCATGCTTTTTCTATTACAAGTAATGCTGCAATTAAATAGCCTTTTGCATACACCACTTATTTTCTACTAGTATATGTTTGGGATAGATTTCCTAGTAGAGAAAATACTGAGTAAAAGGTAGGTGCATATTCTAGCTAATTTTGCTGGATATTGCTAAGTTTCCCTCCATACGGATGGTATACTTTTCATTCCCTCTAAGCAACAGTTTTGCCATCAGAACACCGTCAAACTTCTTGATTTTTGCCAACCTGAGAGATGAAAAACATATTATCTCACTGTAATTTTTACTTGCATTTCCCTTATAACAAACAATGTTGAGCATATTTTCACATATGCAAGGGCCCCTGCATTTTTTCTGTATCTGTTCTTATTTCTTGCTCCTTTTATAGAGTCATTGGTCTTTTTCTTCTCCATTTATATATTAGGTATATTAACCCTTTGTTAATGATATAATTTGCAAATACTGTTTCCCAGTTTGTTTTTCTTTGCTGATGATGTTCTGGGAGGGAAAAATCTTCCTTATTTCTATGTAACCATATTTATTCATCTTTTTCCTATCGCTTCTATGTTTTGAGTCACAGATAGGTTTTCCCCACTTCCAGATTATGTACTATGAACCTTCATGGTATATTTAACATTTGATATGTATGCACATTACCATTCAATTACATAACAATTTAAAGCATGCTCCTGTGTGCACATGTACACACAGAGACACACACACACACACACAGATTGTATTAGCTTACAATCTGCACAACACTGAAATGACCAAACAGTTACACACATGGTTAGAAGTTTATAAGCATAGTCTGATATTTTAGCTCAAATTCTTATCAAATGGTTTTCAGAGTTATTCTGATAAATCACAATGATATAGAAAGAATGTAAAAAAAGTTTTTAAAGGATATTAATCATGTCTTCTGAAATCTAAAATTGTTTGAGATAAACTGAATATACTTAATATATTTCTTGAAAATGACTAGTTTTACTGGTGAAATATTAATTTCATGATAATTCAGAATCTGATAGACTTCAAATATTTAGACACAAGTTGAATTTAATACTTCAAGACAGCCTGGCTGGTGTGGCTTATTGGTTGAGCGTTGACCCATGCACCAAGAGGTCGCCGGTTTGATTCCCCGTCATGGCATATGCCCAGGTTGTGGGCCAAATCCCCTGTGGGGGCGTGCAGGAGGTGGCTAATTGATGTTCTCTCTCATCGATGTTTCTATCTCTTTCTCCCTCTACCTTCGTCTCTCTTTCTAAAATCAATAAAGAAAAAAAAATTTATTAAAAAATACTAAAAATGTATTTATTGAACAAATAAAGAAATGAATTTCATACTCGTCAGAATCAGAATGGTGAAAGAGTGGACTCTGATAAAATTTTCAAGAGGCTTAGTTACCACTGATGACATTGTTTATACAAGTATAAAGAAAGAATAAAACAGAATTTTAAATTGGTGAAGCTAATTTTAGTAGATATTTCAATAATTAAGCTTTTCTGCAGACAGGATGTATTTTGATAACAAAGATGAGGATGAAAATTCTGGTGACTTGTTTGTGGGAGAAATGACAGCTATACTGAATGACAGACTCAAGAATCAAGGGGACCTTGACAGCTTGCATAATGCACCCAATTCAATTCACCAAGCATTAAGTGAATATTTGTTAAGTACTAGGCACTGGAAATAAAAAGATGATTAAGACATTCTTCCTAATATTAAGATGTTCATTGTCTAAGATTTCAGGTTTGGTCCCTTGTCAGGGCACATACAAGAATCAACCAGTGAGCACATAAATAACTGGAACAACAAATCGATGTTTCTTTCTCTTTCTCTCTCTCTCCACCCCCTGTTCCTTGCTCTCTAAAAATTAATCAATCAATAAATAAAAACTTTAAAAAACGAAACGATGCTCATTGTCTGCAAGGAAGTCAAATGTGTAAACAAATAAATATTTTTCAGTGTAACAGGTGATATAACAGTGTTTGAGTACATAGGTGCTAGACTAGAGGGGCAAAGGAGGGAATGATAAACTCTACCTAAGGAAGTCTGAGAAGTTCAAAGAAACGATTGAATATGGATACAATAAGATGCTACACCTGGGTCCAAAACCATAACTACATAAATACAGGATTAGTTTAAATAGTATTAAGTATGAAGAAAACTTGGAGATTTTATTTGAAAAACCCTAAACATGAATCAACTGTATTTGTTTGCCAAAATGTAAATGGTCATCAGACCGACATTGTATTCTACTCCAGGTGTCTTATTTCAGGGGAATTTAGGCAACTGTGTGCATACATGGTAAAGGATGGGACGGAGACTTGAAAGGGATTATATGAAGGAGGAATAGATAAGAGCAAAACAAGAAAAATTCCTTCACTTGGCCAGAACAATTATTTTATTAAGATATGCATCAGATCATGCCACTCCTTTGCTCAGAACCTTCCAATGCCTCATCACATTCAGAGTAAAAACACATTCTTGACAATGGCCAAAGGGCCCCACAGGATCTATGACCATTCCTTTCATGTCCTCATCACCAACTCACTCACTGTAACCTTGTCCACTCATTATAACCACGTTAGCCTCCTTGTTACTCCCCAAACATTCCAGGCATGCTCCCGCTGAGGTGTTTGTTCTGACTCTTTCTTCTGCCAGGAACAAAAGGAAGTTCTTCCCTCGGCCTTTCACATAGCTATCTTCCTCATCTCCTTCAAGTCTTGCTTCAAATGTCAATATGTCAATGAAGAAGATTTTGATTGCCTTACTCAAATTTACAACCTGCTCTCCCCAGTCGCCTCTTCCTCGGCGTTCTCGATTCCCTTACTTTGGCATTTTGGTTCTATTTCTGTTTTATATTAGTAAATTATTATTTGGGTTACAGTTAAGCTTTGTAAAAGCTTAGCAGTCAAAGGCAGTATAAAGGACCTTATGACTGGCCACAGGGAAAAAGTACCTGGGGGCTGACATAATTCACATAATCGGACTAGTAGACCCCGATTCCCTCTCCTTCTCTTTCAACAGTAAAATATGAATAGGAAAAAAAGAGTAAACTACATGAACAAATATGGTCTTATGACATAAGAAGGTAATCGGCAAATTAATGCTCAAATTTCCTTTGGAATTGATGTTTATGGGGTTCAGAACAGGCCTCCCCAACATGTGCCCCTTCAGCACGTGAATTATTTTGAGCTAAAGGTAATCAAGACCCTGTGAGCTCAAGAGAAATGTTTACCTTTCCCTTAAAGAATGTAAATTTTGGGCGTTGCCCATAATAAGAGTTATAACCAGAAAGAACTTTTTATGATTTGTCTACATGTCAGGGCAAACTTCTGATTACTGAACATCTGCTTTAATCCTGCTTTGACCTTCCTCCCTCTGAAGCCCATGGTGCCTTAGCTCATCCTTAGCTCAGAATGCCACACACACTTTATTTAACTTTTTGTCTCTGAACCTCTCACGTGTGTGGGGTTCCCATACATATGTAATTAAATTTGGTTATTTTCTCCTGTTAATCTGTCTCATGTAGATTTAATTATTAGACCAGGCAGAAGAACCTAGAAGGGTAGAGAGAATTTTGTTCCTCCCCCACAATGTTATATACAAAATTAATTTTTAAACGTTCAAATGAAAGTAAATGGATCTGAAGTCCCTTTTTATTAACTGTAAAAATATTCGCTGGCCTGTGCCCAGAGTTTAAAAGAAATCAGCATGACTCTAATGAAAAACAAGCTGTAGGTCTCAGAGAAATTCAATATGTACTCTTTCTTTTCCTTTTAGCTTTTGACTGGTTTCCATGGGAATCTAGGCTTGTGGGGATCTCTAACCTATTCATGGAAAGCAGATGCTTGCATTTTCATGACTTGGTAAAAGTGGGGGTCAGTGAAGAGATAAAGATGATTAGAAAATGAATATGGTTGCAAGAAATATGATCATGTTCAAAACAAAATTCTGCAAGCCACGTAGATACGAAAACACAACCTGTAAGGCTGCTGTCCCGTGTTTGAGAGGTACTGTAGCATAAAGAAAAAACACCGAACCTAACGGCAGAAGCTCTCAGCTCAAATTCTAAATCTGGCCCAGGAGAAAAATACCCTTTGGTACTTCTTTGGGGTTTTGACTGGATTTGGGAACTACTCCAGGACAGAGAGCAGAAGTCTGAGAAAGTAAACCTCGGAAGAGCATGTCTTTCAGTGATGCTTCGTCAGGAGCTCTGAGCTGGGAATCAGAAAGTCAAGATGATTCCTGACTCTACAAGTGACAAAGTGGCCTTGAATAACTCAAACTACACCTCAGTTTACTTATAGAAAAAATGGGTAATTCAACTATTCTAATTGCTATGAAGTGACTATGAAAATAAATATTTTTTTCCTCACTAGAACTATGTTAGAAAAATTCAAAGAGGTGATTTCAATCAAGATTTGTTATATTGTTCCATGTGACTGTAAGTAGAAGTACATTAAGTATAATCACAGTATTAAAGGACAGACAGGATTTGATTTTGAGTCTTAGATTTGTTTAGAAACAGACCAACTCCAGTTTGGGTTGGAACACTCAATTGAATGTAAAATCCTAAATATTTGAAACCAGTTTCTAAATTGGAAAACCAGAGGACAGGTTTAGAGACAGCTTCTAAATACTCAGAAGGGGACAAACGATGCCAATTTGGAAACCTCAGAATTTGGAAGGTAATGAAGCAAAGATTCTGTAGACTAGGACTCAGCCTACCTGGAAAAGGCAGCCTAGCTTGGGCTGAAGTCAAAGGGCTAAGCTGAAAGGCTGTCTAACTAACATCGACCACCTCAGTCCAGAGGTTTCTTGAGAGAACATTAAGATTCCTGAGCATAAGCGTTTCACACACTCAGACTTTCCTATATTTCTAAGTAAATGGCATTGCAAATGTCTTTTGGTGCTTTCTTTTAGAAGCACACCAACAGCTAAACCTTCAGATACCCACTGGCTACACAGTTTGTGGTAGAGTGTGTACTTATAATGCACTGAGTGAATACAGCCACAGAGAAGCCTGAAGTGCCCACTAACCACCTCCAGGTGATTTTGATGCATGCTCAAGTTTGGGAACCACTGGATTAGAGCACAGACACATGCTTTCACACAGCTCCTGAGGCAAAGGCTGGGGAAATAGGACCTGAGTGCTTAAGAGCTTAGGCCAGAAACCATTCTTGATTCCATTCTCCCTTACCTACCTACAAATCATGGTCAGCTTACCATTCTTTATAATTTTTTATTGAGGTATAACATATATACAATATAGCACATAATTCTCAAGTATAGAGAGTAAGAAATTTTTATGTAATCAACATGCAGATGAAGGTACAGAACACTTCCAGCACCCCTGAATGCTTCCTCATGCCCCTCTCAGTCAACACCTATCCCAGAGTAACCAGGGATCTGATTTGAATCACCACATAGTTTTGCCTGTTTATGAAATTCATATAAATCGCATATGTGTTTGACTTCTTTCACTCAACATGATGTCTAGGAAATTCATTCATGTGGTTGGACATATCAGTAGTTCATTCTTTTTTATTGTGTAGGAATGAATATACCACACTTGACCCATTTTCCTGTTGATAGGTATTGGGTTTTCTGTGCTAATAAAAATGTTTGCTATTATAAAGTTATCATGTACATACGCATACATGTGTTTTGGTGAAAGCAACACTTATTCTCTTAGGTATTACTGGGGTTGGAGTATAAACTGCAGTGATATAGTGTGTGTGTGTGTGTGTGTGTGTGTGTGTAGCTTATGTAGATATACTCAGTTTTCTAGAATGGATACACCAATTTACATTCCCACCAAAAATATTTAAAACTTCCTGTTGTTACATATCCTCACCATCAACTGGTACTGTCAGAATTTTTCATTTTATACATTCAAGTGGCTGGGTATCTCATTGTGGCTTTAATTTGTATTTCCCTGATAATGCTGTTGAACACTTTTCATGTGTCTTTTAGGCATCTGTATATAACTTTTTTTGTGAACTAGGCCTATATGTTTCAACATGAATAAATCTCAAAAAACATGATAAGTAAAAAAAAAAAAAAGCAACTTGGGGAGTGACACAGTATATTACCATTTATATAAAGATTTTAAGCATGTAAAATAATGTAACTTTTATGGGTATACATATATGTAGAAAAATATAGGTGGGAATTGAAACCACAAAAATTAAGATATGCTGAAGAGAGAGAAAAAGAGGGAAACAGGATTTTAGAAGTTTGTTTTATTTCATTTATAAAAATCAGAAACAGAAATTTTAAAAATTCAGTTTTATCTCTTCTGAGATTTAGGTATCTCAGTGTTTTTTTAATGTTATTTTCTGAAGAAAAAAAAAAAGTTATTTTCTATTCTTATCTATAAGTTTACCATAATTAATTTAAAAAACAGAACAGCCCAGCTGGTGTGGATTGAGCATCGTCCCATGGACTGAGAGGACCCAGTTCGATTCCCAGTCAGGCACATGCCCAGGTTGTGTGCTCGATCCCCAGTAGGGGGTGTGCAGGAGGCAGCTGATCAATGTTTCTCACATCAATATTCCTCTCTCTGCCTTCCTCTCTCTCTAAAATATCAATTTAAAAAATATTTAAAAAACAGAACAGAGTACATTCAGGCATACGTAAAAAGAACAACGAATACTCTTTAAGAGATGAGAACTGAAAGGAGAAAGGACTCAATCTCCTCAGCCAATGATGCCTTGAACTGGAAGATCCGGAAGGACCTTTCTATCTCTGGTATCTACTGATTCCTAAAGAGTATTGTGATGTTTACACCTGTTGCAGTATGATTAGTAGCAATAATATTGATCACTTATACTCTTAGAGAGCATATTTCTCCACTAAGCAAAAAGCTTTATATCTAAGGACTCATTTTTCCTATATGGCAGATAGGAAAAAGTATTATCACATTTTTTTTTATCCTCACCCAAGGATATTTTTGCATTTATCTTCAGATAGAGCGGGAGGGAGACAGGGAGGAAGAGAGAGAGAAACATCAATGTGAGAGAGACACATTGACTGGTTGTCACCCACATGATCCCAACCGGGGCTGGGGACAAACTGCAACTGAGGTACGTGCCCTTAGAGGGAACCGAATCCGGGTGTGTCTGGTCCGTGGGCCAATGCTCTAACCGCTGAGCCAAACCAGCCAGGGCTATTATCCCATTTTATAGGTGAAGAAATTGAGTCATACAAGAGTGACATTTGTTGAGCAATCAAGCTCACAGAGTCTTGTAAAAATCCTACTTACAAAATTGTAAGACGGTGGGGTAGACAATGGAAAGGAAGAAATATAACTATTTGTTTAAACTTCAACAGTTTTAAAGACCATACCATTCATGATAAATGTATCTGATGTTCACATTTATTGACCGATTGATTCATCCCTTCATTCATGTATTCATTAAATAAACATTAACTGAGTATTAAATGGCAGGAGCTGTGCTCAGACTGGAACTATAAAATCAAATAGACATGGCCTCTTCCCTCAAATAGATAGCATTAGTGGGAGTGAAATATAGATAAATGAAATCTATGATTAATGGTGGTAGGTAAGTGGTTGTGGTAGAGGCGTATATGTACTGAGGAGGAATATAGGAATATAGAGTTGAAGGGGTCTGGGGAGTGGATTGTCTACGGTGTGTGTGGGTAAGTGTTAGTGTGTGTAAAAAAGGAAACGTAATACTGTATTAATTTTTCCTGAAAAATTTAGGGGCATTCTACTCTTTTCCTTTACTTTTATAAATCATTAACATGGAAACAACATATTTTTAAAACTGAAAATTAATACTCAGTTTTCATTGATGAACAGAGAATTCTGTTTGTGATTTAAAAAACACACACACAACACAACCATAACCTGAGGCTTCTTTAATTTTTGTGTTTAACATGATATAATTTTTCAAAGTGGGTAGCCTTAATCTTCTTGAGGCCAAATTAATAACCTCCTGAAAGATTAAAAATGCATAACTATGAACATTTAGTAAACTGCTAAAGTTTTTTTACCTTTATTAATAAGCAAATTTATCTGTGGAAGTCAGAGAAATAGTAGCTTCCCTGGAGCAAAACATTTCTAACAATCATATTTTTTTTTTGAGAAACCCAGAAAAGGTTATGACTGATTGCTTCCTTGGATTAAACTGAGGGGACTAAATGAAAAACAAATTAGGTACAGATGTTCAGTATATTGAGATTAATTTTACTCTCATGGGTAAAATTTCCTTAGCTGCTTGGACTAACAGCAATTTGCTTCCAGAGAAGTGAATATGTGTCAAAATAACTAAGCCAATCACCACAGTTCAATAAGTTTTTCCCATATATGTATTTTGAAAGAGGATAAATGTTTCTAATAAGCAAAATGTCTAGCATTTGTATTAATAATGACTTTCTATATAAGTAACATAAGATATATTCATTCATTCAACCAAGACATATCTGACACTGTGTTAGATTCTGGGGGATTCAAAAAGAAATAAAACAAGGTTCTTGCCTGGAGCTCTAGTCTAGTGGGAAAGAGACAAGTAAGCAATAATTACAGTATAAGAAATAGGGCTCTAATAGAGACATGAAGAAAACGCTATGGGAACCTGAGTTCTTCCTACTAACCAGCCTCAAGAAAGATAACATAATATAGTTCACCATCACAAAAAAGAAAAAATATAAAAAATAACATACAAGAATGGTTGCTCTTCAGGTCAATAATAATAATGACTATTTACATGTTATGGCTGTTGATATTTTATAAAACACTTAGGTATTATTATAAGGTAGATAGGCCGGCTTTAATTATCACTTAATATCTTAAAAAAATTTTTTTTCTTTGATTTTAGAGAGAGAGAAGAAGGGAGAGAGAGAGAAAAATGAGAGAGAACATCGACTGGCTGCCTCCTGCATGCCCCCCACCCCCTGTATGTTGGCCCCTCTTGGTGCATGGGTTGACACTCAACCACTGAGCCACACCGGCCGGGCTATCACTTAATATCTTTATCCAAGATCTTTGTAAACAACTTAAGATCAAGAATCATGTCTTTCACCTCTGTATTCCAAGGCCTACCTAGCACAGTGCCTGTTACATAATAACAGTTTTACCATGTTGAATGAATGAATGCAGGAATACTGAATACACAGGAATATTGATGATTACATAAATGGTAATGAGTTCATAGTTAACAGAA
Organism: Molossus molossus; assembly: GCF_014108415.1. Taxonomy (NCBI): domain Eukaryota; kingdom Metazoa; phylum Chordata; class Mammalia; order Chiroptera; family Molossidae; genus Molossus; species Molossus molossus. The sequence goes on from NW_023425349.1 coordinate 29,417,513, forward strand.
TTAAGTGGATAGGCAAAACTTGAAAAGAATATTTGATATCTGATATATCAGAGAGGATCTACTAAACAAAGGGAAATGAAGTTTAATAGGGATTGGTACTGACAATATTAGTTATAGCAGACATGTGTGATTCATTTTTTTTTTTTTAATCTTCACCTGAGGACAGTTTTACATTTATCTTCAGACAGAGTGGGAAGGGGAGAGAGAGAGAGAGAAACATCGATGTGAGAGAGACACATTGATTGGTTGCCACCCACATGACCCCATCTGGGGCCGGGGATGAACTGCAACTGAGGTACATGCCCTCAGCTGGAATCGAACTTGAAACTCTTTGGTCTGCAGGCCAATGCTCTAACTACTGAGCCAAACTGGCCAGGGCTGTGATTCATTTTTTTTATAATCTCTCTAGGTCTATAGTTATGACTACATAGTAGACATGTGGTAACTACTTACTGAATGAACAGTTCTTCCTCCACAAATATATCTCTTGGATCCAACTCCTCATCTACATAGTTTCTATGTACCTCCACTCTCTTCTTCCTAAGTGGCTCTCTAGTAGTCCGGACCTTTCATTTAAAAAATATAATTAAAACAAAAAAGCATAGGAAGTACATAGTATAAAAGCCTGGCACAGGCCCACATCAGATACTACATGGCTGAAAATTAATGAGCTAGGTTGTCCTGAGAAAATTATTCATATGTTTTAAAATGAGAATGGTTGGATCCCTACACAAAAATCTATTTGTTTCATAATAAAACACTTGAATAGGAAAGAAAATATAGAAAAAATTTAAAACAGTCTCTGCTTAGTCTTTAATCTCCTCGTTGTTGTTTTTTTTTTCCCCCCCTAACTGTTGTTTACTGCTGGGTTTTGAGAGCCTCACACTATAAAAGCACAGCTTATGGATCTGTTAATGATTTGTGAGGGATTTGTACCGATTTTTGGGTCCCTTCTCGGCAGTTCCCTTCTCTCCAGGATTTGCCCTTCAAGTTCCAGCCACTGCTAACTTCAAACTCTGGGTTTCTCAGCCTACTAAGATCACAGCTTCCTGCTAGGGTGTCTTCTTTTGCATTCCAATTTGGAAAATGCCTTAAAGGAAAAAGGCAAGATGAATGTGGAGCTGATTTCACATGCTCCCCTTCTGTGAATAATCACGGTTTCTTAGATCCTGCATATGCTGATTATACTCAATGCCTTCAACTATGTACTGTATATATTTTGTTCAGTTTTTAGAGATATTTTTGGCAGATGGCTTATTCTAAAATAACTGGTCCTGGTCAGAACTTATGCCTAGTTATGAAAGTTTCTTAATGGTTGGTCATTTTTCTGATTTCTTCCTTTCTGATATCTTTGTATCTTCTTTTAAAATAAGCATCGATGATTATTTTATATTGTGTTTTTAATAATGGCAATAGCTAATGTTTTTGATGGAAAAATCTGCTTATCGTTTTTGCTCTCATTCATGGTAGATTACTTCCCCATGTGTTCACCATGAGATCATGTTTGATCTATTTTAAGATGAGGGAACCCTGGAAGTTTAAGGTGAAGATGTTTTCTCTAAAGAGAATTTGTACTTGTGTCTGCTCAGAGGCAAGGTGTGCTACAGACCTGGAACATATATCATCAAAACTATTCTTTGAAAATTATTTCTGGACCCTTCACCATCTTATTCCTGCCTGATCAATAGAAACTTTGATTTTTTAATAATGGTGTTTTTGTATGAAGCACAAAATCAAACACAATACTCAGTTTTGATCTGGACAGACAGAGTACTAAAGAATTATTATCACTCGTATTCTGAAAATTCTACTAACGCTAGTATAGCCTAATGATATATTATTGCTTTTGGTAAACATGGAAAAACAAACTGCAACACAAAGATGGGGAAATGCATAATTATGAAATAGCTGGAAAACCACGAAACTTGTTATTTATGAAGTCAGCTATGTAAATTGTGACATGTACACCATAGTTCTATTTATTCCTAGACATTAAAAAATCATACACATAGTCCAGCCGGTGCGGCTCATTGGTTGAGCATCTACCTATGCACCAAGAGATCGCCGGTTTGATTCCCAGTAGGACACAAGCCCAGGTTGTGGGCCTGATCCCCAGTGAGGGCATGCAGGAGGCGGCCAACTGACGTTCTCTTTCATCGATGATGCTATCTCTCTTTCCCTCTCACTTCCTCTCTCTTTAAAAAAAAAATCAATAAAGGAAAAACATATAAAAAAAATCATATGCACAAAAAATAAAGGAGAAACTAAAAGCAAAAGAAAACAATGCACTGCATCTTGTGAAGAGACTTACTGCTCAGCTAGCATGTCGGGTTGTACGCCCCCTTCTCTCAATGTTTTTTGTATTATATCTCTACAAAGATGTCTTACTGTTGGAGCACCAACTTAAATCCTCATTTTACCATATGATCTACTGATATTAAGTTGGGTTCCTCCAGTCTACAATTTTGAAGTTGACTTTTAAACCTAAAAAAATCAGCCCTGGCCAGTTTGGCTCAGCGGTTAGAGCGTCGGCCTGCGGTCCTGAGAGACCCGGGTTCGGTTCCCGCTAAGGGCACGTACCTCGGTTACGGTTTGTCCCCGGCCCTATTTGGGTCGTGTGGGTGGCAGCCACTCGACGTGTCCCTTTCACGTCAATGTTTCTCTCTCTCTCTCTCTCTCTCTCTCCCTCCCACACTCTATCTGAACAAAAAATAGAAAAAAATGTCCTCGGGTGAGGATAAAAAAATAAAATAAAATAAAAAATAAACCTAAAAAAATCACAACAAAAAACTATCAAATTTTTAATATTGGGGCTATTCCCAATCTGAAATGGTTACTTTATAAAAACAAGAAAAATGGATGAATAATTTTAACAGCTAACAAGCCTAGGTGAAAGGTTATAAGTACCTAAGCAATAGTTAAAAGTGAGATTAAAAATGAGATTTTTAAAAATTACTATAATGAAGAGCAAATTCAAGAGCAACAACTTTGGAAATAACCTGACAGACCTAACATATAACTAGTATATTCAGTAGTATATCTTAATGTCAGTCTCTTTTTATGTATTCAACTAATGAAAAGGCATTTTTCTAACCCCTCAATTAATATGTTATATCTGGTTCACATTTTTAATGGGAAATAACTCTAATAGTTTCTGCTGGATCTAAACAATTTTCATTTGCTTTTTATACACAAAAAAATACACAAGTCTAAGATAATAAAAAGAAAAATTCCAGGCACTAGAAATATATTTTATAGACCAAAACTTTATTATGGTGGGAAAATTGTTTTCAGGTAAATAACTCTTTAAATAAATTAAAAACTTCCCATTTTATTTTTTGATATGTTTAATTCTAAAAATCTGAGCACTTACAATGTCTATAAAAACTTGAAATCATTTAAACTGGCAATATAGTTTTTAGATTTTTTAAAAGTTGAAAATATATTCAGAAAATAAATATCTTTTATGACTCCTAAATGCCAATTACTTTAAGGGAGACTACAGATTTTTATTGTAAAAGTAATACTCATTAAGGAAAAAACTTTAAACAGTGAAAAGTACAAAAATTTCCTAAGATTCCCAATATTGCCCTGGCTGGTTTGGCTCAGCGGTTAGAGTGTGGGCCTGCAGACCAGTGAGTCACGGGTTCGATTCTTGTCAAGGGCACCTACCTCGGTTGCGGTTTATACCCGGCTCTGGTCAGGTAGTGCGGGAGGCAACCAGTTGATGTGTCTCTATGACATCGATGTTTCTCTCTGTCTCTTTCTCTCCCTCCCTCCCACTCTATCTGATGATAAATGGAAAAATATCCTCGGGTGAGGGGGAAAAAAAAAAAGAAACTAATATTCCCAATATTTAAACCCAACCATCATTAACATCATAGTGGGGTGGGTTTTTTTATTTGTTTGATTTTGGTCTTTGCTTTTTCCTATGCATAAATTGATTTGTAATATAGTTTAATCATATTGTGTACATATAATTTTGATTCCTTTCCCCCGACTTAACGTTAGATCGTAAAATGAATTCTAATGTTCAAGATGAGTGAAAGTAGCCACTATCCACAGTTTTAAGACTATTTGTAGAGAAAACATATGAAACTATGAGCCATATATTTGCGATTCTTTATCATCTGTCCATTTGCACAGTTCCATGAATCAAGTACCAACCACCACACAAAAGGTTTATACTTCGAAGTAATTTTATGTCTCACCTTTTGAGCTGCAAGATGGAGGGCTGTTCTGCGGCTATGGTCAGTTTTATTAACATCTGCACCTGCCTTTAGGAGAGCATCTGCGCAGTCCAGCCTGTCGGCCAACACACAGTACATAAGGGGTGTTCTCCCAAACTGATCTTCTTTGTCTTTCAGGGCAGCATTTCCTATGAGTATAAGAAACAGATGGTGATATTTGACAATCGTTGTTTTTACTAATATTGCTAGGAACTATATTTACTAAGTGTTTGCCAAGCACTGTGCTAAATGCATTAAATACATTATTTCATTTTTACTGACCCTATGAGACAGATATTACCATCCCTATATTATAGGAAACTGAGACTCAGAGAAGTAAAGTTACTTGTTTAGATTACACTGAAAGTAGGTGGTAAAGCTGAAATTTAAAATGACTGTTGGCTCTAAAGGCCATATTCTTTTTTTTTTTTAAACATTAAAATTTTTTTTTTTCTTTATTGATTTTTGGAGAGAGAGGTCGGGAGAGAGAGAAAGAAACATTAATGAGACAGAACATCGATTGGTCACCTCCTTCATGCCCCCCACTGGGGATTGGGTCCACAACCTGGGAATGTGCCCTGACCAGGAATCACACTGGTGACCTCTTGGTGCTTAGGTCAACGTTCAACCACCGAGCCACAGCAGCTGAGCTAAAGGCCATATTCTTAACTACTATGTTATGCTTAATTAACATTTTGAGATATGAAGCTACTTATTTTCCCCTCTCACTCCTTTATTTTGTCAACAAATGCTTACTTAGTATAGATACACCACACGCTAGGCAATGTGGTGTTTTTGAAAGATACAAAAATGAATTGTGGTTGGCTTTCCGTTTTAGACAGTATGAAGCAAGTGCATTCTACCCTGATCCTCCTGCTATTTACAACTAAACACCCCAAGAAAAATATACAAAAGGTGCAGAAAAGAAGACAGCTGGTTAGAGAACTATGAAACTCCAGGAACAACCTGATAGGAAGTTCCCGAAGGTTCTTGTTGTTTTTTGTTTATTATTTAATTTTTATTTATTTATTTATTTATTTATTTATTTATTTATTTATTTAGAATTTCTTGGGGTGACATTGGTTAATAAAATTATGTAGGTTTCATTAAAACAACTATGAGGTATCACCTCACACCTGTCAGAATGGCCGCCATCAACAAATCATCAAACAAGTGTTGGCGAGGGTGTGGAGAAAAGGGGACTCTAGTGCACTGCTGGTGGGAATGCAGACTGGTGCAGCCACTGTGGAAAACAATATGGTGTTACCTCAAAAAATTAAAAATTGAACTGCTATTTGACCCAGTGATCCCACTTCTAGGAATATACCCTAAGAAACCTGAAACATCAATCAGAAAGAATATATTTACCCCCATGTTCATAGCAGCACTATTTACAATAGCTAAGATCTGGAAACAACCCAAGTGTCTATCAGTGGATGAGTGGATAAAAAAGCTATGGTACATGTACACAATGGAATCCTATGCAGCTGTAAGAAAGAAAGATCTCTTATCCTTTGAGATGGCATGGAAGGACCTGGAGAGTATTATGCTAAGCTAAACAAGCCAAGCAGAGAAAGACAACTATCACATGATCTCACTTATTTGTGGAATATAATTTGTGGAACTAAACAAACTGATGAACAAAATTAACCCAGAGCCATAGGGGTGGAGTACAGACTGACAAGCCTCAGAGGAAGGGGGGTTGGGGGGAAAGTGATTAACCACAGAACTTACATGCATGTATGCATGACCAATGAACATAGACAACAAAGCTGGGGATGGGGTGGGGGGGAAGGGGAGGAGGGTATCAATTGGGGAAAAATGAGAAACATCTGTAACAAAAACAAATTAATAAATAAAATAAAAATATATATATATTAAAAAATTATATAGGTTTCACGTGTACAATTCTATAATATATCATCTGTATATTGTATTGTGTGTTTACCATCCTAAGGCAAGTCTCCTTCCATCACCATTTATCCTCCTTTACCCTCTTCTTCCTCCCCCTTGCCTCTAGCAATCACCATACTGTTGTCCGTGTCCATGAGCCTTTCTTTTTTTTTTTTTTGCCTCCAATATATAGCCAGCCTGGCTGCTAAAGTAGCCCACCAGAAACACTAATGAGCACAGACACAAAATTCCGCAACATGCCTACTCTCTCCAGTCAGAAGACTGGGAAGTGGGTAGCCCTGCAAGAGTGAACTCTTGACTGTACCTGTTCCACTCAAAGCACAGACAACAAAAGAAACCGCAACCCCTTTCCTCCCTGCTGAGTACTACAGAGACTGTGGGGAGGAGCCCTACGAAACACTGTGCCCCAAATTAAGCAAAGGATGACAATGAGGTGGTATCTTATCCTTTCCCAACGAGAGTGGGGAGTATTATAGAGAGGACGAAGCTGAAGAAAACAACTCTTTTTTTTTTTCATTAATCCTCACTCTTTTTCTATTGATTTTTTTAGATAGAATGGAAGGAAGGGAGAGAAAGAGATAAACATTGATGCAAGAGAGACACATCAATTGGTTGCCTTCCACACAACCCTAACTGGGGCCGGGATTGAACCTGTAACCCAGGTACGTGCCCTTGACTGGGAATTGAACCCTTGACCCTTTGGTCCAAGGGTTGATGCTCTAACTGCTGAGCCAAACCAGCCAGGGCAAGAAAGCAATTTTTTAAATAGATGCATGAAGTTATGGATAAGCTCTGGGTAGCTCATGTGTGAAACCAACCAGAATCAAACTAGAAAAACCTTTGAGACTTGAACTCTGGGTGAAAAACTGCCCAGGTTCTAAATTGGCCAGGGTAGCACAGAAATGGGGCATACCAGCAGAGTCTTGCTGAGCTCAGAAAAATAACATGAAATTTGAATCACAGTCCACAAAATTGGAACAAAATGTTCATTCAAAATCTGGTAGATTTTGGTAGATTTTCAGTCTACCAAAATAGCAGATTTAAGTAGGATCCAGAGTCTTATAACATAATACACGAAATGTCCAAGATATCCCAAATTACTAGATAAAACAAGAGCCAGGAAAATATTTACTTAAATAAGAAAAGATAATCAACAGGCACCAACACTGTGGTGATACAGATATTAGAATTATCTGACAAGGATTTTAAGGCAACTATGATAAAAATGATCTGACAAGCAACTATGGACACTCTTGAAACAAAAACACACCAAGTCTCAGCAAAGAAAGAAAATAAAAAGAGAAACCAAAAATTTTAGGATAGTAAATATTGATTAAATAAGTAAATAACCAAATAAAAAAATAAAAACTTCATTGAGCCCTGGCCAGTTTGGCTCAGCAGTTAGAGCGTTGGCCTGTGGTCCAGAGAGACCCGGGTTCGGTTCCCGCTAAGGACACGTACCTCGGTTGCAGTTTGTCCCCGGCCCTGGTTGGGTCGTGTGGGTGGTAGCCACTCAATGTGTCCCTTTCATATTGATGTTTCTCTCTCTTTCTCTCTTCCTCTCTCCCCCTCCCGCCCTGTCTGAACAAAAAATGGAAAAATGTCCTCGGGTGAGGATAAAAAATAAAAAAGACTCCATTGAATAGGATCAATAGCAGAATAGAGATGACAGAGAAACGAATGGCCAAACTTGTTATAAACCAATCTGAACAACTGGTAGAAAAGATAGAAACAAAAAGAATCAACAATTTCAGGGTTCTGTGGGACAATAACAAAGTATCTACCATTCATATCACCACAGAAAAAGAAGAAAAAGAATAAAGAGCTGAAAACATATTTGAAGGAATAATGGCTGGAAGTGGCCCACACTTGGTGAAACATACAAACCTAGAGATGTAAGAATCTGAGCAAAGCTCAAACAGAATAAACCTAAAGAAATCCATGCTAAGTCAGTGATAGTCAATTCTGAAAACTAAAGATAAAGAAAAAAGTCATGAAAGCAGCCAGAGAGAAACAACACATTACCTATAGAGGAACAACAATTCAAATTACAGTGTATTTCTCAGGAGAAACTACAGAGCCAGAAGGTAATGACCCAATATTTTTCAAGTGTGGGGGTTGGGGGAGGAGAAAGAGCTGTCAACCCAGAATTCTATATCCAGTGCTTGCCTAGGGCTGGCAGGAGTGGGGTGGGTGTTGAGGGGTCATAGTTACAGGGTATAGTGTAGGGTTTCTTTTGGAGATAATGAAATTATTCTAATATCAATTGTGGTGATGTTTAAGAAACTCTGTGAATATACAAAAACCACTGAATTGTACACTTTAAACTGGTAAATTATATGGTATATATATGGTGATTCTCAATAAAGCTGTTGTAAAAAGCTCTACTACATATAAATTAAGACAGAATACTATAACATTTAAGAATTGCAAGGAAAGACAGGAAAGGGGCAAAAAAGAGGAATAAAAAACAGAGGGAACCAACAGTAAACACATAATAAATTTGAAATCTTAAATCCTAACATCAATAATTACATTAAAGGTAAATGGTGTGAACACAATAATAAAAAGATATAGATTTCAAAAAGAGGACCCAAGTATATGCTGTTCAGAATAAACTCACTTGATGTATAATTATATAAGTAGGTTGTAAGTAAAAGAATGAGCACAGATATACCATGTAAACACTAACCAAAGGAAAGCTGGGATGATTATATTAATATCTGATAAAGTAGACTTCAGAACAAAGACAATTACAAGGAACCGATAAAAACATTATATAATAATAAAAGGGTCAATTCATCAAGAATATATAACAATCCTTAATGTGTATGTATCAAACCAAAGAATTGCAAAATATTAGGCAGCAAAAACAGATAGAATTTAAAGAAATACTTGAAAAGCTCATAAGTATAGTTGGTAACTTCAACACTCCTCTCTTAATAATTTCTTGAGCCACTAGCATGAAAATCAGCAAGGATAAAGAAGAACTGAACACTACATAAAGCAGCAGGATATAACTGATATTTATTGAACATGTCACCCAACAACAGCCAGATATAAAGTTTTTCAAAACACCCATAGGACATTCACCAAAATAGACCATATATTGGGTCATAAAGCAGATGTTAATAGATTTATTAAAGAGGTGAAGCCATACACAGTATGTTCTCTGACAATAATATAATTAAACTAGAAATCAGTAACAGAAAGATAATGGTAAGTCATTGAATATTTGGGAATTAAAATAGTCATAGGTTAAAAATAAAACTCTCAAGGGCAATTAAAAATAATTAAATGAATGAAAATAAAAATATTGTTATAAGGTTCCTACCCTATACCTACAGGTAAATTAGAAGGAAATATACTACAGTGAACACTTGTATTAAAATAGAGGAATGGTTTCACATCAGTGACCTATGCTTCTACCTTAACACATACACACACACACACACAAAGAAGAGCAAACTTAACCCCAAAAAGCAGAGGAAGTGCAAAATAAAGATAAAGAGCAGAGATCAATAAAATTAAAATCAGAAAAATACTAGAGAAAATCTAATGAGGCTAAAAGTTGTTTCTTAGGAAATATCAATAAAATTAATAAATCTCTGATCAAATTGATTATTAAAAGCAGAGCATACAGAAATTTCTGATATCAAAAATGAAAGTGGGGCCCTGGCTGGTGGGCTCAGTGGTTAGAGTGTCAGCCAGCATACTGAAGGGTTGAGAGTTCAATTCCTGGTTAAGGGCATGTATCTGAGTTGTAGGAGGCAACTAATCGATGTGTTTCTCTCACATCAATGTTCCTCTCTCTCTCCTCCGGGCCCTTCTACGCTCTCTAAACATCAATGGAAAGGATATCCTTGGGTGAGGATTAACAACAACAAAGAATGAAAGTGGGGACATCACTAAGGAGCCTGCAGATATTAAAGGAAAATAAAGCAATATTATAAATAATAAACAAAATCACAATGTAAATGAAATGGCAAAAAAACAAAACAAAACCTGACACACAGATCAATAAGATAGACTCGAAAGTATAGAAATAGATATGGTCAACTGATTTTTTACAAAGGTGCAAAGACATTCCAATGGACAGTCTTTTAAATAAATGGTGCTGGAAAAATTGGACATCCATATGCAAAAAAGAAACAAACACAGAACAATTCTTAACCTATAATTTTCACCATGTACAAAAATCAAAATCAATCATAAATTTAAAGTTTGCCCTGGCTGGTTTGGCTCAGCAGTTAGAGCGTCGGCCTGCGGTCCAGAGAGACCCGGGTTCGGTTCCTGCTAAGGGCATGTAACCTCGGTTGTAGTTTGTCCCCGGCCCTGGTTGGGTCGTGTGGGTGGCAACCACTCGATGTGTCCCTTTCACGTTGATGTTTCTCTCTCTCTTTTTCTCCCCCTCCCACTCTATCTGAGCAAAAAATGGAAAAATGTCCTCAGGTGAGGATAAAAGAAAAAAAAAAAGAGTACATAAAAGTTTCAGAATCAAACGAAGGTGAAAATATCTGTGACCTTGTCTTAAGCAAGTATTACTTAGATATGATACCAAAAAACAATCAAATAAAAAAATGATAAATTAGATTTCATCTAAATTAAAAACTTTGAAAGACACTATTAAGAAAACAAAAAGAAAAGTCACAAATAGGAAGAAGATACTTGCAAAACATATATCTGAAAGCCTTCTATCAAGAATAAAGAATTCTTACAAGTGAATAAGAAGACAGATAATGTAATTAAAGACGGGTAAAATGTTTGGATAGACATTTCACCAAATAGGCATATGAAACAAAGTTCAATGTCATTAATACATAGGGAAATGTGCCTGGTGGGTGTGGCTCAGTGGATTGAAGTTGTCCCCCATGAACTGAGAGGTCCTAGTTTGATTCCTGGTTGGCGTACGTGCCTAGGTTGCTGGCTCGATCCCCAGTAGGGGGCGTGCAGGAGGCAGCCGATGGATGTTCCTCTCTGACATCGATGTTTCTCTCTCTCTCTCTCCCTTCCTCTCTGAAAATCAATTAAAAAAGAAATACATAAGCAAAATAAGCCAATCAGAGAAAGACAAATACCACATGATCTCACTTATTTGTGGAATATAATGAATAAAAAAAAGCTGATGAACAAAATAGACCTAGAGACACAGAAAGGAGTACGGTTCAGACTGACAAACCTCAGAGGAGGGGGGTAGGAAGGATGGATGAGATAAACCAAAAAACTTATATGCATATATGCATAACCAGTTGACACAGACAACAATGCTTGCACGGCGGGAGGTGGGCTAGGGAAAAGGGTGTCTGGGGGAAAAAGGAGAAACATCTGTAACTAAAATAAACTAATTAATTAAAAACAAAACCTGTATGTGGATGTTTATGGAAGCTCCACTGATACTTGCTAAAAACTAGAAACATCTCAATTTTCCCTGAACTGAAGAATGACAAAAGAAACTGTAGTTCATTCCCACACAATGGGATACTGCTCAACAATAAAAACAAATGAACGACACTGAGCCACTGAACAACATGGGGAAAAAAATCTCAAATGCATTAAGTGAAAAACTCAGTCTCAAAAGAGACACATTGTATGATTCACTTACATAGCATTCTGAAATATGTAAAACTATGGGGACAGAAAACAGAGCAGTGGTTGGTTACCAGGGGATGAAATGTGGGGAGGTATTGATTATAAAAAGACACACGGGAATTTGGGGGTGTGACGGAACTGTTCTATATCTTGATGATGGTAGTGATTACATAACTATATATTTGTTAAAATTAAATAATTGTACATTACAAGGGTAAAATTTACAATATTCACTGCATTACACCTCAATAAACTTTACTTGACAAGAACAACAACAAAAGATACCATGGCTCCTGCCATGCACTTTAAGTGAAAAACTTTTGCTACTTTCATCACAGATAATGATCAGGTATTTATAACTAGCTGAGGGCAATCTCATAAGAGTTGAGAATAAGGAAATCCAGTTACTTTTTTTTTTTTTCAGACAAAGTTGCTTTGAACTGAGAAATGTTACCTTTATTTTATTTTATTTTTCAATTACAGTATTCTGTATTAGTTTCAGATGTACAGCAGACTGGTACACTTTACAAAATCATGTACTTTACAGAAAGCTTTTGCACATCAAGGGAAACCATCAACATAACAAAAAACAACCTACTGAATGGAAGAAGCTATTTGCTCATGATACATCTGATAAGGGATTAATATCCAAAATTTATAAAGAACTCAGACAACTCAACACCAGAAAAACAAACAATCCAATTAAAAAGTGGGCAGAAGTCCTGGCTGGTTTGGCTCAGCGGTTAGAGCGACGGCCTGCGGTCCAGAGAGACCGGAGTTTGGTTCCCTCTAAGGGCACGTATCTCCATTGCAGTTTGTCCCTGGCCCTGGTTGGGTTGTGTGGGTGGCAGCCACTCAATGTGTACCTTTCACGTCGATGTTTCTCTCTCTTCCTCTCTCTCCCTCCCTCTCTATCTGAACAAAAAAATGAAAAAAATGTCCTCGGGTGAGGATTAAAAAAAAAAAAAGTGGGCAGAAGACCTGAACGGACATTTCTCCAAAGATGGCCAACAGACATATAAAAAGTTGCTCAACATCACTAATCATCAGAGAGATGCAAATCAAAACCACAATGAGATATCATCTCATTCCTGTCAGAATGGCTATCATCAATAAATCAAGAAACAAGAGCTGGTGAGAATATGGAGAAAAGCCAGTTACTTTTAACATATTTGGGTATGAACTCTGCTAATGGGGGGAGAAAACTGACCAAATGAAATGTTTTCACTGGGGAAGTATAAATGTTAGATGAAGAAAGAAAAGGTGTCGCAGTTCTGTCTGAATCATTTTGTGCCTGTAACTAAGTTCCTGTCTTGGTTCTAAATATTTTTATATATATTTAAATCCTGGATATATTGGGACCCAGAAGTACTTTATAGCTTTCAGACAACTCACTTTGCTAATCCATGTTTCCACGTATACTGGCAATAAAGCACGAAAGGTCACGGCTCTTGAATTTAAAAGAACCTTATAAATATATTCAGAATGCCTCCATGAGGAAGCAGCTGTTCTTTTTCAAAACCATGCTTTTGATTCAACATATGTGATCATAGAAGCCCCTGTGCACAAGTCTTGTGAGTGATAAAACTGTGCAAGGTATTATTTTGTTCATAAGGGCCTCCAATATCTAATCCAGAAGATTCCAGATTGTCTATCATTGCCTTTATAGATAAAAACTCATTTATACCCAAACTCATTCACAAAACTAAAATTATAGGTAGAGCATGTTCCTTTAATTGTTTGAGCCCCTCTGGAGTAAAAATAATACTTATAGAGAATATGTGGGAATAAGGCTAGTCTCTAGTTGTCTTTCATAAAAACAACTCTCTCTACCAGCATCTTACTTGTTAATGTTAAACAGAGAGTAGCACCTAGTATCAGCAAGATGGTGGCAATTCATGTTATCATTTTCCCTAGAGTGTGATTTCTCCTCGGAGGCTTTAGTGAGGGAGAGGATTCAGGAACTGTGATCACATGTACAAAGGTTGAGAAATGGAGGCAATCATCACATACTGGGATAATCCTAACTAATTAAACTTCTCAGGGCCAAAGTGAAATCAGCACCATGGGGTTAATAGGTAACTCTACCACCAGGACATAGAACTTTAGGCCAAATGCTATGCTCTTCCCAAGTCTGCTGTAACAGGGAAACTTCAATTTTCTTTCTTTTCTTTCTTTCTTTCTTTCTTTCTTTCTTTCTTTCTTTCTTTCTTTCTTTCTTTCTTTCTTTCTTTCTCTTTCTCTCTCTCTTTTTGCATGACAAAGAGTCTTAACTTTTAAATGATTATCAGTACACCAAGTAAAAACATATAACAAGTTCTTGAATTCTATCATCTAGTAATTTTGATTAAGAGATACTAAAAGCAGCTGAAACAATTATACTATATTTATTGTTCTAACCCTTACCCAGAAAGGACTATGTTAAGGCTGGCTGCTGTTTTACACAAGTTACAAACAACTATTTACTACTTTCTCATAGATAAAGCTCCTGACCTTCAAGAAAGCTTTAGGGAGAATATATATTTTTTAATCCCTTCTTTCTTAAAAAAAAAAAAGAAAAGTGTTTTTTCTAAGAAGAAAAAGTCAGTACTGTTTTATATATATGTATATATATTGCTTGAGTTAAAAGGCATAGAAAAAAATATTGTATACCCATTACATTTCTAAGAATATGAGGTAAAAAGATGAAATTGTTGGATAAGCTCTAAGTTTATATCAAGAAACTAAATTTGCTGTTCTCCAAACAGTAAAAGGACCCACTATATAATATACAGAAATAATTTAATGCCTTCTTAAAAGACCATAACTCAAGCTTTGCAAAAGCTTCATATTCCATGGAGGCATCTGAAATGCCAATTCAGGGAACAGGCGCTTCTTTCTTCTTCCCCTATCCACTTATGTGGTAGTTTTCAATGATTTCTGGCCGGATGTCACAAAGTCCAGAAGGTTGCGCAGGACTTCATCCCTGTTCTGCCGGAAGTAGGTCTGGAGGATGCTCACCTTCTCCTGGGTTTCCTTCTCCACTTCAGTGCTGCAACTGCCATGAGGTCCCAGAGCTGCGGCTTCTTTGGCCTTGAACTCCTTCTGCCTCTGCAGGCGGTACTGTTCAATTTCAGCCTGAACCTCTTTGGCCTGCATCAGCCTGCGGTTCTTTCGCTTGCGGGCCTCGGACACCTCTTGGTGGCCTGCTTCTCGGCCTGCAGCAGCTGCTGGATGCCCTGTGACTGACTGGCCATGGCGGCGATGACTCCAAAGCTCAGGCGAGTGGCCTAAATCCCCAACTTTCTCTTTAATGCCCGGCATACTTTGTTTTTGCATAACTGGTTATTTATACTTCCCAACAGAGAAGATTTAATTAGGTTACGTCGCCCATTCAATATGTCATGCCTATAAGGCAAAATTTATGTATTTGAGGAAACAGAAGGCAGTTTACATATTACCCTACTCATGCTTAGAAAAAGCAGCATTCGGCCTGGCCAGTGTGGCTCTGTGGATTGAACGTCATCCTATAGACTGAGAGGTCCCAATTCAATTCCTGGTCAGGGCACATGCCAGGGTTGCAGGCTCGATCCCCAGTAAGGACATACAGGAGGCAGCCAATTGATGTTTCTCTCTATCCCTTCCTCTCTCTCTAAAACCTCAATAAAAACATGTTACACCAAAGAAAGAAAGAAAAAGAAAAAGTAGCATTCAGCCTCACGTTAGTCCTGTTTTGAGTTGCTTTAGAAGGATAGTGTCTTTATGGCTAGCTTCTGAGTAACAAGGGTCCCATCAGGTTCTGAGCTTCCCAGCTAACTGAGAGAGGCCTGTGCCTTTACATACCTACCCTGCCAACTTCCTTAGTTTCCTAAATTATAAGATCCAGCCAATACCTGCCCAGCATACACAATAGCTTTTTTTTTTATCCTCACCCGAGAACATTTTTCCATTTTTTGTTCAGATAGAGTGGGAGGGAGAGAGAGAGAGAAACATCGACGTGAAAGGGACACATCGAATGGCTGCCACCCGCACGACCATCCAGGGCTGGAGACAAACTGCAACCGAGGTACGTGCCCTTAGCGGGAACTGAACCCGGGTCTCTCTGGACCGCAGGTTGACGCTCTAACCGCTGAGCCAAACTGGCCAGGGCCACAATAGCTTACTTTGATGTATGAGTGAAATGACTTATTGTTTGCAAGTGTTTGCTAACTACAACATGTTGTGCAAATATAGGGCCTCTGATGTAAACGAATATGCACTAAATGACAGGCACTTATATTTGCATTCCTGTCAGGGACAGCTAATACAGAAAGCAGCTGGCTAGTGTGCTGTGTTAATTATTCTGGCAACTGTAGAGATGGCCTCCACTCCATGGCCAATTGGTACTTGCTTGACTGGGGTTGGCATTCTGCATGTGCTCAGCCTGAAAACTGAGCTGGAACCCTCACTGGAAAGCCACTGCTCTATTGCATGCAGTTATTTTAAGGCTAGTTGGAGCAGAAGAGTCTGGATGGTTAATGGACTCTTATGTGCAGACACCAGAGCTCCAGCTTTAGCAGTTAGAGGAAACGACTGTCACTCATGACAGTTGTTCCCGTCTACACAATAGCTATGCTGCCATACTCTCCAAACACAAGTAAATCCAGCATTCTCTACTGGCATCTTATTTGCTTGTTCTGAAATGTTACCTTTGTGTGGCATCAGAGACACACTTTATCTGCTTTCATCCATTTCCTACATCACATCCTTTGTACTGTCACAGCCTTGCAAAGGCATTTGTGGTCATTTAAAAAATATTTGCTTATTGCCCTGGCTGGTTTAGCTCAGCGATTAGAGCAATAGCCCAGAGACCAAAAGGTAAAAGGTTTAATTCCCAGTCAAGGGCATGCACCTAGGTTGCAGGTTCGCTCCCCGGCCCCATTCGGGGTCATGCAGGAGGCAACCAATCGATGTGTCTGTCTCACATCAATGTTTCTCTTTCTCTCTCTCCTCCTCCCTCCCTTGCACTCTACTAAAATAAAATATAAATCAGTGGACGAATATCCTCGGGTGAGGATTAACAGGAAAAAAAATCTGCTTATTGTTATAAAGGCAACGTAGGACCAGAGGAAAGAAGACAGGATTCATAATCAAAAGATTGAGTTTGACTCTCAACGTTACAGTTATTAGTTCTGCAACTAAATTTCTTAACTCCTAAATTTCAGTGCCCTAACATATAAAACAAGAATAACATATATTTTGAGGACGCTTGATATTTTATAAAATATTTTTGTATATTACCTCATTGTGGCATTGTAATATATCATTTACTTACTATTTTGATATTGTCATAGTTGTTAGATCTGCAACTAGATCTTGCTATTTAATGTGTTATAAAAAGTGGTTATAGGTATATTGCTATATCATAATTTAAAAATATTTTGATAACTGTATTTCACTATAACTGATTTTCTTTGGATTGCTATATATTATATTTAAGATCTTAAAAACAGTTCTGAGAAGTCCCATAAGCTTTACCAGATTGCCAATAGGGCCTGTAGCACAAGAAAACATAGTTAAGAAAAATCCAATCTAAATAACCACTAAGTTCATCAATCAGGTATAGACCTAATCGGTTTTCTTTCTTGTCTCTCTCATTCTCTATGCATTCATACATATGAATGTGCATGTGTCTGCAGGAATAGCCCCATAGTTTAGTATTTAAAAGCATGCATTTTGGAATTAAACTTCCAAGCTTCAATCTTAGTTCTGCTACTTATTAGAGAAGTTACTTAATCTCTCTATGCCTCAGTTTCTTCACATATAAAATGAGGATAATCATAGTACCCAAAACTCTTTGTAGTGCTTCGCTATTAAATGAGTAATATGCCTGGCACATATAACATACATTTGTAATACACTTACATGTATATGCATTCATACAAATAATAGTAATAAAATTAGTATCAATATACTTACATGTACATGCACCCATACTAGTATACTGATATACACATATGTATTAAGGAAGTATTTATAAAACATTTAGTGACCCCTAACATTTAAGGTCAGTGTTGAGGTAAAGAAAGAAGTATCCTGAAATAATGTCACTATTTGACCACTTATGAGCCTCCTTGCCATACCTAACTACTGTGTTGGGAGATGTCATAAACAAAGAGAGAAAATGATTCAGAGAGATGCACACTTGCTCAGAATATGGACAGGGGAAAAAAACTGTGGTACAATCAGAATGGTGCTGCCTGGTCACTTAACCACTGCCAACCACTCCAAACACTATTAGCAACAATGACGATATCAACCTTGACACATTGTGCATAGTTACAAATACTTTAGTTTGGTTTTCACAAAGAAAAACAGTATTATTCTTTGTTGCAACATCACACATAGTCACAATTTTTTTTCTTGTGATGAGAACCTTTAAGATCTAATCGCCTAGAAACTTTCAAATATATAACACAGTAATGTTAACAAGTCACCGTAGATGTTTTACAGTCATTATGCCATTTAATTCTCATATAAGCAGAGTATTATAATCTATAGTTTATAGATGAGGAAACTTAAGCTCAAAAAGATTTAAGTGGCTTAGCCAAGGTAATACAGCTAATAAATGACAAAGCCAGAGCTCAAAACTCAGGTTTATCTGACCCAAAAATCCATTACCTTTCTATTGCACTACATTGTACAGTATTAAAATGAATCTACTAAATTCTATTATCAACTACATTTCTGATAGTCATTCAAAGTATTTGAGTTTGATGTTAAGAGAAAAAGCTACATAACTATAAATGATAACCTTAGCATATAAGGCTTTTACTATGTATGCTTATGCTTTTAGGGCTCAGTATAGAGCTCTAATTCATCTGAATCTAGGATGTAATGAGTTAAGTTAAAACATTAATCCACTGTATTAGGTTAAACACTAAAAATTCCTACTAAAATGATGTCTCACTCAGGGGAAGCCACTTCAATTCTCCTCCGGGATACTGGGCAGCACAGAAAGTGTTCGATTTAATTAGTTGTGTATGTAGAAAGAGATGCTCATCTGTTTCCATGGAGGCAAACACATCACTGACATACTTCTCCATGGAAACAGAGAAGGGAAAGTAGAAAATGCTACAGTGAATGAATTCACTGAACAGTTGGTGAGCAAAGATTCAAGAAAAACATAATTCATCTGTAGTACTATGTTACTAGTGCTACCTAAAATACACAATACATTGAAATTTAAGATGAAAGTTGTTATTTTAGTAGGAATATACAAATGTTGGGAAATAACACAGAGCAAAGGTATTGCTGTTTTTGCACAGAAGATATAATGGCAGAATTCTTAGACATGAGCAGTGTTACAGCTCAAAGTCATTAATGAGACAAGGTGATAGAAAACACAGGGAACCAATTTATAAATAAATTTATAAGCTTTATAATGGTTTCACATCATCATTTTGTTTGTTTTTAAGGATTTTTTCTTTGGGGGTATAAAGTTACAGAAATATTTCAAATTTTATTATGTAACACATTAGTTATTTTGTATGACTGAACCTGTATATGTGTTCTTAATTTACAACATACTGCATGTTCTGTTTCTTTTCAAAATTATACCTTTTTTTTAATCCCCACCTGAAGATATTTTTCTATTTATTTTCAGATAGAGTGGGAGGGAGGGAGAGAGAGAGAAATATTGACATGAGAGAGACACATTGACTGGTTGCTGCCTGCATGACCCCGACCAGGGCCAGGGATGAACTGCAACCGAGGTACAAATCGAACCCGCAACTCATTGATCCATGGGCCGAAGCTCTAACCATTGAGCAAAACCGGCCAGGGCTCAAAATTATACTTTTCATTAATATAATAAAAATTCTTTTTATAAGGTATTTCCTCTTAGGTATTCTGACTTAAATTTTTTTCCCTTTGGAATTTAGTCCTAACATGTCCTCTCAATACAACTCAATTCAATTCAACTCAATGCACATTTAATCCTGGCCCTTAACATGATTATAGACTTCTTAGAAGGTAAGATATATAAGAGAATGATTATAATATATATTCACTCTTTTAACAAACATTTCTATTGTGCCTACCATGTTGACAAGTACTGTGCTGAACTTTGTGGATATAGTGAGAATTAAACAGACACTGTCAATACTCATGGAGGGTACTAGTTTATAGAGGAGAAACATAGTTATACAGTTACAATCTGAGACAAGGTCTATGAAAGAAAACTACAGTTCCAAGAGAGAACACAAAGAACAAATTCACTGAGATTGGATGGTTAAAGTAGGCCTCTTTAAAGAAGCAGCTTGAATGCTGAGATCTGAAAGATGACTAAGAGTTAGTCAGAGAATGGGAGGACAGTATTTCAGGCAAAAGTCCTGAGAGGAAACGGGCTTGGCAGGATTGAGAAACTGAAAGAAAGCAAGTTTTTCTAGTATGAGAGTGGCGAAGGGTAAAGATGGAGAGAGGAAAAGGTATAGGTACACTTCAAAATTTTATTTTAAATACAATGGGAAGCAATTAAAGAGTTTTTGAGCAGGAAAACAACAAAACTATACTCACAATTTTCAGTATAAGTAGACATGGAAAGTTTAGCAAACAACAACAACAACATGGAATGAAACTATAGTGTTTAAGATCTATATCTAGGTGGTAAAAGTCAAGATAGCAAATTACTCCAAGGAGGAGGAAAGAATGTATTAGGATCTTCTGGGGGACCGATGTCTGTTTCTTGAGTGGTTACATGGATGTTTGCTTTGTATTTTTTTGTTAAACTGTACAAGTCTTATGTATTGCTCTACAAGTATATTTCAAAATAAGAAAATATGTTTTGTTTTCCTTTAATCAGAGTAGTAGAGCAGTGGAGACGACTACAAACAGCTCAAGAAGCCTGGTTTGGTGAGGGAATGATAGATAATTGCCTCCATATCCACTGTCTGGTTTTTATTTTCATGAACTGAGCATCCTGAGTTTAAACTGGGTGTGACACCATCCAGGGAGAGCTATTTTTTTAGCCTCTTTTGTTCTAGGTGTGGCTCTATGTCTAAGTGCAGTCTACCTTCTGCATGAGAAATTGGTTTCCTGCTGGCTGGGCTACGACTACAATGTATCTGCCTTCGACCCAGAGAGGGAAGCCACATGTTGAGAATGGCTGAGCCAAGCCCTAACAGCATCCCTGGATGATTTTGTGAAGCAGAAATGCCTATCTACCCTAGTCTGCCCAATTACCTTTGTACTATACTTGTTATTTTATTTAAGTCACTGTTATAGCAGTTTAGTCTTTGCACTGAAACAGTTATGAGGGAAAGTTGAGATCTATGGCAATACCTAGGTGGGGATGAAAGAACATGGAAGGGATTTCTAACTAATGGAGACAATAAAACATGTTTAAATATTGATGGGAAGAATTAGAGTAGAAGAAAAGGTTGAAGATGTAGTAATCTGAGAGTTTTAAAAAAAATGGAGCAAGGTCCCTGAGAAGATAGGAAGAGACAGAGCATGTGTGGAAGAACTGACTTTTGACAGAAAGGAATATTTGCTCTGTTTTAGCAGAAGGAGAAGGGAAGATGGGTGCAGAGATAGGCTGATTAGTAAATATGTTGCTGAAATATGAGAGAGCTCCTATTTAAGGTATTCATTTTCTGCCGGAAGCATAGGTGAGCATGGAGGGAGGGAGAACTGGCAGTCAAGGGTTGGTAGTGAGAAGGTAAGAAACCTTTATTATGGAGAAATGTGGTATTATGCGCAGAAAGTGTTGAGTTACTATTTGAAGTGGGTAATCATGAATTTAGGGTGTTACCAATCTCCCAGACAGGTTAAATTGTTCAGGGGTTGGCAGAAGTAGGTGGATTAGGTCCATCCAGAGCTGGGATTGCAACAGCCAGGTGGAACTGAAGGTGAGGAGAAAAGGTAATTTTCCAAGAGAAGGATTTTAATAATAGACCATGGAATCAGGGCCAAATATGGGGGAACATAAAGACAGGAGACTGAAAATCGAAACTGAAAAAGATAATATAGATTGCGGAAGTCTCAGTGATATTAAAAAACTATTGTTCTCATTAGTAGGTGAGTTGAAAGGAAAGGAGTTTTAGATGAATGGTGGAATGTTTGAATGAATAATTTGGAGACAGAAAAGATGTCAAGTTCCAGAGAGTAACTGTGAATATAGGAAGCTGAGGTGAAGCTGAGGTATCAGGTGATAACATCCTTAACAGAGAAGAGAAATCTTCATAGTATGTGGTATAAGAATTTTGTCTTTAAAGATAAGTAGGAGCTTATTTAGTAGAGAAGAAGGTAAGGGGAGAGAAGGTATTAAAGAGGAGAGGGAACAGATGTATAGGAAAAGTAAGACAAAATTCATGGTATATTGGGGAATAGAAAGCCTAGCCAGAAATTAGGGTACATGGGTAGAAGTTCTTGGAGAAACTGGAAAGGTAGGAGAAAAATAAATTTTGAAAAATAGGTATGAAAGTTCAAGTAGTGTGGATTTTATTTTAAAAGCCCAAGTTGTCAATCATGATATCATCAGACACGACACTGGTGTGTAAAATGATCACAAATAATATACATATTTAGTTTATTCATTATCTTTAGGGCTAATGACTTATGAACAGGTAAATCTCTGGGTTTTATGACTTTGAAAAATTTATACCCATTTTGTCCTTTGTATCTCTCTCCTACTGACTTTGTTCTCTTTCTAGAACTTCTATATTGGACCTATCTCTATACATATTCTAGGTAGGACACTGAATCAATGTAAATCAATCAAATCAATGATAAGGGGACCACTGAATCAATTTTAAATCATTGTAATATAAATTATTGTAAATGTTAGTACTTTCAGTATATATTAAATGTTAAAAGGTCATTGTTTACTATCTCATTCTAGATACCTGTTATTACAAAGATGTATTATCTTAGCACCTTAGCATACATATTCAGATTCAACACCAAATACACAGATATTTCTCAAGTACTTTTCACCTAATTCTAATCCATATTTTTAAGTTTCAGGACTTAGTTAATTTCTTGTTTGAGTCCTGGAACAAAATGTAAATAATAATGCATTTCCATTAAAATGTGTAAGTACACTGCAAATTAAAACTAAGATTAGCAAACTTCCTTAGGACAAAGTTATTTTTAAAGTTTCTGTATTTACAGGGACTTACCTATGATGAGCCTGTGAAGAGCACCCTTGTCTCCATTAATAGCAGCAGCATGAACTTGGGATGCTAATGAGGAACCAGTAAAGAACAAGTTCTCTGTCCTATTCATAGTCTTCTCAACAATTGTAGCAACCTGAAACAATGATTTAAGCCATGAGCATATGCAGGAAACATTTCTGAAAGCTGTCTCATCAGTTGTAAATGGCATATTATAAATATAGTTTACTAGAATAGGTGACTAGGATTAAAAAAAATCTGTAGCCCTAGTCCTAGAATTGCCATAATGTAGCAAATTAGGTGATCCTTTGTACAAGTTGCTCATCTTTTTTTTTTTTTTAATTATTTTTTATTAATTAATTTTTGTTACAGATGTTTCTCCTTTTTCCTCCACTGATTCCCCCCTCCCCCCCCCCGCCCTTTCCCCAGTTTGTTGTCCACAAGTTGCTCATCTTTAAAATAAAGGGTTAAATGCTCCTAAGACCCTTCTTAGAGGCTGAGGAAAAAAAATGGGGGGAAGCTTGATATTTAACATTAGGCACAGGGCCCCCAAACCACATTGATTTCTAAGCTAATACTATTAATTTGATTCCACATAATATTAAACATTAGAATTGATATTGGGAATGAAGGTAATGACCAAGCCACAAAATAAGTATGATGTGAACTTAATTGTTAGGTCAGAATTAACTAGATTTAAGTGCTAAGTTAAAAAGTACCTAGTTCTTTCTTTCATGCAAATAAAAGGTGGAATTTTAATTTGGTGTCTCCTTGTGTTCACCAGATAAATATACCTAGCTCGATATTCTGACCTTAGGATCTTACTTGGAACACCACATCATTAGAATTAACCATATTTCATTAAGAAAAATTTTGTTCTGACTGGTGGTATGATATGGTTGCTAGAACTGTCTAGGAATGCATTATAGGCATAGCAAAATAGTGAGTTCTCTATCATGAGTGTTTAAGCAGAGGCTGCTTCTTATAGGCATTCAACTTTGATTCAACAGCTTATGTTTAGGAAGGAAGTTTAAGTTCATTGTAAGATAAATTTATCATTACTGATGAGCTAGTACTTGTGTTGTCGTCTTTGACAAGGGTTTTTGGTTCAAATTCGGCCTTAGAATGAAAGTGTTTTCTTAATTTCGGTAAAGGTCACCTTTTCATGTCTTTATTTTACATGGGCGTTGTGAGACACACCTGTCGTGTCAGAAAAACCACTGCCATATGCAGGATTATATTAAAGTAACTTGAAAGAAGCTACAAAACGGGGGGGTGGGGGGGGCGGGGGGGGTAGAAACACAGTAGAGGAATAACTGCACTGGGGCTGTAGGCCCTGTTCTATTAATAACAAGCAGTGTGCCCTTTGGTTACCTCAGCTCTCTGACTTTCTGTAAAATATGAAAATGGACAAGGTAGACCATGTTGACTCATTCAACAAGTTAAGTACCAACTATGTGCTAAGTATTGTTCTGAACTCTAATACATGTCATTTTAGATTCTAAGTGATCATAGTTTTAGGCCCATCAAAATGAAAAACACACAAACCCCAAATTCTTCATACTCTTTGAAAATACACTAAAAAGTAATCTCATTTATATATATTTCACCAACAGACACGTAGCTGATGTTCAGTAAATGTTAGTTGAGTGAAGTCAGTCTAGGTGCTAAATCTAGAGTAAGCAGGATCAAAGTTTCTTGGAGTAATGAGTTCATGGTGATGAGTATCTGCTCTTTTTAAATTATCCATTTCTAGCTCCTCTGTCAGAGAGGTAGAAGAGTGGTATACAGGAGAGAGCACTGGACTAGCAGACAGGAAACCTAACTAAAAGTTTTGGTTCTGCCACTATCTAATTTTGTCTCCCTAGGAAAGTGACTGTCTAGGGTCTTTTTTTTTTTTTTGGCTCAAATGTATTTTTTTAAGTGCTATTGTCTTCTTGTAATATTTATAGATGAAATCAAAACCACTTCGTTAATTATATAATGCTATAAAATGCAAAGGTATTGTCATCATAACTAATTATAAAACAAGCCTGTATAATAAATGGTTTAATAATTACAACTGTATAAAACTAGCGGTGCCATAGTCATAAGCAAGGAGGAGTAATTCTGATTAGGACTCAAGAATTGGTTGCTTGGGAAGTTCTGGAACCAACATTTAAGATGAAATTCCAGATAGAGATGGGGTTAAGGCCATTCCAGGCAGCAGGAAAGCTGGAGCAAAGGCAAGGCATAGGGAGAACCACAAAAAAAGCAGAATTCCTCCAGGATCCTTAGAAGTGATTGTTTGGCTACTATTCGGGGCACGTGACCCAGCTGGGTGTTTGTATATGAGGCTGGACAGCTAACTGGGACCAGGTTAAGATCCTCAACTGCTTGGCTAATGAATTTCTTAATTGTCTTGTGGGGAGCGATCATGCATTAGCAGCAATCACTCTCCCACTTTAGCTTTTTGGTTTACAACGTGCTTTCCCATGCTATCCCATATCTATTTCTTATACGAGCCCACAGAGACAATTAGAGATAAAGCCATTTACTTATTTAACTGAGGCCCTGAGAAGTGGCTCCGACTTTGTAATGCAGGAATTAGCGTAGAAAGAAGAGGCAGCAGGCGGGGAGGCCAGTGATGGAGGCTCAGGCCACTGCCCAGGCCAGGAGGGCCAGGAGTCTCAGGCAGGGGCCAAGGCAATGCAGATCGATTGGAGCTTCCCCAGTCAGGCACCATACTACTCACCCTCGCCTCCTCCAGGACTCACGTCCCGGGGGCGGCTCCAGGAGGCACGACCCTCACTGGGCCGCCCCTCCCTCCAGGACTGTACACTACATCCGGCTGGGGCAAATCCCCGCGGCGCTGAAACTAACTGAGCCACACCGAAGGCCGGCGGACTCTGGACCGCCCAGCCTTCTGGGAATTGTAGTTCTCATCCCCCGCGAAACACCCGCTCTCCGCCCTTTTTATCCCACAGAGCCTCGCGCGCAGAGAACTCGGTAGACCTGGGCTGAGAGCCCGATGGGAAAGGAGTTCTGGATGCCCGATGACGCGCTTAGTGAAAGTTGTGCAGGACTACATTTCCCGACGTGCTCCGAGGTGGGCAGGACCCGGAAGTGAGGGTTGAGAGGCCTCTCTGGAAGTTGTCCCGGGTGTTCGCCGCTGGAGCTCCGGGTCGAGAGGACGGGGTGTCGCTGCCGGGAGAATCCTCCGCTGCCGCCGTCTCCCGGAGCCCAGCCCTTTCCTAGCCCAACCCGACCCAAACCTACCCAGTCCCAGCGGCCAACGCCTGCCTCTGCCGCGGATTCCAGCGTTACCATGAATCCTGCCGTCTTCCTATCCTTACCCGACCTGAGATGCTCCCTGCTGCTCCTGGTGAGTGAAGGAATGACAGACCCTTCGACAGTCGCGGGGACGGCCTGCCGCCGTCGCCAAAGGGGAGCACACTGTCCCTACCCCTGCTTTCTTATCTTTTTCTCCGGTGGCGAGGAGCACACCTTCCCCCGCTGCCTTCACTCCCGGCATCTGTCTGTCCACTTTCCAGGCCTCGGGTCCCCGAGGCCTGAGAAACCGCGGTCGCGGCTTGGGACCTGTAAACTGGAGAATTAGCCCTGGGGAAAGGATACGTGGGGAAAGTCACAGCGAGGCGCTCCCCTGTCCCTGGATACAGAGGTTGTTTCGGTCTCCAGGGCTCCTGGACCTGCTAGTAGCCTGAATCGAAAAGGACGGGGATAGACCTGTACTATTCCCTCTCATCACCTCCTGCTGGAAAGGGTGTGAGGCCGACAGGTGCTGGGGTCGTGTGAATCTCTCTCGAGTCCCGAAACGGTGCCCGGGTTGGCAAAGCCCTCTGTTGTGGCTTGATATGATTGGTTGGGAACCCGGAACTGGAGATTGGTTTGGTGTCCACTGGGGAATGAAGGTGGAGGCTGTTACTACTTGAAATCCTCGGTCCAAGGACTCCCTCAAATTTTTGTTACAGCCCCCTCCTCCAAATTTAAACAGAGTTCTGCTGTGCTCCTGATTTGAGAATGATCACATTTTTTGCAGACATATGCACTCATTCCTTGACTCCCTCACCTGCTCAGCTCCATCCCATCTTATAAAGGAATCTTTCCTCAGCCCCCTTTCCTCCGAAGTACATCTTGAGTGTGCAACCTAAGTAATCTAGGCTGTAGGTCAGATAGAGACAAAAGTGAAGAACTAACTCCATATGGAAAAAAATGACATACCTTCAATTGAGCTGTCATACACTACTTAAAAAAACTTTAATTGTAGATTTTTTAAAAGTTGAAGATGGATATTAAGTCAAAATCACTTTCTTTACGATGTAAAAACGCGATTGACTCAGGAAGTCACATAGCTGGTTAGCAACAGAAACTGGGACTTGAGTCAGGTCTCTAGACTTACAGTGCTTTTTTCACCATAGATTAAAATTTTAATATTTGTGTTTAAAATAGATTCTCTCTCTCTTTCTTCCTCTTCTCACCCTACTCTCTTCCACCGTTCCCCTCAAACTCCCCTTCTCCTTTTTCTCTTTCATCTGTGATTTGCAAGCCACATTAGAAGAAACAGTATTCAATACTTGAACCTTTTCAGGGGAAAAGCACTATTAAAAAACCTAAAGGGGATGTCATAGTATTTTTGAGAACTAAAAATTGTATGTAAACCTGGTAATATTAAATGATCAGGTATTGTATTGCCACTTATAATTATACAGCAATAAATGGCGCCTGTATATAGGAAAATAGTCTGTATAGAGTTGGTTTTTGGTCATTTCATTATACACTGTGGTTCTCTTTTCCTTCTAGAAGTACTGGAATAATACTCATTATTATTAGAGACTACTCTCTCTTTAAGGACACTAGATAATATTCTTTTCCTTATCCATAAAGTGGCCTGAAATATGAATAGTCTGCCAGAAATTACTTTTAGGTTACAAAACAAAGCAAAACAAAAAAAAACAAACAAACCCACAAAACAAACAAACAAAACACAAAGGGAAATGAATCTTAAAACAGTGGAAAGAAAAATTGACACTGAATAAGAAAACTACATCTGATACACTTTTTTTGAATGGTATGTTTGATTGCAGAGCTAAGTTAGGAGAAAGAATTTATTTTCAGATAACTCATACTTTTTACAGAAAACCTGAAAATCCAGTTAAAGATTAAAAAGGGAATTTTTTTCTGGTAATTCTAAAATCTAGTTAACATTTTGCGTATTTACCTAAGTAAATGTAGAGGAAAAGGAACTTAGAAATCATTTTAGTGAATATCTGTAAAGATTAATGGGCTGGAAAATAAAGCCCCAGAAAAGGTTTAATAAACCAGAATTACAAGACAAGCTAGATTCAGTTTGAACACAGTGTTTACCAAAGTAGTTTTAGTAATATATATCAGTTAGCAAATATTTATAAAACATCTGTCTAATAATAATTTGAGTTATTTATCTAATTGGAAATTCTGTCTTAGTGATGGAACTTGCTTACTTAATATCTTACCTGTCTGAAAATATGTCCTTTATCTTCCTCAAAGTACTTTCTTCCTCTTCCCTCACTGTCCCCCTCAGACTTGTTTATTCCCTCCCATGTGCAGCCATTGAATATTTAAGTTTCTACCTAGCTGAGGTAATCATTTTTTTCTTAAATGGCCTGTTCTAAAAATACATATATTCTCTTACTCCAAGAATTTTTTTTTCAGGCAAACTCTACCTCAGCCCTAAATAACTACATCTCTCCAGACTTGGTGGTGTTCATAAGGTAACAGCTGAAACATATAATCCTAAATGCCTGTGGGCAAGTAGTTTTCCCTGATAGCAAAGGCATTTTGGAATATCACTCTATGCCTAAAACGCTCATTGTAATCATTTTTTCCCTGGGCATAAATACAGAATTATAAAAAATGTATAAAAGATACACATGCAGTGATATTTATTGAAACTCTCCAAATATATCCTTAGGTAACATTTCTAGAGTTATATTTCTTGGATCCCATGGTATGTCTGTTATTTAGAATTTCTGATACATTGTACCAAATTGCTCTACTGAAAAGTTGTACCAATGTGTATTCCTACCAACAGTGTATGTGTATTCTTACTTCCTCACACTCTAATCAATCAGTGGGTATTTTGTAATATGCGCCAGTTTAGTAGACCAAAAATGGTATCTGATTTAATGTACATTTATTTGATTGCAACCAAACTTGAATATTTTTCATATTTATTAACCATTTATATTTCTGTATGTATATAATGTAAACATTTATGTTATTTCCCTTTCTAAAAAAAGTTTACTTTTACTTCCTCCAGTAATTCAGAATAATCCACAAGATACAAAAGTTTACTTTTACTTCCTCCAGTAATTCAGAATAATTCACAAGATACGAAAGTTTACTTTTACTTCCTCCAGTAATTCAGAATAATTCACAAGATACAATTTAAGAGCACTGGGAAGTATTATTACTTTATTCACTTACTGTTCGTTCAAGAGGTAGAATAGTGCCAAGAATACTGGACTAGATGTTAGATCATCTACGCACAAGTTACAAGTCTTCTATATACTTAACACTATAACCTAGGATAAATCACTTAACTGAATTTTTTGTAAGCACTTTGGATTTGATGATTCAGTGATTCTTTGTGTAGTCTGTCTTTTTTTTACCAAAAGGATATTTTTCTAAATCTCCTAATTAATAGACTTATTATTTGATTGGGTATTTCCTCAAAAAACTTCTAGCTTTTCAACAAGTTTCAGGTCTGTGCCCCCTCACCCTGTTATCCAGTGTAAAGAATAGCATGTTTTGGTCACAGCTCTCCTGACATTGACACTTGCTGTGCTATTTCATCTAACCAAGTAAGTGATTAAAAATAGTTGGACTTTTCACAGTGTTTATTGATTGTTAGCCTACCTTTCATTCCATAGAGAGGAGCTGTCTGTGATCCAGGCTGTAGGAACTTTATTTCTTGGTGTTATTCTTTCCTTGTCTCCTGTCATTTGAATGCCTGTTTGCTATTTGCTATGAAAGAGAAAAAGATAGTATTTGAAATTCATATCATGCTTCCAAGAAATTTATAATTTGGTAGGGGAGAGAAGATGTGTATGTGAATAATTAGAATTCCAAAAGGAAAGTGATAGATGCCCTAAGATATTTATCTATGTGAATTATAGATCTTGTTACACAGAAGTGTGGCTGTGAACCTAAGCATCTGCATCACCTGGAAGCTGCTTCTAGCATCCTTACATCAGGCCCACTGATTCAGAATCTGCACTTTAACAACATACCCAACTGATCCATATGTACCCATTTATGAGAAGGACAGTTATGGGTGTTTGAAATAGGCATTGTGTATTCAATGGGAGAATCAGAATGTCTTATTGAAAAAAGATGAGAGTAGGGCCTTAAAAGGTTAAATTGATAGGTTTTTAAGCCCTGAATGGAATAAATTTAAAAAGGGTCAATAACTTAATAAATCTTTAACATGAATACTTTTTTTTTTTTTTTCTTTTGTTCGGTTTTGCTTTTTTAAGAAGTCTTGCCATCTGGTTTGCTGACATGCCAGATGTCAGAATTGGCCCTAACGAAGCTAGCAAACCCTTTGGCCAATTTCCATGAGGACAGCTCATTATTACCCTAGCCAAAATAAAGATCATGGTCTTTAGTGGATTCTCACAGCATTCCGATTACTCCATTCAGGAGAGGAGGGAAAAATGCCACTTTGCAGAAGTCTCTTGTGTAATGCTGAAGATCTCAGGTCTTGGTTCTGTCCTTGAGAAGATTGCAAACAAATTCTAACTGCGTTGATTCCCTTGGTAGTATTGTGGTCAAGATCTCTGATTTTTCCAGCCCTGTGATTTTCTCATTATGCAGAACCTTGAGCATTATATTTTAGTGCATCTAATTTTTAGTCACCTGAGTTCGTAGACATGAACTTTATTAATATAATAGATAAAAGCAATGAAAAGAAGGAAGAAATCATTTCAGAAAAATATTCTACTGATATTTGAATTAAGGAAAACTGTTGGGTGAATAGCAAAGTGCCAGTTCTTTTTCCATTTTTTTCCTTAAGATTATCAGAGTCTAGTAGTGGGTCCTTTGATTAATGGATTTAAGAGACTTAGAAAAAGGACTTTAGGAATGAGAATTTTTGAGCCTAGTGAAAAGGAATCGGGGCCCTTTTTATTTTCTCGGCACTCTACCGTCAGTGTCTTGCTCAGTTCAGTAGGTGGGAAGGGATATAAAACCATGCACTTGTGAGTGAAGTTACATAGTTCTCCAGAGTTATGCTGTAAATTTAAATTTATTAAAATTAAATAAAATATTAAATTCTATTCCTCAGTTACAGTAACCACATTTCAAGTGCTCAGTAGTCACATGTGGCTAGTGCTGTATTGAACAACACAGGTTATGGAACATTTCTGTCATTGCAGAAAGTGCTGGTCTAGAGAATCACTCTGGCTCTGTCTCAGAGAAGAAGATAAGCTGAGGTAAACAATGAGGAAAATGCCTTAAGTAGTGTTTCAAAACTTGAACATATATCATCTGTCCAAGAGCAATAACCTGTGAGCACAGATTTGGCTTCTGGTTACCTGATAGCAAATTTAGGGAAGCACCAGAGAATACTAGTTAAAATTAGAAAATAAAAGTTTGAGTGTTAATATTGGTTCTTCTAAAAGGGCAAGTCACTTTCTTTCTTGAGACCTTTGTTCTTCATCTAAAACTTGAGTGAGAGTGAATAGACAGTTTGGGGAGTGTAGGACATTCAGATGGAATATGACTGAGGCTTTGTGATTTGAGAGCCTGCAATTTGTCCCTGGTAAAATCCCTTTTGAGGGTGACATCTTTAGAAATGATACTTTAGAGCAGTGATTTTAAACCAAGGTGCTGCAAGAAATTTTTTTTTTTTAATTCTCACTGGAGGATATTTTCCATTGATTTTTTTTTTTTTTTTTTTGAGAAAGAGAGAGAAACATCTATGTCAGAGAGAAACATCAATCAGTTGGCTCCTGTACTAGCCCCGACCCGGGGATCAAACCCACAGCCTGGGTATGTGCTGGGTATGGGAATCAAACCCGTAACCTTGGGATATATTGGACAGTGCTCCAACAAACTGAGCCATCTGGCCAGGGCATGCCACAAGAATTTTGTTTTTATCCTCACCGGAGGATATTTTTCTGTTTAACTTCAGATAGAATGGGCGGGAGGGAGGGAGAGAAAAAGAAACATCAACATGAGAGGGACATATCAACTGGTTGCCTCCTGCGTGATCCCAACTAGGGCTGGGGGCAAACCGCAACTGAGGTACGTGCCCTTGACTGGAATCGAACCCGAGTCATTGGTCTGCAGACTGACTCTCTAACCACTGAACCAAACTGGCCAGGGCAAGAATTTTTTTTTTTCCTCACCCGAGGACATTTTTCAATTTTTGTTCAGATAGAGTGGGAGGGAGGAGGAAAGGGGGGGGGGGAGAGGAAGAAACATCGATGTGAAATCGAGTGGCTGCTTCCTGCACAACCCCAATCGGGGCCGGGGACAAATTGCAACCGAGGTACATTCTTCCCATAGTGGGAACCGAACCTGGATCTCTCTGGACCGCATGCCGACGCTCTAACCGCTGAGCCAAACTGGCCAGGGTGGCCAGGACAAGAATTTTTAAAACATCCAATACCTGACTGTTTCGTCAGACGCGCTGACTGATGGGTGAATGTCTGGCCCGAAGTTTGTATGAGGCCTGAGAAATCAGTATCACACGCCTCACCAAATTAGCCTGATCAAATATAGCGGGGTACTTTTTAAGTTGATAATTTTGTATAGCCTGCGAATGCTGTTATAAATATCCAAATGGCCCTTGGCAGATAAAAGGTTCCCCACCCTAAGACTAAAATTAAAAAAAAAAAAATGACAACAGCCAACACAACAATAGCCATCTAATATGAATGAATCAAAATTATACCTATTTTTTTTGTCAGATCAGCAAAAAATACATTTTTTTTTTTTGGTGTGCAGCAGAATTTTAGTAATTAGTTTATGTGTACCAGGAGATGAAAAAGGTTGAAAATCGCTGCTTTAGAGGAAATTTTTGATTTTATTTATTTATTTTTAAATTTTATTTTTGTTCAGATGTTTCTCCTTTTTTACCCGATTGACACCCTCCTCCCCAACTCCCCCACCCCGTCCCCGCCTTTGTTGTCCATTGGTTATGCGTGCATGCATATAAGTTCAGTGGTTTATCTCTTCCCTCCTCCCACCACCCCCTCTTCTGAGGGTTGTCAGTCTGTACCCTACTTTCACATCTTTGGGTCTACCCATTCCTCAGACTGTTATTTTCATTATATTCCACAAATAAGTGAGATCATGTGGTATTCGTCTTTTTCTGCTTGGCCTGTTTTGCTTAGGATAATACTTTCCAGGTCCCTCCATGTCGTCTCAAAGGATAAGAGATCCTTTTCCAGCAGTGTACTAGAGTCCCCTTTTCTCCACACCCTTGCCAACACTTTGATGATTTGTTGATGGCGGCCATTCTGACAGGTGTGAGGTGATACCTCATTGTTGTTTTAATTTGCATCTCTCTGATGATTAGTGATGTTGAGCATTTCTTCATATGTCTCTTGGCCATTTGCGTCCTGTTAGGAGAGGTGTCTATTCAGCTCCTCTGCCCATTTTTAAATTGGGTTCTTTGTCTTCCTTTTGTTGAGTTGTATGAGTACTCTATATATTTTGGAAATTAACCCCTTATCTGATGTATCATTGGCAATGATGCTCTCCCATACATTGGGTTGCCTTTCCATTTTAATGGTTGTTTCTTTTGCTGTGCAGAAGCTTTTTAGTTTGATGTAGTCCCATGTGTTCATTTTTTTCTTTGTTTCTGTTGCCTTAGGTGATGTATTAGAGACAATTCTGTTGCATATGATGTCTGAAATTTTGTTGCTACATTTTCTTCTAGAATTATTATGGATTCACGGGTTACATTTAAGTCTTTTATACATTTGAGTTTATTTTTGTGTATGATGTAAGTTGATCGTCTAGTTTCATTTTTTTGCATGTAGCTGTCCAATTTTCCCAACACCATTTATTAAAGAGGCTGTCTTTACTCCACTGTATGCTCTTGCCACCTTTGTCGAATATTAATTGAGCATAAAGTCTTGGGTCCATTTCTAGGTTCTCTGTTTTGTTCCACTGGTCTATGTGCCTGTTCTTGTGCCAGTACTAGGCTGTTTTGATTATAGTAGCTTGGTAGTATAACCTGATATCTTGTATTGTGGTCCCACCTACCTTGTCCCTCTTTTTCAAGATTGCTATGGCTATTCGGGGTCTTTTTTGGTTCCATATGAACTTTTGAAGTATTTGTTCTAGTTCTGTGAAATATGTTGTTGGTATTTTTATTGGGATTGCATTGAATCTATAGATTGTTTTGGGTAATATGGACATTTTAATGATGTTAATTCTTCCAATCCATGAACAAGGTATTTGCTTCCACTTTTTTATATCTTCCTCTATTTCTTTTTTCAATGTCCTGTAGTTTTCTGCAAATAGGTCCTTTACTTCTTTGGTTAAGTTTATTCCTAGGTATCTTAAATTTTTTGCCGTGATGGTAAACGGGATTGTTTTTTTAGTTTCTCTTTCTGTGAGTTCATCATTGGTGTATAAGAATGGCGTCGATTTCTTGACATTAATTTTGTATCCTGCTACTTTGCCAAATTCATTTATTAAGTCTAGTAGATTTTTGATGGAGTCTTTAGGGTTTTCTATGTATAATATCATGTCATCTGCAAATAATGACAGTTTCACTTCCTCCTTTCCAATTTGGATCCCTTTTATTTTTTCATGTCTGATTGCTAAGACTTCCAGTACTATGTTAAATAAGAGTGGCAAAAGTGGGCATCCTTGTCTTGTTCCTGTTCTTAAGGGAAATGCTTTTAGTTTCTGCCCATTGAGTATGATGTTGGCTGTAGGTCTTTCATATATGGCCTTTATTATGTTGAGATATGATCTCTCTATTCCCACATTGCTGAGCGTTTTTATCAGAAATGGATGCTGGATTTTGTCGAATGCTTTTTCAGCATTTATTGATATGATTATGTGGTTTTTATTCTTCATTTTATTTATGTGGCATATCTCATTTATTGATTTGCGAATATTGTACCAGCCTTGCATCCCTGGGATGAATCTTAGAGGAAATTTTATTGAATAAGAACATAACTACGTTTTAGTGGGGAAATTACATTAAAAGATGACCTGTTGATATGTATTGTTTGCCTCAGGTATAAGAAGGATACCCTTGCCAGGAGCTAATCTTCTAATTTGATAAACCCATAAATGAATGTACATCTTTTACTGCCTACTTTAAAATGGCTAGAAGTTATATGAGCTCATGAAGACAGGCTAATATTTAATATTTAAAGCAGCTTGTTAAGAAATTTGAGCCAACTAAAATGTAAAGAAAATATCATTTAGTGATGGAATAGAGCTCATGAATAAATCTTAAACAGAGTTAAAATTTCTTGGTTCTTTGGACAAGATACTCTCATAGTTACATGCCCACTATTTTGCTATTCTTATGTATTTGAAGTTTTGGAGAATTCAGCTTTTAAAAAGTTACTGACACAGCAGTGAAGTCTATCTCTTTGTGGAAAGACAGTTTCAAGTAAAATGTGATTTGGAATTATCCTGAGTGAAGAAATTTAGACATGTTCAATTCCTTTGACTTTTATTACTATGGTTCTGACCCAAATGCAGTAAAGCCTCTGCTAGCTGGAGACAGGCTCACACTTCTGTAATGACTTCACATTCTGAAAGAGCTAAGAAAGAATAAAGAAGAGCTGCTACTTTTTTTTTGGTAGTCAAAGTAATTTCTTAGAAAACATTTACTTAAATCGACTCATTCCTCAAATATTCTAGATAGTACCAGTTTTTACTACGAGAGTGGATACTAATTTTCTTAGGAAGTCTTGTGATCTGATTACAATGAAAAGTAATACAAAATACTTGGTTCTTTGCTTAATCTTTAATTGAACAGTTTCAGAGACCTTATTTTGCTTTAGAGCTATAAAACTATGCCACATTTTTTTTCCTGATAGAATTTTAAATTTTATATTATTTTTTGGATTACAGTTTGCATTCAATACTTTTTTTGTATTACTAACACGAGTACTTACAGCTAGCAGATAGACATTTAGATTCCCTCCAATAATTCAGATGCCCACCTGGCACCACAGATAGTTATTACAGTATCGTTAACTATATTCCCTATGTTTTACCTTTCATCCCCATACCTATTTTGTAACTATCAATTAGTACTTCTTAATCCCATCACCCTTTTTTACTCTGGCCCCTAACACCCCTTCCCTCTGGCCTCCATCAGTTTGTCTCTGTATCAGTAAGTCTGTTTCTCTTTTGTTTGTTTGTTTATTGTATTTCTTTTAGATTCCACATATACATTATGTCATATGATACTTGTCTTCTCTGACCCACTTATTTCACTTAGCTTAATACCCTCTAGGTCTATCAATTTTGTCACAATGGCAAAATTTTATTCCTTTTTATGGCTGAGTAATATTTTGTTATATATATGTACCATCACTTTCTTATCTCCTCATCTATTGATGGACACTTAGGTTGCTTCCATAGCTTAGCTATTATAAATAATGTTGCAATGAACATGGGGGATCATATATTCTTTTGTATTAGTGTTTTGGGTCTCTTTGGATGTATACCCAGAAGTGGAATTGCTGGGTCATAAGGCAGTCAGTCCCATTTTTAATTTTTTGACAAACCTCCACACTGTTTTCCACAGTAGCTGCACCAGTCTGCATTCCCACCAACAGTGCATTACAGTTCCCTTTTCTCTACATCCTCACCAACACTTGTTTGTTGATTTATTAATGATTACTTTTCTGACAGGTGTGAGGTGATATATCATTGTGGTTTTGATTTTTCTGATGATTAGTGATGTTGAACAACATTTCATAAGTCTTTTGGTCATCTGTATATTCTCTTTGAAGAAGTGTTTGTTCAGGTCTTCTGCCCACTTTTTAATTGGGTTCTTTGTGTTGAATTGTCTGAGTTCTTTATACATTTTGGATATTAAGCCCTTACTGGATGTATTATTGGTGAATATCTTCTTCTATTCAGTAGTTTTCTTCATTTTGTTGATGGTTTCCTTGCTGTGCAAAAATTTTAATTTGATGTAGTCCCATTTGTTTATTTTTTCTTTTATTTTCCTTGCCCAAGGAGATATGTCAGAAGAAATATTGCTGAGAGAGGTCAGAGATTTTACTGCCTATGTTTGCTTTTAGGTCAGTCCATTTTGAGTTTATTCTTGTATATGGTATAAGAAGGTAGTTTAGTTTCTTTTTTTTTTGCAAGTGTCTGTCCAATTTTCTCAACACCATTTATTGAATAGACTGTCTTAACTCCGTATGTTCTTGCTTTCCTTTTTATAGATTAATTGACCGTGTAGCTGTGAGTTTATTTTGGGGCTCTGTGTTCGGATCTATTGATGTGTATCTGTTTTTATGCTTGCACCATGCTGTTTTGTTTACTGTAGCCTTGTAGCCTTTTAGTATAGTTTGATACCAGGTAGTGTGATACCTCCAACTTTGTTCTTCTTTTTCAAGATTGCTGTTGCTATTTGTTTTTTTGTGTGTTTTCATACAAATTTTTGGAGTATTTGTTCTAGTTCTGTGAAAAACGCCATTGGTACTTTGATAGGAATTGTGTTGAATCCATCTGTAGCTTTGGGTCGTATGGACATTTTACGATGTTAATTCTCCCTATAAATGAGCATGGTATATGCTTCCATTTATTAGTATCTTTTTGAAATCCTTTTATCAGTATCTTATAAAATTCCAAGTACAGGTCTTTTACCTCCTGGTTAATTTTAATCCTAGGTTGTTTTTTAGATGCAATTGTATATGGGATTTTTTTCTTAGCTTGTCTTTCTGATAGTTCATTATTGGTATATAAAAATGCAACCAACCTCTGAATATTTATTTTGAATCCTACTACTTTACTGAATTCATTTATCAGTTCTAGTAGGTTATTTTTGGTGAAATCTTTAGGATTCTCTTTATAGAGTATCATGTCATATACAAATTATGACAAAAACTGCTGTATTTTATTATTGTTTAAAATAGATTTTTATTGATTTTAAGAGATTTTTAAAAGCACATTTTATTTATTTATTTCAATAATTGTCCAGTTTATTTATTATTTAATTGTATCTGTACTGTGTTCTTAGAAATACCTTCCAGACGTAATGTGAAGTATTTTTCTTAATGATGTCTGGAAAGTATATCAACTAAAAAGAAGACTTTCAGGAGAATAGTTTAGGAATCAGAGATTTGGGCTCAAATCTTGGATCTGTTGTTTTTCACCTTTGTTATTTTGCCTGTTAACTTCTGAGGAATAATATAGATATTATATCTGAATTACAGGAGGGGTTATTTGCATGCATCTATGATTTTGTGGAATAAAAAGTGGTACAAATGTATTATAATTTCTTATTCTTATATCTTAGTCACTTGTACAATACCTTATACAGGTTAAGTCCTCAATAATTTTGTAAAGTGTTTGGGGGGAAAAGGTAGAGCTAGGGTATGGAGGATCAGGAAAACATAGGGGAGTTGTAGTTTGAAAATTCATTTATAGGATTATATGTATTTATGGAAGAAAAAAAACAAACCATGTAAAAGTGTACCCGTGCACTTTAAACCCATGTTGTTCAAAGGTCAACTGTATATCTTTACTTTTTTTTCTGTGTGTATTTGAAAGGACTTTTAACAGTAACATGTACATTTTGAGCTCTTTCTCTGGTTTGATCTTGGTATAGAGTGGTAGACCAGTGGTGACCTGGATTATAGAAGGAAAAGATACCCAGTGTACATGTACTTGTACCCATATAACTTGGAAATGACACGTAGCTTGACACTTAACTTAAAAATGTTATTTAACTTTTCTGAGCTTCCATTTTCTCACCTATCAAATGGGGATAAAGACCTCTTCAGAGTTCTGGGAAGACAAAATGAGATTCTTTGTGTATCTGCCCATGGTACCTTGTAGGCACTTAAACTTTTCTGGCTTCTGCCACATATTAGAATCTCAACAAATGTTGTTTAGATGACAGACAGTCAGTGAATAATGAATGAATCATTTCCCTTTTTTGCAATTTTCAAAGTGTCCATTCAGTGGTAGTAAAATTATGTGCACTGAAGTAATGAGCTGGCATGACTAGCTTCCAGCCCCTGTTGTCTTCCAGTGCTGATAATTACACTGTCATAAAAACAGCCTAACATTGTGACTTTACGTGAATAAGTTATCTGCCTAGTTCTGTTTTATAACTGTACTTAGTTTTATACTTATATAATGATGAACCCTGTTTAGCCACTTGTTTGGACAGGTCACTTAGCCTATTTTACTCTTCAATTTAACAGGTATTTGCACTTACTATTACAACGGTTCATTTTCCTTATTTATAAAATAGGGATTATTCCTACTTCAGCTTCAGCATTGCTATGATAATATAAAAGATAGTATATGTGTATGTAAACTACATTGGAATATTGTTGTGTACTTCAATAATGTGTGTTAACTTGGGTTCTTTCACTGTAAGCCTAGGTATGCATGTACATTCCTTTCAGGGAAAGTTGGTGCATTATGAAATAGTTCTAGAGTCTGGATTTCCAGGATAACCGACAATACTAGAAGGTAGAGTGACTTCAAAGCTGGAAAGGCCTAGTTTATTCCTGGCTCTACTTCTTTGTAGCTAAATTATATTAAGCAAATTTCCTTATCTTTCTGACCCTCAAATTTTATTTTCTATTCTTTATTGATTTTAGAGAGAGAGGAAAAGAGAGGGAGAGAGAGATTGAAACATCGATGAGAGAGAACATCAATTGGCTGCCTCCTGCATGCCCCCCACTGGGGATTGGGCGCACAGCCTGGGTGTGTACCCTGACCGAGAGTCCAACAGGCAACTTCTTGGTCCATGCTCAACCACTGAGCCACACCGGCTGGCAAATTTTCTATTTTAAACTGGGGATAATTCTGCAAGGTTGTAAGGTTAAAACACACACACACACACACACACGTGTGTGTGTGTGTGTGTGTGTGTGTAAAATACCTTGCATCGCCTGGCATATAGGACATATTCTGTTTTGTAAGGTAATGAATAAATAGAGAAGGAAACCCTGTCAAACAGATTAAGTCATCATGGAGAAAGTACTTTGGAGGAGGATAGCGCTTGTACTGACCATTTTTCTATGCTCTTACTATCTTTCTGACCTGAAATCAGTAAATGGATAAGGGTTTTTATTTTAAAAGTCTGATTGTAAATATTAGTGGTTTCTTAAAGTACTTATTAACTTGTCTCTTTCCCTTGGAAGTTATGACATAGTCTTACTAAAATAGTGACAAAAGTAACTATGATTGATAGAAATAACTAACTTGATATGCATGTCTGCTTTTAATACAAAAGCAAATAAATTCCTGTAAGTGGTATAAATGAAAGCATGGTGAAACATGCTTTATGCTCTGCTGTTTGAAAGGTATCATTTCCTCCACATAGAAAAGCGTCATTTCTATTACTTTGTACACTCAGAATCATTCAAAAAAATATATCTTGTAATTGACAAGATTTGAAAAATGATGACAGTTTTTAGAAATATATAATCTTTCTGTAGTTGAATTTAGTGTAAGGGAAGAGAAGATTATTACAGCAGATTTTTGGTCAGTGAAAAGATGCAAAAATAAAAATCCTATTTCTGTAAGTGTGGAAGATTTCAAATTACTGGTTATACATGTTCATTTGTCCCTATAACCCTAACTTACATATACCATAATTATCCCTTAGATATTGGTTCCAGTGGAGTGTAAAGTTATTTACACATAGTATGTATATCTACTGCTTTAGTAAGATTTGGCAATTAAGCTAAATCTGTTTATAGATTTGATGAAAACTGAGGTATGACAAGTCTTTTTGAATTTAGATTCTGTGATGAAGGTATTTGGTAGGAACCTATTGGCATATTAGATAGTTCATGATGAGTTTTTCAACTTGGATCAAGAAAAGGCTATTATGTGGTCTTGCTTTTCTAATCTCATGAATACATTTACAAATCCCTTCCATTGGGAAGATGGGTACTTGGTTAGAAAAGGAGGGTAAATTGTGTTTACCAGTCCAAAATGCTAAGTTACAAAGGCTTCCTTGATAAACACTTGAACGAAAGAGTGATTTAGGTATATTAGATGAACCCTCAAGAAATAGCTTTTAAATCTGAAAAGTATCTAATATTCTGGAACAAAATAATCAGATTTTCAGTCTTCTCTCTCTCATTTGAACCATGAGGCAAGAGAAATCACCTGTCTAGACATGACTGAAATAGTTAACTGTACATAGGCTATGTGTTTGATACCTTA
Organism: Molossus molossus; assembly: GCF_014108415.1. NCBI lineage: Eukaryota > Metazoa > Chordata > Mammalia > Chiroptera > Molossidae > Molossus > Molossus molossus. The sequence goes on from NW_023425349.1 coordinate 29,458,782, forward strand.
GTAGTCTTTTTTTAGCTTACTGTATTTGGGGAATACTGCTTTGTACTGTAGAACTAACTTCTCTTGATCATCTATAGCTATTACTTCTAATGCAAAATGGATTGTGATATTAGGAAATTAGCAAAGAGCTTGTCTGCATTCCCACATGACATGCTTTTTGAAGAGTCTGTCACTTATTTCGGAATACTGCAGTATTTTGAAGTACAACAAGCCCTTGAATAATGTCATTTTGTTCAATGTTGTTTTGTTATAAAGTTGATGAGATGCTGTAGGAATTTAACTCTTGTTTATATCAATTAGCTTATGGTTTTGTTATATGTTTTTTCCTTTAAAAATCACAAAACCTATCTACAACATTAAGTGAGGACTTAGTATATTAAGTTAATAAATATCCCTGAATATTGTGAAGATGGGATAGAAGATATTTTCATAATGGCTTAAAATTTGCTTTTATTTGGGTTGTTTAAATGGTTTTTAAGTTTCAGGCGGGGACCAAGGGTGTCTTCAGGGCACATATTCTTCTAAGAGACATATAGGACACTTGTATTATCAAAGTTTATTAACCTATTGTCAGGAGTACGGTAATTCATATCAGTAAATTTTTTAATGGTATTTAAAGCCAGTACTATTCATACAAGCCAAATAGATAAGTGAGTCTAACACCCCCCCCCCCCCCGAAATCATTCAGAAATATAAAGAAGCATTTTCTTTATGTTTAGGTTTTGAAATAGTGCTTGCTCATGTTCTAGTTCTTAAGTCCAGAGAGACACATCGTACATGGGATGGCTAATTTCATCTCCTGTTGACAGAACTGTTGTTTTGTTTGATTTGCATGCATGGAAACTTTTAAGTTTGTAGATTGAAAGTTTGTAATTAAAGAAGTTGGTGTCTGCCTTATTGGAAGCTACCAACATGATTGAGCTTTTAAAAAATGATGACTGTCATGTGTTCCCCGGGTAATAGTAGCTTCCTACTTGTGAATTATACTACAATTTGGTAAGTCTTCTGCTTATAACCTTTATAGCATTTCTGTTACCTACCCTGTTTCTTCTTGAAATTGCTGTTCTTCCTGCTGCTTTTATGCCCCCGTAGTTCATTCTATTTTTCACTCTATTTCTTTCTCCATTCCTCATTGATTGAGGAAAGGGAAAAGTCCTACATCTAAGAGACAGAAGACAGTAAGGAGGTAAATTGATATACTCTAATATACTAAGAACTTCTTTTCTCTTCATCACATTTTGTCACCCAGTCACTTGAACTCACAACTTGAACTGTTGCTTCTCTGAAGATTGGAGTAGCTTGGAAGACAGTGCTTTGGTTAGTGCCTTGGGCTCAGTTACTTTCTTGGTGTTAGTTCTGGGTATATGGAAAGTAGTCAGATACAATTTCCAAATTCTTCATGCTAGTTTGTAGAAAGCACCTCGTTTCTGTCAGCTGTTTTCTCATTGAGTGGGCAAAGCATCTAAATAGTGAAATTGCAGTAGATCAGTGATTACAAAGAAATTGTTTCTTCAAAATAGTTTTACTCCCCTTTGTGTTCCACCAGTCACCTAGGTTTATAAGTTTGGCTTGTTGAACTTTTCAACCCTTTAGTTTGTCACGATGACTTGTTTGTCGTTTAAACGCTTCCCTAAATCTCCTCCATCCCAGTCCAGGCCTTTGTTTTTCTTCCTTGTTACCGTTGTACTCTCTCAGTCTTTGTAATAGAGTATGGAGCACAAATCTTTCTTAAGTTTTGAAATCATTTTGCGCCTCCCTTATTATTTTCTGCTACAGTAGCTATCAACCCTTCTATCTGGCTTTTAAGAGTATTATACTCAGTCTTCTAACACTTTGGTTTTTTCATTAACAATCTGGCTCCAACTTAATCTGAAGCTTTTGAAGGACAGAATGTGCCTTTGGACTCCCTGCAGGCCATACCTGGTTCAGTGCTTCCATCCTCAAATGTTTTCATCCAGGTACGGCCATAAGCTTGTGGAGGAGTAGGAGGACATGTTCTTGTACATAATAGAATTGTGATGAATGTGTGGAATGGAAAAGTGAGCAGATGCTCAGCCTGGTAAGGTAAAACTTTATCTAGCCTTACCACTTTTACAGTGGATTGGTTTGTCCTGTAAGCTTTCTATCATAGCAAGTGTTCATTAGAGGCTCAATGGCCATTCTGCCAGAGATGCTGTCAAGAAGAGTCCTTCATGAGGTGGGAGGGAACTGTTACATAATTAGATAAATTAGAGCCCCTTCAGTTTTGTAATTCTAAATTACTATTTTGACCTAATAAAGTAGAGGCCAGAGAGGTTGATAGAAACTGAAGGATTGAGTAGAGTAATAAGTTAAACATTGATACTGATAATTTATAGCTCATGAATAATCTTTATAGTTTATGGTCCAATATTTCATGCTCTCTTTATAGCTTTTATGATGTTGAAAACAAAATTTGAATTTATAAAATATATTTATGTGGCCTTCACATTTTTTTTTTTTTTTTAATCCTCACCTGAGGACGTTTTTCCATTTTTTTGTTCAGGTAGAGTGGGAGGGAGAGAGAGGAACAGAGAGAGAGAGAAACATCGACGTCAAAGGAACACATCGAGTGGCTGCCACCCGCACAACCGACCAGGGCCGGGGACAAACTGCAACCGAGGTACGCGCCCTTAGCAGGAACTGAACCCGGATCCCTCAGGACCGCAGGCCGACGCTCTAACCGCTGAACCAAACCGGCCAGGGCTGGCCTTCACATTTGATCATTTATTTGACTACTGAGTGAGTTGCATTTAGGAGACTGTCTAGCCTACTTAGATTCTTTATCTGAAAACTTTATTGTTTTGAGTTAGTAAAAGCAAAATGTTCATTGGAACTGCTGCATTCATTTCACTTACTGATAAATAGGAAAATCATGTTCATCCCACAACATTAGAGTGTGTGAACTTTAGTTGATTGAGACTTGCTTTTTTTCCTCCCTTTTTAAATAGAAACCAATGGTGTATTTTTTGTATTCACTCACTTAATTTGATTGTGAGTTGATGTGTTACTTTTTTACTTGCTAGTTTATCCTAAGGCAGGGCAAATAGTTTTCTTAAAGTTTCTTGGTGGGATGGGAGGCCTCTAGAATTTTTTCTGTATGATGAATTAATGTGTTTTTTCTGTTTAAAAGTGGTCCCTTTTAATGTCATAATTTGAGTTCTAGTCCCCAAGCAAAGATTTTAGAAAATGCCTCCTATTCTAACTGCAAAAGAAATGTCACTCATGTCCTCTCCAAGTTTTAAATAGGTGGACCTCTTTTGTGATCTCGGAATTGTAACATGTCTAAAAATGGAAGAAACTGAAGGTTATTTGGTTCAATCCATTTATTCATTTAGCAAACATTGTGAAGTTTCTACCATATGTCAAGCACCATACTGGGTACTAAGGAAACAAATGAATAAAACGATATAAAACCTATACCTCCTTGAAAAAAGTAAAATAAAATAAAGCAAAAAGAAAGACATTCCCACCGAGAAATAACTTTTTATTAATTTATAGCAGTCTTAGGTTTTTTAGACACAAGGTCATTATCACACAAAAAGGCTATAATGGTCAAGATTTCTTGCCAGTGACATATTTGCTTTGGCAGATACATTACACAAATGGTCATGATTTCTCTTGTATATGTACTTTGTTCTTAAATGTGAACCAATGTGATTTTTGCCTCTCTGTATTAGTTTCCTAGGGTTACAACACAAATTTGATGACTTAAAAGAAATTTATTCTCTCTCAGTTCTGGAAACCAAAATTCTGAAATCAAGTTGCTGGCAGGGCCACTGTACCTCTGAAGGCTCTGGGGCAGAATCCTTATTTGCCTCTTCCAGCTTCTCGCGGCTCATGGCATTTCTTGGCTTATAGACACATCATTTCAATTTCTGCCTTTATGTGTACATCTTCATCTCCCCTGTGTGTCTCTGTATCCTCTCCTCTGCTTATAGGGGCACCAATCAGTGGATTTAGGACCTACCCTAAATCCAGGATGGTTTCATCTTGAGATCATGAACTGATTACATCTGCAAGAACCCTATTTCCAAATAAGGTTACCTTCTGAAATTCTGGCTGACATGAATTTTGGGGGTGGATCCTATTCAACCCACTACAAGCTATATGCTTCTTTTTTTTTTTTACCTCAAATCTATATTTACGTAGAACTGTAGGCAGAAAGAAATAAGCTATTTGTGTGCACATGTGTACATCTCAAATGTTATTCCTTAAACTTAGAAAACAATAAAAGTAGTGAGTTAAATACTTCTGTTGCATAATGGTATTTAGGAATATAACTTTATTTGCATTGATAGTGAAATAAGGAATAATACTTTAAAACATTACACTTTGTTTTTTAGAACAATTTTAGGACCACAGCAGTATTGAGTACAAGGTTCAGAGATTTTCTATACTGTATTCTCTGCCACTACACATGCATAGCCTCCCTATTATCAACATCCCCTTACCAGAGTGGTGCATTTGTTACTGTTGATGAGCCTACATTGACATATCATTATCACCTATAGTCCATATTTTACATTAAAATTCATTCTTGGTGTACATTCTATGGGTTTGGACAAATATATATTGACTTGTCTTTACTATTATAATATCATACATAGTAGTTTTACTGGCCTAAAAATCCTCTGGCCCGGCCAGTGTGGCTCAGTGGTTGAGCATTGACCCATGCACCAAGAGGTCGCCAGCTTGTTTCCCAGTCAGGGCACATACCCGGGTTGTGGGCCAAATTTCCAGTCAGGGGCATGCAGGAGGCAGTCAGTTGATGTTCTCTCTCATCGATGTTTCTATCTCTCTCTCCTTCTTCCTTTTCTCTCTCAAAATCAACAAAAAATAATTTTAAAAAATCCTCTGTGCTCTACTGATCCATCATCCATCTTTCTTTTCTAAATTCTGGTCACTGATCTTTTACTATCTTCATAATTTTGCCCTGTACCTCCCCCCCTTTTTTGCCTTGTTCTCATATAATGTTATACAGTAGGAAACAACAGTTTGTAGCCTTTACAGATTGACTTCTTTCACTTAGTAATAAGCATTTCAGTTTCCTCTGTATCTTTTCATGGCTTAATAGCTTATTTATTTATTTATTTTTTTCTTTATTGATTTTAGAGAGACAGGGAGAGAGATAGAAACATTGATGAGAGAGAACATCAACTGGCCGTCTCTTGCATGCCCCACACTGGGGATTTGGCCCACAACCTGGGCATGTGCCCTGACTGGGGATCGAACTGGTGACCTCTTGGTGCATGTGTCAGTGTTCAACCACTGAGCCGCACTGGCCAGGCAATAGTTTATTTCTTTTTAGTCCTGAATAATATTTCATTGTATGGATGTACCACAGTTTACCTATTTGTCCATTGAAGGACATCTTGGTTACTTCCTAGTTTTGGCAATTGTGAATAAAGCTTCTATAAACATCCAGGTGCAGGTTTTTGTGTGGCTCTAAGTTTTCAGTTCCTTTGAATAGATACCAAGGAGCACTATTACTGGATTGTATGGTAGGCGTATGTTTAGTTTTTTAAGAAAAAGCCAAATTGTCTTCTAAAGTGACTGCATCATTTTGCATTCCTACCAGCAATGAATGAGAGTTTCCGTTGCTCCATAACTTGATCAGCATTTGGTGTTGTCAGTATTCCAGATTTTGGTCATTCTAATAGGTATGTAGTGATATCTCATTTTAATTTGCCTTTCCCTGATGACATGTGATGTGGAGCATCTTTTCATATGCTTATTTGCCATCTGTATGTCTTTGGTGAGGTGTTAAGGTCTTTGGCCCATTTTTTAATCAGGTTGTTTGTTTTCTTTTTGTGGAGTTTTAAGAGTTCTTTGTTTTAGATAATAGTCCTTTATTAGATATGTCATTTGTAAATATTTTCTCCCAGTGGTGATTGGCTTGTCATTTTATTTTCTTGATGATACCTTTTGCAGAGCAGAATTTTAAAATTTTAATGAAGTCCAGTTTATCAATTCATTTTTTTGTGGATCATGCCTTTGGTATTGTATCTAAAAAGTAATCACCAAACCCAAGTTCATCTAGATTTTCTCCTTTGTTTCCTTCTAAGAGTTTTATTGTTTTGTGTTTTTACATCTGAGTCTGTTCATTTTTGTGAAGGTGTAAGGTCTATATCTAGATTCTTTTTTTTTTTTTTTTGCATGTGGATGTTGAGTTGTTACAGTGCCATTGTTGAAAAGCTGTCTTTCTCCATTGTATTGCCTTTGCTTCTGTCAAAGATCAGTTGTTTCTATTTGTGTGGGTCTATTTCTGTTTCTATTTATGTGGTTCTCTTTTTTTTCCCATTGATCTATTTGTGTATTCTTTTGCTAGTAACACACTGTCTTCATTTCCTAGCTTTATAGTGAGTCTTGAAGTTGGGTAGTGTCAGTCTTCAATTTTGTTCTTGTCCTTCAATATTGTGTTGGCTCTTCCAGGTCTTTTGCTTTTCCACATAATCTTTAGTCAGTTTCTCAGTAGCAACAACATTACTTGCTGGATTTTTTTTTTATTGGGTTTTCATTGATCTATAGATCAAATTGGACAGAGGTAACCTCCTGACAATTTTGAGTTTTCCTGTTCATGAACATGGAATAACTATCCATGTATTTAGTTCTTTTATTTCCTTCATCAGAATTTTGTAATTTTCCTCATATAGATCTTGTACATATTTTGTTAGATTTATACTAGATATTTCATTGGGGGGTCAATTTAAATGGTACTGTGTTTTGAATTTCAAATTTTACTTGTTTATTGCTGATATATAGGAAAGCAATTGGCTTTTGTATATTAATGTTGTCTTTTGCAACCTTGCCAAAATTGTTTATTAATTCCGGGAATTTCTTTTGGATTTTTCATGTAGAATATCATGTCATCTGCAAACAATGACAGTTTTGTTTCTTCCATTCCACTCCATACATCTTTTATTTCCTTTTCTTGTCTTATTATATTAACTAGGATATTCAGTATGATCTTGAAAAACAGTGGTGCGAGAAGACCTTCTTGCCTTCTACCTGATCTTAGTGGGTGGGAATGCTTCATGTTTCTCACCATTAAGTATGAAGTTACTTGTAGGGTTTTTCTTTTCTGTTAGATGTTTATTAATAAGTTGTGGGAGTTCCTGTCTGTTCTGGTTTACTGAGAAATTTTATTGTGAATGGGTGTTGGATTTTGTTAAATGCCTTTTCTGCATATATTGGTATGACTATATAATTTTTCTTATTTGGCCTGTTGATGTGATGGATTACATGAAATGATTTTCAAATGCTGAACTGGCTTTGAATACTTGGGGTAAACCCCACTCGGTCACGGTATATAGTTCTTTCTATTCAGTTTGCTAACATATTTTTGAGGATTTTTGCATCTGTGTTCATGAGAGATATTGGTTTGTACTTTTCTTATAATGTCTTTGGTTTGGAGATTAGAGTAACAGTGGCTTCATAGATTGAGTTTGCTTCTGTCTTCTGAAAGAAATTATAGAGAATTAGTGTAATTCCTTCCTTAAATGTTTGGTAGAATTCAACAGTGATTCCATCTGAGCCTGGTGCTTTCTGTTTTGGAAGATTATTAATTATTGATTCAATTTCTGTAATAGATACAGGCCTGTTTAGTACTCTCTTTCTTCTTGTGTGAATTTTGGCAGATCGTGTTATTCAAGGAATTGGTTTATTTCATCAAGGTTATCAAATTTGTGAGCATAGAGTTGTCCATAGTATTCCTTGATTATCCTTTTACTGTCCATTGAATCTGTAGTGATGTCCCTTCTTTCATTTCTGATATTAATTCCTAATTGTGCCAATGTTTGTTACTTCTTTATTTTTCTTTACCTCATAGCAACTAAGACAAAAGTGTGCAAGGGCAAATTATTCCTAAATTCAGATTTCCTTGTAACAAACCATGGTCATTCCCTGATTACTTTTTTTGGTAGAGTACTTAGAAAGCTAAAATACTACATGGTGGCATAATGGAGGTCAACAGGTAATGACCCTTAATATATAGGGTGTCCCCAAAAAATGTATATACTTTGAATAATTATAAAGCCAGTGTTTATTAAAATATATCTTACTTTCAAAATGTAACAGAATCTAAGACATTGTTTAATTGTTTTGTCAATGCCTGTTTTCAAACTGATGTCTGTTCTAATCAAGGCATTGCTGATAACACAAAACAGTGGAATAGTGAACATCAAGAATCATTTCCTTTGGTATTTGTGCACATTCTCTTTCAATAGCTGCCCTCAATTCTTCAACTGTTGCTGGTTTTGTACTGTAAACTTTATCTTTTATATATCCCCATAAAAAAGTCTGGTGGATAAATTTTCTTTGTTCAAAGCTTAGTCTGGCTTCACTTATTATTTCAGATCAGTTACACCTGAAGAGGAGTGAGAATTAAGTGAGTTATCAGCTGTTAAAATGTTTATATATTTTTTGGGGACACTCTGTATTTGAAAGCTTGGAGACTATCATGGGAGGGGGTGGGTAATTTTGGTTTTTAAGGCATTTGTTTGTTTTGTTTTAAGTTTTTAATTTATTAGGGTGACATTGGTTAATAAAATTATATAGGTTTCAAGTGTGCATTTCTATAATATATCGTCTGTATATTGTCTTGAGTGTTCACCACCCAGTCAAGTCTCCTTCTATCACCATTTAAACCTTCTATACCATCTTCCACCTGCCCCTAACCCCCTTTCCCTCAGGTAATCACCATACTGTTGTTTGTGTCTATGAGGGTTTTTTCCCCCTTAAGCCCTTCACCTTTATCACCCAGCTGCTGCAAACCTGGGGTGGGGGGACCAAATGAGGAAAAGACAGAACCATTTGCTTTACAAAGTCAACTTAAAAATTATGTGACATATAGGGCAGTATTAAAAGATTCTTCTAATGATCATTTAATTAGGATCATTAGCAAGTATATGGCCTTTCATGGACTACTTCTGATTGACATTTAGAATTGGTTTGGTTAGAAGTAACAGTGCAATTATGAAGATACCAATTTTTAAAGTAAGCATGGATTAATACATTAGTCATATACAATAATAGTCATTCTTGGATTTGGTAATAAAAATTTCCTTTCACTAGAACATAGTACTCAGGAATAAGAAACTAGAGAGTCTGAATGTTATTCTAGTACTAAGTGAATGTGTAAGATGAGAAACCAAAGGTTTCACTGAAGAACAGTTTTTCATTGAAGGCTGTTGACTCACCAAAAATCAGGGAAACTTGTTTGGTAATGAAAAAGGGCATTCTTTGACATATGTAGGAGATATTTTCTTCACATTCAGCAATGTAGAAATGCATATACTATCAGTACAAACTGGTAATAAGAGAGTTAAAGAATTTAAATAATATAATTTGGAAGATACTACAGCTATTTGGTATAAACCTTGAAAACTTTTTTTTAAAGTTAAGTGAAAACATTGGTATTTATTTCACTATATTGTATTGTATATTGGCTTTCTTCCCTATTGTACTTTCCATTTCTCTATGGCTACTTCCTTTTTCTCCCAAATAAACTAACTGTATTTGACTGTGTGTCTTAGGATCTACTTCTGGGGGAACCCAAATAAAGAAAGGCTACTATTTTTTCTATAAACTTTTCTGTATTTTGACATGACTGCTATCAATGATGTCATTTTACATGGTCCTTTATATCGATTGTTTCCTATGCACTAGCTCTTGGGTTTGATTAGACTGAGGTGAGGTTCCGTTTTTTGCAGGGTTAAGAATACTTTAGTGTTTCCTATTGATCATATCAAGAAGCATTAATATTGTTGTCCTATTTTTAGTAGTTAAGATTGTTCAATAAAAGTGTTGATGCAGTTCTGCTTTAAGATTAACTCAAAACTTCCTGAAAGCTTAGGCAAAAAGAGAGTATGACATACTATTTAATTCTCAGTGTTCAGTGTCCAGCGGTTATCTTCTTTCACAAATAGATAATGACTTTGCTGGAATTCTGGATGACTTTTAAATTCAAATACTTGAGAGAGAATCTTCTCTCTCTCTCTGCTTTAATCTGAACGTGGACTTAAGTTTGATGATCTTGGTAGATGTAATATAAACATCTATATAATGTTATTTATACTGCTATCCCCAGTGGCTAGAACATCATAGGTGACTCTGAAATACTTGTTGAATGAATGAGTAACAAATGAAAAATATATGTACCAACATGTATGTAGGCTTTCTTAAGGGAACTTTTTTTCATCAGACATCCTGGGAAACAATTACAGTATAGCACAAAAAGCAGTCATTTTTTTTTTTTCTCTTAGCATCTATTTGCATATATTTGTTCTGCACTGTTATTACAAGATCCAGTGCAAGGTACTAATTGGGAGACAGTGATAAAGGAACAATATTACATAAACATACACACCCTCCCCCTCCCCTGGGTTCTAGAGTATGTATGGAAAAAAGAAGTAAACAGTTTTCATCTTGAATTTTTTCTCAGTTTTCATGCTTTGTTAGTACCACCATTGCTAGAAGTTTGGGTTTCAGGGGGACAGTATGTAGTAAATATAAGGCAAAAATCCTGTCCATACATTGAGAAGCTCATTCGTGGTTCTGAAATGCTTTTTATAAAAAGAGCATTCTCTGAGGGTCAGGGAAGTACATTGTCTATTCCAGGTAAATGGAATAGTTCTATTAGTTCATCCCATTTTTAGAATACAGTGAAGGACAAAACACAGGTGACTTTAGATTTTTGTTGTTGTTGTTAATCCTCATCTGAGGATATTTTTCCATTGATTTTTAGATAGAGTGGAAAGAAGGGAGGGAGGGAGAGAGGGAGGGAGGGAGGGAGGGAGAGAGAGAGAGAAACATCGATGTGAGAGAGACACATTGATTGGCTGCCTGCCACACGAACCTGTGACCCTTTGGTCTTTGGGCTGATGCTCTAACCACTGAACCAAACTGGCCAAGGAGACATTAGTTTTTAATTGAAATCCATGCACAATCAAATAACTAATAAGCAGGAAAAAGTATGAATTGCAACAATTTTTATTTTTATTTTCTAATTTTTCTTACTGGCGGAATTTGAGTTTTAGGGGTTATATTATCTATATTTGGTTTTTCTTTTGCATAGAATTTGTTTTTACAAACATCACTGTGCCCATCATATTTTAAGTTATTTAAAGAAGAATGTCGTGCTTGGCCAGTGTGGCTCACTGGTTGAGCATCTACCCATGCACCAGGAGGTCACCAGCTTGATTCCCGGTCAGGGCACATGCCCGGGGTGTGGGCCCAATCCCCAGTGGGGGGCATGCAGGAGGCTGCCAGTCGATGTTCTCTCTCATCAATGTTTCTAACTCTCTCTTCTCCCTTCCTCTCTCTCTAAAAATCAATAAAGAAAAAAAATGTAACTGTTCTAATGTTTCTTTATAAAAGCAGATTGGTTCTGACTTGTTCAAATGGGTTGCACTGATAATGTAGGAACCTTGGTTGTTATCACTGAGCAATTTAAGGGTTAAAGAAACTTCCCAGTGTTATTCTATACTTAGTCTTATTTTTCCCCTCTCTTTGAACTTCTAGTTCATTATAATGCTTCTGGGAATACTAACAGTGAGATGTGCCCTGCTTGATACTCAGCTTCAAGGCTCTTACAGTGCTTGTCAGCCTCAGCTTCTTTTCTCCTGGGACCTTTCATATCTCTTAGCTCCTTGCAGCCAGCTGCAAACCTCTAGGCTTTTACTGCCTGCCAGCTTCATACAAAACTCAGAATGAGAGAAGTGGCCCCAGGGAGGACAAACGGTCTAGGTCCCATGGCATTGGTGGGAGGCTGCTTTGTCAATCTGGATTAGAAATGGAAGGGAGCTGGTGCCTGGTACATTACTTATTTCTTGCTACAGGAAAGACATTGTTTGTAAAGGGCTTTGAAAAGCTCCCAACAGAAAGTGGGTAATTGAAAGATGTCACAAAAGTACACTAAGCTGTTACTGCAAAATGCCCAGCAGATGTAATGCCAACTGAGGACAGTAATGCCACAGGGAAGGAAACATTCTCTATTGAAGCTTCTATTTTATGCCAATAATTTTGAGGCAGAAATAGCTATCTAAGCAAAAGGCAGTATGGTTTTAAAAATTAACATCTATGTAAATTTTTGATGATATTATAGGTTCCACATTTTTCTAAAAATCTCACTAATTTGCATGTCAATGCAGAATTCTCACAAATGAGTCTTACTTGTTCTTATGTTCATATTTGAGGACCAAAATCATTGTCCAGCATTTAAAATTAATTTACTACATGCTTGCTTGTAGAGTCAAAAGCTTTGTTCTCTAAAGTGGTGCTTCTTAAACTTTAATGTGCATAGGAATCACTTAGGGAATCTTATCAAATGGAGATTGTGATTCAGTAGGTCTGGGGTGGGGCCTGATAGTCTGCATTTTTCACAAGCTCTCAAGTGATGCCAAAGTTGCTGGTTCAGACACCACTATTTGAATAGCAAGATTTTAAGGTAGTGAGCTTTAAAACAAACAGACTCACTCACTGGAAATATTTCCTTGTTATCCAAACTGATTTACTGAGATTTTCTAATAAAACACTTAAAACAAAACCTAGCAGATGCTTTTATGACTATAAATTTTGCTAGCAGAAATAATATTTAATGACCTCTTCTGCCTGGTATTTGATTCGCTTCTGATCCTGAAAGTCCCAAGACATTTATTTTCATGACTGAATTAACAACCTTAAAATAGGGCAGTACAAAATGTATTGGAGTTTTATCCACTAATGTAACATAGCTATTCTGAAATGTGGGTGTTCTGTGTGCTGAAGTATCTAAAAATCATGCCAGAGAACAGCTCAGGCATTACTAGAGGTTCATGACAACTCTTAAACAGTGAGGTACAGGGATTTCAGCAGTGGGTGGGAAGATCACTTCTGAGATCCCCTCTGAATCTGAGCCTATGAATCATCACCTAGTGTGCTTTATTGCCACTACGCATTTTAATATAGACTTCATTCCTATATGATAACCTTGTCTTCAAATACATTACAGATATTTATTTGCTATCCTATTTCTGAATAACTTTCCCTCTTTTCTCAACTCCAACCCTCCCCACCCCCTAGTTCTTAGTGTATCAACATAATCTACTCATTCATTCACTTGGCACATATTTGAGTGCTTATTATACACAAATAGGGTACTGTAGTAAGTGATTTCTGGGATATGAAATTGAATAAGGTGGTACAGTCTCTACTTTCAAGGTACTCAGAGTCGCCTACAGGAGGTAAGGTAGCACAAATAACTGGTGTGAAAAGTAATATTAACACCCTACAGAAAGTGCTCTAAGGGGTCAGAGGAGAGAGAAATGAATCACTGTTGTCTGGGACCATCAGGAAAGCCTTAGAAAAGATAGCTTTTGAATTAGGTGTTGGAAACTAGACAGACTTTCCTAGCTGTTCAAGCAGAGAGGAAACCATACTAGCCAAGTATGAAGGCAAGAGAATAAGACGACACAGTTTAGGAAGTGCAAGTACTGTAGATGCCTTGCATGCTTGGATTTGTAACTTACCAGATTTGGACCATTTGCGAGATACAAAGGGTCATGTAGTAACTTTTCTGAGTTATTGATTTTATACCCTTGCTAAGAACCTGGTGTTTCAAGTCAGTGAGTGAGCCTAGTGATTGTTTTAGCATTATATCTTAGCTCCTATTTATTTTCCATTCCATTTTTCATTTTACTGTAAGTTATATGGGAGGGCATTATATGTTTATTAATAATTTAGGATTAGTGAAGAGCTTGTTAAAATTCCTCTCAGTTGCCAAGGGACTGCTACAAATAGGGTGGCCATACAACTTATTGCCCAAACTGGGACCCTTTTGAAAGGGGGTGGTGCTGTTAATAATATTCCAAGACAACAGGCATAAACTGGGTTTGTCTCAAGCTAGAGTATATGGCCAACTAGATTGGTTACTCTAACTATAGTTTATGTTTGTTGGAGTATAGGTTATGGATGGGGAGCAGTAGGATATGACTTAGGAAAGCTAGTTTGTGAATGATCCTAAATGGTACTAGGAAAATTTTATTTATAAAATTATGAACAGAGAAGCTTTAATAATTCACTCTCAATATGTGTTATTGATGTTAGTTCATTCTTCTGAAGAAGATCCTGTTGAGTTAATGATTATTCAGTTAATGTTTTTTCTAAAGGAATAGCACTGGGGCTTGGCAGAGAGTGCCAGAGCATTCTATGCATGCTAGTGCTGGTAATACTGGAACAGAGTCTGACTCACATTGAGAGAAAGTGCTTAATCAAAATCTTTCCAAAATTTATTTCTAAAGTACTGTTATCATGTAATCAGATTTTCATTGTATCTTGTTTCAACTTGATGACTAATCTAGAGAGAATTTTAATTTCACAGTAACTTCTATTTTCCTAGCCTACATTTTCCCTTTTTCTATCCCTGTGGAGTAGATCAGGCTTTTGAGAAAGAAAAGGCATTTCTACCTGGAAAAAACACAAAGTTTAATGGAAGAGGGAATCTATGACTGAAGGACTGATTATTGAGTAGTGGAGAAGAGGACACTCTAGGTAGAGGGAACCATGTACGCAGAGAGATGGAAGCAGAAAAATTCTAGGCATGTTTTGGGGAAAGCAACTAGCTGGTAGGTGGCTTCGAAAATGCTGTGGAAATACACCCAGTGTGCTGGCATCACTAACCAGTTAGGGGGCATGGAAGGTACAGGGAAATTTAAGGAAAGGAAAGCGTTTTAGTTCCCAAAGATACCTCAATGTTTAAAATCCATGTAATGGAAGAAAATATTATTTACTTGCTGAAGAAGCTCCTATTTAAAGCAAGCCTGTCATTTTAAAATGAATTTGGTGCAATATTTACCATTTCACTGATATGTCTTTTATATAAGATATCACTAGACACATTTTTTCGACTGGAATTTTAATATTTGGTACAATAAATGCATGTGGAAGGAATTACCTAATGAATTATGGAAGATGATTAGAGATGCCTCTCTTTTATTTTTATTTTTTGCAAGCAAATGAGCTAACTGAAGAGAATGACTAGTTTTTAAAATACTTTATGATTATATATTTAGACAACATACGTAAATATATAATCATGAAGTATTTTAAAAATTAAATTAATGACTACCCTCATCCCTTCCTGGTTTAGAGCTACTTGTCTTTATTTTGCTTAAGCAGCTATAGCATTTGACACATAAAGATGTTTCCCCAGGAGAATCTTGTTTCTTCTGCCCAGGGCTGACATGAAAAGAAGCAATTTGTCAGACTAGTGGAGCTTGCTAACAATTCAAGTAAACAGCTTGTCTTTTCCTTAATGCTGCATATTAATAGAAATGTTCATGATAAGCACCTCCTTTATACCTTACGGTGACTGACTAGAGATTATTGGGTCAGAGACAGCTTTTTTGCTTTGGACCCTCTTAACCACAATAGTTAGCTGAATAGTCTTATCTGTTGCATGTTCATTAACACAGTGTTTCTTAAGTAATTGTTACCCATTTAATACAGCCAAATTGATTCTTGGTTGTCTCATATTTGTTGTTAACTAGCATCTAAAAGCAATTAAATTTAGACTATAGTTCTCTGTAAACATGTATTTTGATAGGTAATAACTATTCAAAAACGAGCTTCCTTGGATTGTACAACTAAGATCTTTTATTACATCTTTTCTACATTTTTCTCCCCTAATTACACCATCACTAGTTCGAGCACTGCTTGAGATAGAGTATACCTATACCTCTACTAGGTACTGAGAGCACTCTATAAATGACGTTTGTGTTATCTAATGACTTGACTTTGGTAATGACCAACTTGTTGCTTTATGATATTTTTGCATCAGATTCTTGAATAATTTTCCAGTACATAGGCTTGTTGACCAATATAATTGGGTTTGTTTAAAACAAGAGCACCAGACCTAAAGTGGAGTCACTTATGCCAAGCCCTACATCAGCAAACTGAGAATTACAGTTTCAGTTCTCTGCAATGGAAACTTAAACCAGTCAATCCGGAATTGCCTGAGGAGCACATTTAGGTAATCTGCCTGATAGATAGATCCCTGCTATCTGCTACCCTTTAAAGAAAGTAAATTGGCAATAACCAACTCATTATTTTACCTAGTATAACTTCCTTGTTCCCACCCCTACTGCCTATAAAAGTTTTTCATTTTTGTACAGCTCCTTAGAGTTCTTTTTTATCTGCTAGATTGGATGCTGCCTGATTTGAGTCGGTATTTGCTCAAATAAACTTTTTAATTTTTAAACTTTAAAATTTTTAATATGCCTCAGGTTATCTTTATTTATGTATTTATTTATTTATTTATTTTCATCCTCACCCGAGGACATTTTTCCATTTTTTGTTCAGACAGAGTGGGAGGGAGAGAGAGAGAGAAACATCGACGTGAAGGGACACATCGAGTGGCTGCCACCCGCACGACCAACCAGGGCCGGGGACAAACTGCAACCAAGGTACATGCCCTTAGCGGGAACTGAACCCTGGTCTCTCTGGACCGCAGGCTGACGCTCTAACCGCTGAGCCAAACTGGCCAGGGCTCAGGTTATCTTTTAAAAGTTACATAGTTGCCCGACCGGTTGAATGTCATCCCATGGACTGAGAAGTCCTAGTGCGATTCCTGGTCAGGGCATAAGCCTGGGTTGCGGACTCTATCCTCAGTTGGGAGCGTGCAGATGGCAGCCACTTGGTGTTTCTCTCTCACACTGATGTTTCTATCTCTCTCTCCCTTCCTCTAAAAAATCAATAAAAACATAAAAATAATAAAAAAGTTACATTGTTATCTAGAGCTGGTCTCACACTGATAAGGGAAGGACCTGTTAATTGAGTGAGTAATGACTAGTGAGGGAAGTCTGACCTTGACAGTATTTGAGGTGTTAAAAATAATGAAATTAGTTATACGGGTCAAATATTCTGGGATTTTAAATGATCTAGCTTACTTTTAGGATAGTATAATTGTGGGTTGCTAGCAGAAATACTAGTTAGCTGTTGGTTACACTATTGTGGTAGCTTGAAAATAGACGTGTTATTTTTAGTTTTTTTTCCTAAGAAATGAATAAATTTATAGAAAATTTTAAATAATTAGCTGGGATTATTTACAAACCAGCATCAACACATCTCATTGTACCATTTAGCAATTGAATTATAGGTGAATTATAAAATGTTTAAGTTGTAACCATTGTGAGTACTGACGTGTCCATGAAATGGGTGGGTAAAGGAGTAGTCTTTTGTACCTTGATTAGTGTGCCTAACATTAGTTGTTCAGTAAAGAGCAATGGTTCAGTGAATGAATTTCCATACACAAGCTCTGGTTTGAACAAAAAACTGTCCAGGCATCAAAACACATAGTATATTAAAAAAGGAACCTAAAGATAAAATACACTAAATAATACTTTTTATTTATTTATTTATTTTTTTAATCCTCACCCGAGGATATTTTTCCATTTTTTGTACAGATAGAGTGGGAGGGAGAGAGAGGAAGGGAGAGAGAGAGAGAAACATCGACGTGGGAGAGAGAGAGAGAAACATCGACGTGAAGCGACACATCGAGTGGCTGCCACCCGCACGACCAACCAGGGCCGGGGACAAACTGCAACCGAAGTACGTGCCCTTAGCGGGAACCGAACCCGGGTCTCTCCAGACTGCAGGCCGACGCTCTAACCGCTGAGCCAAACTGGCCAGGGCTAAATAATACTTTTTAAAATACGTGAACAGCTGCTAGGTTAGTTTATGATTGCATTTTTCCTTGTTTTGGTAGATAGCAAGCTGAAATTTTCTTTAATAAACTTGAACTTGATGTTTCAGACATGTTAAAGTGGAAGCAAAACATTCTTTCTCTCTTTCTCTTTTTTAACCTCACCTGAGGATATTTTTCCATTTATCTTCAGATAGAGTCGGAGGGGTGGGTGAGAAAGAGAAAGAAACATTGATGTGAACGAGACACATCGATTGGTTGCCTTCCGCATGACCCTGACCAGAGCCGGTGATCGAATCCTAACCAAGGTACATACCCTTGGCCAGAATTGAACCCACTACTCTTTGGTCTGCAGGCCAACACTCTAACCGCTGAGCCAAACCTACCAGGGCTTTACTCTCTTTTTAATAGCCTCCCACTTAACATTGTTACCACCAGTAAGTGAAGATGAGATAAGTAGGGCTTTTAAATCACAATTTGAAGTGTTTTTGAATTCTTTTCTTTATTTTTTGTCTTAGAAATGTGGTACGATAGAATCAGCAAACTTAGCTTTGGTTTTGTATTTTTTCAAAACTGAGGATCACCTGGCACTTTTTTTTTTCCTTGTAGTGCTGTAGATAAAGTTGTTGAAAGTGTTTAAAAGAGTAAATTCTCAATTTACTTAATTATTTGGAAATAATCTCTTATATATATTTGAAAGTATAGGAAAATTGCCCTTCTCCAATTTCATTGATCTTGTGAAGGATTAGAGTAGATAAGAAAGATTAAAACCAATTGAGGGATGATTTTGTAACTACTAAATGGAACCAATTTTATTCCTAAACTTTCTTTTTAGACTTTCTTCATTATTTGCCTTTTGTGGAAACATTTATTAATTTCAACTTTTTTGAAATTTCCAGGTAACTTGGGTTTTTACTCCTGTAACAACTGAAATAACAAGTCTTGATACAGAGAATATAGATGACATTTTAAGTAAGTACTTTGATACTTTTTAAGTATACTTTCTTCTCCATAAAGAGTTGAGATTTTATTTTGTTTTTGAGTATAAACTAGAACAAATGAGGAGCTGGAATTCTGATTAATTTCATGGTTTACTGAATTAACAAAGCACTTTCGGTTTTAATTTTTAGTAAAATTTCATGAAGTATGTTACAAGTAAAGTAAACTTTTAGTCCTGTTTTATTTCTTTGCCTTGTCTGTATAAATACCACTCCTAAAAATTCTTGTATATGTTAATGACTCTAGGACACAGAATTTTCTGTCTGTTTAAACTTTTAACTGAATCACCTATTCTGATCTCTTTTATTGTCATAGGTCCAATTAAGTTTACTACATGTTTTACTGAATGCTTTGTTTTCTGACAGTGTACTTGTGGATACAATTAACTTTGGGGAAAACATTTCTTCTTCTAAAACGTAGTAGAGGGAAGCCCGGCCAGTGGGGCTCAGTTGGTTGAGCATTGTCCCATACAACAGGAGGTTGCTGGTTCAAATCCCAGTCAAGGCACATGTCTTAGTTGTCGGCTTGATCCCCAGCAAGCTGCGTGCAGGAGGCAGCCAATCAATGTTTCTATCTCTCTCTCCCTTTCCCATCCTTTCTCTGCAACCAATAAAAACATGTTTCATAAAAAAGTAATAGAGGGAGGGTGGAGATGTGGTTGACAGAAAATCACAATTTAGGAGATTTAAGAAAATCTACAATGGGCATAAATGATTTTTAAGTACTCCATTTCAACCCACTAATTTGAGCAGAACAAAACCAAAAATAATAGAGGTAAAGGGGTTTATTCATTGAACATCATACACTGTTTTATATTCTTGGAATTGGTTTTAAATGCTAAAAGTCTTCTCCCACTTTATGGGATCTCTTTAGAGCAATGGTTCTATAAACTTCAGCATATATCAGAATCACCTGGAGGACTTACTACTGTCTGTACTGTAGGCCTAGCCCCCAGTTTCTGATAGAAACTGCTGAGCTCCACCTAAGAATTTGTATTTCTGTAAGTTCCTATGTGATGCTGGTGCTTCTTAGTCCAGGGACCACAGTTTGTGAGTCACTGTTGTAGAGTGAATAAGCAGAAGGTAAAAATGGAAGAAGAAAATTGAAACTCACATATTCTCACACCTTTACCCTTCCAAATTCTAGAATATCTTTGTGTTTTATTTTTGTGAGTACTTGAGGAGTTTCTGTCTGTATTAGGTGTAGGAGAGAGGAACAAATCTTTCTCATGTCTTCATATCTGGATATGCAGATAATACTGTTATTTTTTCAACAGAGAATAACTGTTAAGTGGATAGGAAACAGAAAGAGTACATTTTACCTGATAGTATTAACTGAATCTGTTGCAAGTAGGTAGGGCATCTGAGCTTAGTTATTCAGGTCTGTTCTGTGAAATAGGTTTTTACTTACAGAGCTAATTCTCAGTTATTCATAAATATGGAAGGTAAAAAATAGATTATTAAAATCCAGATCATTCCACTTCACTTTTTATGAGAGTAGTTTGTTTATTTACTAGCCTACTTGCCTGATCTGGGTCTGATTCCCTTTTGTTTTACATTCATTCTGTGAAGGTTTAAAGAGGGAGGATATAGAGAGAAGGAGCAGGGACTGCTACAAATAATATAAATTGTCCATGACTATATATGTATGGGTTTCTGAACAAGAGATAACTTGTCATTGTATTTTTAGTGGACCTTTACAATGGAAACAGACCATGATGAAAACCACATCTTTAATTATGTCAAAATTATGTCGACACAAATAACTTAGGTTGTTTGGTTTTGTTTTTCAATTTCAGGAAATGCTGATGTTGCTTTAGTAAATTTTTATGCTGACTGGTAAGTAATAACCTTATTTCTGTGATTTAACTTGCTAAAGGTGAATTTTTCTTTTCTAGAAAGGGGTGAGTGGGGAAGCTTTTTTACTTTGTGAGACAATAGTCTATACACAAAATCAATTAAGGTTCATTCACAAATGAAGAAGCTTAATTTGGTGAGCACTTTTGTTTTAAGAGAGAAATACTCGATTCCATTATCCCACATCTTAAAATGAAAACAGATAACATAAAGACTTAGCAACCCCCCCCCCCCCCATATCACACACACACGAGTACATATCGCAATTCTATATTTTTCCTGATTGAGGAAGTAGGGCAGTGTTTGGAGATGAGCATGTCAGTGTGGCAAGTTTAGAAGGAAAAATAATATTGACATTTTAAAACACATACCATCTATTACTACTTCTAGGAAGCCTCCCTCCCTGTTTGAATCAGATTCTGTCTTCTGTATTCCTGTAGTACCCTGTCTACCACTTTCTTTTCCTTTACTACATTTTTCTGTCTGTTATCTTTGTTTGTGTCCTAATGTCTTACTCAGTATTCCCAGCATCTAGAACAAGAGCATAATAAGTAGTAGATGGGACAGGAAGGAGGGAGTTTCAGCTAGGGAGAAGTTTGAAACACTCACATAATCCTCATTCCTAAACAATCTGTATCTTATTTGGTCCTCTTAGGTTAACCACCTACTAGTTAGCACTACCCTGTTTCAGGCCATAGTCCTGCAATTTAGCTAGATTCCTGGAACAGCCTCCTAATTTATTTTCTCTGCCTCTAGTCTTCTGTGTCTTCATTCTATTCTCTACAAAGTAAGCCAGAGTTGTCTTTCCTAAAGTGCAGATGGGATCAGTTTACCCTTCATCTTAAAACCCTAAATGGTTTTCCTTAGGTAGACTTTAGGTAAGTCTCTTCTTACTTGATGACCGGGTCCTTTCCCGCCTCCACATCTATATCTTTTGCCTTTCTCTACTTCTACATTCTGTACTAGTTATATATATATATTTATCCTCACGCGGGGACATTTTTGCATTTATCTTCAGATAGAGAGGGAAGAAGAGAGAGAGAGACATCGATGTGAGAGAGGCACATTGAGTAGTTGCCACCCACATGATCCCAACGGGGCCGGGAACAAACTGCAACTGAGGTATGTGCCCTTAGCGGAACCGAACGCGGGACTCTCTGGTCAATGGGCCGACGCTCTAACTGCTGAGCCAAACTGGCCCAGGCAGGCTGTACTAGTTATATTGACTGTTTTTCCATTTGAGTAATATTCTATAGCCTTTTATCACCTTTGGTCATGGTGTTTTCTGTGCCTGAATGGCTCACTCTTTTCTTATCTACTTATTTACCTAGTTAAATTTTAATAATCTTTCAAACTTTAGATTAGATGTCACTTTCTCCAGGTCATTCTTTCTCCTCTCAAGGCAGGTTAGGAACCCTTTTTCTATCTTCCCATAATACCCTGTATGTACCCAACCACAACACTCATGTGCTATTGTCTAGTTGGGAGCTCCCTACTGTTGTTAGCTTTGTGAAAAGTTACCACATGTCTTCTTTCAGCATTAATCCCCAAGCACTTTGCATGATACTTGGCAGATAAGTATATAATTAATATTTACTGAATGAATGATGTATAGGTATTTAATGAATGAATGTTTAAGATATACAGAGAAAACACCACTTATAAAATGTATAATAAAGGTAGCATTTTCAAGTTAAATTAGGTAGAAGCTTATTTAGTCCAGTTCTTTAATAAAATTGAGATCCAGAGGAATATTTTCCCAAGGTTACCTGACTAGATTGTGGCAGAGTTAAAACTAGAACTCAGTTCTCTTGATTAAGGGATTTGATGTGTCGTAGGAAAGAGAACTAGAATGTGTCACTGACCTTGTTGCAAAAACTGAGTTGGAAATGTGGGCTAATTGCAGTTATTTGGGAAACCATATCACCCCCCAAAATACCTTGAGTTGTTTATGAATTCGTACACTCGCTTTCAACTGAGAAAAGCTTAGGTCATTGGCTGTAGGACATAGACATACACTGTGTAGCCTCAAAGGCTAGATTCTGAGTTCCCTCGGGAAGATATGAATGTGACACAGTTTAAGGAAGAACTCTAACAGAGCTGCCTAAGAAAACTGATATGCCTCAGAAGGTAATAAACCATAGGATGTACTTAATAATGCTGTTATTTGCCAGGCTCTTTACACACATTATTTTCAGTGCTCAGAACTACCCTGCAGGTAGGTATCATGATTTACATTTTAGGTTGAGGAAATCAAGGTTCAGTAAGTGGTAGAACTGGGATATTAAACTCAGGTATGTCTTACTTCAAAGTTTATTATTTTTCTTCACTAGGTCATACTAGTAAGGGTTTCCAAATTGTCCCTGCAAAAAGACTTTTACTCATTTGGTTGATTTGTAAAAGGTTGATTTAAGCATTACGTTGGATTCAGATGATTCTTAAGGTCCTTTGAACAGATCTATTGCTTTTGTTATGTTACTTTTATAAATGTAACTTTGTATGGGAATGTGTGTATGAAGGTTCAGTAATATTGCAACTGGACTTTTATTTCATCTTCCCCTTCTACCTTTGTTATTAAAACATCCTACTTTAAACAAAAACCTGTGCTTAAATGCTTACTGGGTAGCAGACTGGATAGTCCAGAAAAAAGGAGTTCTTAATGTGGGTCTTTACCTTGCCCTTAAGCCAGGAGCCTATCTATGGAATCTTTACTGGGCAGTATCCTACTTCTTCAAGAAACTGTTAATCAGTTCATACCCATTGTCTTCCTTGTCCTCCAGCACCTTATTTTTAGCAAACTATAAGAACCCATAAACCTGGGTCCTAGCCTCTCTAGTTCTTCCATTCTGTCAGTTTATTCATTTAATAGACATCTATTGAAATGCTTACTAGAATATGTAGTCAAATAAGACACGGTCCCTGATGTCCACAGACCCCACCCACTTATCCCAGATGGGAGAGATTTAAGAATGCTAAAAGAGGAAAAAGCCACTTGAAAACAAGAGATTGAAGATACTGACTGTGTCTCCTTAGGAAGTCAGGTGAGTGGGCTAGAAGAGATATATACAAAAAGAAATAGGGAGGGAGTATAAACTTTACATCCTTTCACTGGCTTTGTAATATTTTTATTGAATTGTGGTTAATATGTACAACCTAGTCACATATGAATTAAAGAGTTCACAGGCTTCATTTAAGTAAATTTCTCAATAGAAAGGGCTCTGGAAGCAACAGTAGCAATTATAGTTTGTTTTTTATTAACAAATTCTCAATACCTTTTTCATATGAGAATGACCATTCTAACCCAGCTGGTTGTGTGCTGATTCTGATTTTTGTTTTCCCTTTATCAGGTCCCTTTAGTGACCCACAGCATGTATTTGTGAAGTGGTTGGCCTGATTATGGGGCAGTCAGAATTAGAAGTGTCGAGTTTCTGGAATATTGTGGGATTTATGCCCCTTTTTAAAAGTAAAAATAAAACAAAAATGGCAAAGGAAATATGGACAGGAAATCTTGTTTAGGAATTTAAATTTTTTCTCCTGGATTTAGTATATTTAATGTTTATAAATACAAAAGCCCATTTTAACCAGGGGCAAATTTTGAGGGGAAGCAGTTTATTATATACTATATATACTTTTCATACAACATATACTATATATCCTTTTCATACAATTTATTTAGTATGCTAACTTGCCTATGAAATATGATTGGTCAGGTGAATTGATCTAATATTTGCAATAAACTTACCATTTTAAAGATTTTGAACAGTAGTCTAAACATAAAAATATGTTCATTATTTCGAGAAAGCTAATTTCTTTTATAAATGGCTAAGTCTGAATAGTTGCAAGTCCAAGTAGATACATCTTAGAGGGCTTATTTTAGGCTTGTTTCATAGCCTTTGTGAGAGAGACTTAGCTGTGTGTTCCATAATATTAATGGATTTTTTTTTCAATATATTTAAAAAAAAATCGCAAATATTTTATTTATTTGTACAGTCTTTGAAGTCAAAATTGTCTTCTTCTCCAATGAATGACATCAGGATTGAGCACTAAATTAACTGTAATTGTCTGAAAAGCTGTTTATTGTATATATGCTAAATATCAATGGATAACTGAAATAAGATTTTATTGAGTTTGCTTTTCAGTTTTAATTGGTATCCTTCTCTGTGCATAGGTGTCGTTTCAGCCAGATGTTGCATCCAATTTTTGAGGAAGCTTCCAATGTAATTAAGGAAGAATATCCAAGTGAAAATCAAGTAGTGTTTGCCAGAGTTGATTGTGATCAGCACTGTAAGTACCTCAATAGGAAGTCTGGAAGAAATGGTCCCATCCCCATCTTGCCTACGTACACACACACACACACACACACACACACACACACACACGTTTCTTTTTCAGAAATGCTCTGCTTCAAATGGAGAACAAATAAAAAAAGTATTAGTGACCTTGCTAAAAATGTTAATATGTTTTTGTACTTAACAGCACTATTTTTCATTTTGCCTGTGTGAAGGGTTTAAAAGGTTTATTTTATTTTTTCATTAAAATATAGTAGGGCAAGCATATAGGTAGTAAATCATAACTAGCAATGTTTTCTACCAAAGCTAATATCAAAATCAAATAAAACTGAAATATAGTTTTAGGGGAAAAAATGGATTTCTGTTACTTTTAGAATCATGCAAAAATACTATTTGTAATAATGCCAAATAAAATAATCTCAAAATTTTATGTGTTTCTGTCATTTAAAAGACTCTATTGTGATTGACTTAGACTATCTTTGAGGTATAAATAGCTATAGTTATTATTTATAATTATTGAGTGTTGAGAAGACTAGGTTAGACTCACTTAAACTCCAGCCTCTTGGATTTCGCCTGCCTAGTAGAGCGTTCTCTGTAATATCCTCTTGGTTTTCAGTATACATGACAGAGTTCTCCAACTCGAGCTAGTGAGCTTGCAGTGGTGTTTCCTCCTGAGTTCCCCATTACAGTTGCATCTCATAGAACCAAACTAATCCCAATTTGTAGTTTTTGTTAATTGTGTTGTAGTTGTTTCACCAGTTGCAATGTCAGTTCTTCAAAGGCAGGAACTTTTTTTCTGTTTTTAGTGTTTTTGTTTTAATTCCTTTTAAGTGGAGACCAAACTACTTACTCATTAATCTCTGATCTAAAGCATCCGACAGTTTTTCCGCGACAGAGACCACTCATTGAAAGTTTGTTGCATTGGATAGTTGGTAATTGGACTGAATATAGAACTCTCCCATTCTGCAAATTTCCTGTCCTTTACACTTGACTATAAGAATTTGTGTGTGTGCCTGGGCAGTGTGGCTCACTTGGTTGGAGCATCGTCCTATGAACCACAAGGTTGAGGGTTTGATTCCCAATCAGTACACTTGCCCAGGTTGCAGGTTCCATTCCCAGTCAGGGTGCATGTGGGAGGCGGCCGATCTGTTTCTCTCTCTCACATTGATGTGTGTGTCTCTCTCTCCCCACCCCCTTCCTCCTTCTCTTCTTCTCTCCCTTTCACTCTTTCTAAAATGAATGAAAACATATCCTTAGGGAGGATTTTTTTTTTAAAGTGTGTGTGCGTGCACTAACTTCATTTTACTGATGAGAAAGAGAAATAAGGGTGCTTAACCAATATCATATGGCTTAATGTATAATCAAATCTGATTTAGAATCCAGATATGACCAAATGCCTTCAAAGACCTACAGTAAGTTCTTACTTAATGTCATTGGTAGGTTCAGCAACTTTAAGTAAAAGTATAAAGTATAAAGAAACCAATTTTACTTATCATAGTCTAGTTGATAGAACAAGAGTTAAGTTCCTAAGGCCTGACATCAACATTTATAGCAAGACAGCGAACAAAATGACATTATTCAAGGACCTGCTGTATTTGCTTCTTTTCTGTTTACTTCAACAAACATCTTGGGAATTTACTGGTAAAGTCCTGTGTTACATAGAAATGGCTAACAGCAAAGCATTTCAAAATCTTACAAGCCATACCCACATTTCTGTCTGCTGAGATTCATAACTAGATGGGATGAAGGGAACAATAAAAGGTTGTTAATACAAACATGGACTGCATTTCTACTCTGCTTTCTGGATCTTTCCTCCCACCTTTCACTGACAGAAAATGATGTTTTTGATATGGGCACTCATTTCAGATTTTTTTATTTTTTTATATATTTAATTAGACATTATAGTGCAGACAACTCTGAATTTGGATCATAAAATCTGAAATTATGCTTTCACGCTTATAGTCATTGGGAAGAAAAATTAACTATTGTTGTACCCTAAATATTGTTTATTCTGTCTTTTAAAAAGATCAATTTACTTTTCAGATAAATCTGACATCATTGCTAGTAATCAGGTTCTCTTTTAATGGGAATAAATAGCCATAGTTCAGATCTTTTTAATCCACCAAAGAGATGTACAAGATTAGTTTCTTATGAATGAAAGTTATATCTCAGATATTGTGTTTTCTCTGAATGTTTATTACCTTCTGTATAAGTATTCACATTTTTTTTTTTTTTATCCTCACCCGAGGATATTTCTCCATTTTTTGTACAGATAGAGTGGGAGGGAGAGAGGAAGGGAGAGAGAGAGAGAGAGAAACATCGATGTGTCCCTTCACATCGAGTGGCTGCCACCCGCACGACCAACCAGGGGGGGACAAACTGCAACCGAAATACGTGCCCTTAGCGGAAACCGAACCCAGGTCTCTCAGGACCGCAGGCCGACGCTCTAACTGCTGAGCCAAACTGGCCAGGGCAGTATTCACATTTTTAAAAGTGACATTATGAAATCCTTATTGATGATTTACTCACATTTTAGAGATTGTAAAACAAGCTGTACTTTGGATAACCCCTTATGTGCCAATTGGATTATAGAGATTTTGAACTGGGAGGACCGTAAGAGTCCTGTGGTCTGGAGAAGAATCCTCTTAGGCCGATTGTTCTTTGGTAGGGTTTTATTTGTTTTGAAAAGATATTGTCAAGTTTAAATTATACAATTTAATGTTTTGACGCATGTATACACCCATAAAACCATCACCACAATCAAGATAATCAACATATTTCTCATCCCCCAGATTTTCCTTGTGTTCCTTTGTGGTCCCTCTCTCCCTCCATCAGTCCTCAGGGGACCATGGGACTGCTTTCTGTTAACCTAGATCACTTTGTGTTTTCTGGGATTTTATTGAAGTGGAATCATACATTATGTGTTCTTTGTGTGTGTGTGTGTATTTTATTTTTTTTTGACTCAGCATGGTTATTTTGAGATTATTGGCATGTGTCATCCATTTTTATTCATTGAGTAGCATTCCATTGTATATACCACAATTTGTTGAACTGCTCACCTACTGACAGATATTTGGGTTGTTTCTAGTTTCAGGCTATTGCAAATAAGTTGCTATGAACATTCAGGTACAGCTCTACATATGCTTTCATTTATCCTGAGCATAAACCTAAGTGTGAAATACTTGGGTAATATTGTAGGTATATGTTTAACTTTAAGAAACTGCCAAACTGTTTTCCAAATATTTGTACTATTTCTACTATCAGTGTCTGAGCATTCCAGTTGTTCCATATTCTTAAAATATTTGGTTTGGTCATTATATTTAATTTAACATGTCTGTTAGATTATTAACAAGTATAATTAACAGGTGTAATTATAATATTTTCTTACTAGGTTTTGAGAGCTCTCTATATGTTATGAATACAAATTCTTTTTCAAATGTGTAATTTGCTAATATTTTCTTCTATTCTAGTCTAAGAGTATCTTCAATTATGGTAAAATACACAGAACATAGAATTTAACATTTTTACCATTTTAAAATGTGCAGTTCAGTAACATTAAGTTTATTCACATTTTTGTACATCCAGTCTCCGAAATTCATCTTGTAAAACTGAAATGCTATGCTCATTAAACAACAACTTCCTATTTCCTCCTCCCTCATCCTTGGCAGCCACCATTCTATTTTCTATTTCTATAAATTTTACTACTCTAGATACTTCAAGAAATAAAATCATACAGTATTTATCTTTTAGTGCCTGCCTTATTTCAGTTCACATAATGTCTTTGAGGTTTATCCATGCTGTAGCATATATCAGAATTTTCTTTCATTTTAAGACTGAATAATATTCCGTTCTATCTGTATACTACATTTTGTTTATCCATTCATCTGTCTGTAGATGCTTGGGTTATATTCACTTCTTGGCTATTGTGAATAATACCACTATAAATATGGGTACATACAAATATCTCTTTAAGACCCTGCTTTAAATACTTTTGTATATATATACAGAAGTTGAGTTAGTGGATCACATGGTAATTCTATTTTTTTTATTTTTGAGGTCTAATTTATCCTTTTTAAAAATGGGTTACGATTTGATGCCGTATCTAAGAAATCTTTGCCTCACACAAGAGCACAAAGATTTTCTGCTATTTTCCTTCATAATTTTTATATCATGAAGTTTTACATGTAGTTCTGTGATCTATTTGGAGTGAGTTTTTATATGTGGCACAATGTATGGGTTGGAGTTCATTTTTTGCATATAATTATCAGACTGTTCTGAGATTATTTATTGAAAAGACTGTCCTTTCTTTACTAAATGACTTTGCATCTGTGTCAGAATCAACTGATCATATGTGTGAATCTATTTCTAATCTCTCAGTTATGTACTGATGATCTATTTGTCTATGTTCACAGCATCACACACTCTTCTAGATTACTTTAGCTTTATAAAAGTTTGAAGTCAGTAGTGTAAATCTATGGACTTTGTACTTTTTTCAAAGTGGTTTGGCCATTTTAGTTGCTTTGGATTTCTGTATAACTTTTAGAATCAGTTTGTTAATTTCTAACCAAGGAGTTGGGGGTAGGACTGCTGGGATTTTAATTGTCTTACTTTGAATCTCTAGACCAGTTTGTGGAGAACTGTCATTTTAACAATATTGAATTTTGCAATCCATGAACATTGTATACCTTCCCATTTATTTAGGTCTTCACAAGTTCTCTCAGCAGTGCTTTGCAGTTTTAGCAGTTTTTCAGTCTTCATGTCTTTCACATCTTGTAAGATTTATCCCTTGGTATTTTTTGATGCTATTGTAAGTGATATTTTAAAAATAAACTATTTTTATTGTAATGATATAGAAAAGTTGCAAAGAGAATACAGAGAGTTCCCTTATACTTCTTACCCAGTATACCCTAATGCTGAGATCTCATATTACATGGTACATTTGTCAAAACAAAGAGATTAACACTGGTACATTATTATGGATCAACTGTAGACTTTATTCAGTTTTTATCAGTTGTTTCACTCAAGTCCTTTTCGGTTAGATATTGTATTTAGTCGTCAGGTCTATTTAGCTACTTCTGATCTGTCCATCTCATTCTTTCCCTTTTTAGAAACAGCCTTGTCAGTTTTGAGCGATATTGGTCAGGTATTTTGTACAATGTCCCTCATTTTGTATTAATCTTATTTTTTTAAGGTCTCACACATCTTTTGTGAGATCTATTCCTAAGTATTTTTTATGTTTTGATGCTATTATAAATGGCATTGATTTTTTTTTAAATTATCATTTCTGGTTGTTTGTTGCCACTATATAAAAATACAGTTGATTTTTGTATATTGATCTTGTATATTGGTACTTATTGGATCTAATAAATTTTATGTAGATTCTATAAGATTTTGTACTTAGTTATTTGTATGCAAATAAAAAAGTTTTACTTCTGTGGTCTGTATTTCCTTACATCATTCTTTCCAGCTAAGTGTGCCTAGTTGCTGCTTCAGGATTAGTTTCTGTCAGTCAGAAAATCTGTATGAAGCTTCCTAGCAAAGTCAGAAGTTGACCTGAGAATCAAGATGCCATCCTGCCCACAGATATCTTATTCTTATCAATCACCTCTCTGTCATGGTGGCAGCCTACTGTGTCCTGCCCTTTGATACTTTAGTCTGTCTACCTTCCTTCTGAGTCATTGTTATTTTTTGGAGGTGGGGGAACTAGTCAGTGGCACTGCAGTGTGATAGGTTCTAGAGATAGAGCAATGGACCAAACACCCAGAAAGGTAAGAGCAATGTGCACAATGGCTCATTCTGATAACTGCTCTAAAGGGGAGGCTTTGTGTGCTATGAGATAATGAGTCTAACATAGTCTGGGGGGATAGGGAAGTCCTGTCTCAGACAGTGATACAAGACCTGAAGGAAGAGTAGGAATTTTTAAGGAGAAGAAAAGTGTTTTAGACAGAAGGGAGAGAAGGTATGAAGTCTCTGAGGTAGGAATGAACATTGGACTTTCAGAGAGCTGGAGTATATTATCATTTTATAGATTAAGGCACTGAAACACTTAGAGAAGCTGCATAATTTACCAAGGTTACATAGTAAATGGAGGGTGCTAGACTGTAACCTAGGAATATACAGCTTTTACCAGGTAACTACTATTTTGAAGGTTAAAATAAAGTAATTTAAATTGAATTTCTCATAGAAACTGAGAATTTACCCAATTGCTATATTTAAAAATGTTCTGAATTATGTCTGTTTAAATGATCTAATGGGATAATATATAAACACAAATATAATTCTCTTGTATGTGGTATTGTCTATTATTCTTGTTTCTATACTGTATGGCCTAGCCCACTACTAAGGTAGAATCCTTTGTTCTAGAACCAGAAGCTCATTACTTATTGTCATATACAGTCGGGTAAGATACTTAAAAAAAAAACCACTCAATTTGTTTTAAAACTCGCCATAAAAAGTGTGTGTGTGTGTGTGTGTGTGTGTGTGTGTGTGTGAAGAAAGAGAAATGTAACCAAATGGAAAATGTCAAATCAAGGTGAGAGTATTTTTAAAAAATATGTTTTTATTGGTTTTTTAGAGAGAGAGGCAGGGGGGAAGAGAGAGAGAGAGAGAGACATCGATGTGAGAGCGAAACATCCATCAGCTGCCTCCTGCATGCTCTCCACTGGGGAACGAACCTGCAACCCAGGCATGTGCCATGACTGGGAATCAAACCAGGACCTCTCAGTCCACGGAATGATGCTCAATCCACTGAGCCACACCAGCTGGGCTGGGTGAGGGTATTAAATGTAGGTGAGGATATTACTTCTTCATCTTTTCTGTAAGTTTGAATATTTGCAAAATAGAAAATTGGTAGAAAAAGTCATT
Source organism: Molossus molossus (assembly GCF_014108415.1). Lineage (NCBI taxonomy): Eukaryota > Metazoa > Chordata > Mammalia > Chiroptera > Molossidae > Molossus > Molossus molossus. The sequence continues at coordinate 29,490,488 of NW_023425349.1, forward strand.
GAATTTGTAATTTGTCTTTGGTTAAGAAAAGAGCCAGAAGGAGGACCTTGTTGCTTTAGAGCTTTTAAGATGTCTGTGGAAGAAGCTTCGAATCTGTACTGTACAGGTGTACTGTGATATTGTTAATTGTAATTTCTCTTTATTTTTACTATGAAAAAGGCCTGCACACACACACACACACAAAACAGCTGGGAACTGTAGAAAGAGAATTTTGAACTCAGACCAATGCTGGAGTGTCACCAGGAAGCTTCCAACAATGTAAGCTTAGGTATATATTTTGAAATCCCAGTGTAGAGCTTGTAGCTTGAATAACCCTCTCCTAGTGGTAAAATTTAGTTCACTTCCTAAGCCCCTAAATTCTCCATTTATTGTATCTAATGCAGGGAACAAAGTAAGAGAGAAGTGGAAGGAAGAAAAAAAGGAAATGGAAATCAGGGCAATTAAAGAGACAGAATCAAGAGAGAGAATGTTGAGAAACAACCTCTTCCCCCTGCCCAGAGGTCATTTATGTCCTGTGATGGCAGCAGAGCAGGTCTGGCCACACATCCTGCAGAGGACTGGGGTGCCGGGTTCATATTTGTCACAGATCTGACAACTGCCCTGTTAGCTTCTCCCATCTGGCAGGCCCATAAAAGCAATCTCCACATCTCTGGTGAAGAATTATTTATTATTAACTTATTATAAAGGCTTTTCTTATATTGTGCATAATGGAATCCAGACTGGTACATCTTTTCTGTACTTATATATTAAGAGTTTTGAGAATTTCATTTGAGAGTCTAGTTTCTGTAAACAATTAGAAGTAGCAGCAGCAGCAGCAGCAGTGATATTAATGAAAATCATGATGATAAAGTGTAAACTCTGTAAGAGCAGGGACCTTGTTTTTTTTGGTTTGTTTTTTGTTTTTGTTTTTTTGGTACGTGCCCCTAGAGGGAACTGAACCTGGGACTCTCTGGTCTGCAGGCCAGCGTTCCAGGTGCTGAGCCATACCGGCCAGGGTGGACCTTGTCTTTTTACCCCCCTATCCCTAGCACTGGAATGTGCCTAGCACAAAGTAGTTGCTCAATAATAGTTGTTGAATAAATGGGTGGATAAATGAATAATAATAAGTAGTAGCCAGTATTTACGAACTGTTAATTTTATAGATACTATTTGAAGTACTTTAAGTAGTTTATTTCATTACCTCCCAACAGTACAATGAAGTATTTTCTGCATTATTTTGTTAAATCTAAATTGTCACTGATTATAGGTCACACTTACATGTATAAGTGGGAAAAAATCCAGAAAAATTGAACTGCAACACATTGCTTTCTTATCACTTAGTACTTTTATATCTATTGTAATAACTATTTTAGACTTACTTAAATATATTTTTTGTCATATTATTATGTATAGTTAAAAAGGAAAATGAATTTATTCAAGTAATCCTGAAAGAATTTCACATTCTAGATCTGAATTTTATGTATCACTTTGCAATTTTGAGCTGATTTTTGTGTTTTTTTCCACACAATATCAACTTCTGTGCCATTAAGAGTATTGGTAATGCTCTTGATTGAATAATGTTGCTATACTCTTTCTAGGATTTTCTTCCAAGCTGCTGATACCCATTCTGCAAGTACTGATGCTGGCATTTTACTATTTGACTAACCTCAGTTTGTTTTTTTTGTTTTTTTCTCAATTGAAACGTCAGTACTAATTAAGCAAATTTTATTCAAAATTAGCAAAATATAACCAAAACATTAATAGTCATTTTCCCCTGTGGTGGTTGGATTACAAATTCTTGTTTTTTTCTTTGTAATTTTCTTTGTTTTCTAAAATTTCTACATATGTACACAATTAAAGCTTACCCTTGTTTCAGCTGTGGATCATGATCTCACTTTATCTCATCTTCTGCTAGCTTCTCATTTGGGGAATTTGGGAGAATTCATCACTCTACCTTGTGGTGGTAGTCATGCTGCCTTAGGTGTACAAAGTCCCATCATCTGCCCCTGGTGTGACTGGGTTCTCTGCTGACCTCCAGTGGCTATGGGCTGTATGGCAGTAGATATTCGTATAAGATTTTTTTTTTTTATCCTCACCCGAGGATATTTATTTTTCCATTTTTTGTACAGATAGAGTGGGAGGGAGAGAGAGGAAGAAGAGAGAGAGAGGAACATCAACGTGAAGGGACACATCGAGTGGCTGCCACCCGCACGACCAACCAGGGCCGGGGACAAACTGCAACCGAAGTACGTGCCCTTAGCGGGAACCGAACCCGGGTCTCTCCAGACCGCAGGCCAAAGCTCTAACCACTGAGCCAAACTGGCCAGGGCGATATTCGTATAAGATTTGCTGGTCAGTGCAGAACTCCTAGCTTTTTTAGGAAAGTACTTTGTAATTGTCTTTGAATTAGGCAAGTACATGCTCCCAAATACCAGAGTTACTCCTGCCTGTCTTCTTTCCAGTGCTAACTCTAACCTTCCACATTGTAAATTGAGAAATTTTATAAAAGCTATACATAAATGAGGCATTAAGAAAAATAAAATAATTGTAGACAACAGTATCGTATTAAAAAACATCAAACTTGCTGGATTTTAATTATTTCCAATACAAAAAAGAAATGTCCATTATGTGAAGTGATAGAGATGCTAATCCTACAATGACAGTATTGCAATACTGCAATATGTTAATGTATCAAACTAACATATTGTACGCCTTAAACTTACACAGTGTTAAATGCCAAATATATTTCAATAACACGAGTTTAAAGAAAAATATACAGAAAGAATTCTTGTGCATAAACAGAACTTGGATGTACAGGCTTAACCTGAGTCTGAGTAAGCATCCAGGCTTTCTCTGTAGTATTTCCATTTAAGGTCTGATTTTGTTGTGTTTTTGTTATTTCCTCATTGAGAGGAAGGCATGGTTTGGGAATGAAAAAGTACATTGGCAGCAGCGGTCCTTACCACAAGAACCATAAGACCTATCTGTTGAAATCATTTGCCTTTTTGTACTGTCTGCCATGAATAACCGTAGCAGGGTGGGCACTACTGAGACAAGAGCGCGAGGCAGTCGCCCACTGGACCCCTGCTGGGCATTACTGAGTAGGCAGCAGAACCGGCAAGAAGAAAGAAGTCAGTGACCACGGAAGCAAAAGTACATGCTAATTTTCCAATCAGTGAGCTATTAACCCGTAATTTTAATTCCTTTGACATCTATTTTAACATTTGATCCATCCAGTTGATTAAAAAATTACTATATCCCTTAATTCATTGTTATATTGTCAAGATGTCACATTGTAATTGTCTTAAAATCATTTTAGGTCAAAGCTTGTAAAAAGTCACCTTTATGTCTGAGAGAATTGATCAATGTAATTTTAAGGTTTTTGCTTTTTAATAATTAAGAGGCACCTCATTGTGCAGCACACCTACTGCGTGCGTGATGGGGTTTGAGGATTAAGCAAGCCTCTGCTCCCCCGTAGTGCCCAAGTATTACTTAATCCTTTTCTATCCATGAGTAGAATTTTAAGGCAACCTAAAGGTTGCAGTGTTTAAGTTAGTAGACATCTTGTTATTTCTGCCAGGACTATTGCAGAAGCTTCCTTACTAGTCTCCCTTTAGACTAGTTGTCTCTACTATTAAATCTAGAAAATTAAGCTGATCAACAGAGGCTTTTTGCCATTCTGTTTGTTGTGTTTTGTTTCTGTTTTACAACTACAAGAAATGGAGGCAGGGTTAGACAATTTTCATGGCTTTTTGTGCCACCATTTTAGAATTCTACCATCATATTTTGCTTAGTTAAGAAAAACAGTTTCACCTGTTTTAGACCACTTCATTGTTCTCTCAGGTCACCGTTATTCTAAAAACTCAGTGCGTCTTTTATCATTTTCAGATATGACATAGGCATCTTAGTAACTGTATTCTTAAAAAATGAGATCAGCATACATTTTGATTTTGGGTCTTATTTTGAGATGATAAGCACAAATTTTAATGATTCAAAAAAATCTTGCCTGGCTGGAGTGGCTCGGTGAATTGAGTATTGTCCAGTGAACTGAGAGGTCCCGGTTCAATTCCTGGTTGGGACACGTGCCCGGGTTGCGAGCTCCATTCCTAGGTGGGGTATGTGGAGGGGCAGCTGATCAATGTTTCTCTCTCTCCCTTCCTTTCTCTCTCTTAAAAAAAAAAAAAAAAAAAGAATCTTTACTGCCTGAGGTTATACCCATAGGTCATAATAAAGGGATTATTTACTTTTTAGTGTATGCTGCTGAGTTTTGGGTTTTATTATATTTGCACAAAATGTGCATATTTGGGATTATAAATTATTCTTCTAGGAAAGAACCTAATAATCTATAGCCCTTGAGAGTGATTTAAATTTAATTTTCTTTTATTAAATGCTGTAAGAGAACCTCATAGTATAGAGAGATTTGAACGACTATTTTCAAAATCGGAATTTTACGCATTCTGATTATTTTCTGGAATATATCTATAATAATGTTAACTAACATTTATTTAGAGTTTACTGTGTCATGCATTTGTATTATCTCATTTCGTCCTTAAAACAATCTTATGTGGCAGAAATTATTATCCTTACTTAACAGATAAGGCATAGATAGTTGATGCAAGTTACAAGTTCACACAGCCAGTAAATAGCAAATTTGTGATTTAAACCAGGTAATATATGTCCAAAGCTTGCCTTCTTAACCAGTAAAAACTCATCATGATTAATTTTTTTCCTCCAACTGAAAAAGAATGATTGAACCAAAATGTTCTCACTAAGTAATTGTAAGATTTTGAACTGTTCGGCTAACGGGCTTACCCAGATCAAGTACAAAGGTGAAGTTAATTTTTTTTTTTTCATTCTTTTAGCTGAAATAGCCCAGAGATATAGGATAAGCAAATACCCAACCCTCAAATTGTTTCGTAATGGGATGATGATGAAGAGAGAGTACAGGGGTCAGCGATCAGTGAAAGCACTTGCAGATTACATCAGGCAACAAAAAAGTGACCCCATTCAAGAACTTCATGATTTAGTAGAAATCACCACTCTTGATGTAAGTTGTGAACTTTTGCTGGATTAAATTAACATTGCCTGTTTAATTAATATAAACAAGTTATTATGCAATCAAGAAATCTGTGCATTTTCTTATAGTTCATTGCGATGGATTTGACATACACATACTTAGCAAGTTGAATTTTTCTTCAATTATTTTCAAGGGAAATGCTAATGTTTTACTGAACCTTTGGGTAAAATGTACAGCATACAGTAAAGTTGTACTGATTTGAATTAATTAGGATCAAAGTGTAACCTGAATTATGAATAGATGTTATCGGCAGACCTACACAACCAAAATTTCCATATTTTCCTTAGTGGAGACCCTCCAAGTGTCTACTCCGATTACTTCTATATCAGCTCTTCAGTATATGTTTTAGTGCCCCCTAAAATAGCCCCACTTAATAATAAGCTTAACAAACCCTTTTCTTTGTATGCTAAGTGGTGTTTAAAAAAACAAAAACAATTGCATTTGTGCTTTAGATTGTCATTGTCAGGTTTGAGATTCTATTTTTACCCTCCTTGCAAGCTAATACGTTAACCAGTTGTAGTTTCATGGATGCTGTCAAAAGACATAAGGCTTATGGGTCAGTGACAAAGGACTTTATTGCTCACATTACAGCCATCAGTGTGAATATATTTGCATTTGCTTCTTGGACCTCCAACTCTTATGGAAGTGACACAGAGAGCCCAGTGGATGCCTGCGTATGCAGTGGGCTGTGTTACAGGAGAACTCTGGGCTCTGGGAACTCCTGTGTCAGTGCTGGTAGTAAGCCTGCTTTCTGTCCTGGAGGGAGACATTACCTCATTCCTCAGTGTGGCTGGCTGCAGACATACCCTTGAGAAATGGTCTCGGTAAAGAGTGGTCAAGGTTTCACAGTTTGTGTAGAACTACATGTGTAGCAGTGTGAGAGACCCAGGGAGGAGTCTCTACCTATAGTCAGTCACATGTTATGAATTGATGTACTACTTTAAAATATTTTAGAATTAGTCACCTGATTTAGGAAAAGATTGTCATTGATTAAATAGTAATCTATTTATTGAAATTGTAACATAAAATGCTAGAAAGAAATGTTTATAATTACATTTGACTATAGTTAAGATTGCTTTCAAGCTAATGTAATCAATCTTTAATAGTTTTGGACCAAGTATTAAAAGCCAAATGTGTATTTATAGACATACTTAATTTGGATTGAACAAGCTGGGTAAATGAAATAACATGTTTATAGAACTATATAAGTTTTTAAAATAATTATATTATTTTACAGCGCAGCAAAAGAAATATTATTGGATATTTTGAGCAGAAGGATTCAGAACACTATAGAGTTTTTCAAAGAGTAGCGAATATTTTGCACGATGATTGTGCCTTCTTTTCTGCATTTGGGTAAGTGTCTTATTTGAGAGTCAGTTTGGCTGAGATGTTAAAAGTAAAAAGTAGGGAATTCATGGATGAGTCTGACTTACAAGCAAATTATGTGTTTTTTTGATTGGTCTATGTGACCATATTAATGACCTTGATCCCCAGTTAGTGGTAACAGTCTGGATTTAAAAATAGCTTTTTAGTGCTAAAACAGCCAAACCAAACTTATAAAATACCGAGTCACAAAAGCAGGTAACTAAAATTTCCCTTTAAAAAATTCTGCCTTGTATTAAATTTTTGTTCAATAAATTAACAAAAATATATGCTTTAGTTGGTATTGCATAGTCTTATATGTAGGACAAATATATATTTAAAATAGATAATTCATACATTGCAAAACAGCCAATTCTGCTTCATTCAGGTATATTACTGTTATTATTTTTCTTAAAACGTATTAGTACTACTTCTCTCTCTCTGTTAGGGCTGTTTCAAAACCAGAAAGATATAGTGGAGATAACATAATCTACAAACCACCAGGGGTAAGTTGCTATTTTGTAGTGTGTATAATTTTAAATAATAAATACATGAATTAACTAATAAGTTTGTCATTGCAATTTTTCACACACAAAAATAGAATCTATATTTTTCCAGATCATAATTTTCATTTTAATGTTGTTTGTAGTGTTTTGACACACTGAAGTTTTATTTATTTACTTATTTTTTTGTTAATCCTCACTCGAGGATATTTTTCTTTTGATTTCTAGGTAGAGTTGAAGGGAGGCAGGGAGAGAGAGACATACACACATCAGTTGATTGTCTCCCACACAACCCCTACCAGGGCTGAGGATCAAACCTGCAACCCAGGTACATGCCCTTGACTGGGAATCGAACCTGCAACCATTCAGTCCACTGACTGACACTCTAACCACAAAGCTATACCAGCCAGGGCCACACTGAAGTTTTTAATGTTTATGGAGTCATATGAATGAGATTTTTGTTTAGAAAGTTCATTTCCTTTTCTGAGTTCAGATGAGTATTTGCCAGTATTTTTCTGCACGTGCATGTCTTTAGTAGTTTACAAGTGTGAGCTTCTCTGGATCATCAGAATCCAGTGTAGTGTCTCACAATGTAGTTTGGTTGTTAAGAGCATGCACTCTGGAATGAGACCAAGTTTAATGTCAAGTCTGCCACTTTCCTAGGTGTACAACTCTGGGAAAGTTGCTTACCTCCTCTCTGCTTCAGTTTGTCCATTAGTAAAAGTAGCCATGATAATATGATCCTGCTTTGGGGATGTTCAAGGTTAAATGAGTCAACATATATAAGGTACTAGCAACAGTGCCTGGACATAGCAAATTTACTCAATTAATGTTAGCTGTTATTTTTATCATCATTTTAGGTACTTCATAAATATTGATTTTGAGTCAATGTAGAAGTAGATACTGTAGGTAATTAATACTGTAGGTAATTAATATTAGAGATAGCCATCCATTAAATTTATGTATCTTGTATTTTTCAAGGCTTTTTCACTGGAAGTCTCCAAATTGTCTTCTGATATCTTTAACTCTAAGGGATAGCTAACTTAAATTTTTTTGATAATTCTTTTTTACAATGCCTGCCTGCCATTGGTGAAGATACTGATAAACAGTTAATTGACCCAAATCCAAGGAATTGGGTGCTTGATAATCACAAAATTATTAGCTTCTTATCATTTTACAGCCCTTTCTCAGAAGTTCCCTGTCCTTTGCTTCTTTTGTGTCCCCTGTAGGTTTCTGGGCTCATATAGACGGCTTTAAGCATGCATTTTTGGAGCACAGGTTAGATTTGTTTAATACAGTATTTTTTCTCTGTTTTTACAACAGCATTCTGCTCCAGATATGGTATACTTGGGATCTATGACAAATTTTGATGGGATTTACAATTGGATTCAAGATAAATGTGTTCCTCTTGTTCGAGAAATAACATTTGAAAATGGAGAGGTATGGGCTTTCTAATATGGGTTGTTATTTTTAATTCAGGTTTCTGAAAAAGCAAACTTTGTCTACTCATGTTACAATTTTACCACATACTTATCTGTAGTAAAAATTGTACAGTTGAACATAACGACATCAAAGCTGTTTCTGTGACACAGGCCAGTGATTCTCGCCCATGTTGTCCCAGGACGCCTCTTGCATTTCCTGCAACATCAGTAGTTCATTACAGTTTTGAAAATGCCTCAGATGATTCTGATAACCACCCTTTGTTGAAGATCCTTGTTTAGCGGATGTCCTTTAGAAGCAATGCTCTGCAGATTTTAGTTAACAATAATATAGCGTGAATATCCTTTGCCATAAAAAGGTTTTTCTGATTTGTCTCTCCTAAAAGAATGAAGTTATGAAAGCAGTTGTAGGTTGTCATGTAACTGACCTTAGTGATCCAGTGTGCCTGAGATAAAGCAAACTTACAACTCCCACAAAACAAAATACAAAATTCAGAGGTCAAGGAGCAAGCACAAAGGGCTATGTCTGTGAGATACCCTCTCTTTTCTTTACTGCATTCGAACTATATCTTTTCATTTCACTCTGCGTTTAAGATACCCAATCTAAGAATGCAATATTTAGAAAACATTATCACATAGTAAACATACCCATATAATTATCATCTAGTCAGAAGTTGGCAATTCTGTAAAGGAATCAGATCATAAATATTTTAGGCTTTGCAGTTTGTGTAGTCTCTGTTGAAACAGCTCAGCATTGCAATTGTGGCACAAAGGCAGCCTTAGACAATACATAAGTAAGTATGGTTTTGTTCCAGGGAAGCTTGCTGGCTTGTGTTCCTTCTTTGTTTATTTATCAAATGAACATCCTTGATATGTTTCTTAGTTCTCAGGGCTTCAGGTATGCTTGGCTGAATTACTTACATTTTTATTATATTTGCTCATTTAGTCCTCAGAGGCTCAGAAAGATTTAGTAACTTGTCTCAATTATTCACCTGCTTTGGCAGTTCTTGCAGGAATAGTTTCAAAAACAGAGTTTAAAGGTATAGACTGAAAAAATCTTAAACAATAAAACAAGTTCCAGCTACGCCTCCATCATTTAAACGCTGGGAAACTTCTGAACCTGGTTGTGTTGATGTCCTTCCCTTGAATCTTTTAATGCCTGCTCCACAGAGAATGTGTTGATTTGGACATGAGAAACTTAGAGGCCCAAGCAGCATGAACTACCAACTGCTGTGTTCATGTGTGTGAATTAGTTTAGCAAATAGAGTTTTTTTCTAACTTCTAATCTGCTTATTACTTTCTCTTAATAGTTGTTAGTTGATTAGACCCACCTTTTGTTGGGTCTAATAAAGTTATATGTTATATTTGTTTTTACTTTTAACTTCCTAGCTCTTAAGTTTTCTAAAAGGTGATTCCTGAGTCTCTTTTCTCAATTAGTATTTACTCAGAAACATTTGTGTCCTCATTTATTTCATCATAGGCTGATTGCACATTATTTGGTATAAAAATCCGTGAGCAAAAGAGAAGTAAAATAAGATTCTCTGTTATCAAGGGTTACCAGTCCAGTAGTTCACGTGGACAGGTAATGTAATATTAAGACATGCCCATGCCACAGAGGGCACTGGGAAAATGTTCTGGGAATTCAGAGGAGAGAATTCGTTTCACCCTTTGGCAGAAGTGGAGCAGAATCAGGGATGGTTTTCTAGAAGAAGCTTCAGTTCTGAAATAAAAGGGCTAAAAGAGAAATAGTTCTAATGAAAATAGGGGAGTAAGAGGAGGAGGCTACATTAATACTGAGTGTTGAAGGTTGGTTAAACTTTGAAATGGAAATATTAAGCAGGAAGTTGGAAATCTAGACTTGGATTCTAAACTGGAGCTGGGCATGTAGACATAGAGATAAAGGACCAGTTAGAAGTGCTGATTGAGATTGTTGGCCTGGTTGAAGTTACCAGGCTAGAGCAGAGAAGTTCAAAGGCAGAACCATGGGGGTGTAGTAACAATGTATGAGGGAAAGAAACTGTGAGCCCAAGAGATAAAGAGTGGGGAAGAGAAAACTTGAAATCAGTTTGCAGATGATCAATGTGTAATGCCAGGGGCTAGGGAGAGGAAAGATGGGGAGTGACTGCTAAAGAGTATGGGGTTCTTTCTTTTTTTTTTTTAAAGACAGGATGTGTTTTTTTCCTTTATTGATATTTAGAGAGAGAGGAAGGAGAGGGAGAGAGAAAGAGAAACATCGATGAGAGAGAACATTGATGGCTGCCTCCTGCATGCCCCCTACTGGGGATTGGGCCTACCACCTGGGCATGTGCCCTGACTGGGAATCCAGCCAGCAACCTCTTGGTGCAGGAGTTGACGCTCAATCACTGAGCCACACTGGCTGGGCTGGGGCTTCTTTTTGAAGTGATGAAAATGATGTGGAATTAGGAAGTGTTGATGGTTACAGACCTTGTAACATATAATAAAACCCATTGAATTGAACACATTGAAATGGTGCATTTTGTGATATGTGAATTATATGTCAGTTGTAAAAAGGTAAAAATGATAAGAAGCTTTATAATTTATTCTGTATATGAATCTAGTGGGCTTAAACCTGAAGCTAGGAACCAAGAGAAAACTCTTCTCCTATACGATGGGTTCCAGTTTCAGTTTTTTTAGGGTACAGGACTTGAGCTTTCTACTGAGGCAGTTTCTAAATTACAGAGAGACATGCAAAAGGATAGTTGATGGAAATAATTTTATTAGACCCTTTCTGGACTTCTCCTTATGAGTCAGAACTTAGCATTTGTCAGAAAGAATAAATGATTAAATCTGTCTACTAGTGTATCACGTTTCTCTTATATTATTTTCCAATAACAATAATAAATTTTTTAAAAACTTTATACATTTTCAAAGTGTTTTTGCGTATGTATATATACAAGGTATACAAACACACAGCATATATAGTGGTGGGTATTTATTAATGTTGAAAATTGTGTGCTGGTTGAAAACTGGCCATGTTATGGGAATCTTTATTTGCTCTGAATCAAACACTTTTCATCTTTGGGTAGGTCTCATGTTAGTTTTTGCATATGCCTTAAAATGAACATAAGTTTGCAAATCAGATTTATTTACTTCTGGTACACTCAGTTTTTCAGTGTTATCTGTGAGGACAGTTTACCCCACCTTAAAGTCTGTGGGGGAATACATGTTTACCCCCACCCTAAAATCAATGTCTTGATAAAGAACCAGCATAGTTTCTCCTTTGGTTGACTCATTTATCACATCATGGTTTCATCCAGTACTAGCTGACAGCCCAGCCCAGAGGTTGCTTTAAGGTTAGTTCCTGCAGGAGAGCAGGACATGTGGGTCCTCTGAGTGCCCTGGCACTTCACGGGGAGGGAATGAGTTCCTTCTTCCATTAAGGCTAATGTTTCTTTATATCGCTGGACTCTGTTTTTCCTGGGATGTTGCAACTGTTGTGATGCGAAATTGTTTCTTCCTAGAAAATAGCCATGAATGGAGAGACCTGATAATTCTCATTGAATCCTTCTCTATACAGGAGTTGACAGAAGAAGGACTGCCATTTCTGATACTCTTCCACATGAAAGAAGATACCGAAAGTTTAGAAATATTCCAGAATGAAGTAGCCCGACAATTAATAAGTGAAAAAGGTAGACAGATTAAGGTGTTTATTTTTTTCCTTTCTCTGTTTTCTTTCTTTCTCCCTATCCCTTTCCCTCATTACAGCCCCAGAATTTACATGTAACATGGGGGTGGGAGGCATTACTAGAGAGATAATATGAAGCAGTGGCTTTTTTTTTTTTTCCAACCATGACTGTTTTAGCTCCCTATAGTCAAGTAATCCCTAAAATCCAATAGCGTGAACAGTGGGGTCATGGGTGGACAGAATGTTAGGCACTTTCTTGTAGCACATTGATACTTGCCTGGTCTCTTTCTAATAGACAGCCCCAGACATATTGCTGAGAGAACTTACAGATTCTGATTAACATTTCTAAATGAAAGAGAATTCTGTGGACTTCCAAGACATCAAAAAAACAATTTGAGGTATCACCAATTTTCCCTTTGTAGTTAGAGAAGAATGGCAGACATAATAAACTGAAAGTATTATGTAGAGCCATACCCATATTAGTGAGTTAGTAAATATGTTGGGGGTTGACTTAGATTAAAAATCAACCAGTAGGTACTGGGATGGCATCCTTGAGGAAATGAAAATGGTCCCAGGAGAACAGTTTATATGTCAGTTTCAGGAACTTGCTCCCCAGCCCTGGGTAATCTGCAGAGTGGAGGAGTACCCATGTGAGAAAAATGAAAAATTCACTACAGCATTTGAATTCAGGGTTGAGTTCATATAATTTCTAAAAAATTAAACTCTGCCCTAAGAACTAAAATCTTACCTCTCCTCAGTGTTCTAATATTTTAGGTTTTAGATTTTGTGATCTGTATTACTCTAAAGCATTTTGGGTTTTTTTTTTATGAACTTGAAATCTTATGAGAATACAATCAAGAAAATCCTAATCTACCTCTCCCAATTCTTTTTCTTTTAAAGGTGCAATAAACTTTTTACATGCGGACTGTGACAAATTTAGACACCCTCTTCTGCACATACAGAAAACCCCAGCAGATTGCCCTGTGATAGCTATTGACAGCTTTAGGCATATGTATGTATTTGAAGACTTCAAAGATATATTGTAAGTATTAATTTTTTTTAAATTACTGATATATGTCTTAAAAATGAACTGAAAAACAATTGTTTGACAAATTTAAATAATCTTATAAAACAGTAATATTTTATTAGTTGGATGGAAAATGGTATTTTTGTTTTTGCTTTTTTTACTCTAAAGTGTGGTATAATTGATTCTGAGAATTATGATATATCCCTGTTGAAATGCCAGCAATAGGTGATCCTAATGCTTGGAAATTAATGTCTGAAAGAAAATTTGGGGCCTTTGAGAAATTAGTTCTAAATTGAATTTGGTCTTTGTCAGCACATCAAGGTAAGTAGAATATAATCCTAGGTCAGGTTAAAAGAAATTGGTAATATTGCTGCTTATGTGTGACTATCTAACAAGTATATTAGTGGTATTTAAGACCCAGAAGATGGCTATGACTAGGCATTTCTAAGGGCATAAAGCTATGAACCTTTGAAGGGACAGATAAGTTTTCTGACTATTCTCAGTTATTCGTTATATTAATAAACATAAACCTTGTAACTTCCACAGATACTAAATTTTTATCAATTTCCGAGATTGAAATACAGTGGTAAAAGTGGAGATGTTTCTTCATATATGAAAGATTTAAGCAATACTGTGGTATTAATTCAAATTAGATACTTTCTTTTAAAAAATCATTTACCCTTTTTTATGTCCAAAGATTAAAATGCACATTTAGAGGACGATTTACAGTCCTATTGCAGAATAAATTATCTTTCTCATTTCTAAATATTTCAATAGAGATATGGTTGTTTGATAGAATATTCTCAGTCCTAACATATAGGAGGCTGAGAACAGAGTCCTGCCTTGGGCAAGTCAATTAAGTTTTCCATTCTTGTTTCTTTGCACTTAAAATATGGTTGATGGTGCCCTGGCCGGATTGCTCAGTGGTTAGAGTGTCGGCCTGTGGTCCAGAAAGACCCGGGTTCGGTTTCCGCTAAGGGCGTGTACCTCGGTTGCAGTTTGTCCCTGGCCTTGGTTGGGTTGTGCGGGTGGCAACCACTTGATGTGTCTCTTTCATATCGATGTCTCTCTCTCTCTCTCTCCCCCCCTCTCTCCCTCCCTCCCTTCCACTCTATCTGAACAAAAAATGGAAAAATGTCCTCGGGTGAGGATAAAAAATATATATATGTGGTTGATGGTGCAGCCTACCCAGTGTGTTCTAACCCATAAAGTACTAACAAACAGTTGTTTTTACTTGACCTACACAAAAAAATACCATTTAGCCTAGTAGCTCATTAAATATTTATCCAGGTTTAAAGTTGACTAAAACTAGATCCCTGCCCTTAAAGAACTCCCAAGGAAGCCGAGAAAGGAGACAAGTAGGGCAACAGGCAGTTGTTTTATGATGTGATACGTGCTCTGATAGAGTTCAGCAGAGAGGTACCTGATCCAAGAGTTCTGGAGATGTTAATGCCTAAGGTAGCTCCTAAAGTTCTGTGAAGAAGTTTAACATGGAGGTGAGAAGGAATCAGGGCTTGGAGAAAGGGCACATTGGCAGAAGCAGATGAATGGATTGGGGGGAGTGGTCAAGGGAAGCAAGCAGGAGCTGGCTCATGAAAGTCCTTGTATGGTGTATTATAGGAGTTTGGCATTGTCTTTGCAGAGCCAATGAAGGGTTTTGATGAAGAGATTGTTTTTTAAAGATCATTCAGGATGCAAACTGGAGAATAATAGATTAGAGGGGGGGTCAAAGTAGAATCTAGGAGACTGTTCAGTCAGTAATCTAGGATTACTAATGATAGATAACCAGTAGATGATTCTTGAACAAATGAATTACCTAAATAAATTCTGGCAGTATCATTAAAGCTAGAGAGAAGCAGGATATTTGAGACATTTTCTAGGTAGAATAGAAAGAATTGTTATGTTGTAATTGGGGGAGAGGAGGCCAGCCCTGATGGCTAGGAATCTTACTTGGACAGCTAACTGGATTGTGTTGCCATTAACTGAGCTTGGAAACTCAGTGAAGGAGCACCTTGTGGAAAAGATAATAAGTTCCCTTTCTTGGTATATTGAATTTGAGGTGCCTGTGGGCTACAAAGAATGTCCAGTAGGGAATTTACTGGCTCTGGGATTCATCAGGGAGTTGAGATAAAGACTGGATCTTGAAACATGAGGATATAGCCGAAGTTATAGAAACACTAGATGACCTAGAACAGAGCTGAGAATTCAGGAACCCTGAATGATACCAACATTTAAAGGGAGGATAACAGAAGGAGCATGAGTGGAAGACTAAGGAGGAAGAGGAATCAAAGAAGGGAAAGAAAACTTAGAAAAGAGTTATATGGTAATTGAGGGAAGAGAACTTCTAACAGAAGGAATGGGCAACCAGAAGAAAAAGATGAAACATCTGTTAGATTTGACAAAAAACCAATAACACTGACCAAAAAACCCACTGTACTGCAAAGAATTGCAGAGTATTTGGTGAGGAAATGAAGATTTGAAATAATTCTTGCAAGAAGCTAGCCTCTAAGCAGCGGTTCTCAACCTGTGGGTCGCGACCTCTTTGGGAGTCAAACGACCCTTTCACAGGGGTTGCCTAAGATGTAACAGTAGCAAAATTATAGTTATGTGAAGTAGCAATGAAAATAATTTTATGGTTGGGGGTCACCACAACACGAGGAACTGTATTAAAGGGTCGCGGCATTAGGAAGGTTGAGAACCACTGCAAAGGGAAAGAAAAATAAGGGGATAGTTTGAGAGACACATAGGATGAAATAAAGTTTTAGCTTTTCTTTTTTCCCCCACTTAGGGTGCAAGAAATTAATTATGATTAAATTTTTGTGGGATGGGATCAAATGGAGCAAGACATTGTTGAAGAGCTAGGGGGCTGACTGATAAAGCCAGAGGAGCACAGGTGAAACGAGAAGCAAAGGGAAGGAAGTAACCTCGTTCCTTTCCCGTGGGAAAGAGAGGACAGGAAGGGGTTGTTGCGGGAATGTGGTGGTAGTGACAGCAGCAGGAGACTGCTGAGGTTCTGTTTTGATTCTTGTTTGTAACTGTGGCTAAGGAAGCCAGATCATTTGCTGTGAGTGGGGAGGTGGGGGATAAATACAGGGGCAGGATTATGCTGGATCTTAAAAGGAAGAGTAGCTGAACCCAGAAATCCATTCTAAAGATCCTAACATCCCAGCATTTATTTAAACATTGGAACCCATATAATCCCCTTAGTAAGTGTGTGGACATTGACTACTGGGCCAGATGGAAATGTGTTAGCTGGGTGGGTGTCCTCTTCCTCTCACTTCTGCGCTTGCTTCTTGAAGTCACAACCTCATGCTGAGAGAACGAGATATTTGGGAGAGAGGGTAGTTCAGTGGCTGGGTTCACTGCAGGAGCCTCCAGGTAGAGTGACTGCTTGGCATTACAGTGCTGCCTCACTCAAGGTCATTTATATGAAGTTTTATCAGCACACTTCCCTACTTCCAATAGTGGATAAATGTTGAGTTGTCTACATACCTCTTCCCTTTCACTGGAAACTTACAGCCCTACTTGTAAAGTCTCAAGTCACTGGAAGTCGACAGGATATTGACTGAAAGAGGTTAGATTTACTGATCAGTAACCCAACTACTGTATGCCAAACTTTGGCTTTTATTCCCAGGAATGTTGTGTTAAACATCCAGAGAAACCTGTGAGGAGTTCCAGCTTGGCTATCTTAAGTTTTCTCCTCCAGTTCTGAAGTCAGATTTAAAATACTTTAGTATTTCTAATTTCATTTCGGTATCTGTATTTTTGATCACATGACCAAGTCTCCCTCCTCTCCAGCCATAGTTCACTGGACCAGGACAAGCTCATTCATTGGTGGGCAGCATTACACATGTCATGGTGCAAAAATGAACTGAGCCAGTAAGATTCTCCAAAGAAATCTGGAAGTCAGAAATGTTCCTCTCCCTTCCTGCAAATAATTAGTCCTATCAGTAGGGAGGGAGATAAGAGAAGTGACTATATTTGAAGCTCTTTGAAACAAATTACTTCTTTAATTTCTCCCTTAGGTGTCTGATTGCCCCTTCTAGGCACTGTTCCCACTAATATTTTTTTAATTGGAGGAAGGCACATGCTGTGTGAACTACAAACTGAGCCTATGTGAATAGACGTTAGTGTTAAAAATCAAATAAAACATGCAGCAAAGTGAATCTGACACATCTAATGGCTTTTATAATTGTTACTGTGCTACATGGTAATTAAGGCTTAAATGATAAGCAGTTTCCATAAATTACTATAATTACTATTACTTTTACTTAGTACCTCAGCATCTCTGGGGTCATATGGAGGAAGTACAGTTGTGGTAAGGAGAGAGAACGCAGATTTATGGTGCAGTCTCCTCCCATGTCAGAGGTAGGCATTGGCAGTGGGGGTGGAGGAGGGGTAGTTACTACCAGTATTCTTTTTGCCTCTTTCTTTCTGGAGAAACTGAACCATATGACTGATTAGTGCCAGGGCTAGGATTCATGTCAAGCGAATATTGAACCCCTGAGTCCCAAACTCATGACAGTTAATCCCAAAGCAGTTACATTTTCAGTGCATATAAAAAGCAGTATAGGTATGAATGTGAAAGATGTTTGAAGAGACAGAACTTACTAGTACCTGAAGCTAAGTCACAGATTGGTTTCTTGCCAAATGTGAAGGAATAGATTGTGTGTGGAGATGGGAAAAGAATGGAGGGTAATTTCAGAACCTGAGAGCACCTAGGGACAGGTCTAGGAAATGCTCCACAGCTCAAGGGAAGAGAGTAAATGATAGGGTAGGGCTAAGACTGTTGAAGGACTTTGAAGAGAAACTTACCTTCTAAGAAACTGTGGCCTTGAATACCTACCATCTGCACCTTTGCCCAAGAGTTCTCAGCTGCCCTGGACCTGTGATGGGGGAACAGCAGCAAGCAGGACAGGCTTCAAGTTCCTCCTGGGAAATGTCACAGGCTAAAGCTAATGAGAGCTCTAACTCTGGACTCGAAGCGATTTATTCCAAATCATTGAATCACTGAGAATTTGATCATAATTCCTGAAACTGCTCAGTTTGGGAAAGTTGGCAGCAGTTAACTGGCTGCATTAGTGGCAGGTTGGGGGGTGGTTGCAGTGCGGAGATGAGTAGGGCAGGGCAAACAGAGGGCTAGGAGGCAGGTTTCTCGTTAATTAGTCTGCCTCCTTGATCTTGGAGGGAGCAAACCAGGAATTGCATGGAATGATAAAGAACTTGGAGGGAGAAGTAGAAAATAATTTTTAATCAGATCTTCATTAAGGTCCCTTTTAACTCTGAGAGTCTGGTTTTGTTCCTCATTATAGGGGATCCTTTATTTTTTACCCAAATGAGGCTTTTCTTCAGTGGGAAAAAAATCGCATACTGAGAAAACTTCTTAAAAGGCAAATTTTATTTAATTAGTTTTTGTTACCTCTTGCTATTACCAACTGCTTTGTGATAGCATTAGATGTTCAGTAAATGCTTCGATTAATTTGCTTTTAGTTTAATCTTCTTATTATAAGTTTAAGTGTTTGACTACTTTGAATGGCCCATCTGGAAAGTATCCTAATATTTACCAACCATACATATGCCCTGTTGTTCCCCACCTGTCCAATCCATCTCTACAGTTTTGATTTTCTGAATGTCTTTCTTCTTAGCTACTACACAATATAGTGATCTGAGTCCTTAAACACCATTTTTATTCTCAAGTAATGTACTTACATACAACTGACACTGATTACCTACTTAAAAGTACTATATATTTTACAAATCATACTAGTATATTTTACCTTATTTGGTCCTTCCAACAAAAGACATCAAGCGTTGACAGAGCCAGGAACTGTACCAGTCCTACTTTGCACTTTATATGTGTTCTCAGTTAATGTAAACCTTATAAAATAGGTATTACTTCCACTTTTACCATAAAAGAGTTAAGTTCCAAGAAGTCACTAAAGGCAATAGAACTTAGCGTTTAGGTGCTCAGACTCTAAATTCAGACTGCTTAGATTTGAATCCCGTTCTGTTACCTACTAGTTTTATTACCCTGAACAGTTTCTTACCATTCCTATGCCTCATTTCCCTCATCTGTAAAATAGGAATCACAATAGTGTCTAATTCTTAGAACAGTGTCTGATACATGGTAAGTGCTATTATAAGGCTAGCTATGGTTATATGCAATAATATATTTGGATACAAATCAAAGTCTATATAAAAATAATATAATTAAGTCAAATAAAGCAGTTCTTATTTTACATAATAGAAAACTGAAGCTCCAAGAGGTTAAGTAAATTAAATGGCAAAAACCATGTTTTTACACCATAATACATGAAATCAATTTGTACTACATTATTGTATAACTTGAGTTAAATGTAGTATACATTAGGAAATTGAATCCAGAAATATATAATAAAAGAATAATATATTACAACCAAGTGGGCTTATCCCAAGCATGCAAGGCTGGTTCAACATTCAAAAAGTAATCAATATAATTTAGCATTTTATTAGTGAATAAGCAGAAAAACTACTGGTTACTTTAATACATGCAGAAACATTTGACAAAATTCTACATCCATTCATGACAAAAATGTATAACAAACTAGGAACTAGGAATATATGGATGCTTCCTCAATCTGATGAAGAATATTTATAAAGAA
This sequence comes from Molossus molossus, assembly GCF_014108415.1. Classification (NCBI taxonomy): domain Eukaryota; kingdom Metazoa; phylum Chordata; class Mammalia; order Chiroptera; family Molossidae; genus Molossus; species Molossus molossus. The sequence goes on from NW_023425349.1 coordinate 29,510,162, forward strand.
CTTAGAGCTAATATCATATTTATTTACAATACTTTCCCCTTAAGATCAGGAACCAGGCAAAGATTAGGTCTACCGTGTGTGTGTGTTGCATATCATTTGTTCTTTTATCTCTCTGATTATAAGAAATTTATGTTCTTACCCTGGTAAACATATATGCACCAAATACAGGAGCACCAAAATATATTAAAAACTTCTGGAGGACTTCAAGGGAAAGATCAATAGCAACACAATCATAGTGGGTGACTTTAACATGCCACTGACACCACTGGATAGATCTTCTAGACAAAAAATTAACAAGGACATAGAGTCTTTATTTATTTATTTATTTATTTATTTATTTATTTAACTTATTTTTATACCCACCTGATCACTTTTTGTTCAGATAGAGTGGGAGGCAGAAAAGGAAGAGAGAGACAGAGAGAGAAACATCGATGTGAAAAGGACACATCGAGTGGCTGCCTTCCGCATAACCCAACCAGGGCTGGGGACAAACTGCAACTGAGGTACAAGCCCTTAGCGGCAACCAAACCCAGGTCTCTCTGGACTGCAGGCCAACGCTCTACCCGCTGAGCCAAACTGGCCAGGGCAGGACATAGAGTCTTTACAAGACAAACTAGATCAGTTGGACTTAATTGATATTTACAGAACATTTCACTCCAAAGCTGCAGAATATACATTCTTCTCAAGTGCACATGGGTCATTTTCAAAGATAGACCACATGTTAGGACACAAAGCAAGTCTCTACGAATTCAAGAAAATTGAAATCATATCAAGCATCTTCTCAGATCACAGTGGCATGAAACTAGAACTCAATTACAATAAAAACACAAAAACATTCAAACACTTGGAGACTAAAAAGCATGTTATTAAACAACGAATGGGTTACTAACAACATCAAGGAAGAAATTAAAAACTTCCTGGAAACCAATGAAAACGAACACACAACAACACAAAATCTATGGGACACAGCAAAAGCAGTCCTGAGAGGAAAGTTCATAGCACTATGAACTCAATAAAACAAGAAAAATTCCTAATTGACTTTCTAACCCTACACTTAAAGAACTAGAAAAGTAAGCAAAAAGAAAAACCCAGAGCTAGTAGGAGGAAGGAAATAGTAAAGGTCAGAGCAGAAATAAATGACAGAGACTAAAAAAACAATTCAAAAGATCAATGAATCAAAAAGCTGGTTCTTTGAAAAGATAAACAAGATCGAAGGACCTTTAGCCAGACTCACCAAGAAACAAAAAGAGAAACCAAATAAACAAAATCAGAAATGAAAGAGGAGAAGTAACAGCTGACACCACAGAAATACAAAAGATCATCGAAACATACTATGAACAATTATATGCCAACAAATTGGACAATCTAGGAGAAATGGACAAATTTCTAGAAACACACAGCCTCCCAAAACTGAACCAGGAAGAAATAGAAAACTTGAACAGACCAATAACAACAAAGGAAATTGAAGATGTAATCAAGAAACTCCCAGCAAACAAAAGCCCAGGCCCAGACGGCTTCACGGGGGAGTTTTACTGAACATTCAAAGAAGATCTAATACCCATTCTCCTCAAACTATTCCAAAACGTCCAAGAAGATGGAAGACTTCCAAACTCATTTTATGAGGCCAGCATAATCCTAATTCAAAAACCAGATAGCGACACTACAAAGAAAGAAAACTACAGGCCAATATCCTTGATGAACACAGATGCCAAAATCCTTAATAAAATATTAGCAAATTGGAATCCAGCAATACATCAAAAAAATTATTCATCATGACCAGGTGGGTTTCATTCCAGGCATGCAAGGATGGTACAATATTCACAAATCAATAAATGTGATACACCACATAAACAAAAGGAAAGATAAAAACCATATGATCATAACAATAGATGCTGAAAAAGCATTCAGCAAAATCCAGCACCCATTTTTTATAAAAACGCTCAGCAATGTGGGAATAGAGCGTACACAATACACAAGAATAAACTCAAAATGGATAAAAGACTTAACTGTAACTCGTAAATCCATAAAAATTCTAGAAGAAAATGTAGGCAACAAAATCTCAGACATCATACGCAGCAGAATTTTCACTGATACAACACCTAAGGCAACAGAAACAAAGGAAAAAATGAACATATGGAACTACATCAAACTAAAAAGCTTCTGCTCAGCAAAGTAAACAACCATCAAAACGGAAAGGGATCTCACTATATGGGAGACCATAATAATCACCAATGATGCATCAGATAAGGTGTTAATTTCCAAAATATATAGATTGCTCATACAACTCAACAAAAGGAAGACAAAGAACCCAATTGAAAAATGGGCAGAGGACCTAAAGAGACACCTCTCCAAACAGGATACACAGATGGCCACGAGACATATGAAGAAATGTTCAGCATCACCAATCATCAGAGAGATGCAAATTAAAACAACAATGAGGTATCACCTCACATCTGTCATAATGGCTGCCATCAACAAATCATCAAACGAGTGTTGGCAAGGGTGTGGAGAAAAGGGGACTGTAGTACACTGCTGGTGGGAATGCAGACTGGTGCAGCCACTGTGGAAAACATTATGGTGTTACCTCAAAAAGTTAAAAATTGAACTGCCATTTGACCCAGTGATCCCACTTCTAGGAATATACCCTAAGAAACCTGAAACACCAATCAGAAAGAATATATGTGCTCCTATGTTCATAGCAGCACTATTTACAATAGCTAAGATCTGAAAACAACCCAAGTGCCCATCAGTAGATGAGTGGATTAAAAAGCTGTAGTAGCCCTGGCCAATTTGGCTCATGGGTTAGAGCGTCAGCCTGCGTTCCAGAGAGACCCAGGTTCGGTTCCCGCTAAGGGCATGTACCTCGGTTGCAGTTTGTCCCTGGCACTGGTTGGGTTGTGTGGGTGGCAGCCACTCAATGTATCCTCCCTTTTACGTCAATGTTTCTCTCTCTCTCTCTCTGTCTCTCTCTCTCTCTTCCTCTCTCTCCCTCCCACTCTATCTGAAAAAAAAAAAAAAAAAATATCCTCGGGTGAGGATATAAAAAAAAAAATGCTGTAGTTCATGTACACAATGGAGTACTATGTAACTAAGAAAGAAAGATCTCTTATCCTTTTAGATGGCGTGGAAGGACCTGGAGAGTATTATGCTAAGCAAACAAGCCAAGCAGAGAAAGACAAATATCACATGATCTCACTTATTTGTGGAATATAATAAACTAAACAAACTGCTGAACAAAATTAACCCAGAGACATAGAGGTGGGGTACAGACTGACAAGCCTCAGAAGAGGGGGAATTAATGGGGGGAGAGATAAACCACAGAACTTACATGCATGTATGCATGACCAATGAACATGAACAACAATGGGGATGGGGTAGTGGGGGAGAGGAGGAAGGTGTCAATGGGGGGAAAATGAGGAACATCTGTAACAAAAACAAATTAATAAATAAAAAAAAGAAATTTATGTTCTTTGTAGGTAATTCTGAACATTAATAAAGTACCAAAGTATAAATTAAAAATCACCTATAAATCCAAAAACTGGAGAGCTGCACATATATGTATGTATGATAAAATTGAGGCCATGCTATTTTATGAATTTCCTTTTTAACTTTTCCACACATTATAATCATCTTCATTATAGCATTAAACATGCTATTAATATTTTTCTTATTATTTTTAATGGCTAGCTAGTTTGCCTTTGAGTGGATTGTTTGATAATTTATTTAACCCCTGTTATTTGAATCCAGGTTTTTCCCATGAAAAAATAACACTGCTACTAATGGGACTTTACCAGACTCACCCTCCTTAAAATTCTCATAGTGTTTGGTGCTATAGAACACATGTGCTTGAATTCCATAACACCATTATGGTTTTCTTTCTTTCTCTTTTTTTAGCTCTTTCATTGTCTTTCATTGATTGTGCTTTTTGTCTTTGATCCCTTGTATAAATAATAATCATAGTGCTGTGCTGTCCAACGGGATAGCTACTAACCATATATGAATTCTTAAGTTTCAATTAATTGAAATGATATAAAATTTAACAGTTTCTTAGGCACTCTAACCCATTTCAAGTGCCCAGTGACCTCACGTGGGCAGTGGCTACTGTATTTGACAGCACAGATACACACCATTTTCCATCTGTACAGAAAGTCCTGTTGGACAGTTCTATTGCAAGGGACAGAAACTCAGTCCATGGAGCTCAAAAACAAAGGTTTGTGCTAAAGTCCTATAGGAAAATGATAAGGAGCAGAATTGCATGAGGTTCATCTGGGCTGTACCCTGGAGATTGTTAGGGCAGCTTCTCTCTCCTGATTTTATAACTTAATAAAATCATCTATGTTCCTTTTATCTCTTAGTCCAAATTCTTCAATTATCTGATGGGGTCAATCCACATAGATTGGTTCTCTCTCAACCCCACGTTATATGTCCCCCCTTTTTTCCAGCTTTATTTAGGTATAGACAAAAATTGCATATATTTAAGGTATACAACATGATATTTTGATGTATATCTACATGGTAAAATAATTACCACAGTCAAGCTAAATAATATAGCCGTTACCTCACATAGTTAACCCCTACCCCTCCGTTTTTTGTTGAGAACAATTAAGTCTATTCTCTTAGTAAATTTCAAGTACACAATACAGTATGAATAACTATAGTCACTATGCTGTACATTTTTCCCACCCCCCAGTCTCTGGTAACCACCAGTCTACCCTGTGTTTCTATGAGACCATGCAGTATTTGTCTTTCTGTGCCTGGTTTATTTCACTTAGCATAATGTCCTCAAGGTTTATCTGTTTTGTCACAACTGACAGGATTTCCTTCTTTGTTAAGGCTGAATAACTGTGTGTATGTGTGTATATTCATCTATTGATGAACACTTGGATTGTTTCTCTATCTTGACTATTGTGAATAATGCTGCAGTGAAATGGAAGTGCAGAGATCTCTTCAAGATACTGTTTTCATTTCCTTTGGTCTGTACCCAGAAGTGGAATTGCTGGGTCATATGGTAGTTGTGTTTTTAATTTTTGAGGAATCTCCATACTGATTTTCATATGGTAATACCAGTTTGCATTCTCAGGAACAGTGTTCAAGGGTTCCTTTTTTTCCACGTCCTTGTCAAGACTTGTTATCTTTTGTCCTTTTGATAATTGCCATTCTAACAGGTGTTAGGTGATAGCTCCCAGATGCTTAGTGATGTTGAGCACCTTTTCATGTAACTGCTAGCCATTTATATGTCTTCTTTAGAGAAATGTCTATTTAGGCCCTTTGTCTATGTTAAAGTCAGGTTGTTTTTTTTGCTATTGAGTTATTTTAGTTCCTTATATGTTTTGATATTAATCCCTTATCAGATATATGGTTTGCAAATATTTTTGTTCCATTCTGTAGGCTGTTTCTTCACTCTATTGTTTTCTTTGCTGTTGCAGAAGGTTTTTAGTTTGATACAATTGCATTTGTTTTTGTTGCCTATGCTTTTTAGGGTTATATCTAAAAAAAAAAAAAAAATCATTGCCCAGATCAATGTCAAGAAGCTTTTCCCCTCTTTTTTCTTCTAGGAGTTTTAGAGTTTCAGGTGTCACATTTAAGTGTTTAATCCATTTTAGTTGCTTTTGTATGTGGTATGAGATAAGGATCCAATTTTATTTTGTGTGTGAATATCCAGTTTTTATGGTAGCATTTATTTGAAAGACTGTCCTTTCCCCCTTTGTGTCTTCTTGGCACCTTTGTCAAAGATTAGTTGACTGCGAATGTGTGGATTTATTCCTGGGCAGTCTATTTTGTTACATTGGTCTACATGTCTTTTTTTTATACCAGTACCAAACTGTTTTGAATACAATAGCTTTGTCATATATTTTGAAACCAGGCACTATGGTGCTTCCATCTTTTTTCTTCCTGCCCAAGATTGCTTTGGCTTCTGATGTCTTTTGTGATTCCATATGAATTTCAGGTTTGTTTTTCTATTTCTGTAAAATAATGTCATTGGAATTTTGATGGAGACTGCATTGAATCTGTAGCTTGCTTTAGGTAGTATGAACATTTTAACAATATTAATTCTTCTAATCCATGAGTACAGGATATCTTTTCATTTATCTGTGTCTTTTTCATCAGTGTTTTATACTTTTCAGTGTACAGATATTTTACCTTCTTGGCTAAACTTATTCCTAAGTATGTTAGTGTTTTCTATAAAGATGTCCAGGATCATCAGTTCTATTTAGTATGATAGTGAAGTCCTATGAGTATAAGTAAAAAATGTTCAAGAGCCTATGAGGAGAGCGCAATGCAGCAGAGCCATCACTGGACGATCAAGGGGAAAGCAAGGCCTGAGCCTGCATCTAGTTCTGGTCAAGATGGCAACATAGGTAAACATGGAACTTGAATTCTTCCACAATCACATCAAAATTGTAACTAAACTACAGGACAACTATCAGTCAGAACTGCCTGAAATCTAGCTGAACAGAAGTCCTATGACTAAGGATATAAAGAAGCCACTTTGAGACTGATGGGGGGCAGAGATGAGAATGGCCTGGTCCCACACCCATGTGTGGCAGGTAACAGTTGGGAGGAATATCTGGGCTGTGGAGGTGCCCCCTGAGGAGTGAAGGATCCCAGGCCCCCCCAGCCCAGGGTTCCAGAAAAGTCCCTATAACTTCTGGCTGTAAAGACTAGCAGAGATTGTGGCTGCTGGATATTCTGCTCACAGACTTCCTCAGACTCACTCTGAGCTCTAGCACTGGGGTAGCAGCTCAAAGGTGTCCAGGGACATAGGGGAAGAATGGAATTGTCTGGTATCAGGGTGAGGGCCGGAGGGACAGCCTTCTCCCAGACAATTGGGGGCAGAAGCCATTGTTCCTCTTCTGAGCCCTCCCCACACAGAGCCAGCAGGTGGCACCATATCTGAGACTCCATCAACTTGGCTCACACCATTCATCCTGCTCTGGTGATTCCCTGAGACCCTACCCTGCCCAATTTCCAGGCCTACCCAAACTGTTTCCAGTGGCTTTTCCATACAAACAGCCTGTCTTGGCTCATGGTGCAGGCTTTCCTAAAAATCAAACAGGCAGCATTTGGCCTTGTCATGCCTCATACCTCACACTAAGTGGCCCCTGACCCCAGGCCCAGCACTAGTGGCAGCTGGCCTTGCCTGGGTACCTCCAAGCCCAGCACAAGTAGCAGCCATCTGCAGATCATTCTGTAGCTCATGCTGAGTAGCCCCAGACAGAACAGAGATGGAGGCTGACTTGGCCTACATCTCCCAGGAGGCCCCAGAGCCAACTTACCTGGTGGATAGCTTCAGACCACATCGAAGCACCATCCAACCTCTTCCACAAGCAGCGTACTCAAGGAGCAGACTCAGTGGGCACCAGGGCTCCGCTAAAGTCCTGCTCTGTAGGGTAGGCCCCTGCACAGTGGATCCTGTAGGGTTGTTGTAGCCAATTCTCACAGTTGATTGGCCTGGGAGTAAATCCCTCCTATTAACATGCCAATAGCAATGAAAGCTCAACTACAACAGGAGGGTGTACACGGCCCACACAGGGGAGTGCCCAGCTTGGGTGAACCGGAAGGCTGTGTCACTGGACACTGTAGGACACCTACTACATAAAGCCACTGTCCTGAGCCCAGAAGATATAGCAGCTCTATCTAATACACAAAAACAAACACAGGGAGGTGGCCAAAATGAGAATACAAAGAAACATGTCCCAAATGAAAGAACAGAACAAAACTCCAGAGAAAGGACTAAACAAAATGAACACAGGCAATTTACTAGATGCAGAGTTCAAAACACTGGTTATACGGGTGCTCAATGAATTTAGGGGAGGAATAGATGAACTCAGTGAGAACTTTAACAAAGAGATAGGAAACATAAAAACGGATATAGAAAGCAAAAAAGAACCAGTTAGAAATGAAGAATACACTCACTGAGATGAAGAATACATTACATAGAATCAGCAGTGGAGTAGATGAAGCAGAGGATCACTTCAGAAATTTGGAAGATAAAGAAGCAGAAAACATCCAATCAGAACAGCAAAAAGAAAAAAGAATCCAAAAAAAATGAGAATAGTACAAGGAGCTTCTGGGACAACTACAAGCATGCCAACATTCGCATCATGAGGGTGCCAGGAGAAGAGAGAGAGAAAGGAATTGAAAACCTATGTAAAATAATAATGATGGAAAACTTTCTTAACATAGTGAAGAAAGTAGACACATGAGTTCAGGAAACTCAAAGTCCCATACAAGGTGAACCCAAGATTTGCCAAAGAGTACAGACAAAGAATCTTAAAAGCAACAAGAGAAAAGCAGTTATCTACAAGGGAGCTCCCATAAGACTGCTAGCTGATTTCTCAACAGAAACTTTGCAGGCCAGAAGGGAGTGGCAAGAAATATTCAAAGTGATAAAAAGCAAGGACCTACAACAAAGATTACTCTGCCTAGAAAGCTATCATTAAGAATCAAAGGGGTAAGACAAAGAGTTCTTAGAAAGAAAACCAAAAGCACCATCCATCCATTAAAAAAAAATTAATAAATTGGCCTTCATCAAATTAAAAACGTTTGCTCTGTAAAAGACACTGTTAGAATGTAAGGAAGATATATGAATGGCAAATAACATGAAAAGGTGTTCAACATCATTAGTTCAAATGCAAATTCAAACCACAAGATCCAATCTTCATCTTTTAGAATGGCTAAGTTAAAATATTGATAATACCAGGTGTTCTTGAGGATATCCGGCAGCTGAGACTATTAAAAAAAAAGTTTTTATTGATGTTTTTAGAGACAAAGGAAGGGAGAAAGATAGAAGCATTGATGTGACCCCCCCCACTGGGGATTGAGCCTGCAACCTGGGCATGTGCCCTGACCAGGAATCGAACTGGGACCTCTCAGTCCATGGGACGACACTCAATCCATTGAGCCACACTGGCTGGGCCAGCTGAGACCTCTATACATTGCTGGTGGGATTACAAAATGATACAACCACTCTGGAAAACAATTTAACGGTTTCTTAAAAAGTTAAACATACCTCTCATATAACCCAGTATTTTTTCTAGGGAAGTAAACTATGTTCACACATAACCTGTGCACAAGAGTTTGTAGTAGCATTGTTCAAAATCACAAAAACCTCGAAAGAACACAAATGTCCTTTAGTGGGTGTATGGATAAACTAATTGTGTATATACACTCAATGGAATACCATTCAGCAATAAATAAAGGAACAAACATTTTTGTACATGCAGCAAAATGGGATGAATCTGAAATGCAGTATGCTAAATAAAAGAAGCCAGTCTCGTGATTACATACTCTATGAGTTCATGTACATGGCATTCTGCAGAAGGCAAATTATAGGGACACAGAACAGATCAGTGGTTGGAAGGAGTTAGGGGGAAGTGGAGGGTCTGACTGAAAAAGGCTATAGGAATTATTCTGTATCTTGTTTGTGGAGGTGGTAGTAAGATGCTTATATGCATGTATTAAAATTCACAGAACTGTAAGCCTAAAAAACTGAATTCTACTATAACTTTTTTTAAATAGTAAAAATACTTCTCACCTTCCATGCATTTATTAAAGCTTATTTAATGATAGATAACATTTAACATTTGTGCATTTCACTGTCTAAATTTTTCATCACCTAAAAATAAAGATTGTAAACAAAAAAGTGTTTGGAGGATGGGAAACACTAGATGTTCTAATTAGAAAAATTCACCCTAAAGTGTGAAAATACAATTGAATTTAGTATTTTCCTTTTTAGCAGATAACCATATTGTCTGTTTTCTTGACAATATATTGTTGATTCACTGATTATTACTTAATAATGATGGATAGTTTCTGGCCACAAGCTAGAGAAGAACTCTTTTGTAATCTGTTTCTGTACCACATCAGTTCAGATACATCCTATTTCCCTTGTCTTTGCGTTTTGCTCACAGTTCTTTCTCTCTTCTCATCTGTTGATAAGGGGAAAAAATCAAATTAGGGAAAAATGTGTTTTGAGTGTTCTCTAGGAATTGGTTACATTAAAGATTTAATTATAAATCATTCTTGACTAGCAGAAGCAATTCACACTGTATTGGTTGTGATCACCTTTGGACCTTATAATATAACAAATTAACAAGGGCTTTATCTTAAACATTGTGGACCATTTGCAATTCTTTGAATTGAATGGTTGTATTTTAGTACTTTGCTGAGGGTGACAGTAGATGATGTCAGATTGAATTTAAATCGACCTCCTCTCAGTGTTTATCCAGGGTGCATGTGCAGTTTCTTCAGCACCAGCGAACCTTTCAGGCATTCTGTCAATACAGCTACCTGACAGTCATTCGTATTTGTAAACTGTGCATTTGGCACCTGCTGTTCTCTGCTGCATTGGAGCTAGTGGGAAGCCAAAATGGGTGCACAATGAAGTTATTGGTTGGTACATCTCTGTGGGAGTTATTGAAGGGAAGAAACGGCACTTGTAGGACCTCAGGGAAGGATAAAAAGAAAAAGAAACTGGTAATATTAACACCAGCCAGCTATTCTTTGCTACCAAAAAATGATTTAAAAAGTCAGTCAATTCTACTGAAGGAATTGTCAACCTGTATTTTAATTCTTGTAACAGATATGAAAAACAAAGGGTTTCTATTTAAATATATATATATATATATATATAATGAATTTTTGAAATACTACAATCTCAATAGAAGGCAATTCATGTGAGCAAAAATAGAAATTAAAACAATGGGAAAAATGCATAATTTCTGAAGAAGTGGGTATTAAAATGTAGGTGTCTTTTACTTATCAAATTAGCAAAGCAAATTTTAATTAAAAGAAGACAAAGGTGTTGTCAAGATTTCAAATAATAAACAGGTAGACAAATAGTAGCAAAAATAGACTGATGTTTTATATATATAATTTTCCCACACTGTCAAAAGTTCCTATTCTTTTTTTTTTTTTTTAATTCCTCTTCCGAGGACATTTTTTCCATTTATCATCAGAGTAGGAGGGAGGGAGAGGAGAGAGAGACAGAGAAAAACATCTATACGATAGAGCCACATTGACTGATTGCCTTCCGCACGACCTGATCATGGCTGGTGATAAACCGCAATTGAGGTATGTGCCCTTGACTGGAATCGAACCCATGACTCATTGATCCAAGGGCTGAGGCTCTAACCACTGAGCAAACCAGCCAGGGCAAAAGTTCTTATTCTTTAACCCAATACTCCTACTTTATTGGTTGCAACTCAAGGAGATAATTACCAAAAGGGGGGGGGGGGCAGATATGTAAGTCCTCATTTAACATCATTAGTAGGTTCTTGAAAACTAACTTAAAGCAAGAATGACATATAACAAAACCAATTTTACTGCAGGCTAATTGATAATAAGTAAGAGTTAAGTTCTTATGGCATATTTCTGGTCATCAAAACATCACCAAATGTCTAAATGAAGACCCAAAATACTAATAATATTAAACACAGAAATAAATGTGAGGTATACATACATTTAGGGAAGATTAATAAAAACAGAAATCGATTTCCCAACCCGCTTATTCCAGTTCGGGGTGGTGGGTGGCCAGAGCCTATCCTGGCAACTCAGGGTGCAAGGCGGGGCCCAGCCCTGGACACGCTGCTCTTCCATCACGGTGCACACACACGTCCACACTCTCCAGGACAGTGTAGATGCTCCCATGCACCTCCCCTGCACATCGCTTTCGGAGGGAACCGGGTCCTTGGGGGAGAACCCGCGCAGACGTGGGAGAACGTTCCAGCTCCACACATCTGGGCAGTGGCCCCAGCTGGGAATCGATTTTCCTTTTTCTCTTTAACGTTATAATGAAACATTATTATTTGAGGACCTGCTGTCTATATCTGCTTAGCTTTATTATGGTCTGTTTTACGACAGTATATGGGTCTGTGCTGCCAGTTTGCTTATACCCTGATTAATAATTAGGCGAATGATGTTAATGTACAATGAGTGTGTTGGTTCATGTTATTTTCCTCAGAATATTTTGAAGCCACCAAAGAAAGCTTTTTCATCATTAATGAGAAAACCTTAGTGTATGAAAACCTTTTTTTTAAAAAGCCAGTTTCATGGCCTTGAGAAGTGCTTTTGCTTTTCACAATGTTAGCCACCCAGTGAAGCTGCTCGTGTGGTAAAGAAACTGTGAAGAAATTCCCCCATGTTTAAGGGAAAAAGGAAAACATGAAAAAGTTACACCTTGCCTTGGATTATTTGATAAAATTGGTTCTACTGACCATGAATGCTCTCAAGGACCTGCCTCTCACAAGAGGACTTACAAGTGGCAGGGGAAGGATCGTCCGGCTGACACAGGCCCGCATGCTGGTGGAGGCTGAACTGTGCTGATATTTCTGTTGTAGGCTTTGAATAGGCCTCTGATTATAAACCTACATTATTTTAAGTGGTTAATGCTATTTTTTCCTTGAGCCCTGTTATATTATCAGTGTGATTTTGCAGAACATAAGTGTTTTTAGTTACATTAATTCAGGAAAGTGCCCAACAAGAAGGGATGGTTAAGTAAGTTTAGGACAACATCTTGATAGACGGATGCATCTATGGAAACGATAAACATAGAAAAATGCCTGTTAACAATTGCAGGAATTAGAACACAGAACTGAGTATCTAAAGAAGATTTCAGTTAAAACAACAATGACATATCACCTCACACCTGTCAGAATGGCCGCCATCAACAAATCATTAAACAACAAGTGTTGGCGAGGGTGTGGAGAAAAGGGGACTCTAGTACACTGCTGGTGGGAATGCAGACTGGCGCAGCCACTATGGAAAACAATACGGTGTTTCCTCAAAAAATTAAAAATTGAACTGCCATTTGACCCAGTGATCCCACTTCTAGGAATATATCCTAAGAAGCCAGAAACACCAATCAGAAAGAATATATGTGCCCCTATGTTCATAGCAGCACTATTTACAATAGCTAAGATCTGGAAACAGCCCAAATGTCCATCAGTAGATGAGTGGAAAAGAAAGATCTCTTATCTTTTGAGACGTCATGCAGGGACCTGGAAAGTATTATCCTAAGCGAAACAAGCCAAGCAGAGAAAGACAAATATCACATGATCTCACTTATTTGTGGAATATAATGAACAAAACAAACTGAACAAAATACACCCAGAGACATAGAAGTAGGGTACAGACCGACAAACCTCAGAAGAGGGGGTGAGGGTGGAGGGAAGAAATAAACCACAGAACTTATATGCATGTACACATAACCAATGGACATGGACAGCAAAGCTGGGGACAGGGCAGGGGTGGGGTGGGGAGGAGGGTGTCAATGGGGGAAAACGGAGAAACATCTGTAACAAAACTAATAGCCCTGGCCGGTTTGGCTCAGTGGTTAGAGCATCAGCCTCCGGGCCAGAGAGTCCCAGGTTCGGTTCTTGCTAAGGGCACGTACCTCGGTTGCAGTTTATTCCCGGCCCCAGTTGGGGTCGTGTGGGTGGTGACCACTCAGTGTTTCTCTCTCTCTCTCTTCCTCCTTCTCGCCCTCCCACTCTATCTGAAGATAAATGCAAAAATGTCCTCGAGTGAGGGTAAAAAATAAATAAACAAACAAAATAACTAATAAAAATAATTTAAAAAATAATAAAATAAAGAAGATTTCTCCTGGATAAAAATGTCCGATGTATGCCTGGCCTGTCATAGTTATGGTAGGATGGTGGGATTATAGATAAATTTGGTAAAATAGAGGTAAGTCCATTTTAACAGATTAAGCTAAATTTTTATTTCACTTCGGTTTTAGAATTCCTGGAAGACTCAAGCAGTTTGTATTTGACTTACATTCTGGAAAACTTCACAGAGAATTCCATCATGGTCCTGACCCAACAGATACAGCCCAAGGACAGGTAGGACTCTTGTTTTTCAGAGGGAAATTTTTTCCTTATTCAACAGACTCTAGATAATATACAAACTATGTTCCTTTTAAAATTAATTTAAAAAATTTTAGACCTTCAGAAAGTTTCAAGAATGTTACAGTATAGCTTTTTTAGTTTGAGTATGCCTTTTGTGGAATATAGCTGTGAAAGGGTTAAAGACAGTTGGATTCAAAAAGCAGTTGAAGATGGGCAATGGAAACAGGTGTGTCACAAATCAGTGGACTCCATGACTTGTCCAGGCTGTCCTCTGTCGCTGGGAGATCGACCGCACTACGGAGAAAATAATGAGTTGGTAGTCTTGCAAAACCATCTTACAAGCCCCTCTCACCAGTACAGTATTCAGAATGCTTAAAACTTATGGTTTAATGCAGCCTTCCATTTGAGATTTAGAATGCTCAACGTTTGTATTTGATAAACGCACACCCACACACATAATACATATATTTTTTTAACCTGAGAATTTTACTATTTCTATGTTCCTGCTTTGTTAAACACCCCTAAATTTGCATTTTCTTATCCATTTATATTCCCCTATACCAAGGAGGAAGATGATATATACCAAACTATTTCATATGTCCAAAACGTCAATCCATTATTTTGCCCAAAGAACCTCCACATTATAAAGGAAAAATAAAGACTAAGTGAATTTTTCTTTACTTTGAGTCAAAATGAGAGTCAAGACTTCCTTTTAGGAGTTTGATGATATGCTTTTTACTTGAAATCTGAGGTCAGATTTTTCTCGGAAAAATTAAGCAATTATAGAAGCAGGCAAAATGTTGGCAATAACCCAAAGGTGATTATTTTCATCAGAAAAGTAGGCCTGCTTAGTATTTTATCAGATTAAGGATGTAATTTATCATTATGGTATTGTCCTGATGTGTTTTGACTTCTCCATTAGACAGTTGAACTCCTTGTATTTTATTTTATTCATCTTAGTGTACTAATGGCACCAAATACGTGTTTGTTTATTGTAATATAATTTCAGCTAAATTAAACTAAACATACATCTCAACAAAAAGTAAATAAAACATATATTGGGGAAGTAGAACATGACAAAGTTATATGGGAAGTTTGTAGGCGCATTGCTTACCATCATAATGGGAATGTGCCATTAGATACAGGATGTGGTAGATGGACTGTGTCCCTATGTTAACTACAGGGGGTATTAAAAGAATGATAACCATGTTTGCTCTTGAAGTGCTTACAGTCTGGAAATCAAGTATAGACTATAGTGCCTTTTTAAAGAAATGATTGGAAGTCACTCTTACGGTTCCACTGTGTAGTTTTATCTGCTGTTTGTGCACAAGTAAAATAATTCAGGAATTAATTTTCTTGCAGTGCTGAAGTGCTGGTTTCCTCCATATGTTAATTTAGTTTTGATCATTTCTGGCATCCAGGTTATTGTAATTCCAGCTACAGAATAGGTGCCTTTAATTTTTTTAGCAATCATTTGTAAGAGGGAAGGGTTCGGGCCAACTTAGTTAAGAGTTGTGCTGGTTCTCTAGAATAGTCTAGGAAAGTGCCAGGTGTCAGGTATTTTGTTTCCTTCCACTGCACCACAGGAACTGTCAACAGGGACACATGTAATGGTTTGTGGCAGCCCTGCCCTGGAGAATCTGAGAAAGGGCATATGAAATGGGGAAAGCAAGATTTCAAACTTAACTCTTGTCTTTGGCACACAGTAGCTATCTTTTGTTGATTATTAAGCAAATACTTATAGGGCAACTACCATTCATCTAGTACTCTTATTGAAATAATGTAACTTCATCAAATATATTGACATAAAAATGTTGTGTTCTTTCTCTTGTAGGAAGTCCAAGATGTAGGAAGTAGTCCCCCTGAGAGCTCCTTCCAGAAACTAGCACCCAGCGAATATAGGTATACTTTATTGAGGGATCGAGATGAGCTTTAAAAACTTGAAAAACAATTTGAAAGCCTTTCAAACAGCAGCATCAACTTACGTGGTGGAAATAGTAAACCTATATTTTCATAATTCTATGTGTATTTTTATTTTGAATAAACTGAAAGAAGTTTTGGGTTTTTAATTTTTTTCTCCCCCGACTCAGAATGCATTGTCACTTAATATAGCCTCTAAAAAATCTTTTAGGGTTAAACAAAACAAAAACAAGAATCAGAGGCCTGTCTGCTTTAAATGTGTCCTGTAAAGTTTTTATAAATCAAGTGAAAGGTGACATTGCCAGTAATATGCCATTAACTCGCACCGCTCGGTCAGGGAGGACGTAGGGTGTCTTCTGTGTGCTGTGTGCTTTCCCTTCTCTCTACGGATGCTCAGTTCTGTTGGTATTTCCATGATCATGTTTCTCATAGCTGAGGGGGTACATATTCTGGATACTTGGGAGGGGAATAAATGAAAATTTCCACACTGTGTACTGTGTTTTCCTGGTTGGTTGGATATTGCTTATGAAAATTCCATAGGGGTATATTTTGGATTCTTAATGTGTAACTTAAACATACAATGGAGAGTAGGAGAGCCATAAGCCAGAACATTTGGCAGGAATTCTCCTTATGAATTAGGAAAAGAAAATGAAAGGTGTTGTAAATGTCTGTTTTTGTCTAACGAAGTGGCATATGGATGGCATTTAAAACTTAATTATACCTAAAGCTGGGGAAGGAAAGGCTAGTGGAAGCAGGTTACCAGTACTGACCTGCATGACTTTTAAGGCTCCTCCTATCATGACACTTTGATTTCCAAAGAGAAAAACCAGCAGACAAATTGTGTTTCAATAATTCTAACTTCCTTCTATCTTGTAGTCTTGTTATTGTATAGATAAAAAACAAAGACAATGGGCACATACGTTTTTAATTTTTTCCCATTGTGAAATTGTTAGAGGACCCTGCCCCCTCTAGATTCTCTTGCTTCCCCAGGCCTGCAGTGTACAGTCAGATGGGTCCCTGTGCCAGGCCTCAATGCTGCCAGGGAACAAAACCAGAGGGAGAGGACCCTCAGCATCATATCAGGAAGCCCAATGCCAGAGGACAGACAGGTTCGAAATTGGCTTTCCTCTGGGCCTGGGTTGGTGCTATAGGCCAAGAGTCATTTTATATTTGGAGTCCAAGTCAATCCCAGTTTGGGGAGAGATTATTTTTAAGCTTAAAAGGCTGACATGTGCCATTATATGTAGTATGTACTATGTGTAACATCTTCCAGTTCTTTCAAAATAAAGTGAATATTTATAATGGATATTTAATGATTGTTATTTTTTAAAAAATCAGCCTAGAAGTCTTAGTTATGCATGACTTATCCATCATTCAGTCAGAATAATAAATATTAATAAGGTGATAAGGGGCATGTTTAGTATATTTTACCAGATTAACCAGAATAGCAGGACAGAGCTTCCTAAAGGTTGGATGTTTCATTATTTTTAATCAGTGATGCTGAAATCAGAGTTGTAGTCTTCAGGTCAGAGGATGGACCAAATCTGAGGTGGTTAGAATGAAAATTCACAAATATTTAACAAGCTAGTACACAAAATCATAACTAGCACGTGCAAGTAATGAATAATTTGTAATTCCAGAATTGTCTCTAAAAATAAACAAAAGATAACACTCAAGTATTGGTTTGCAGAGCCCTGGCTTGAAAGTATTTAATATGAGAAAGGCCTCCAGGAGCACGTTCAGTGTGGTCTAAGATAATTGAGTGGCTATTTAAAAAGTGACTGGATTTGAGACTACATTATTTAGCATTCACACATATTGGGACTTAGTGCCACTACCATTGTCTTTTCTAGACTGAAGCTACCGAAGGCAAGGATACTGAATTTTATGTCCATATCTCTAATATCTAGCACTTCTAGACACTTAGTAGTCCTCATCAAAATGTTTACTGAATGAATGGGATGCAAAATGACCTTGGGTACTTTCTTTACCCCTGAAGGACTCCGCACCCATCAGGAATTTGTGACAGTTTTACAGAAACTCACTAACAAGCTTAAATGTGAAACAGCAAAACACATTACAAAAAATAAGTTATTGTCACAGAGCTGGTGCGTGGTGGGTGGGGAGGAGGCCTTTGGCCAGGGAAACGATCGCTGATCCTGCAGGGCCTCGTATGCCAAATTAAGGGTTTGTACTGTGTGTTACAGGCAATAGAGACCCGTCAACAGGTTTTAAGCAGAGAAGTAGGTTCATATTTAACTTTGAGAAAATACTATGACAGCTGGTCTAGGTATAATAAAATGAGTCCAGCAGAGGGGAGAGGTAATGGCCAGAACTCGGTGACAGCAGAGATGGAGAGGAACAGATACAAGGGATGGCGGAGATGTAGTTCCACAGGGATTTGTCACTGGCTGGATGTATAAAGAGAACTTCCAGAAATCTAGAACTCCCAATTTAGACTTCTTCCTATCTGAACCATGAATCGGAATGTTGCAGGTGGAAGTCTTCTCATTTTGTCCAGTCTACCATGAGCCGCAGGCGGCTCGGCTGTGAAAAGGGGATGAAAGACTAGACTGAAGAACACCACAGCTGCATGCAAAACCAGATCTAGAGGCAGGCCCTTTTCCAGGTTTTCAAAAAGAGTTCCAGTCGTGGGGGGGCCATAAAAGGATGAAAACTTTCTTTAGCCATCTAAAGAAATGTTTTGAACATTTAGAGATTGGGCATCTATCTAAAGCATCTCAGAGAGAGCTCTCTGATGAAGTTGTCAAAAATCATGCCCGAAAGGAGGAAAAATGCATGATAAAGACTAAAAAGGAGAGTAAAATGTATAACTGAAATGCTAAATCTCGAATTAACTTAAATTTGTAGAAAGTGCCAAAGTTGCCAAGCAGGCATGGGGGGAAAAAAGCAAGAAGAATGGATAAAGCAGTGTGTAATGGATTAACAATCAGGAAAAGCAGAATAACTGAATTTGTATTTTTTCTCTGACAAAGATATAGTCTGGCTGGCCACAAATAAAATGACAAAACAAAAAGGGAGAGAGGAGTAAAGAAAAATTTTGCCCCCTTAATAATTTCAGGGCTCTTGGCCCAAACATACGCGTTCTGAGAGCTGCTGGGACTTGCGCGTGCTTTCCTCTGTCAGCAGCTCCTGGGGTCTGAGAAACCGTGGAGGGTGTAAGGCGGCAGAAGGCTAGAAATGGACGTACAGTATTTCAGTTTTCAAAATAATTACAGTAAATGGTTTTATCTATTTTTTTAAATGAAAATCTCATGAACCAAACTGAAATGTTAGTAGTCTATATTTAGGGAGAATATTTAAATGGGTGTAAATAATAAAACAAAAAGTCCATTTTTATCCCAATATATAAAGGCCCTGAGGACAGTAAGTTGTTTCAGGACTTAAATTGTTTCATGCTGATTGTAACTGTTTTATGTGTTCATTAAAACAGGTTGGATAGGACCTCTGCTTAGCAACTGGTTTTTTAAAGCTGTGTTTGAATTTTTGTATGTACTTCCAAGTAATAAAATTATATTTATAAAATATTTCTATCATTTGAGACTTTACTAATTCAATTTGTCATAAATAAATATCATTTTGTGAACATTTTACTCAGAATACAGATCAACCAGAATCACAAGCTTTTCCAGTTTAAAGATTTTAGAGTAATTGAATCCAAAGGGGAAGCTGTATGAATCCATGTGCTGGTGAGTCAAACCTGCCTTTAGTTGAAGCGCCAAAGCTCCCTCTTGCCTGCCAGTAGTAGGTTTCGGTGTCACGAGGAGAGGAAAACTGCAGCTTACAAATTGCTTTTCTAAAATGTCCCTTTTCCTCTCCCCTCGCCTTCCTTGCCTAGTGAATTCCTTCTATCCATCCTTCAGTGCCTAGGACAGTGATCAGCCCTGTGGTCCCACAGCCCTTTATTTATGTTGCAGAGTATCCAGACCGATGCAGAGTTGGAAGTACATGTATCCCTTTTCCTTACCACCATGCGAATGCCCTGGAAGCAGAACTCTGTATTCTCAGCAACCTAGAGCACTGTAAGTGATCAGAAAATCTGGTGAAAAAATAAAAAAGCCAAATTTCATATTATACAAACAAATGAGTGAAAAAAGGACAAGAAGGCATCACCATAACTGCAGTCGACTCTGCTGGCTCATCTGTGATTCACAATTACCTGCTGTCTGGTCACCTTTAATCCTATATCCTACGTTGGCTATGGATTCCTGCATGTTAGCCTAGAATCGATTAAAATCTTCCACTATCAGAATGACACTTCAGTGCCCTGCAGAGATGCTGGACACTCTCATGAACACATTTTCTGGGAGGTAGATCTAACCCCTTGCTTAGTCACACAGCTTTAGGCAAGGACAGACTATGGTGAGCTGACAGAGTACATTGTATGGTACATAAAACATACCATTCCGCAAATATCTGTTGCCAGGGTAAGAATACAACAGTGAGTGAGATTGCCCCTAGCATCATAGGGCTCAAAGCTGAGTGAAGGAGCAAAACAAACGGGTAAAAAGGGGACTCTAACAACATTGTAGGTGCTGTGCTGTGACAACCACAGGAGCATGGAGTGTGTGCACAGCCTTGGGATTTAGGGGAGCCTCTTCCTACAGGAAGTGGTTTCTTGTCCAGGAACAGAAATATATCAGCCTCCTCCTCTCCCCACCCCGGAAGAATTATAGTAAAAAAAGCCGTCACTGTTCTCTAGGAAGTAGTGTTACAGCAGAGTATTGTTAGGTATTGTTCTGGGCCATTGGGTGAAAGGTCACATGCTTGCCTGTCTGCTGTTTCCCGTGTGTTTTACTGATTGGGGTGGGCGCCACGGAGGAAGCGGTATGCGCTCCGGTGCCTGGTGTAAACTTGCCTCGGTAGGGTCAGATGGATGGTGGAAGCCTGATCCTACAATTATTTTCTTGCCCACCCACTGGCCAGGAGGGGAACAGGGCGGGGCATCCCTGTGCACACAGTGGGCGAAGTCGAACAGGGCGTCTAGTCTAACTTACCAATTCTTCATAATTCACAATTATCCATATCTTCATAATGAGCATGGCTTTCTGATTTAAAACATGAAAAGTCCATTTCAGAAATTTTCTAGGCTTAGAAGGTAAATTCTGTGGTCTGTGGCTTCTGGAATCCAACTCCACCTCTTCAGAGTTGTGCCCAAGCTCGGTGTTCTGGCACCTTTGCTGTTTGCTGGTCCCTTGGAGATACTGGTGGTACTTTACCATCACACCGACAAGGTCTCACTAACCCTAGAATGTCTTTAAATCTGAGCCTACAAATAAATTCTTTAAAAGGACAAATGCTTTTTTCAAGGCGGGGGGTGGGGGTGGGGGGGTAACCCCTCACTTATTTTCATTATCCTTATAACTAGGGTAACCATGTAATTTTTCATTCAGACCAGGACATTTAAGAGTGAAAAGGGCCCTGACCTGGTAGCTCAGTTGGTTAGAGCATCATCCTGATATGCCAAGGTTGTGGGTTTGATCCCCAAATAAGCATCAACCATTTCTCTTTCTCTCTCTCTCTCTTAAATCAATTAAAAACAAAAACAAAAAAAGTGAAAGGGAACATTAGTAATAATATCACCAGGACAACAGATAAAAATCAGAACTTTTCCAGACAAATTGAGATGTATGATCATCCTATTCCTAAGCCAGATCTTACACATCTTCATGTTTGAAAATTATTAATAGAGATTAAAAAGATTTATTTTCTACCAAGCATTGGTCATCATTATACCCACCTTAATAACTGAGCCCTTTTTAAAAGTCATTTTAAGAATCCTTGATATTTTTATCAAGTCTCCACTCATTTTAGGTGTCTCCCTAACACTCTTCTTGTAGGTACATGATACAATAACAGTAGCAACCGGCGTGTATGCAGTTACTATAAGCAAGGCTCCATTCTAGGCACTTAACATGTATTAATTCTTTTAATCTTCTCGACCACCCTGTAAGATAGGCAAGGTATTGGGGCGGGGGTGCAAGAAGGGAAGGCTAAGGAAGTCCTGAGTTGTTGACCCCCACCTTATCCCAGATAAGAGGCAGCAATCCATTATGAACAATAAAACCTAGAGGGGGCCCGAAGGGAACTAACATCTGTGGAGAAGCAGTAAGTGCCACACACTTTATTCCTTTTCATTCCTGTCAAGTCACTGAACCTGAGTATGGGTTCAAATCCTGTCAAATGTCTATGTCCAATCTCTGCTTGCCTAACAGCAATTAAATAAATTCCTGCTGCTACTGTCGCAATACCATCCTCAGATTATAAATCCTTCTTGGATCCCTATTCTGACCACGCCGATCTTATGGTAAGACAGGAGGTAAACTCAATTCTTCCACACCATTCGCTTCTTCAGTGATTCAGTTCCTGTATCCTCTTTCAAGTCATGACTTATAATCAGAAAGAGAGAAATATCTTTACCTCCAAATCTGAAATTTTCACACGACTTCCAAGTCCTAGAGATGTTTTCCCGATGTCTTCTGTTGCATCATTTACTCCAATGTTAACATACAAAAGTTGAGTACTGAGCCAAGGCTGGACATGTCTTAGAAAGCTTTCCCCCATTGCAATACCTATCCCTGAAACAGCAGAACACACATCCTGTGACCTCATCTGCGAGTCACTCACGGGAGTGTAGTGTCTTTTCCTCTTCTCATCACTGTACTTCATACCATGAAATACTCCAAAAAGCAGATGATATGGTCCTTGCCACATCTAGTTGGGGAAACCACACCACCACAAATGAAAGAACTTTATGCCTATGAAGTTGTAAATCATTTCAGAATTGGCCACAAGTGAAATGGGAGCCACCGAGTTGCAGTGGTCAGCAAATATTCATGTAGAGGTGGAAAACTGGACTATGAGGAGCTTGGGCTCGAAGATAACTTTCATGACTTTTCTCAGTGGGTTTTCAATAAATGTTTATGGAATAAATAGCAGGATGGGACAAAAGCAGGCATTAAATATTAAGCAGGGGATTGATCTCACAGAGACGAGACAACACAAATCATTTCTTACATGTGGGGAAAGGAAAGCAAAGATGCCGAATATACCAAGAATCCCAGCAAATGTGAGGCTATTACTAACTTCCCTGGCAATGAACACAAAACACAGTGAGTGGCTAAAAAAGCTGTAGTTTATTTACACAGTGGAATACTATGCAGCTGTAAGAAAGATCTCTTACCCCTTGAGACGACATGGAGGGACCTGGAGAGTATTATACTAAGTGAAATAAGCCAATCAGAGAAAGACAAATATCACATGATCTCACTCATTTGTGGAAAATAATTAACAAAATAAGCTGATGAACAAAACAGACCCAGAGACATTGAAGTAGGGATCGGATTGACACACCTGCGGGGAGGGGGGGGGGGGGTTGCAGGAAGAGATAAACCAAAGAACTTATATGCATATATGTATAACCAATGGTCATAGACAACAATACTGTGAATGGGGGGGACAGGAGCAGAGGAGGATGTCAATGGGGGAAAAAAGAAATGTGTAACAAAAATTAATAAAAACTAAAAAGCAAAACAAAGAACTCGAGTGTTATAACAGTTTTATCTGATACAAAGCAATACATTAATTCCTTTAACCAAAGGAAAAAAAAAAAAAAACAGCTACCCTGACCAGCTTCGTCACTCACAACATTCAGTTCCTCACTATGCTCACACACACTATGCTCCTTCATGTTTTTAGCCCTTTGTACATGCAATCCCTTTGCTACGTGGAAGTCCACGCCCGGCTTGAGGCAGGCATATCCTTCTCCAGGGCGCTGCTCCTATACCACATGTCACGGAAACCCTCCCCACTCTTCCAGGCAGAGCTAGTCACCATTCTGCGCGCTCACATTACTCTGTTCATTCCTCTTTTAGGGTACCCAACATGTTTTATTGTGATTTACTTGCTTTTAGGCATCTGAAGACATTTGCCTGAATGGTTTTACAAGGGTAGATTCTATAGGTTTAATATTTTTCTGTGTGGCCCTGGCATTCAATACACAAAAGGCACTCGGTTAAATGTTTGTTGAATGAGTGAATTTATTGCATGTTTCCTTATAAGCACCTCTCAACAAAATAAATTCAGTAAACTTTACAGAATTTGTAGAAATTCCCACCAGTGGGGCTTTTCTTGTGCTGAGCCTTGCTAATACCAAGAGTTTAACAATCAAATGGAAAATACCTTTAGGGGGTTTAATTAATGGACCCCGGGTAAAAACATCTTTTCAGTGATTGGCCTTAACACATAAAATCTCAAGTACTTGAGAAATACATGAATAACATGTACTCTTCGCTGTTTTTGTCAAATATTTTCCAGTCCAGTTTCTCACGGGAGCTGGACACGGTGCACTCGAGGCTGGGGTCTGTGCTGCTGAGGAAGGGTCCGCTTTGCTACCAGACGCACAGATGGCAGGACTAACACTGTTGTGGAAGAAATTGAATGTAATTTCTTTTGGAGGGGGAACAAAAGGTTTCTTTTCCTTAGGAAACAACTTTTAGACTTGTTCGGAGCTCAAACAAATCTCAGCTGACTTTTTTTGATAAAATATCATTTACAGAAGTCATTTGAATCTGGAAAAACGTAAACACAGCACATTAACAGCTTGTCCTTGACCACAGAGAAACCTTAAAACGTCCCTGAGGAATGTCTGACCTTCAGTGGCATCAGATGACGAGTAGTGAGTCTGAAGAGAGCTGGGGCCAGAATATGAAGGCTATGAATGCCGACCTAAGGGACTTCCTCTTTGTCAGGTCTTCAGTGGAAGCCACTGAAAGTATTTCAGTAGGAAAACGAAAGGCAGACCTGGCTCTCGTCCTTGTGGCGGTGATGTGAGAAGGCTTCACGGGGGGAGATGAGGTAGAGTGTGAGGAACAGTCTTTTACTAGAGGATGGCCATGGATATATTTAGAAGTTGATGCAACTAACAGCCCAGTGAGAGGCTAGATATATAGAGGGTCGCTCTGGCTGGTTTGGCTCAGTGGTTAGAGCGTCACCTGTGGACCAAAGAGTAGTGGGTTCGATTCCGGTCAAGGGCAGTTCAATCCCCAGGGCCTGCAGGAGGCAGCCAATGTACCTCACTCACATCAATGTTTTTCTTTCTCTCTCTCTTTCTATCTTGCCTCCCTCCCTCCCCTTCCTCCCACTTTATCTGAAGATAAATGGAAAAATATCCTTAGATGAGGATTAAAAAAAGAATGGAGGTGTTGCGCTGGCAAGCACTAAAATGTACGGTTGGGGAACCCCGGCTAGAGGAGAAGGCAGCCACCTGGGAAAAGGCTTACTGCAGGAGACAAAGCCAAAACCAGAACTCTGACCTCCCGACTCCCATCCAGTGCTCTTTCTCCTCTCCCATTGCTTGATTTAGAACATTAAAATGGATTTGAAAGACCACAAGCCTCAGCAGTCAACCTGATATGGCATAGCAAAAATTCAGTTAAATTACTTTGAATTTTTTTTCTCAGACCACTGTTATAATTCTAGTTTCTATGCTAACCAGCTTTGATCTCAGGCAAATCATTTGCCTTTGATACCTTTTATACTTTTCCTTCAATTTATTTCCTTTGTTAATATTGCACAGATGTATTTCTTGTCTCCTACAGTAAATGATTTCTTTGAGGGCAGCGATGTGGATAATAATATATGGATCTTTTACCATTGAGTGTTTATAATACCCAAGAAGTCTCTCTGTAAAATAGTGTCAAATTAACGAATAGTGAGAACCACGTTAGAAACAAAATAAAGTTTATTAAAAAGCACAAACAGCCTGGGCCAGTTTTTGCTCAGTGGTTAGAGCATCGGCCTACAGACCAATGAGTTGCGGGTTCGATTCTGGTCAAGGGCACATACCTTGGTTGTAGTTCATCCCCAGCCCTGGTTGGGGTGGTGCAGGAGGCAACCAGTCAATGTGTCTCCCTCACATCAGTATTTCTCTCTCTTTTCCTCTCTCCCTCCCTCCCACTCTATCTAAACATATATAGAAAAATATTTTCGGGTGAGGATTAAAAAAAAAAAAAAAAAAGCACCAACAGAACCTGAACTGTGTGCATTAACTTAGGCCAGCAGGGAAGCATCCCTGCCTTTACTTGGCCTCTAACTACTCAAGAACATTGTCTAACCTTCCTAAGTACCCGAGGGCCACGGCCACACTGTACTTTATTGTGAGAAGGAAACGTGCTGTTTTGCAGGGCAGCCCTTTTCCCAAGCTTGTCTTCATCCTTCCTCTCAAAGATTTCATATGGCAGCAATGAAGGGCAAAGGGGTTTTAAGAAGTATGGTGTGGTTTGGTTTCTATACTTTCACTGGAGGAAAGAGCTGTATATTATGTATTTGTTTTCCAGGCCTCTTCAACGTCTCGTGATCGATGATACCAGTCTGCAGTTCTTACTCCTGTGCCAACTACTTACAGCACTTACGAGCAGGCAGACAGCCCAGAGGAGGGTTTAGGGACCTGTGGTTCTCTCCCTTTACAGTACTCAGTTTCAGTATAACCTAAAACGAACCCCTTGCTCCAGCAGCTTTGGCCAGCACATCGCCTTTCTGGGCATCCTTAGGTTACTGGCTCCAGCACAGGTGGGTAGGAGAGCTAAGCTGGCAGAAAATGATCAAAATTAAGGAAGGAAGACAGGAGAGGTCATAGGACAAGGGATTATGGTCTGTGACTAATAAAGACTGAGATGGCTTTTTCGTGTGATTTGCAAAATGTCTTTGGAGGCAATTACAAAAGAACAATTTCAAAAATATTTTAATACTAGTGTCACGACAGAGTGCATGGCTTCCTAAGGGTACCATTTTAAAGCATATTCATCAAAAAATTAATAAATAAAAAATTAAAAAAATAAAGCATAATCATTTGATTCTAAGAGTTATGATAGATTTGTCTTAAAACCATTAATTTTTAAATTAGATATAAAAAATCATTGCTTAAGTGATGGTTATAACCCACAAATATGTGTGGGTGGGCTAGAAACACTTAATCTTTGGTTGTGTTTTTGTTAATTCTCACCCGAGGATATTTTTCCATTAATTTTTTTTTTTTTTTTAGATAGAGTGGAGGGGAGAGATGGGGAGAGAGAAACAAATATCCATGTGAGAGAGGCACATCGATTGGTTGCCTTCCACATGACCCAAACCAGGGTTGGGGATCAAACCTGCAACCCAGGTATGTGCCCTTGACCAGAAATCGAACCCACGACCCTTCGGTCTGTGGGCTGATGCTCTAACCACTGAGCAAAACTGGCCAGGGCTACACTTTTAATATTAGAGTCTGAGGACCAAACTCAGCACTATGTACTTCTGTGTTGGCCAATGTTAAAAACTTTGAGGCTGCTTTGAGGAAAGAAGATTTTTTTAAAAGTGCAAATGAATGGCACATGTAATTTCAAAGTAAGCTTGACTTACAGAATAGATGTGAGTTTGGGTGAATCAGAATGAAGGACCCAACTCAATTTTTATATAAGTAGCACAGTATGAGATTAATAGTTTTTGTAGTCCAACAGACCTAGTTAACATCCTGGCTTCTCCCACTTGTAGTTGAATTACCCTCTGCAAATTATTTAACTTCTCTGAGACTCAGTTTCCCTACCTGTAAAATGCCTAGTGAAATGCCTGGCAAAGAGAAGATATTCAATGAATATTAGCTCCCCTGTAAGCATGGTGGATTTTTTTTTTATCCTCACCCGAGGATATTTTTCCATTTTTTGTACAGATAGAGTGGGAGGGAGAGAGAGGAAGGGAGAGAGAGACAGAAACATTGACGTGAAGGGACACATCGCGTGGCCGCCACCCGCACGACCAACCAGGGCCGGGGACAAACTGCAACCGAAGTACGTGCCCTTAGCGGGAACCGAACCCGGGTCTCTCCAGACCGCAGGCCGACGCTCTAACCGCTGAGCCAAACTGGCTAGGGCCATGATGGATTTTTGTTTGTTTGTTTTTCAAACTAAGGGTCTCAACCAATTGGTAGATTATGAAATTACTTGAGTATGTTGCAACCAGCATATTTTAGAAACTGAAACAATAAAAAAAATCAGAGTGCACTACACATAATGGTAAGAATTGTTCCAATATACATATGCTAAGTTTTGATATAAGTGTATTTTTTACTATGGGTTACGACCAAAAATTTTTGGTCTCTGCTCTGCAAAGAAATTATCAGATTATTTTATGAAAAAAGTCTTTAGGAGTGCTGCCTTTATCCAAATAAGCCTCTATAAATTTGAAGAACTTAATCAGTGCTTAAAATGTTACTTACCTTTTTACTTATTGTAGTAAAAATAAGACATGAATCACAGAGAAGATGAATTTGATCTGATACTGTTGGGTATTAAATTCAATTTTAAGATTAGTTTCTGTGTTGTATTGACTAATACATACTTCTAAACACTACACTTTATATGTATATCATTTATAGTTGATTAAACATTTCTAGAAATTTCTACAAAAAGTTGACCCTTAGGTTCTACTATGGGAAAATTGGATCCAATTTCTAAATAATTTTAAATAAAACTTTTAAAAAGGATTGTAACTGCCTTGGCCGGTTTGGCTCAGTGACTGGAGTGTCAGCCCATAGACCAAAGGGTCTTGGGTTCAGTTCCCTGGTAAAGGGCATGTACCTGGGTTGCAGGTTCAATCCCCAGCTCTGGTCAGGGTTGTGCAGGAGGCAGCCAATTGATGTGTCTCTCTCACATCAATGTTTCTCTCTCTCTCTCTACCCCTCCCTCCCTTCCACTCTCTCTTAAAAAAAAAAAAAATCAATAGAAAAATATCCTCTGGTGAGGATTAATAATAATAAAAGGATCGTAAGTTGCCTAATCATGAAGTGTGCTAGAGTAATATTGCAATCCTGATGAGCAGTAAAACTCAGAGGCCTTTGTGAGCACACACAATGCTGCCTCACACCGGCTCGGTGAAAATCAGAGAGCCCAAAACAAAATGTGAGCTCCAATTATGGGCCTCCTCTCTCCTTTGGGTCCTGATATAAAATCAGCCTGACAGTATAATGAGTCCCTAGCTGTCCTTAAAAGCATAGACAATTTTGGGTTGGCAGAATGGGAATAATATGCAGTGATGAAGATTGGGCAATGTTGAAGGGCAGAATATTAGAAATTACAGAATTCAATGATACAGTTAAATTTTGATGTAACTATATCTTAAATTTATAATTTTAGCTGCCCAGGCCAGATTGACCTAATTTAGAATCACCTGTGGGATTAAAGTTTAAGACTTTTGTCTTAATATTCTGATTTTGTCCAAGTAATTCTGATCCTTGTTCTGGTTTGAACACCCTCTGTTAAAGCAACAAGGATCAGAAAATTTTAAAAGGTGGAGTTCAAAAGTAATTATCCCAGCCTTACAGGTATAGATATTAAATACTGGATCAGAATCTGACACTTATTCAAAGTACTTTCTTCTTGGTATTATATTAAAGATACAAGTCAACAGGTAACAATACAGTACTTGATATTTTCTAGTTATTTAATGACAATAAGAAATGGTGCTTTCTGTCTTTGGAATTTATTGGTGAGAGTCAGAAAGTATGAAGGAGAAAGGTCTCTTTAGATTAGACAAAGAAATAAAAGGTAGCAATCAATAAAAGTTATTAAGAGTAAGCCCAGTAGGAGAGAAGTGATAAACCATTCAACTGCCTGATGACTCTGGCTTCTGAGCAGAGAAAGCTCCCATCTTGTGGTGTTGGTACCCATTCCTCTGTCCTCAGAGACGAGTAAAGAATAAGGCAAAAGGTGGTTCTTTCTTATTTCAAATGATGAGGCTGCCTATAATCTTCAATTCTTTCTTTCTAAATTTGAAAGCTTTTTGCTTTTTGATACAGACACTGGGTTGGGCTGGGCCATGCTTGCAGTCAATGCCAAGTGTTGAGATTAGCACCACAAATCCTTCATCAGGACTGAATGTTGGCACCAGGCTCTGTCCAGCATCACCTTGGATGTGAGAAAAGGCAAGCAGGATGCCATTCTTGTGAAGAAATGGCAGCTGTGAAAAGTGAAGTAAAGCACAGAGAGAGCAAAGCCTGGGGAAAGGGTGGTAGTAAGATGTGAGGTAGAAAGCTGGTTCCTTGCGTCACCAAGGGCTGGCTGGGAAGACCTAGTATTAGAAACTCCCTGTGTGGCAGGGACGTCAGCCCCTTGAAATCGGATGATGCCCTAAGAAGTGATGTGGCATATTCCCCGCCTGCTTATTTTTTAGCTCAAACTCTAACAATGTTGGAAATATTTGGAGACCTCTCTCTTTTTCCCTCTCCCTCTTACCTAGAGATTATAGGAAAGGATGAATACAGATGGCAGACAATAAAAAAGCAGATTATGAGAAAAGCCCTCATTACAATGGGTAGAATTCACCCCACAAGTTAAAGAAGTTCTGAAGAGTACAGGGAAGGCAGGCAGAGGGCACTAGCTCTCAGGTGAAGGGACAAGCTGACAAAGCAAGCTTAGTGCTGGCTTAGTAATTAATACTGTCTCCTGCCACTTGAGATTTCGTCTTTATTTAAAAAGAGGCAGAGGGAAGAGTTCAAAGGAGCATGTCACAAATTAAGATATTTGAAAGAGAAGCTGGGCCTTTCTTTCACGATTAGTTTCCTTCATCAGAAAATATAGCTGGACCAAACTGCAATATGCTCACCCAGTGGACTCTGCCGTGTACTGCCCCTGTGCCCTTGCCAGACCCAGAGTTTGCTATTTGAAAAGAAAAGCTCCTGCATGCCCATCCGTTTCTTTACTAACAGGCCTAAATAATCTCCTATGTTTAGAAGATAAAAAGCATATTTATAATATGCTTAGCCTTAGGGTCTAAATCAGGGTTATGAAAAAACCCAACATGTCCACACATCGCGTGTCCTTATCAGAGTTATGGGTTCAGTTCTTACATCTCCAGGAAGAGAATCTGCTCCCTGGCAGTCTTCACATTTTACCTGACAAGCATTATACACCCTCAGCCCAGACCCCTTCACTCCACTAACATCCCAGCAAACAGAAACACACCCACTAATCTGAGCTCAATCCCACTTGAGCATCTACAGCCACTATCTTGATATAATCAGGTTTCAAAAGCTGAGTGTCCAACAGCAGCAAAGGTCCATTAGGATAGACATGTTGGCACCAATAATACTGAAGTTTGGTTCTTAACTGCATTTTTTGTCAGTTTGGCTGTGAAGATCTGGACAGCTGGAAGTGAGCTTCTCCATCATTTTCTGTTTCCTTCTTTGTATCAATTTTCCACCTGTGAAGCCCAACACCCCACCACCAAGTGCAGCTGCAATTCCTGCCACTTTGAAGCCTGCAAGGAGGCCAATCGGACCCCCCACCGCTCCTCCGATGAGTGCACCTGCCACAGGCAGAACTGCCAGCTTGTATTTTGCAGCCTGTAAAAAAAAAATTCAATTTAGAAACTGAGTTGAGAGTATCTGCCTGTGGTGATGTGCATTTTCCTCTCATTACTCCTGGCAATGCCTCTTTAACTCCTGGTACATAATTAACCTTAGAGAATGCACTGTGGGGAGGGGGCAGAGAAAGGATTCCACAGGTACTACAATTGCTCCAGATTTCAGAATTTAGAGAAATGGGCTACAAAAAAATGGACTGCTACAAATAAATTTTACTTGCAAAACAATCAAACCACTAACTACCTAGCTGGTTTAAGTTTTAGCAGTCACTGACGCCCCCAAAGCTTTTATGTTGCACAGATTATTCCCTGCTCTGTACCTGGGGTTAAAAGCAATAGTCTATAGAAAACAGATGGGCCCACTTCACACATGCTGCCACATCCTTAGATTTTTGCCCCTACTGGGTTCTGGCAAGCCTTTCTCCTCCCTTGAACTTCTGCAATATTCCCTTCTAACACCAAATGCCTTATTGTGATGGGGCTGCAGTTTATTCTCTCTGAAAAAATTTCTCTCCCTACAGAATGAATCTTAGAGTAGAATATTACTACAGCCATTGATTTCTTGCACTACCTATGTGTCATTTCTTCCTTATTTCCTTAATTGCTGGTTCCCTCAAGATTAAAGAGAGCAGATCAATTGGGTTAATACTACAAATTCCTGGGAGCCAGAGTAACATTGATTTGTCAGCAGGAGCAGAATCTTACCTTCCCCAAGTATTTGGTTCCCTCTTCAACATTCACAGCAGCACTGTTGACATGGTCTTCAATGCTGTCAATCTTCTCCTGCTGAGACTAGATGCAAAGGAATTATGAGTGAGCATTCCTGCTGGGGAGCAGCAGAGAGCCAATACACACTATTTTAATTCCTGTAATCAGGACCCTGTGTACTGCATCCTTGTAGTCTTAATAGTGGTTCATTAATAGCATCTGATAAACTATATCCAAAGTACAAATTTACTTGTATAAAAAAAAAAGAGGGTGACTTAATTATTAGGTAATAAAAGAGTGACACCTTTATAGGAAAAAGCATTTCACACTAAAATTCATTCAAACATACAAATATTCTTCAAATGAATCTATTTTCCAGGAGAAAAGAAATCCAAATAAGTATTTGCATGTAATGTTGGGTTTGATGGGGGAAAAAAACAAAAACAAAATCAAACAAAAAAACCTCCCTAATTTATCTCTTTGAAGAATCCGTTTAAAACAGGCAAATTTGACTTAGGAATAAAACACTCTTGATCCAATAAATACAAATTATTATGTTTTAGAAATAAGAATATGACATGGTTTGATCTGCCATGAAATCGATTGTTCTACTTCCGATATGCAAGAAGGAGCAGAGAATGAATTTACTGTCCTGTGTTTCACACCTGTACAATACATTAAAAAATCATGACAAGCCCTGGCCGGTTTGGCTCAGCGGTTAGAGCGTCAGCCTGCGGTACAGAGAGACCTGGGTTCAATTCCCGCTAAGGGCACGTACCTCGGTTGCAGTTTGTCCCTGGCCCTGGTTGGTCTTGCGGGTGGCAGCCACTCGATGTGTCCCTTCACATCGATATTTCTCTCTCTCTCTCTTCCTCTCTCTCCCTCCTGCTCTATCTGAACAAAAAATGGAAAAATGTCCTCGGGTGAGGATAAAAAAAAAAAAAAAATCATGACAAGTTAAAATGTTTCTGATCAAATATATTAATAAATCATTCTATATAAAGTAACAACACCTGCACTGACACAACAGAAATTGAGACTCATGGAAGCTCTGGGGAGAGGAATGTTTAGGTCACTGAGTGAGTTTCTCTTCACAGGTGTGACGCTCCACTACAACATGTCTTACAGGTGGTTACTGAACCTCTGCTCATATACGTCCCGTGACAGGAACTCATTACATGCCACCACAACACATTCCCATTTTTAAATCAATTTCATTTACACAGAACTTACATATATGCACCCATTTTAAGGGTATAATGTGAGTTCTGATAAATGTACAAACCCATGTAACAACCATCACATCAATATATAGACTATTTAGTGTTTTTTTTTATTCACAGAAAAAAAGAAGAGAATCCCTTTTTGATCCCAGCTAAATGCCAACTTCTACAATGACTGTGAAATCATTCAACTTTAATCCTGAAGTATTTGATTGCCCCTATGTACCTGACTTCTTCACTTACCCTGAAACAGATACAATACTCTTCCAATTGTAGTCATTTCATTTGAGAACATGAAACCCAAACAACTAATCCCCTCCATACACAATTGCTTCCTATCAGCAATACTGACTCCTCTCTCTCTCATACAACAAGTATGTAATTTTCACTGTTAGACCTTTCATGATATCCCTTTATCCTTCTATTCTCCACCACCATCTTGACATTTCTTACACAATCCCTAAAAACATCCTTTAACAGTTTCCCTTCTAACATCTCAGTCAGAGACAAATACAATAGTGCTCCTCACTCTGCAGTGTACACCAGAATCACCAGGAGGACTTCTCAAAGTGCAGATTGCTGGGTCCCACCCCCAGAATTTCTGATTTGGTAGGCTGAGGACTTGCATTTCCAATGAGTTCCCAGGTGATGCTAATGCTGCGTGACGAATCCATGATTTGCATGCACTAAAAAACCACTAGTGTACATTCATGATAGAATTAAGGGCACAACCTTTGGCCCATCATCTTCTGTTCAAATCCTACAACTATCATTGTGTACCTGTGGATAAATTACTCAAGAGCTCTAAGTGTCAGTATATCATCTGTCAAGTGAGGATAATGATACTTAATTCTCATAGAGTTGAAGTGAGGATAAAATGAGATAGTAACTGTAGATTATGAAGGGGAAAAACAGAAAGTCACCCTGATCTTTCCAAGAAGGCTCAACTCCCATCTTTCTTTTCTATCAAAAAATATATTAAACTTTTCCCCATGATGCTTGAAAATTCTACAGCACTAATATTAGATTGCTCCTAGCATTCATTCATTCAATGTTTATTTTCCTCAGACAATAAAACTTCTTTAATGATAGCTTCCCCACCCCCCCCAACCCATAGGAGCATAAGTGCCAGCACTTGTCTGGATTTCTGACACCCTATTATTGTTTCTCTTTGGGATATTGTCAACACTTTCCATTCTTGCTTGAAAGTCTGCGCCACAAGATAAATCATAGGTGTAAAACTCTATTGTCAACCTCCATATCTTGATGAGCTGAAGGATAAAGGCAAATAGCCAATGTCTCCTTTCTATCAGTCCCAAAAGAATTACATCAAGATGATGAAGTCTACCAGAATTATCATCATTTCTAAAACCCCAAGTGTGATCTCAAGACCTCAGGGAAATACATTTTCATTTATTTATTTTTGCTACACGTTTCTCTTTTTCCCCCCACTGACACCCTCCTCCCTATCCACCCTCACCCCAAATTGTTGTCTATGTCCATTGATTACTCACACATGCATATAAGGTCTGTCGTTCATCTCTTTCCTCCCTCCCAATCCCCTCCTCTGAGGTCTGTCAGTTTGTACCCCACCTCCATGTCTCTGGGTCTATCTTGTTCATCAGCCTGTATTGTTCATTACACTCCACAAATAAGTGAGATCATGTGATATTTGTCTTTTTCTGATTGGCTCATTCCCCTTAGCATTATACTCTCCAGGACCCTCTGTGTTGTCTCAAAGAATAAGAGATCTTTCCTTCTTATAGCACCAGAGTATTCCATTGAGTATATGTACCACAGCTTTTTTATCCACTCATCTATTGATGGACACTTGAGCTGTTTTCAGATCTTAGTGATTATAAATAGTGCTGTTTGAACATAGGGTGTTTCAGGCTTCTTAGGATATATTCCTAAAAGTGGGATCACTGGGTCAAATAGCAGTTCCATTTTTAATTTTTTGAGGAAGCACTGTATTATTTTCCATATTGGCTGCACCAGTCTGCATTCCCACCAGCAGTGTAGTAGAGTCCCCTTTTCTCCACACCGTCATCAGCACTTGTTGCTTGATGATTTGTTGATGGCAGCCATTCTGGCAGGTATAAGGTAATACTTCATAATCGTTTTAATTTCCATCTCTCTGATTATTAGTGATGCTGAGCATTTCTTCATATGTCTCTTGGCTATTCGTATGTCCTGTTTGGAGAGGTGTCTATTTAGGTACTCTGCCTATTTTTTAAGTTTTTTTATCCTCACCCAAAAACTTTTTTTTTTTTTTTCATTTATCTTCAGATAGAGCAGGAGGGAGAGGGGGAGAAAGAGAGAGAAACATCGATGTGAGAGAGACACATTGACTGGTTGCCACCCACATGACCCTAACCAGGGCCAGGGAAAAACTGCAATCAAGGTACGTGCCCTTAGTGGGAACCAAACTTGGGTCTCTCTGGTCCGTGGGCTGACGCATCTCTGCTCATTTTTTAATTGGATTATTTGTCTTCCTTTTGTTGAGTTGTATGAGTACTCTACATATTTTGGAAATCAACCCCTTATCTGATGTATCATTGGCAATTATGCTCTCCCATATAGTGGGTTCCCTTTCCATTTTGATGATTGTTCTTTTGCTGTGCAGAAGCTTTTTAGTTTGATGTAGTCCCATGTGTTCATTTTTTCCTTTGTTCTGTTGCCTTAGGCATTGTATCAGTGAAAATTCTGCTTCCTGTGATGTCTGAAATTTTGTTGCCTACATTTTCTTCTAGGATTTTTATGGATTCATGAGTCACACTTAAGACTTTTATCCATTTTGAGTTTATTCTTGTGTACGGTGTAAGTTGGTGGTCTAGTGTCATTTTTTTGCATCTAGCGTCCAATTTTCCCAACTCCATTTATTAAAGAGGCTGTCTTTATTCCACTGTATGTTCTTGCCACTTCTGTCAAATATTAATTGAGCATAGTGTCTTGTGTCAATTTCTGGGTTCTCTGTTCTGTTCCATTGATCTAAATGCCTGTTCTTGTGCCAGTATTAGGTTGTTTTAATTATTATCACTTTGTAGTATAACCTGATATCTGGTATTGTGATCCCTCTCCTTTGTTCTTGTTCAAGATTGCTGTGGCTATTTGGGGTCTTTTTTGGTTCCATATAAACTTTTGGAGTATTTGTTCTAGTCCCATGAAATATGTTGTTGATATTTTAATGGTGATTGTATTGAATCTATAGATTGCTTTGGGTAGTATGGACATTTTAATTATGTTAATTCTTCCAATCCATGAACAAGGTATATGCTTCTACTTTTTCATATCTTCCTCTATTTCTTTTTTCAATAACCTGTAGTTTTCTGAGAACAGGTCCTTTACTTCTTTGGTTAAGTTTACTCCTAGGTATCTTAGTTTTTTTGCTGCAATGGTAAATGGGATTTTTTTTTTTAGTTTCTCTTTCTCTGAGTTCATTATTGGTGTACAAGAATGCCGTTGATTTCTTGGTGTTAATTTTGTATCCTGCTATTTTGCCAAATTCATTTATTAGCTCTAGTAGATTTTTGATGGAGCCTTTAGAGTTTTCTGTGTACAATATCATGTCATCTGCAAACAATGACAGTTTCACTTCCTCCTTTTCAATTTGGATCCTCCTTTTATTTTTACTTCTTGTCTAATTGCAGTGGGTAAGACTTCCAGTTCTATGTTAAATAAGAGTGGAGAAAGTGCACATCCTTGTCTTGTTTCTGTTCTTAAGGGAAATGCTTTTAGTTTTTGCCCACTGAGTATGATGTTGGCTGTAGGTTTTTCATATATGACCTTTATTATGTTGAGATATGATCTCTCTATTCTCACATTGCTGAGCATTTTTATCAGAAATGGGTGATGAATTTTGTCAAATGCTTTTTCAGCATCTATTGATATGATTATATGGTTTTTATCTTTTCTTTTGTTTATGTGGTCTATCATATTTATTGATTTGCGAGTATTGTACCAGCCTTACATCCCTGGAATGTCTCCCTCTTGGTCATGGTGAATAATTTTTTTTGATGTATTGCTGGATCTGATTTGCTAATATTGTGTTAAGGATTTTGGCTTCTATGTTCATCAGGAATATTGGTCTGTAGTTTCCTCTCTTTGTAGTGTCTTTATATGGTTTTGGACTTAGAATTATGCTGGCCTCATAAAATGAGTTTGGAACTCTTTCGTTTTTTTTTTAATTTTTTTGAATAGTTTGAGGAGAATGGGTGTCAGATCTTCTTTGAATGTTCAGTAAAACTCCCCTGTGAAGTCGTCCAGGCCTGGGCTTTTGTTTGCTGGGAGTTTCTTGATTACATCTTCAATTTCCTTAGTTGTTATTGGCCTATTCAAGTTTTCTCTCTCTTCCCGGTTTAGTTTTGGGAAACTGTGTTTCTAGAAACTTGTCCAATTCACCTAGATTGTCCAATTTGTTGGCATATAATTGTTCATAGTATGTTTTGATGATCCTTTGCACTTCTGTGGTGTCAGTTGTTACTTCTCCCTTTCATTTCTGATTTTATTTGGGTCCTCTCTTTTTGTTTTTTGGTGAATCTGGCTAAGGGTCCATCAATCTTGTTTATCTTTTCAAAGAACTAGCTCTTTGCTTCATTGATCTTTTGAATTTTTTTTTTTAGTTTCTATGTCATTTATTTCTGCTCTGATCCTTACTATTTCTTTCTTTCTACTTGCTCTGGGTTTTTCTTTTTGTTTCCTTTCTAGCTCTTTAAGTTAAGGGTTAGAAAGTCCATTAGAACTTTTTCTTGTTTCTTGAGGTAGGCTTGTAGTGCTATGAACTTCGCTCTCAGTACTGCTTTCACTGCGTCCCACAGATTTTGTGTTGTTGTGTGTTCATTTTCATTGGTTTCCAGGAAGTTTTTAATTTCTCCCTTGATCTCCTTGGAAACCCATTCACTGTTTAATAACATGCTATTTAGCCTCATGTGTTTGAATGTTTTTGTTGTAATTGATTTCTAGTTTTATGCCATTATGATCTGAGAAAGTGCTTGGTATGATTTCAACCTCCTTGAATTGCAGAGACTTAGTTTGCATCTTAACATGTGATCTATCTTTGAGATTGTCCCATGTGAACTTAAGAATGTGAATTCTGCAGTTTGGGGATGTAATTCTCTGTAGATATCTATTAAATCCACTTGATCTAGTGCATCATTTAGAGCAGTGGTTTTCCACCTGTGGGTTGTGACCCCTTTGGGGGTCAAATGACCCTTTCACAGGGGTCACCTAAGACATAACAGTAGCAAAATTACAGTTATGAAGTAGCAACAAAAATAATTTTATGGCTCAGGGTCACCACAACATGAGAAACTGTATTCAAGGGTCGCAGCATTAGGAAGGTTGAGAACCACTAATTTAGAGTCTCTGTTTCCTTGTTAATTTTTTGTCTAGAGGATCTATCCAGCGATGTCAGTGGGGTGTTGAAGTACCCTGATATGATTGTACTGTTGTTGAGTTCTCCTTTGAAGTCCTCCAGAAGATTTTAAATGTATTTTGGTGTTCCTATGTTGCATGTATATATGTTTACGAAGGTTGTATCCTCCTGTTGGATAGATCCTTTCAATATTATGTAGTGACCTTCTTTGTCTCTAGTTATGGCCTTCATTCTGAAGTCTATTATTATCAGATGTAAGTATTGCTACCCCAGTTTTTGCCTTTCCGTTTCCTTGGAAAATTTTTTTCCATCCCTTCACTTTTTTTTTTTGCTGTGATGCGGGTCTCTTGTAAACAATATATATATGGGTCATGCTTTCTTATCCATTCAACTACTCTGTATCTTTTGATCGGATCGTTTAACCCATTCATGTTTAATTATTATTAATTATATTATTCATTAATTATTAAATAATAATTGTTATTAATTATTAATAATTAAATAATATTTAATTATTAATAATTATATTTTTATTGATATGTACTTATTTATTGCTATTTTTATTCATTATGGTTATGTTTCTTTTCCTATTTCTTCTGCTTATTATAGCAGTCCTTTTAACATTTCTTGAAGTGCTTGTTTAGTGCTAATATATTCCCTTAGTCCCGCCCCCCTTCTTTTTGTCTGAGAAGCTCTTCATTTCACCTTCTATTTTGAAAGATAGCTTTGTTAGATAGAGTAGTTTTGGATTCAGATCCCTGTTTTTCATGATCTTGATTACTTCATGCCATTCCCTTTCTAGCCTGTAGTGTTTCTATTGAGAAGTCAGCTGATAGCTTTATGGTATTCCTCTGTAAGTAACCTGTTCCTTATCTCTTGCTGCCTTTAGGATTCTTTGTCTTTAATTTTGGGCATTTTAATTATTATGTGTCTTAGTGTGGGCCTCTTTGGTTTCTTCTTACTTGGGGCTCTCTGTGCTTCTTGAACTTGTATGCTTTTTTCCTTTACCAAGCTAGGGAAGTTTTCTCTCAGTATTTCTTCAAATATATTATCTAACCCTTGCTCATTTTCTTCTTCTTCTGGCACTCCTATGATGTGGATGTTGTTACGTTTCATATTGTCCCACAGTTCTCAGGCTGTCTTCCTGCTTTTTAACTGTTTTTTCTTTTTGATTTTCTGATTGGGTGATTTTTTTCTACACTGTCTTCCAATTCACTGATCTGGTCTTCGGCTTCCTCTACTCTGCTGGTTATTCCTTCCAATGTGTTCCTTATTTCTGCTATGTCATTCTTCATTTCCAATTGGTTGGTTTTCAATGTTTCTATATCTTTATTCATGCTGTTGAGCTTCCTCATGATTATTATTCTGAACTCTCCCTCTGATATCTTGCTTAATTCTATGTCATTTATTTCTTCTCCTACTAAATTACTTATTATTTCATTTGGAATTTGTTTCTTTGTTTCACTATTTTGGCTGTCTCAGTGGGTTTTGGAGCCTGCCAAATATTCCCTGTGGTTGTTGGTGTTCCACTGGTTGTGGCTCCCTCTACTGGGTTTGGATGAGTGTGGGAGGACCCACATTAAACACCACTGTCACATCTTCCTTTCCTGGGTAGATTTGCAAACCAAGGAAAGGTTCAGTTATCCTCTAGCTTTTTGCCTGGAGGCTATTAGTCTCAGTTACTTGATGAGCCTCAATTGGTAGCCCTCAACTGAATGAAAAAAAAAAATCCCTCCACTGTAAAAGGATTAGAAAATTATCTTTTAATGCTTCTTTCTAAAAGGTTGGATATGACTTGTTTTTAATAAAATAGAATTCTAAAATAATTTTATTTTAATATTTTTTCACAAAAATATTTTGGAATCATTGGAGAAGGAACCACAAGACAAAATAAAGATTGAGATTAGTGATTATTTGAACTGTAATGCTCCCCATCACTACAATCACCAGGACTTAATGAGGCCTGTCTCACCCTGAGGAGGAGCTTACACCTCTAAGTACTTATTCACTGACATAAGGAAGCATGGAAATGAGGCAGAGGGCAGATCCCTATCCTGGGATCAATCGTCATCCCTTAGTTGTACAGATCTGCCTCCTTCTTCCCCTATTTTGCTTGGTTTGAATCCCAAAACTTTGCCCATATCTTTAATTTCTGCTTCTTGAGTAACAAAGACTCAACTGACAGAACAATTAGAGTTAGGCAGCTAGTGTCAGAGTTGTTGATCACTGTCCACAGAATGACCAGCCAGACTCCATTCAGAGCCAAATCTGGTCACCACTTGTCCACTGTGCCCTTGGCTCTTTATGTTGGGCCAAACCACATTTATACAACCTTATCTCAGTATAGGAAACCAAGCTCCAGCAACAACAGTGGCTCAGGAGCCTCCTCACCTCCATCTACTAACCTCTCCCCTTTTTGCTTCTGATTTGCTTATGTTTGCTTTCATCTGCCTGTACTGGCCACATCTGACAATCTTCAAACTCTCTTCCTGATATTGTATACTTTGGCAATTCATATATGTTTTCAGTATCTCTTTAACAATGAATCAAATCACTTATGAGGGTCACTGCAGTGTTTCTCAAGCTAGAGTAATGTATGGACTTTTCCCTTTTTTTTTTTGTAATCCTCATTCGAGGACATTTTTACATTTATCTTCAGATAGAGCAGGAGGGAGAAGGGGGAAGAGAGAGACACATCGATATGAGACATATCGACTGGTTGCCACCCACATGGCCCTGGTGGGGCCGAGAACAAACTGCAACTGAGGTATGTGCCCTTAGCTGGGACTCTCTGGACCACGGGCCGACGCTCTAACCCCTAAGCCAAACTGGCCAGGTGGACTTTTCCCTTTTTAAAGGAAAAACTTTTTCAGAAGACCAAGAATATGTCTATGGATTTTGTGTTAAGAAATAATGAATTAGGTCCCATATCTGCCTAAAAAGACAACTAAATCATAATTAGCAGTGAAGAAATGTGACTTATTAAGTTAATATTTGTCACGAAGAATGCAATTTATGCATTTGAAGTAAAACTTCAAAACTCATGAAGAATTGTTTTTCTCTTTTAAAAAATGATTTTTTAAAATTGATTTTTAGAGAGAGAGAAACATCAATATGAGAGTAAAACACTGATCCACTGCCCACAACCTGATCATGTGCCCTGACCAGGAATTGAACCAGCAACCTTTAGGTGCACAGGACAACACCCAACTGAGCCACACTGGCCAGGGGGACTTGTTTTTCTCTTGAATGTACTTTTGGACCGTTATAAGCCCATCATCCTCTATATCAAATAATAGTACTACATTCAAAACATCCATTCCAAACTCCATTTATATCAATAAAAATGCTCTTCCTTGAATAGTCTTGCTAATAGGTGTGCAGTTTTATTATTGTGTTTGAAAAGCTATGAGTTTCTTTAAGAAGTTAATGCCAAAACTCCAGATATTTTTCTTTATTAATAACTCCAAATTTCAGCCAGCTCTCAAGGCCAGCTCTACTCTTAGATCTTGACCAATCCAAATAAGATTGAGCTATTCTGGTTCTGAACTCCAAAGGTATGTAATCTCTATTCTGATTCATATGCAATCACATACACAGAAAAGCTCAGAAACAAGCATACAAATGCTATGATAAACAGGCAGAATACAGAATTATATTCACCTAGAACAGACAATAAAGTAGGTGAGTAGGACATTGACATCAGGGGATTTAACAACAGGAAAAGGACTCTAAAAACTATAGTAAAATGTCTAAAGGTAATGTTGGTAGCAAAAGTAGAATTCTAAGCAAGGAGCTTAAGGGAATCAAATAAGGGAGAAACAAAAGCAGGAGTGTAGTTGGGGCAATAAAAGGGAAGGGGGTGAGAAGTAACAGACATTTCATTTAGTCCTCCCTGCAATTTTACAAAGCTCATTGTTATCAAATAATATTCTGAAGGTCACATAGGTAATAAATGGAGGAATATGATCTAATTCATTACAACCCAGATTTTATGCATCCAGAGTAAAATTAGCTTTAAAATTAGAACCCTGTATATACTGTGTTTTTTCCTAAAAAGCCATAGGGAATAAAGCAAAGTGTAGAGACAAAACTGGACCTGCAGCCAAAGTAACCTGCTGTTGAGCAACTGGCTCAGCATTCTTTAAATTCCCCTTGACTAGAAATAGGGTTGGTTCCACAATTACAGGAGAGAGGGCACTTGAGCAAAAAAGGCTGAAGAAAAATGAAAATGGTGCCCAGTACATATTAATTTATTAATATCTATTGGACCACCCTGGATCTCTCAATGGCTTTATAGGTTCTCTTTTTATTGTGGTCAAAATTAACATAACATAAAATTTACAATTTTGACCATTTTTAAGTATACAATTCAGTGGCATTAAGTACATTCCCAATGTTGTGCAACTATTGTGACTATCACATAGGTTCTTTTTTATACTATTCTCCAACCTTCGTTGAGCTTAGCTCAGTACTATGCACATAGAAAAAGCTCCATAAATACATGGTTAACTTGCCTAGATACTATCATGTCCATGTGACGATAATGAGAGGATGTGGTCTCTCTGGTTATGTTCCCAAGTCATTTGGTACCTAAATGGAGCTTCTGTGAGTCCTTGACCATGTGGTCATGAGAACTCAGTCACCCTGGGAATAGTAATCAGGGGTTCTCTTTTGAGCTATTGCCTAATAACAATCTGTCCTTATATAGATTATTATAAATAGGACATTTGTATATAGCTATGACTATAGCAAAACTCTTTCTGCACAAATCTTCCTTAGATTAGGGGTTAGAAACTGCTTATATAACCTAATAGTATATATAACTGTAAAATGGCCACAAACCCTTAATTTTCCTTTCGTGTGCCATCTCATTAGAAGGGAAATGTGTTTGTCTTGAATGAGAACTTTTTACATGTGTTGCTTGTTTATGAAATCAACTTTGAGTATAATTTACATACATTATACCTCACACATTTCGTGTGTACATACCAGTGACTTTTGACAAATATATGTATCTGTATAATCAGACATGTACAGATTTTACAAGCTGCATTAGATCAGAGATTATGTGTTACAATTAAATAAATCTTGATTCTAAAAACAACATGTGTTTTGGGATTCTTATATCATTCTCTTTTATATACAAATATATCAATAGACTGTACAGATACCCAATTCAGAAACTTAAAATATTTTGCTTCTTCTGACTTAGAGGCATCAAAAATGGAAAATACTTTAAACAGTTTACTATATTCAATTTTAAGCATTACATTTCAAGAAAAATCTACAAGCTAGAAAACAAGTAGAGTAAGGGTCTAGAAATGAAAAGCCTAGAAATCATATTCTAGGAATACATTAGAGAATCAAGGAATTTTATGAGAAGAAAATATGGTGAAGTGGGTAGAGTGAGGAAGGATAAGTTGGTCTCAAAGGCTGAAAAACTTTTACATGGAAAAGAGATACAACTTGTTTAGCAAATGGCTCCAGGGAGCACAAGTATCAGAATGAAATTATTAGAGGGCAGAATTTACTTTACATGAGGAAGAACTTCTAAGAATTAGAGCCCCAAATGCCATGGTTGAAGTATGAAGCATCCCTGCACTGTAATTGTTCGAAAAGAAGCAAAGATCATCTATTTGAGAAGTTGGGGCAAGAGGAGATTAGTTGACCTCTTAAGTCTTTTTCAGTTCCAATTCTGAGATTCTGTGATCTAGGAACCTCTTATAATTTAAAGCCAGGTGTCAAGGAAACCATAATTCAAAAATGTACAACCCCCAAATTATAGTTTGATAAAGAACAAAGGACCAACCCTAGCCGAACCATAAGCAGAAACAGGATTGCTCCTGCATATACAACACACACACACACACACACCCCACTCTTACATCCAACCTTCCCATAATTCCTGGGGAAAAATAAGTTGGAAAAATAGTAATAGAAAATCTATCCTATCTTTTCCATCCAATTTTACTTTACATTCCCTAATCTATGTTATTACTATCACTGGCTACCTGATTATACAGAATAAAGCCTTAATGTTTCTTCTTTGACTTTTCCATCTTCCTCCAATTTCTACCTCTGGCCCCAGAAATACCTCTTAATTGTCATTTACTTTTATACAGTAGTCCTCCCTTGTCCATGGCAAATATGTTGCAAGACCCCC
This sequence comes from Molossus molossus, assembly GCF_014108415.1. Classification (NCBI taxonomy): domain Eukaryota; kingdom Metazoa; phylum Chordata; class Mammalia; order Chiroptera; family Molossidae; genus Molossus; species Molossus molossus. The sequence goes on from NW_023425349.1 coordinate 29,554,817, forward strand.
GGTGGATATATGAAAGTGCAGATAGTACTGAACCCTATATATACTGTGTTTTTTCCTATACATGCACACACTTTACAGCTTTCCTTTGGCATATTCGAACTGCCAGAATCACTACTCTTGCACTTTGTGGCCATTATTAAGTAAAATAAGGGTTACTTGAACATAAGCATTGCAGTACTGTGACATTCTATCTGATAAACTAAGATGGATGTTTAGTGACTAAGGGCAGGAGCGTTTACAGCATGGATGCTATATGGTCAAAGGGATGATTCATGTCTTGGGCTAGACAGAGCAGGCCAGTGTCAGATTTCACCATGCTACAGAATGATGTGCAACTTAAAAGTTAAGAATTATTTCTGGAATTTTCCATTTCATATTTTCAGACTATGCACGTAGAAAGCAAAAGTGTGGAAAGCCAAACTGCAGACAGGGACTACTATACTTGTATTGCCATTGCTCTTGGTGAAACTCTTGCAACTGATTCCTAACTAGTCATTCTGCCTATAATCACCCCCTCTCCAAGGCCATTATTCACACTGCTAACAGTGATCTTTCTGAAGCACAGACTGGATGAATCATACCACTCTGATATGCTAAAAAAAATCTGTATTGGCTCCTACAAAGTAAAGTTCAAATTCTTTGGTATGGCCTTCAATGCTATCTGAATCTCACCCTAACCCTCCTTGCTTTGTTTGTCCATGGTACCTTATGCTTTGATTACACTGAAGGACTTTTCTTTCCTGAAATGTAATGTACTCTATGTCTTTGTTCAACTGTTTTCAAATGCACCCCCTCACTCCACCTGTGGACACTTTACTCAATTTTTCAAGGCTCAAGCAAATGCTACCTATTTTGTGACACTATCCTAAATGCTTCTACCTCTTAACTCCTGCCTCTCTCCCCTAGAATTAAATACTTCTTCTTGGAACTTACCATTCTTGGAGCTTATAGTAATTCTTAGCATACCTTATTTTTGCATTTAACAGTTATGCTTGAAATTTCAGTTTTGGGGGAAGTTTATCTCTACCCTTTGCAAATCCTTGACGGCAGAGAGCAGGCTTCATTTATTTCTATATCAACCTTGTCAGACCCCAATGCCAAGGATCTAATACAGTACCTTTTATACAACAAGTGCTTAATAAATGTTCATTGAGCTGATCTGGAATTTGAGAACAGTTAGACTTCTATCCATGACCAAACAGCAGTCTTAAAAATTATAACTTCTATTAAAATTCTAAAAAAAAGTCTAGTGATTGATAAAAGCCTTTTAGCTATTAATCTAACATATCTGAACCAAAAACAGATGAATACTTACATTCACTAGGAGAGAGAATTCTGTGACCAGTTGGCTAAGTTGAATTAAGTCCTTAAAAAGAGAGAGAGAAAGAGGAAGTTACTTATTTTTATGCCTCACAGTTACCAAAAGGAATAAAATTAACATACCGCTTCTAAGATTTCCCATGATTCTGCAGCATCTTGATCTTGAGGAATTTCAGGCAATGCATATATCTGAGTCATACTCTGAGGAACAGCTTCATCTTCAGTAGGATGAAATGCTCCTGGATGAACAAAGTCTCATGTTTAGAGTTTATCTGCCTTGTTAGAACGGTGATAGCATGAAGCAACTCCATAAAACAACTGTCATGTAAAATGTTTACTAATTAAATTCAGGCTGAAAGTAAATTGATTATAAAAACAGATTTATCTATAGGTAGATTGTTCCCTTATATTTTTTTAATTATTTTACAAAGTCAAGAAAAAAAGGCTACAAATACTATCTACCCACTCTGAATGAGTAGGGGTAGATGTGGAAGACACACCAAAGAAAAACTATTCTATTTGGTCAATGCTCCATGAAGAAGTACCCAGGTTTACACTTTTCCTTGCTAAATCATTAACTTTTTTCTTTGGCTATTCTAGTAATAAATATCAGATTCTGAAGCTGTTAAAAGTAGGAAAGTGATAGGATTTTAACAATGAAAATCAGTCATTTTTGGTAACAAATGTGTCATCATCACCCAGCTGGTATGGCTCAGTGGTTGAGTGTCGACCAATGCCCCAAGAGGTCGCTGGTTTGACTCCCGGGCCGGGCACATGCCCAGGTCGTGGGCCAAATCCCTAGTGTGAGGCATGCAGAAGGTGGCCAACTATTGTTCTCTCTCATCAATGTTTCTATCTCTCCCTCTTTCTTCCTTCCTCTCTCTCTAAAATCAATAAAGAAAAAAAAAAAGAGTATGGGTTTTGTCAAAAAGACCTGGATAAGAATCCTAGTTTGGCTATTTACTAGCTCTTTTACTTGGGGAAGATATTTCATTCTCTGACTTATTTTCCTCATTTATAAAATGATACTTTGCACTGTGCCTGACTTATATATCAAGTATAAGTGGTTAATAGTTACTACTACTGCCATTGCTGCTATTATTATTATTATTATTATTATTATTTTGTCTTTATTGTTGAGAGTATTACAGATGTCCCCTAATGGAGCTTACCATATAATATGTGATACAGACATGTTAACAGGCAAGTTCAGTATAGCCTGATAATAACTGTGATATAGGTAAGTATAGAATGCTATGTGAGCAGAGAAGAGAGATAGTTAACCTAGATTTGTGGAGGAGAGAGTGGTCCGAGAAAGTTCTGAAGCTAAAGCCTGAGGGTGAACAGAAATTACATAATTGAAATGGGACAAGAGTGAAGAGAGACGTAGAAGGTAATCAGGTCAGGGAGAATAGTATGTGCATAGGTTTGGGAACAGAAAGGAGTCAGTATAGCTCAAGTATACGCTAAAAAAAGCAAAAGGTGCCCTGGCCGGTTTGGCTCAGCGGTTAGAGTATTGGCCTGCGGTCCAGAGAGACCCAGGTTCGGTTCCCGCTAGCGGGGAGAGCCTCGGTTGCAGTTTATCCCAGCCCTGGTTGGTCTCGTGGGTGACAGCCACTTGATGTGTCCCTTTCATGTCGATGTTTCTCTCTCTCTCTCTTCCTCTCTCTCCCTCCCACTCTATCTGAACAAAAAATGGAAAAATGTCCTCGGGTGAGGATAAAACAAATAAATAAATAAAGCAAAGGTTGAGGTTGGAAATCAAGGGTAACATTATTTGTGCATTGTAAACTATGTTCAAGACTTTTGTCATTCTCATAAGATCAATAGGAAACTATGAAAAGGAATAGGAGACTATTGAAATGTTGGAGGGTACCATACCAGATTTCAAATTTATAAAGGAAACCATAGCTGTGGTGCGAAGAATAGACTAAAGATGGAGTCAAAAGGTATAAAAAATTAGAAGTAAAATACCAGTTGGAAGTCTTTTGAATATGTCCGGTGCAAAATGATGATGATCTGCTCTAGAATAGTGGCAGTGGAAATGTAAAGAAGACATCTGAAGGTCTACTTTCCTTTGGTCCACCTTATTTCAAGCTTAAAACAACCTCTATCACTTCAATATTTTCTGAATATTCATTAAGTATTGTTTTGGGTACCCGGGATGAAAAAGTAATACAAAGTAGTTGCTCTCAAGAAACATATATTCTAGAAGACTTAGACATACAAAGAAACAATCCTGAAACAGTAAGAGAGTTCATTAATATCTAAGTAAATAAATACAGATACACATAGTACTTTGTGGGCATTCCAAGCTGGGGTGGCATCTGACCCAGCTTGATGTGGTATGCAGTTTATGGGACAGCTTCCTAAAAAAGATGATCGTACTAGGCAAAGAAGATAATAGAAATCTAGGTAGCGAGACCAGCAAGAAAAAGGCCCTCAATGAAGACAGAATATAGCTTAACATAAAACCAGCAGTTTGGTCTTGCCAAAGCATAATGTAAAAGCCATAAAGTTACAAGTATAAGACATTATAGATGGTCAGAAGGGGCCTTGCAGTCTAGTTAAAGACTTTGGACTTTAATTGGTAGACAGTGGAGAGCTACAGAAGGGTTTTAAGCAGGGAAATGACAGTGACATGTGACACCTGATCTAATTCTAAAAGTAAGTCATTATAACACTAAGTCCAACTTCTCTCTCAATTTCCTTTCCATACTAGCCTATAACAATGGCATTTTATAAAACTGCACTCACTACTAGTTTACTTTCATAATTTATGAATGTTTTACCTCTCAAGAAAAATAAACCTGTTCAAATTGTTTAGGAAAGGTGTAGTCAGTCAACTAAAAAGTAATTTGTAGGTTTATCAGAACTATGTTCTTTTAATTATGAATCTTATTTGAATATATTTCCTTATCTTAAAGGAAGAGCAAAAACATGAGATACAGAGTAAATTTTATATTACAACATTATGGCAAGTATCCAATATTTTAAAAGCTCTCTATGATCTTTACAAATGCTTAAGAGTTATTTATCCCATGACCTAACATCACACAGAGACACTTTCATGTTAACTTCAATCAAGATAAATAAAACACTTTAAGACCTTTCTTCCACTTAATATTCCTATTGTAAGAACTCCAACTTCTTTAGTTGATGAATAATGATAACTTTATTATTAACAAACCAAATGTAAAACATAACTTCATAAACACAACACGCATTCTAAATATTTTTAAGGCATAATCTTTATATTATTAGAGAGGATTCAAATAAATTATGAAATAAGGAGAAATTATCATACGTAAATTCTTGATCTAAAAATGAAGGGATGGGAAATGGTGGACATTTTAGACAAATATTAAAGATGTCCCTCACTAAAATTTAAGAAATGTTTAAATCTTTTACATCTCACTTGAAACCAAAGTATATATGCATCTTAGTTAAAATGAAGTCTTAGAACAAAGAAATCTGTTCTCTTCCTGCTGTAAACTTACAAAGCTGAACATCACTAATCAATAAAAGGCATGACTAATAATTAAGAAAGGAAACCCTTTAATTTCTACAACTTCCATAACTCATTTATTCTAGCTTGTATTAAAAATCTATACCTCACTGGTCACCTGCTGACTTTGAACTTTTACAAATTGCTATAGATATGAGGAAGCAAAACAAGGAGACAGATTCTAACTGCAGGAAAGAAGGCTAAAGAACTCTTATTCTGTCCATAGAAGTCAAAATTGCTATTGCTTTATGTGATATAATAATCTCAGCTAGTTCTATTTACATGCACAGACAAGTGTAAAGGGCATAAAATATATCACTCACCAACTGTTTTTCAAGCTCCAGTTTTAAATCTTATTATTGACTATAAACTCAAATAAACATTAAGACATACTTCGTTGAAGTGAGAAGTGAGCTTAATAACATAGACATAAGGCTTTTCCCTTCTCTCTCTCTGTCTATACACCCATTCATTCACTAATTTATTCATATTCATTCTCCCCTTCTCCCCACAATGCTCCTCTTCTTTCTTTCTTCATGCTTCATGAAGGACAGTGACTCTAAGAATTATAAAACAATATATAAAAGTTTCCGCTAGCTCTTTGGTCTCAGTCACAGAAGCGAGATGAGGAAGGGAATGTCATCATTCAGCAAGTGCACAAGATGCACACGCTGTGCCACGCTGTGGTTCGAACTGCCTCCTCCCTTCACAAGTCCACCTGGAACAAGTGCAGATACCCTGCCAAGCGGAAGAGGAAGTATAACTGGAAGTGACCTGGCTAAACGACCAAACACCACCAGCAGAATGGGTCACATGAGACAACCTAAAAGTGTATACCCCAGATTCAGGCATGGATTCCATGAAGGAACAACCCCGAAACCTAAGCAGGCAGCTGCTGCAGCAGTCAGTTCATCTTAAGAAATCCAATGATTAGTTATGTAATAAATGTTCTGGTTAAAAAAATTTTTTTTCCACTGAACTTTACTATATTAGAAAAAGTGTCATTATGAATCTAAATTAATTGAAAAACATTTCCTGAATTTTTTCATGTTCTGACAGCTTAAAAATTGTGAAATTAATTTACTGATCATCTTACATAAACCTATCTATCAAAATAAAATGACTTCTAAGTCATGGATTAACTTAGCTGCAAAGAAGGATTTAAAAAAAATTAAAACCAATCAAAAACACATCTTCTGAATAATATACAAATACCATTTACATGTTTTACAAAATGGTTAAGCAGTGCATGCATATACCTGTGATAAAATCTAATATTTCATCAAATTCAATATGCTGGTCTGAATTTCCCACAAATTTTAAGATTGAATTCTTCTCTTTTGTGAATATTTGTTTAAAATGTATTAAGATTCTGTCCCTATTGTGCTGGTGACGTTGTGTGCTGGATGGGAGTAAGAAAGACAAAGATGGAGAGAAATGATGATTCACTCTGTAGAACTTGGTACACCTTTCTAAATACAATTCAAATCTGTAGGCTCATCACTTCTCTTGGTGGGAGCAATATGCTAAAAATGAAACTAGACACACAAGTGAGACAGAAGGGAGTTTCTCAAATCAAGTAAGACTGGCAGAGATTTGCTTTAGGAATTCTCAGAAGCTGGACAAAAGAACAGAAAAATCTTCACACATTTTCCCTAAACTTAATAAGCTTCTTTCATTCTCCAGAGAACATAAAATGCCCTATTTTACTTGTTATTTCTATCTGTAAATGAAAAACTATTTTTGTATTTTGATCTCACTCATGGAAATGTGGCAACATTGCTCCTGAATCTCTGCTGATGTTTCCAGCCAATTTACTTAGAATCAGATTGAACTTTTAAAGGAAAATGTATTTTAAGGCACTTAACTTCTATGCAAATCAAACACATTTTTTTCTGTATAGCCTGTCACTACTGTAATGAGTATCTACAGTAAAAATAAAGAAAAACCAAAGAACACTGGATAAAAACATGTAGAATGACAGAAAAGATTCTACAGTTAGAGAAGACCACATATGGAACAAATCCAATTCCTAACCCACTACTAGCGTTTTACATAAATTAGTGTTTTATTTTCATATTCTTCTCCCATTCTCAATTATTTTTTAAATAATATTTCTGGCCCTGGCCGGTTTGGTTCAGCAGTTACAGCACTGGCCCACAGACCTAAGGGTCTGGGTTCAATTTCAGTCAAGGGCATGTGCCTGGGTTGCAGGTTTGATCCCTGGCCCTGTTCAGGGTCATGCGGGAGGCAACCAATTGATGTGTCTCTCTCACATGGATGTTTGTTTCTCTCTCTCTCTCCTTTCCACTCCAAAGAGCAATGGAAAAAAATCCTCTGGTGAGGACTAACTAACTAACTAACTAAATAAATAAATAAAAACAATAATACTAATATTTCTGGATTTAAGGCAACCTAGAAGAAACTCTGATACTTGGTGAGACAGTTACTTTGCACTGTTTAATGATGGCAATGGATTCAAAGTGCAATATGACTTGCAGACCATTAAGAATCTGAAATTCTAACATTGTTTAAGGTATAACTTAGACATTTGATGTTATAAATGGAATAGATTATCTTATTCAAACCAGAATTGATTGTGTTGATTTAATTCTGTAGTTTCTCCCAGTGTTAAAGTGATTACATCTTAGGACGATTTAGTGTTTCATGAACGGAGAAGTTTGAGAATCAATAGAGTTGGAAAATAAATTGTATCTGTTATTTCTTCTCCCTCATCCTCTGGTTCTGCGCCAGTCTTTTTTACTTCCTCTGTATACACGATTCTCAAATTTTGCCAACATTTCTTTTTATACTAGTCAGCTTCCTCCAGAGAAAGTTTATTGCTAACAAACAGGGTAAACTGCCTTCTAATAATCACCCCATTCCTCTGATGATATATAAACCCACGCTTGTTGAGTCCAAACAGCCCTACTATTAGAGACACAAATAATGCAATAAAGTAAAAATAAAAGCAAATATTAGAATAGTATTGTATTGTATTGTAAGAAAACTCTCAGATAGAATTGAAATATTTTGGGTGCTGGTGATGGGCAATTTAAAGCTAAACAGCAAAAGAGATTGATGCCAGCAATGCTTTCCAGAAAAACCAGCATATTTTCACTGTTATTACTGCCATCACACCTGTCAAAATGTCTGGGTGAATAAGATGGCCCCTTAATCACACAGAACTATAAAGCCCAGTTTCTCTACACATGCACATAAAGTATCAGTTCATAATAAATGATAGGAATAGCATAAAGCCCTATCAATATGGTATTGATAATGATATATGAACAGAATAATGCAAACAGTAACCACCAACTATCAAAAAGCATTCTTCCCAAATACCCTTCTCTGCAAAACAATACTTTTAGATACTGGTTATACACTGAGTGACATGATTATAGCATATATGAAATTATAAAACTGTCTCTAAAAAGATACTTACTCATTCATATTTATAAAACATTTATTAATGGTCTACTATGTGCCAAGCACTATGTACTATGTGCTATATACTTACTATGTGTTAGGTACTAAGGATACAATAAAAGCAAGATTACCCAGAAGCTCAGGATGATGAACTAAATGTTCCTATTTCTCTGTAAATTACTAGATCATTAGCACTGAAAATAAAAGGCTAAAAATAATTAGGAGTCTCCTACATAAATGAAAAGAGGAAAACTGGGCAGGGTAGTATCTCTTGTAATTTATGTATACCCCTCTTTTTCCATAAAGATTTAGGGCAGCTTAGAACATACATAAAATGTAACAAGATGGCTTAAATTAAAAATTAAAAAGAAACTCAAACACAAAAAGAGGGCAGCAATTATAAAATAAAACCAGGATAGTTTAAAAAATTGGCTTTTAGTAGAGAAACTTTATCAATGTTGCCATTTAATAACCAAAAAAGAAAAAAAAAAAGACCATTTGCTTTGAAATACTACTATGAATTTTTTTCAGGATTCTTTATAAAGACATTACTAAAATACAATCAATAATTATCAATTACATCCTTAATAGAGATATAATGAGAAGTTTCACTGGGTTGTTTCTTGAAGTCTCACTTCATAGAAGTTGATAGCATAACCTCCAATGCAGATTTTTTTTTTTATGCTGTCAGTTAAATTCAGAAAACTGAGCTTGGAGATAGCTCTAACATCCCCTGTGAAAATCAGAATGCCTAAGAAAGAAACATGACTGACTAGGCCACCCTTGCAGTTGGTGATGAGGGAAGAGTACTCTGTAGACAAAAATGAGACTGTTTGTAGGAAATACTGTAAAATTAATTTTCAACATGTAGACAAATAGGTACTTAAAGCCCTGAAATTCCACTTTATGCACATAGCCTCAAAATTTTTATCCTGCAAAACTTCTCGGATATGCATTTCCAGGCACACTCAATATACTGCAATAGGAGGCAATCCCTGAAGACATATGGTGAAGTTTAATTAACTGCAATACTATGATCAAGAATAAGACTATACATTACCACCAACAGTCATAGATCTGGTCAAAGAAGGATGTAATAAAGTTTCTTCATCATTAAATTGTTTCTCAAGTTCTTCTACAGATTTCAGATGGAGTTGAAGAAATTCTGCTGTTGCTGCTGATGCTGCTTCTTTAACAGGATCTATCATTCTCTTCAGCAGTGCTAGGTCACTCTTCTGGACTTTCAAACAAAGCTTCTCCATTTCTCGAATATTGGAGCGGAGTTGCTATAAAAGAAAAAAAAATCATTAAAGCCCAGCCAGTGTGGCTCGGTGGTTGAGCATCAACCCATGCACCAAGAGGTCACTGGTTCGATTCCTGGTCAAGGCACATGCCCAAATTGTGGGCTCAATCCCAAGTGGGGGGCATGCAGGAGGCGGCAAACTGATGTTCTCTTTCATCGATGTTTCTCTCTCTCTCTCTCTCCTTCTCCCTTCCTCTCTAAAAATCAATAAAGAAAAAAAAATCATTAAAACCACCATATATCTCAGTATAAAATATCTTTATTTTCAGAGGTAATGTGTGCTGATGCTTCTTCTTTAACAGGATCTATCATTCTCTTCAGCAGTGCTATGAATGAAGATTATTACAACAGAAGGTATGCATAATACTTTTCTATTTTTCTATGTTTCTTGTCTCTGGCTAAAACCAGCTTCTTTAGAAATTAACATCCTCATACTTTAAATTTATTTAGCATTTTTCCTTCATTAAATATGATTGTTACAAAGGTAACAAATGTTCTTTATAATATATCAAATACGGCAGAAACATATCAAGGAAAATTTATTGGTTTCCCTATTTCTCATTGCTCAAGCAAACACTGACATACACGGCCATTTTTTAAACAAAAAATTGATTACATTATACACAATAATCTATACTTTGTCATTCCCCACCTCAACTAAATATCATCACGGATATCCCTCCTGGTCAATGGTTGTACCATATTCCATAATATGGGTGGAATATAATTTATTCAAACACTCCAGTGATCAACTGTCCTTCATGTTGTTTCCAGTTTTTAGTTATTACAAACTATGAAAAAATATTATTGAATATAAATCCTAATATACTATAACAGTATATATTAGTATTATAGTAAGTAATATTATACTATATTTTATAGAAATTATTCCCAAAAGTGAGAGTACCACTCAAGGGATAATGTGCATTTTTATGTCAATAGCTATTATCAACTTTTCCCCCAAACAGCTGTAACAATTCATACCACCACCAAAATATGAGTACCCATTTTCCCACATATGACAGCACTACATCATCTCATTGTTTTTTCACTTTGCATTTCTCACTGAGTGAAGTTCCTGGATTTTTTTTCCACATCATTTTCCCTTCTTTTAAAAAACATATATCGGTATAATCATAAATTTTCCTCTAATGTGCTAATATAATGAATTATGAGCAAGTTTTATGAATAGAGCCATCTTTATATTTCTGAAATAAATGCGTCCTCGTGTGTATGTGTGTGTGTGTGTGTATGTGTGTGGGTGTGTGTACTCTTTTAATACACTGTTAAATTCAATTTGCTAATCTTTTATTTGAAATTTTAGTAAATGTATATATACATATGCACATGTGAACAGTGTCTGTCTATAGTATCTTTACTAGGTTTCAACTCACTTTAACAGGTTTAAGGTGTGCTAACTTCATAAAATGGGGAGCTTTCCATTTTTTTCAATGGTCTATACTTTGAAAAACATAAAAACCAACTATTCTTTGATAAATAGAATTAACTTGCAAGAATGATCTCAGTATGATGATTTAAAAACTATAGATCTCTATTCATATAATATTTTAAATTATTTTCCCCTAATGCATTTTCAAAGATACTAATGCAAATTCTATATAGTAGACAGAAAAAAAAGTGTTAATTTCTTTAATTTCTCAAGTACATACTCTGAGTGAGGTGTTACATTCCATATTATTACATTCCACATTATTACATATAGAGAAAAATTTTAAAGTAGTTCAGAATTTACTTAATTATGTGATGCAAAGCTGGGATTAAAATCCAATTATTCTTATAAATCCAGCCATCTTTCTATTAAACTATAAACATAATCCCTATCTATATGGTACCTTAATACAATCTAAAATCTCCATTTTATTCTAGTAAAATTAAAACTAATTCTAGAAATAATAGTTTATCTATAACCTAAAGCATCTTGCAAGATTTTCTGGGTGAATCAAAAACTTGTGCCTATAATACATTCAACAATAAAGATAAGAAAAAAACTTGTGCCTCTATCCTGGTCAATGGTTGTAACATATTCCATAATATGGATGGAATATAATTTATTCAAACACTCCAGTGATCAACTGTCCTTCATGTTGTTTCCAGTTTTTAGTTACTACAAACTATGAAACAAATATTCTTGAATATAAATTCTAATATACTATAACAGTATATATTAGTATACTGTTTACTTCCTTTAACCTTATGCCCACTCATACTATTCCAATGTGAGCTGGAAAATCTAAAGATAACCGGACTGTAGACTAATGCAAGCATTAATATGTAAAAATCATAGAACCTTAAGAAGCCTATGTGCTCACCTAATCCAATTCCATATTTTACAATAAGGAAACTGGAGTCCAGATGAACCTAGTGGCAGAATTAGAACTACAGCCCAGTTCTCAAACCCTGAAACAATACTATTTCCAACACACCACTGTATCTTGGCTGTGTGATTCCATTCAGGAGTACAGTTGTAAAGTTTGGTTATATAGTTCCCACATAATCCAGAGAGATATTATAGGCAACCCTGTCTTGGAGAAGCATTAAAAAATCTCTGTAGCTAATGAGCATTTGCCTGTGACATATTCTTCCTTTCTTTTTTTTTTTGATACGTGCCCCTAGCGGGAACCGAACCCGGGACTCTCTGGTCCACAGGCCAATGCTCCAACCACTGAGTCAAACTGGCCAGGGCTATTCTTCCTTTCTTATAAAATTTTTACACGTTATGTCCCTAGTTAAATTATAGTGTCCAGTGAAAAACTTTATTACTATGGATAAAGGGGAAAATGTTAATGGAGAGAAAGAAAGTACCCACTAAACTATAAAATCTGATACTATACTAACAAAAACACAAGAATGGCTAAATTTTTATCAGTACTTACTGTAAGCTGTATATTGTACTAAGTGCTTTATCTTTTTTTGTTATATTTTACCCTCACAATTTATTTTTGAAGTAGATATTACTATTATTCTCATTTTACAAAAAAGAAAATTAAAGCAAAAATTTAAGGAAATAGCCCATAGTTACATTTCTAGTAAAAAGGAAAGCCAAGAATCAAATACAGGCTACAGAACATCTGTTCTCAACAACTTTACTATACAGGTACACTACCCAACAGAAAAAAAGAAAAAGAAAACCTCAAATGTAAACCATGTATGTAATTTTAAATTTTCTAATAGTCATATTAAAAAGGTAAAAAGAGCCCTGGCCGGTTTGGCTCAGCGGTTAGAGCGTTGGCCTGCGGTCCTGAGAGACCCGGGTTCGGTTCCCGCTAAGGGCATGTACCTCGGTTGCAGTTTGTCCCCGGCTCTGGTCAGTCGTGCGGGTGGCAGCCACTCGATGTGTTCCTTTCACATCGATGTTTCTCTCTCTCTCTGTTCCTCTCTCTCCCCCTCCTACTCTACCTGAACAAAAAATGGAAAAATGTCCTCGGATGAGGATAATAAAAAAAAAAAAAAAAAAAAAAAGGAGGAAAAAAAAGGTAAAAAGAAAATACAGATAAGATTAATTTTAATAATATGTTTTATTTAACCCAATACATCAAAAATATTATCATTTCAACATGTAAATAATATAAAAATTATTAATAAAATATTTTACATTTTTTTATTCATAGAATTAGAAATCTGGCATATATTTTATATTCACAGCACATTTTGATTCAAACTAGCCTCAATTTAAGTGATCAACAATTATATGTGGCTACCATATTGGATGGCACAACTATCGAGTCTCTTTAAGGCCAAATAAACGGAACAAGATGGTAAAACTATAAGTGAAGACTATAAAGTAGGGGTTTCTACTTCTGAGTATAGCAGACTAGATAATTCAAACTAATGACTACTTAAAAAGCTGAAAGCAAATCAAATCACAAAACAAACAAAAAAATTCAAAAGCATCAAAAAGATATGATAGTAAGAAATTTGTATCAAGAATTGGGCAAACATGGAAATCCAAAGAGGTGAGTCCTGAACTCAGGGCCACATTTGCTTAGGGGTATTTGCTTACCAGAGTGTTTGACAGCCTCAAAAATCTCAGGGTAAAACATTCGATATTAGGGCCTGCTAAGTATAAGAACTATGGCGCTTTGGGCTGGAATTATAAAGAGCGGCATACTAGGAACACAGGTGATCCTGAAATAAATCAGTCCTCATGTAAACTTCAGTTGGGCTTCCAGTTTTTTTGTGTACCTCATAAAAATCTTAACCCCTGAAATTGTATAAAGATAATTTTGGAAAGTTAGCATCCCAGGGGCTTAGAAGAAACAAATGAAAATCATCTCTGAAGGAAGCTATTATCCCTAGTTTCAAATAATTTCTATAAATAATTTCTCAAGCATTATATCCACTAATCCAAGATAATTCAGTACATGAGGACATATAAAGTGGTGGGGCAAAAATAGGTTTACAGTTTTTTGTATGGAAAGTAATAAAAGAATTAATAAATAATAATACAAGAATAAATTGTTTCATGTACTCACAACTGTAAACCTACTTTTAAACAACATAAAGGAACAGCAGCAACAATAATGCAACCAACTATTTAAATGTTATACTGAAAACCCCCAAATAAACCTTGAACAGTAAAAAGAAAAGGTAGTGCAACCCCAAGACCAAAATAAAGACCAGACAAAAATACCAGCACTATCTTATATGATTTCTTAAAGCAATGAAAGCCAGAAACCAGTAGAATGATATATTCAAAGTACAAAAAGAAAATCACTATCAGAGGCTAAAAGGGACTTTTAGAATGCTGGTAATTGTCTATTTCTTGATCTGAGTAGTGGTTACATGAGAGTTCACAGTATCATTTGTTTAGGTGTATATTTATGTTTTATGCATTTTATAGACATGTTACAGTTCACAGTAAAACATTTTAATAATATTTTTAGAAAACAGTGTTATACTAACTTGTATGGTCGATTAATCTAAGTTTGAAAGCATTTGGGTAGGAATAAATTGAGTAGCAATCTCATTGTGGAAGTATATTAGGTGACACCTTGCTGGACAAAATATATTAATTCATTCATTCAATTAGACTGTAAAGTTTGTAGGTATAGGGACTATGCCTATTATCTTCACCATTGTATCCTCAAGGCTGTGTTTGATCCCTGATATACAGTTCGATTCAATTAATGTTGAATGTTTTCTTATTATTTTCCACAAAGTGGTAAAGCAGTGGTCCAACAACAGAGATCTCCAACTATCAAGAAACTAGCTAGAATTCTTCCCTAGGAAAGCATAATGTAAGTCCCTAGCATATGAAACAATTCACCTAACATTAGTTTAAAAAAAGAAATTACTTTTTTGGAATTAATTCTGACATACAAGCATAAAATGGTGAAGCGGGAATGAAACCAATGAGAAGAAGCAATCACGCATCTTGGAATTCATAAGTTACAAAAAGGAATATTGGAAATAGGGATACTTTAGGGGAGTGAATCAAGTTGAGAGAAAATAGTTGTATTAGGCTATAGCAGAAATTATATTGTGATAGGATCTTTTCTAAGAGAGGTTTTTTTTTTAAGTGAAATTCTGACACTACAAAAAAAAAGTTAATCTGATAAGAAAGAAAAGAAAGTGGCATCTTAGGAATCCAATGTAGTTGTGTAAGGCATGCTATAAGTTCAGAATTTTAAGTGACTTCTTTTTAAAAAAGGAATGAAAAGAAAGGCACGTGAACAAGGATGAATACAAAAGAGTGGTGTGAAATGAGGAGAATTGTGTAAGTAAAGTAAGAACCCAGAATGAGCGGAGGCTGGTGAAAAATGTTAAGAACAATAAAAAGGATTTAAAAAATACATGTAGAGCAAGAAGAACAGGAAAGAAGATTTAGGCCTACTGCTTGGGGCAGATGGTATAATGTTAACAGATGATGCAGAGAAAGCAGAACTACTTAACTACTATTTTGCTTTTGATTCTCTATTAAGGAGAAATGTTCAAAATTGAAAGGGGCATAGGAAACATGCTCAAAGGACACTTGAAACATCTTACTGTATCTTCACAGGCTTCATGAAGGAGGTAAGATCAGAGCTGTTCCTGAAGAATAATATTGGGAAAACAGAACATACTAAATAGAACAGATTGGGAAAAGACAGAAGTGAAGTAGAAGGGTAGAAGCTTTCTAAATACTATTATTTAGAAATAGTATCTAGAAATCAATTTGAAGACACAATATCTTTTCTACATTTTAACATCTCTGAAATTGGAATGTATCTTAAAATAGATGGTAAAAAAGCACTGTGTCATTCTGATATCACTTTTTCTTTCTTAGAGGTACTCTAAGAAATCAATGATAAGAAATCTTATCATTGATGATACCTTAGATTTTATTTCCTACCTAAGGTTCTATAGTCACAGAGTAAAGGTCAAGGATCCTAAGACCTAATTAATCAGCTCATGAATATTTAAAGACAACTGAACTTTAAATTTTTCTGAAGCTTATAATAACTTAAAACAAGTTACCTTCTAATGGCATTCATTTTGGAATTTACTCTTTCATTCTCTACCTGGGCTTGCTTCTCTCTAACCTTTTCTTTTCTCCTGTCTACTGTCCTCTCTTCTCCTTCTTTCTTCCTTCCTCATTCCCTCTCTTTTGTACTGCTTCTCCTTTTTGTTTTTTTAAAGGGATGTCACATCAATGTGTCTTTTTATTTTTAATTTTTTTCATTATTGATTTGAAAGAGAGAGGAAGGTAGAGGGAGAGAGAGAGAAACATCGATGAGAGAGAACATTGACTGGCCGCCTCCTGCATGCTCCCCACTGGGGACTGGGCCCACAACCTGGACATGTGCCCTGACCGGGAATCGAACTGGCGACCTCTTGGTGCACGGGTCAACACTCAACCACTGAGCCACACTGGCCAGGCTAATTTTCCTTTTTAAACTGTTTTTTATTAATTAAAAATTAGATAGTTTAAGTATTCTATATTTCTCGTAGTAAAATCATGAATGTCATATTTTACTTCTAAAGTTCCATGGCTGATTTTATTTTTTTGTTTTTATGCTACCTTTGAAAACAGTGACACTTTATTGTATATCAGTTACACCTCAAGAAAGCTGTTTGGGAAAAAACAGAAAGAAAAATGCAAAATAGTATCACATATTATTTATATATAATTACATACATACAGAGAAATGATGAATACTACTTAAATCAAGGAAAAAGACTTCCTTCAAACAAAGATAAAAACAAGGTAATGAAATCAAGGAAGGGAACACAAGGGACTTCAATGGTGTTTCTAAAATGTTTCTCAAAACTAAAGAATTGTGGCAAAATGTTAAGATTTGACAAATTTGGGTAATGAGTACTTAAGTGTTATATTATTTTCTACATTTTTGTATGTTTGAAGTGCGTGTGTATGTGATTTTTCAAAAAGGTATTTCAGCATTAAGGTTGATGTCAGAATAGTTCCCTATTCCTTTGTCAAACTTGTGAGAGTTCATTGTTTACCATGGCTACAAGGAGAGTAGTTAAAAATATAACATATTAGCCCCATTACATTCTACACAAAATTGTCTGTGCATGTGTGTATCTGTGTATTTTTCTATACATAGTATGCTGATTAATTAGACACCGAACGGGTATTCTTTTTTTTTTTTTATCCTCACCCAAGGACATTTTTCGATTTTTTGTTTAGATAGAGTGGGAGGGAAAGAGAGGAAGAGAGACAGAGAGAAACATCGATGTGAAAGGGACACATTGAGTGGCTGTCTCCTGCACGCACGACCCAACCAGGGCTGGGGACAAACTGCAACCGAGGTTAAGTACCCTTAGCAGGAACCGAACCCGGGTCACTCTGGACCGCAGGCTGACGCTCTAACCACTGAGCCAAACTGGCCAGGGCCGAACTGGTATTCTTGCTTTCATCCTTGCCTTCTTAGAATCTACCCATTTCATAAGAGTCAAGGTGATTTTATAAAGCCATATCAGGTCATCTTCTGCTCAGAACCTTCCAAAGACTTTCTACCCAACTTCAAGTTACCACATCCTGCAATACCTTCCATAATCAGACCCAGCTGATCTCTCTGACTCATCTCCTATACTGTCCTTGCTCACACCAGCCACAGTGACCTCCTTACTGCTCCCTGAATATGTCATGCATCCTTCTCACTTCAGAGTGATTTCCCCTCTGCCTAGAAAAGTCTATTCCTCAATGCTGATGCCTTCACTTCCTTCAGAAACCTTCCATAACCACTCTTTCTCTAAAAAAACAAAACAAAACACAGTCATCACCTTCCATGATTCTTTGTTCCCATTAATCTGCTCTACTGTTACTTTATGGCAATTATAACCATCTAAATATATATTTATTTACTTAAAAAATTATCTGTCTCACCCTGGCTGGTTTGATTCAGTGGTTAGAGCATCAGCCTGCGGGCCAGAGAGTCCCAGGGTCGGTTCCCGCATGTACCTTGGTTGCAGTTTGTCCTCGGCCCCAGTTGGGGTCTTTGTGGGTGGGCAACCAGTCGATGTGTCCCTCTCATGTTGATGTTTCTCTTTCTCTCTTCCCTCCTCTCTCTCTCCCGCTCTATCTGATGATGAATGCAAAAATGTCCTTGGATGAGGATAAAAAAAAAAAAATTATCTGTCTTTTCTTTCTCCACTTACCAGCCCAGAATATAAGTTCAATGAGAACAAGAATTATTTTCTGTTTTTCTCACAGCTATATGCCCACTGTCTAGCATAGTATCTAGAACATAGTAAATGTTCAAATGTTTCTGCGCTTCTAATAAGGTCAGAAAGGCAGGTAGTATGCCAAGTTCTGAATATTTGGAAATAGTCACAAGTTAGACAAATGGATCTATAATCAATGAAGTACATTTTTTAAAAAAGAGAGCATACCAACTCAGTAATTAACAAGCTTTGCTGCAGTAAGCAAATAGTAAACTGCAACTATGACCAAACTTTCAGTAAAATAAAGGTGACATCTCTCTCTCTCTCTTTTCAGTTTTATAATTAAGTTTAATAACTAGTTATGGCTTCCCCCCCCCTTCTTTCAGAAATATCCTGAACTTTCTATCTAAAGATTAAAAGATATATTTAAATATATACTTATCTATACTAATAGTTTAAAAAAATTCTTCTGAGTTAATTAAAATTCTGAAAAATGGCTAATTATGTATTTAATAATTAAAAAAGAGTGGCTATGCATATATTTGCCTTTGTTAAATACTGATTTAAAGTCCCCTAACATGTTTTTACAACATGTAATTTTGAGCGCAAAGTGTATATAGCAAAAAACATCTGGTAGCCTAACAATTAATCTGATTTCTTTACAAACACAGAATACAAATCCACTGGTAAACGTTTAAACAATTTAAACACATTCTAGATGTCATATAATTTATTAAGCACTCTAGAGTCATACTATTTAATTAAAATAAATCTGGACTATTCTTGTACTACCTAACTACTCCCCTAAAGAGGTAGTAGTGTAATGACAGCAGTGTAATGATTTCAGTCTTATTTCAACATTAAAAGGCAACTACAAGAATATATATATCTTTAAAAATAATAACTCAGCCACAAAAAGGAGTAAAAATCAAAGGAGAAAAGGGCCTCCATTCATTTACTGAACAAATATCTAATGAGGACCTACTTATATAGATATTAAGTTCAGTACTCCACTTTCTATCCACCTGAGTTAATAATTCCAGTCCTGGCCAGTTTCGCACAGTGGTTAGAGCATCGGCTCATGGACCAAAGAGTCACGGGTTTGAGTCAAGTCAAGGGCATGTACCTGGGTTGTGGTTCAGTCCCTGGATCTGGTCAGGGTCGTGCGGGATGCAACCAATCGATGTGTCTCTCTCACACTGATGTTTCTCTCTTTCTCTCCCCCCCCCCCCCCAATCTGAAGATAAATGGAAAAATATCCTCGGGTGAGGATTAAAAAAATAATAATCATAATAATTCCAGATTGGATTCCTGCACTAACACTTATTACGGCCTTGTCCTTTAGACAAGCGAGTTTCAACATTTTTAAAAAAAATCTTTATTGTTGAATGTAGGATATATTACAGATGTTCCACATTTTTCCCCCATTGACCCCTTCTTCCCCACTCCTGCCCCGTTCCCGCCTTTTCCCACACTATTGTCTGTGTCCATTGGTTATGCATATAAGTTCTTTGGTTTATTTCTTCCCACCCCCAACCCCTTTCCCTTTGACGTTTGTCAGTCTAGCAATGAATTTGTACTTCTTAATCCCTTCACCTTTTTCACCCATTCCTCCCACCCCCCTCCCATCTGGCAACCAACAAAATGTTCTATGTATCTATGAGAATGTTTCTGTTTTACCTGTTCATTTTGTTTGTAGATTCCATTGTCGATAGATATGTATTCATTGCCATTTTGTTTGTTCATATATTTTATCTTTTTCTTCAAAAAGCCCCTTCATCATTTCATATAATAATGATTTGGTGGTGATGAACTCCTTTAGCTTCTTCTTGTCTGGGAAAGTCTTTATATGGCCATCGATTCCAAATGACAGCTTTGCAGGATAGAGTAATCTTGGTTGCAGGTTCTTGCTTTTCAACACTCTGAATATTTCTTGCCACTCCCTTCTGGCCTACAAAGTTTCTTTTGAGAAATCACCTGACAGCCTTATGGGAACTCCCTTGTAGGTAACTAGCTGCCTTTCTCTTGCTGCTTTTAAGATTCTCTCTTTATCTTGAACCTTTTGCATTTTGATGATGATGTGTCTTGGTGTGGGCCTCTTGAGGTTCATCTTATTTGGGACTCTCTGTGCTTCCTGGACTTGTCTGTTTCCTTCACCAAGTTAGGAAAGTTTTCTGCCATTATTGTTTAAAACAGGTTTTCAATTTCTTGTTCTCGCTCTTCTCCTTCTGGCACCCCCAAAATGCGAATGTTGGCACGCTTGAAGTTGTCCCAGAGGCTCCTTACACTATCCTCATTTTTTTGGATTCTTTTTTCTTTTTGCTGTTCTGATTGGGCATTTTTTGCTTCCTTATATTCCACATCGATGATTTGCTTCTTGAATATATGTACTCTACTATTGAATCTGTGTAAATTATTCTTTATTTCAGTTAATGCCTCCTTCATTTCTGACTGGTCCTTTTTTATGCTCTTGAGGCCCTCACTAAGTTCACTGAGGTTCTCACTAAGTTCATTGAGCATCCTTATAAGCAGTATTTTGAACTCAGCATCTGTTAGGTTGCTTATCTCCATTTCGCTTAGTTTTTTTCCTGGGGTTTTGTTCTATTCTTTCATTTGGGACCTGTTTCTTTGTCTCCTCATTTTGGCTGCCTCCCTGTGTTTGTTTCTGTGTATTACTTAAAGAGCGGTACGGGGCTAGCTGAGACCAGATGCTGCTTGTTTGAAAGAATTTAGGAAAACCTGAAGCTGGATCCAAGACAGGCCAATCCTATGGTTAAGCAACTGGCAACAGTTTGGGTGGGCCTGAAAGTTGGGTGGGGCGGGGCCTCAGGGAGTCACCAGGGCAGGGCAACCAATGTGAGCCAGGTTGCTGGAGTCCCAGATATGGTGGCTGTGTGCCGCCCTAGGGAAGGGCTCACCAAAGGAACAAAGGCCTCTGACAGCACGTTTGTCCCGGAGAAAGCCCCCTCTCCAGCCCTCGCTCCAGTGCCAAACAGCTCAGTTCTTCCCTGTATGTCTCTGGTGCCCCTCAAGCTGCCTCCCCTCCAAGCTTAGAGGGAGAGAGTCCGATAAGTCCGTGTGTGGGCCCTTTAAGGAGCTGCCTGGGGCTCCAGCCGCTTCAGCTTCCCTGAGCCTCAGTTCCCGCTGGTTTTTCCAGCCAGAAGTTATGGGGATTCTCTTCCTGGCACTGGAACCCTGAGCGGGGCACCTGGTGTGGGACAGGGACCCCTCAGTCCTCAGGAAGGACCTTCCCAGCCGAGGTGTCCTCCTGATTTTTATCCGCCACACATGGGTGTGGGACCAGCCCGATGCGCCTCCACCCGTCCTACCAGTCTGGATGTGGCTGCTGCTTTAATTTCATAGTTGTAGGACTTCCATTCAGCTGGATTTGAATGATGGTTTTTCTGAAGTTTAGTTGTAACTTTGATGTGGTTGTGGGAGGACGCGATACCGTGTTTACCTACCCGCCATCTTGACCGGAAGTCCGAGTTTCAACATTTTTCATCTCAAGGCATACAAACTAATTACTAAAATTCTGCAACACACCAAAAAAAATATTTTTTGCTGACCTGACCAAAAAAGGTATCATTTTGATTTATTCACACCAGATGGCTATTGATGTGTTGGCTGTTGTCATTTTTTTTTTTATTTGACAATCTAAGGGAAAAGAGGTCAGTGCCCCTAACTAAATAGTCAGGTATTGCATGTTTTTTCTTTGTTTGTTTTTGTTTCTTTGGGGGGGGAGGGGAGAGATTGATTTGTTTTTCCACTTATTCATATATTCATTGGTTGATTCTTGTATGTGCCCTGACAGGGATTGAATCCACAACTTTGGTGTATCGGGATGATGCTCTAACCAACTGAACTACTTAGCCAGGGCCAGGTATTACATGTTTTTAAAAAAATCTGTGGTACACCAGTTGAAAATAGTTACTTTAAATAAACACTAAATTTCTCTGTTTTTCGGCCTTCGTCTGAAAAAAATGAGGATAATACACCTTTATCCAGCATTCAGATAGCTGGCACTCTATCACTTATGGCCTCTATAATATATTAAACAATCATATACTAACTTATATTAACTCTTTTACTAAAGCTTTAAACTATTATTTAAATGCATTGTTTAACTTTTTGTGAATTCTTAGCTAAATTCCTTCAAAGCAAAAAATGTGTTATATTTTTTCAGAATCCTCTTATCAGCCAGCATTATTACTATATGTTAAGTATTTGGGGCAGTGGATAAGGAAGACTAAGCTTTTTAAAATATACATTTAATACTTTTGTATAACAAGCCAACCAAAATGGGGTAAAGTGATGTAATTACATGTGTTTTAAACTAAACTAATTTTTTTAAAGCTAGATCTAGCAGTTAAAAGTGGGAGTATCAAATCAAACTTATTGGCAATTCCTCTCATTTACTAAATACCTACTGTAAGAGAGAAGCTGTGTAGGCATTTTGCACACATGATCAAAAATCCTTACAATTATCCTGGAATACAGTAGAATGAGATTTTACTTTCAGAAAAAAAACATGGACAATTAGTATTAAGAATTATTTTGCAGAGGGAGCTATTGTCATTTTAAGGTCTTTTTTAAAAAGATAAATTTGAACAATCTTGTTTATAACTAATCAACTTTTTCTCCTAATAAGCAGTGAACTAGATTGTAAAAACAAACAAACCCCACGAGGAATCAAAACAAGAAAGAAATCAGGAAAAATGGGTGATATTACAAGAGAAGAAAAATACTACTCCAAAAACAACTATAAATAGAAAGTCCAATGTGATTTAGACCAATTAGAAATAATAAAGTTTAAAGATAATTGGTCATAAGCTCTATACATGAAAATTAATTATATTTCTATATAGCAAAAGTTAGAAAGCATAATTTAAAAGATCATTTAACATCTCCCCCAAACACGCACCCCCCCTAAAATTGTAAATATTTAAACAGATTAATGAAATAAATTGAAATAGATAAACAAAATAAATGTAAACCCTGTATGTAGTCTAGTCATCTGTTGCAGCATAATGAGTTCCTCTAAAACATAAGGGCCGAAAACCACCCTCTGATTTTGCAGACCAGACATTTAGGAAGTCCTCAGCTAAGCAGTTCCCACTTGGGGTTTCTCATGCTACCATCATCTGAATGCTCAACTGCAATGGATGTTCAAGATGGCTCACTCAAGTAGCTGGCACTTGAGGCTGGAAATTCCTAAGAGCTCAGCTGTGGTTATCTCCCACATAGGGGCCTCTGGATACTTGAACATTTCACATGATGGCTAAGTTCCCCCAGAGCAAGCATCCTGAGAGAACCTGTGGAAGCTATCTGGTCTTTTCTGACCTAATCTCAGAAGTCAAGTGGTATTACTTTGGCCTCAGCCCAGTTTCAGAGGGAGGGGAATTAGATTCCACCTGTTGGTGGAGGAATAGGAAAGTCATACTGTAGAAGACCATGTAGGATGGAAGACATGTTACATATATTTCTAAAAAAGTACAATCTGCCCTGGCCGGTTTGGCCCAGCAGTTAGAGCATTGGCCTGTAGAGTGGAGAGACCCGGATTTGGTTCCCGCTAAGGGCACGTGCCTCAGCTACGATTTGTCCCCGGCCTCGGTTGGGGTCGTGTGGGTGGCAACCAGTCGATGTGTCTCTCTCAGATCGATGTTTCTCTCTCTCTGTTCCTCCCTCTCCCCCTCCCGCTCTATCTGAAGATAAATGCAAAAATGTCCTTGGGTGAGGATAAAAAAAGTACAATTTACCACAACTTGTATGCAGAAAACTATAAAGATATACAAATGTTAAAGAAGACATAGACAAGTGCAAGAATATCCCATATTCACAGGTAGGAAAACTAGACATGGTAATTGTGTCCATTTTCTCTAAATAGATGAATAAATCCAATGCAATTCCCAAATTTCCAATAAGATTGTATATGGACTTTGAAAAGCAGATTCGAAATTTTATATGGAAGACTAAAGAGCCAAATATAGTCAAAACACTCCTGAAGAGTAATATGGAAGTATTGTCTTATAAGATATCAAGCCTTATCATAAGACTATCTTAACATAGTGTGGAACTTGATGGAGAAATAGACAAATTGTCCAATGGAAGGGAACAGAAATATCAGAGAAAGACTCATGCCTATATGGAAGTACTAGAAACAGACCCACACATATGGAATAAGCATTCCAGAAATCAGTTAATAGTGAAAGACAACTGGTTTTCCAAATGGAATAAAATGGCCCTGGACAGTTTTGCTCAGTGGCTAGAGCGTCGGCCCATGGACCAATGAGACCCAGGTTCTATTCTGGCCAAGGGTATGTACCTCGGTTGCAGTTTGTCCCCAGCCCTGGTTGGGGTCACGCGGGAGGCAACCAGTCGATGTGTCTCTGTTGCATCGATATTTTTCCCTCTCTTACTCCTAATCTGTCTAAAGATAAATAGAAAAATGTCCTCAGGAGGATAAAAACAAATGGAATAAAACAAAACTTTATTTATACCTACCTAATACCATTAATTCTTGATGGATTAAAGATTTAAATGTTAAGAGCAAAATATTTAAAACATTCAATAGAAAATACAGGAAAATATTTTCTTGATCTTAGGATAGAGAACATTCCTTGAACAAGAGCATGAACCATAAGAAAAAGATTGATAAATTAGACTATGTTAAAATTAAGAACTCCTTTCCAATGGAGACACTATAATGAAAGTGAAAAGACAGCTCTTACTGCCTTGGCCAGTTTTACTCAGTGGTTAGAGCGTCAGCCCGCGGATCAATGAGTCGCAGATTGGACTCCGGTCAAGGGCACGTACCTGGGTTGTGGTTCATCCCTGGCCCTGGGTAGGCGTTGTGTGGGATGCAACCAGTGGATGTGTCCCTCTCATGCTGTTGTGTCTCTCTCTCTTCCTCTCTCCCTCTCTCTCCCTCCCACTCTATCGGAACAAAATGGAAAAATATCCTTGAGTGAGGAGAAACAAAAGATAGCTCTTGCTTTATAAATTTAATAATGATAAATCTAGGAAATCTATAATAACCGTTCAATAAATTGTCTAAAAATAAGTTTTATATAAACCAGCAAAGAACCTATACACAAAATTCAGGGCAGATATGAATAAAAACTAAGCAAATACCCACATCTAACAGCAGTTTCAATCACACTATTTTAATGACATACATAAATCTTTTGTGCCAGATGGAGATAAATAATGTAAATATATTTTTTAAATCAGTAAACAAACACTTTGACAATAACAATTATCTTAAGAAAATCATGTGATTTTTAATGACACATTAAACTGTGAAAATGGTAAGAAATACAAGTGATAATAATTTCATTGACATTAATGTGCTTAGGACCATTCAATAAACACTGAATCTTGCAGAGCACCAGGTACTGTGGAATACACAAATAGTGAAGACATAGTCTTTGATCTTTAGGCCTATAAACTAGTTAGCAAGCAGTAAAATACAGATATCTATAAAGAGAGAAGTCAAATTTCTATCTAGATCTCAAATCAACCTGTTTTTCTCCACCTTCACCATCTCTGTAACCCCTCCTAAATGATCTCTTGCATTTACCTAATTCTATGCCAATCTATTCACTATACTGCAGCTACAGAAACCTTCTGAAATGCAAGAGGACCAGAGATGAATTCTTTGGAGAAAAAGACTCTAGATTTAGAAACACCAGGCATAGGGATTTACGTGTAAGCCTGTAATGAACAATGAAGCCCAGCAACCTTTACCTAACCTGCCTCTATAACTGAAAAAGAAGTACTTACTTGCCTTACTGGGATAATGAGGATTCTTCTTTAGAAAACTAAACTAGAACCACCTCCGGATACTGATATTTGGAAGTTCCTCCAAGGAAAATGCCAACCTGCCAAAGCACCTTTAAGTAAAAACCACCAGCAGACAAGCAGTTGGCTCTTTAATGTCTAAGAAAAGCAGAAGTTATTATATCCAAAGACAAAATGCTATGAAAAAAAACAAAAAACAAAAAAATAAGAAAACAAGAAAAAGCTCTTGGAAATTGAATAGCAGAAATAGAGAATTCGGTAGAAAGAATTTAAGATAAAGTTGAGGAAATCTCCCAGAAAGTAGAAGAAGATTAAACATTCAATCCAAGAGTCCCAATGTAAAATAGAACGGGACTCAGCAAACTTTTGCAGCAAAGGGCCAGAGGGTAAATAGTTTAGGCTTTGCAGGGCATACGGTCTCTGTTACAACCACTCAACTCTGCTGGTGTGAAAGCAGCCAAAGGTAACGTGTAAACAAATGGGGCAGATAGAAGGCCAGATCTGGCCTGTGAGCAAAGAGAAAACACAGAGGAATAAACTATCAAATAAATATCTTAAGAAAATTTCCCAGAACTAAACAACATGAGTTTTTAGAGTGAAAGGGTCCAACACAAAAAGAACATAATCATCCAATTTCAAATATCAGGGATAAACAGACTGGGGTGGGGGTCAGGGGGTGGATCCTAAACAAAGACTGGGGAAATCAGATGATATCAACATTTTTAAAAATTTTATTTTTCAATTACAGTTTACATTCAATATTATTTTGTATTAGTTTCGGGTATACCACATAGTGGTTAAACAATCAACAATCATATACTTTAAAAAAACACCACAATCATATACTTTATAAAGTGTTTCCCCAGTATTTCCAGTACCCACCTGGCAGCATACATTGTTATTTCAATATTAATGACTATATTCCCTATGCTGTACTTTACATCCCCGTGACTATTTTGTAACTACCAATCTGTACTTCTTAATTCCTTTACCTTTTTCACCCAGTCCCCCAACCCCCCTCTCTTCTGGCAATCATCAATCTGTTCTCTATATGTATGTCTGTTTCTTCCTTTTTTTTAAATTTTAATTCATTGGGGTGACATTGGTTAATAAAATATGTTTCAGGTGTACAGTTCTGTAATACATCATCCATACATTGTACTGTGTGTTCACTAACCCAAGTAAGTCTCCTTCCATCACCATTTATTTCCTTTATCCTCTTCTAACCCCCAGCCCCCTTTCCCTCTGTATAAATTCTGTTTCAGTTTTGTTTGTTCATTTATTTTGTTTTTTAGATTCCACATTAAGTAAAATCACATGGTATTTGTCTTTCTCTGACTGACATTTTCTTAGTATAATACCCTCTCGGTCTATCCACACTATCACAAATGGTAAGATTTCATTCTTTTTTATGACCAAGCAATATTCCATTGTATATATGTACCACTTCTTTTTTATCCACTTGTTTATTGATGGGCACCTGCTTCCATATTTTAGCTATTGTAAATAATGCTGCAGTGAATGTAGGGGTGCATATATTCTTTTGAATTAGTGTTTTGGGTCTATTCCAAAAAGTGAAATCACTGGGTCATGAGGCAATACCATTTTTAATTTTTTGAGGACCCTCCATACTGGTTTCCATAGTGGCAGCACCAATCTGCATTCCCACCAACAGTGCATGAGGGTTCCTTTTTCTCCACATCCTTGCCAACACTTGTTTATTGATTTATTGATGATGGCCATTCTGACAGGTAGAGATTATATGCCATTGTGCTTTTAAATTGCACTTCTCTGATGATTAGTGATGCTGAGCATCTTTTCATGTCTATTGGCCATCTGTATGTCCTCTTTGGAAAAGTATCTATTCAGGTCCTCTGCCCATTTTTAATTGGACTGTGTTTTTTGGTGTTGAGTTGTATGAGTTCTTTATAAATTTTCGATATTAACTCCTTATCAGATGTATCACTGGCAAATATCTTCTCCCATTCAGCAGGTTGTCTTTTTGTTTTCTTTGCTGTGCAAAAACTTTTCAGTTTGATATAGTTCCATTTGTTTATTTTTTCTTTTGTTTCCTTTGTCCTAGGAGATACATCAGAAAAAATATTGCTACGAGTAATGCCAGAGGTTTTACTGCCTGTGCTTGCTTCTAGAAGTTCCATGGTTTTGAGTCTTACATTTCAGTCTTTAATCTATTTTGAGTTTATTTTTTTATATAATGTAAGAAGGTTGTCTAGTTTAATTTTTTTGTATGCAATTTGTCAAATTTTCCCAACACCACTAATTGAAAAGAATGTCTTTGCCCCATTTGTCAAATATTGACCATATAGGTGTGGGTTTATTTCTGGGCTCTCTATTCTGTTCCTTTGATTTATATATCTGTTTTCATGCCAGTACCATACTGTTTTGATTACTACAGCCTGGTAATATAAATATTTTTATATAAACATTTTATAAAGCAACATTAAACTAGAAAGCCTAGAACGCTTTCATAATTGAAAGAGAATGCCAACTAGAATTCTATATCTATTGAAATTAGCAATTACATATGAGGGGAGAATAAAGGTATTTTCAGTCACATAATAAAAGACGCACTCCAACAAAACACTGGAGTAAATAAAAAATGAAGAAGACATGATATCAAGGAAAACAGGGACCTAACACAGAGGAGCAGCTCGGAAAGTTCCAATAAGCCTAGAAAGTGACTCCAGATTGAAACTGGGGGAAGAAGGACTTCAGAAGAGAGTCTTTAGGATAAAGAACAGAAGTGATGTATTTGAACAAATGAAAAATATTACTGATAGCATGTGGCAGAGATGTGCAGCATTTAGAAAAAAACAACAAAAATACAGAAAGCGAAGCAATTAAAAAAAATGAGGCAATTATTAACTTCAAAAGAATAAAAAAGGCTGTATTATATTTTACTAATTTGGCTTAGCAAAAAATTATATCTTTATAATCAAATAATGAGATACCAATAACTAATTTAACCAAAAGTTATATGTAATTATATAAGGGGAAGGGAAGTAAAGAACAAGGTGGAAAGCTAGATCTCCACCTATTATGGCAAGAAGAGATCATTTCTAAACCTGATTAAGAAATACTAGCCTACACATGGTATTTAGGAATAGTTAAAAAAAACAGGGAAAATGACTCAAAGAATTAAAAGTGGTTTCTTCCAAGTGGGACTTGGAGATGGATAAAGGTAGGATTTTATAAGCCTTTTAATTTTATTTGACTTTTAACTATATAAATATATTGTTTTATAAAAGTAATTTAAAATAATTAAATTTATTAAAAAGCCAATAACTAGCAAAGAATAATTACAAAGCTATATTAATTCAACAATATTACAGAGAGAAGATCAATATCCTCAAATTATAAGAAATTCTTAAAAAGACAACATAATATAATATATGCAATTTACAAAAGAAACATTACCATCCAAGGAGTCAAAAATTTGAGAAATGGGTAATATTAATGTTGGTAAAGGTTTTGGAAAATGCCATGATTGTGAGAATGTAAGCTGATATGTCATTTCTGGAGAAAATTTTGGTACTATGAACCAAAATCTTAAAAATAGGTATGATATTTCATTCAGTAATTCCTGGTAAAAATATATCCTTAAGGAAATAGTTATAAATATGTATAAAAGGATTCAGCTACAGGGGTATTCATTTTAGCAAAATTTTCTCAAGTCTGTCTTATTCACGCTGATTTACTAGACACAGAGCCTCACCTGAACTGTACGTCCCGCGTTGATATGCTCTTCATGCAACTTGTCCCAGAGTCTGCATCTCTGATACTACAGAAAAGA
The DNA here is from genome assembly GCF_014108415.1 of Molossus molossus. Classification (NCBI taxonomy): domain Eukaryota; kingdom Metazoa; phylum Chordata; class Mammalia; order Chiroptera; family Molossidae; genus Molossus; species Molossus molossus. The sequence continues at coordinate 29,584,625 of NW_023425349.1, forward strand.
GAGGGCAAAAGTACTTATGTTTTTTTTATCACTAAAATGATTGTTTCTAGTTACCACAAAAATCCCGTCACCTACCCAAACTTAAACATACCAGATAAAAATATTATTGACTTAGTAATGGCAATTAACTGTCCAAAACCAAACAAGTAGGAAGTTTTCAAAAACATTACATACAAAATTCTGGCAGATGGTAAACAGTAAAACAAACAAAAATCACTATGTACTATTTATTTTAGTGAAAGAGAATATAAACTTTGTCTATTTTTTTTAAAACTCCAGAGTTTGCAATATAAAGAATGAGAATGCAGAAGAATGTAAAAAATAAGATTAATAGCATTCATCAGATACTCTTACTTCATGTGAAAATTTTGTCAATGATAGTGTCAAGTATTGAAAATTAAAATCTGATTTTGAAAAAAAGTAACATTGATACTACAAATAGAAAGCATATAAAAATGAGAGTGAACATTTAATACATATGTTTCAGTTCTTACTAAGGCAATGTTTACCTTTCAGAAGTTCATCCAAAAAACTTTATGAGCATGATAATGAAAAATGTTTCATTTGACAGGAACTATAGCAAAATGTGATAGATAACAGTACAGCAGAATACTATACAGAATAGAAATATGAATACCAAACATCACATACTATTTTTGGTTGACATAAAAAATCCAAATAATTAACATGTCAGCAGATGTGAATAATAACATTAAGTACATTTTTGGTATACAACACACACAAAAATAAAATAAACTAGAAATATTAGAAAGAACAGAAACATGAAAATGCACCATATACGAATGAAAGGCATAACAGAGCTCTAAAAAATTTCTATGGAATTTTTATATTCCTTAATCTACATATTCTTTAAATTTGGTAATGAATGATGCAGCAAAAAGAAACCATCTTATTGATACTTCCAATTTTTTTTACATCACTTAATAACAAAAAGTAACCATTAAGCTTAAAAATAATTTAACTATATTGAATATATACTTACAAAACATAAATTTAAAACCACTATCAAACTACTTCAATTAATTTTTTTAAATCCTTACTCAAAAAATTTTTAATTGAGCTTGATGGAGAGAAAGAGAAAGAGACAGACAGACAGACATTGATTGATGTGAGAGAAAATATCCATCAGTTGCCTCCCTCCCATACACACCCTGCTGGGGATGGAACCCACAACCTAGTTATGTGATCTGACCAGGAATCAAACCCACAAACTTTTGGTGCACAATACTACAATCCAACCAACTGAGCCACCTGGCCAGGGTTCAAACTACTTTACAAGAAAAATTAAATTATCAGCAGATAATTATCTATTAAATAATGTTATGATATTAATGAAAAGATGAGAATGGAAGCCAAAGATACATGTTTAAAAATAAACCACTTTTAAATGTATTAATACTAATCTGTCATAATATTTTAAGAAAAATTAGTTTAAGGAAACAGTTGAGAATTCAGGGAGGCCAGAGCTGCTAGAATTCACGACGCAGACATCAGAGAGGAGAGGGCTGCATGTGAGGAGTTAGCTGCAATGAGAGGAGAGGACTATGCTGAGAGAGCACTCTAGACATCTGTATGGTTTCCTTTCAAGTCCCAGCAGAGTACAGATCAGCACCCACACACAAGGAAACTACCTGAGGTCAGAAAAAGAACCACTGAGAAGGAATAGGTGAATTCATCCCCAAAGATCACACAAGGCCAGAAAAAGTTCATGTGACTATAACTCAGAATAGAAAAACTTTGCAGTACACTGGACATCAGGCAGAATATTCCAAAGTATTGCCCTTTATGGTGAAAAATTAGCCCAATAATAAAGGCTGTTCTGATCCTATAAAAGAAAGTTTAAAAGAAAACCTCAAAAACATCAAACTGTTCCCAAAGAACTTAAATGTATCTCAGAATAAAACTCGAAAATACAAAGGGTATTTAAAAATATTCAGTATCCATCGAGATAAAGTACACAATGTTTGTCATCCAATAAACAATTACCATGCATGGAAAAAAAATAAAACCACAGGAAAATATCATCTGAAATGAGAAAAAACAATCAACAAAAATAGACTTAGATATGATAGAAATATGGAATTAAAAGACAAGGATGTTAAAAGTTATTATGATGCATTCCATGTAGTCAAGAAAGTAGAATAAAACATGAGCATATCGAGACATGAAAGAAAAGATTAAAGTCACAGCAATAGAAATAATCCAAAATGAAACACACAGAGAAAAAAGATGGACAATAAATGAAAAGAGAATCTTGCTGTTGCTCAGTCATGGGCCAACTGAAAGCAACATAATAAATATGTAATTGGAATCCCTGAAGAAAAGAGGACAGAAAAAATATTTGAAAAGTTAATGGCCAAAGCTTTTCCAAATCTGATTTAAAAAAACAAAACAAAACGATAAACCCACAGATCCAAGAAATTCAAGAAATACCATAAAAGAGAAAAATGAAGAATACTATATTAATGCACATCATCATAACATTACTTAAAATAAGTGATGGAGAGAAAAATCTTAAAAGCAGCCAGAGGAAAGAAAGACACATGAAGTACAGAGGAACAAAACAAGAATGACAGAGAACTTCTCATGAAAAACAATGCAAACCAGAAGTCAGTGGAGCAACATGTTGAAAGTACTAAAAAAAACAAATCTAAAACTCAACCTAGAATTCAACACCAAAAGAAAAAATTTTAATGGCAAATATTTTTTTGTAAACATAAAAAAACTCACAGAATTTATCACTAGCAGAAGTGTTAACGGAAGTCCTTCAGGCTGATAGAAAAAAATGATACCAGATAGAAACTTATTCTACATAGAGGAATGAAAGGAGCACTAAAAATGGTAAAGACACAGGTAAATATAAAGTGTGTTTTTTCTTATTTTTAAAATCTCTTTGAGAGATAACACTGTTTAAAACAAAAATAACAACAGGGTCTTGTGGGGTTAATAACATACATAGAAGTAAAATATATGAAAATAACACTACAAAGACTCCAAGAAAGAGGAAAAAGAGTATTCTGTTATAAGGATCTTATAATATACACGAAGTTATATATAAAACATTACTGGATGGTGTAGTATGGTAAGTATAAGATGAATGCTCTGAATTGTAGAGCAACAAAAAAGAATAAAAAAACAAAGAGGTAAAACTAATAAGCCAGCAAAAGAGAAAAAAAATGAATTCTAAAAAAAATATGCAATCAATCCAAAAGAAGGGAGTAAAAGATGAAAAGGGGGACAAAGAATAGATGGGACAAATAGACAAAAACATGAAAATGGTAGATTTAAAGACAACCATTTGACACATGTCTATTCACTATAAACATTCTCAGCAAACTAAAAGTAGAAGTTAACATCCTCAACATGATAGAGGCAGCAATGAAAATCCTATAGTTGACATCATGCTTAGTGGTAAAAGACCATTCCCTAGTCTTAGGAACAAGGTAAGGATGTCTGATCTCACCACTCCTATTAAACATCACATTGGAGGTCCTAGCCAGTGCAATAAGGTAAGGGAAAGGAACAGGGGAGAGAAAAAGGGGGAAAGAGAGGGAAAGAGAAGGAAGGAAGGAAAGTTTGTCTTTACAGATGACATAATTGTCTACATAGAAAATATCAAACACTCTAACAGAAAAGCTGCATAATATTAACAGATGGCCCAATAATTGCAAGCCATAAGCTGAGGATTACTCAAGTACTGAAAATTAATACCTACCCCATGGTGTAGGTTAAAGGGATTCACCTAACAGTGCCTACCAAATATAAAAAAATATAAAAACCAAAACAAACATAAAGGATATATCCAAGAATTATTATGAATCTCCTAATGCATTAGAAACTATTAACTGTACAGTGCCAATGCTGAGTACCTGGGGAGGCTAATTTACTTAAGTAACCCATTTCCAAGTATCAATTGCAGTCAGAAGTCTTTCAAGTATTAATCCTCATAACTACCTATGAAGAAGATTTTAATTTTATCTTTACAACTCTCTAAAGATCATGGGCATTTGCAGCTTTTCTCTGAATGATTAAGTTGGTGAACATTAAATCTGTGAACCTCAAGGTCCACTCATTACACAGTGCTGTGTGAAGATGGTGTGTTTATATCTAACTGGCATATTCCACAGTAAATAACTAAGTTAGGATTTGAACGAAAACAATGTTTGAAAGGTAGACAAATGGGGTGGGTATTGCTAACAAACATAGGAGGAAAGCAAAACTATTCAACTCTGTATTTTTTCATTTTCCTTCTTCATTGAGGAAAATAATCTTCAGAATGAGATAGTCTATAATAAACATGATTAAGAGGAAAATGAAAACCAAGAATGAGTAAGAACAAACCTACAGTCCAAATCAACAGCCCAGAGAAATTACATCTGAGTGAACCAAAAGAAGACCTTGCAAATGTGATCACAGAAACACTTTTGCTTATCTATGAGGAACTGTAAAGAATTGAAAACGCTCCTACAGACCAGAAAATATTAACCCAATTTTCTCAAGAGAAAGCTTCTTTAAAACACTGCAGGCTGTAGGTTGACACCATTTTGGATTCAGTCCAATTATGTTACAGATGTCCTCAATAAAATTCTGATCCTACATAAAAAATAAATAAATAAAAATAAAATAAAATAAAACACTGCAGACTGTAAATCTCTGAGAAAATTCTATACCAGATTATCAGAGAGATGACTTGTAAGAATTTAAAGAAACGGTAACAGTATATCAGGGTTCTATCCCTTTCCTGTCCAACATCTTTCATCAGTGCCTTGAAAACAAAGAATGTATAATTACCAAGTTTGCAGATAAAATAAACTACTAGGAATAATTACAGAGATGAAAGATTACAATTCCACATAAGAAGAAATGTAACAATGACAAATTTAAAGACTAGCATTTAAATTAAAAAGGGTGTCCTGGCTGGAGTGGTTCAGTTGGCTGGGCATTGTCCCATGCACCAAAAGGTTGCTGGTTCAATTCCTGGTAAGGACACGCCTGGTTTGTAGGCTCAATCCCAGGTAGAGGGTGTACAGGAGGCAGGAGGTCAATGTTTTGCTCTCACATCAATGTTTCTCTCTCTCTCCCTCACCTTTCATCTCTCTCTAAAAATCAATAAAATCAAGTTTTAAAAAAATAAAAATTAATTAATTAATTAAAAGGGGCAATTGTACAACTATAAGAAATAGGTACAGTCTTGTTCAACAGCTGAAGTTCATATAAAAAAGTACTATGGGCCCTGGCCAGTGTGGCTCAGTTGGTTGGAGTGTTGAATGGTACAATGAAAGGTCACAGGTTCATTCCTGGTCAGGACACATACCTGGGTTGTGGGTTTGGTACCTGGTTGGGGCACATGGGAGAAGCAACCAGTCGATGTTTTGCTATCACATCAATGTCTGTCTGTATGTTTATCTCCCCCTGCCTCACTCTAAAATCAATAAACATATCCTCAGGTAAGGATTAAAAAACTACCCTGGCCATTGTGCCTCACTGGTTGACCACTGACCCATGCACCAAGAAATCAGTGATCAGGGCACATGCCCAGGTTGTGAGCCAAATCCCCAGTGGGGGGGGATACAGGAGGCAGCCAATCAATGTTCTCTCTCATCGATGTTTCTATCTCTCGCTCCCTCTCCCTTCCTCTCTTTCTCTCAAATCAATAAAGAATAAAAATAAAGAAAGAAAGAAAGAAAGAAAGAAAGAAAGAAAGAAAGAAAGAAAGAAAGAAAGAAAGAAAGAAAAGAAAAGAAAAAATATTTTAAAAAATAAAATAAAAAAGACCTATGGATTTTATTTAGTTGATTACAAATCCAATTTTAAAAAGCCAGAAATATAAAGTGGCTTCTAAAACAACTAATGTAATCTTAGGCTGTATACATGCATACATACATTCATTCATTCAATACATTTTCATTAGGAACATACTATGTTTCAAGCACATTAGAAGTTTAACACATTTACCAACACAGTGATCTCAAAAACGTAATTTAACTAGTCTAAGTCTGCTTCCTGACCTAAAAAGGGAAGACAAAAATAAGGTAACCTAAAAGGATGTTGTGAGGATTAAATGATATGATATATATAAAAAACCCCAATGTAACAATCAACAAATAAAAACAACAGCTACTATCTTTGTTATTATTATTTGCTCACTTGTCAAGTCAACTGTAGCAGAGATTATTGTCTTCAGTGGAGGTTGAACTACATTACCTTATCTTTTATAACAACAAAATTCTAAGAGAAATAAGGAATAAAATAGTTCAGACTTCTTACTATTTGCTAAACAATGTTATACCCAAATTAGGTTACATTATTAAAGGCTAGCATTCTAAATCTTTGGAGAAGAGAAAGAACTTAATGATTTAATGTGTATGAAAAAATTACAAGAAATAACTCCTTAAAAATTTAGTTAAGTTGGGACCACTGACAAGCATTTCTAAACTGCGTTGCTTTTACAAAATGTCATTCTGTATTGTCTATTTGCACAGAGGCACTACAGATGGTTTAAATCAGTGCTATAACTTGAAGCCATTAGGATGCTTTTGACTGCATATAAAGGAAAACTCAAAATTTAAAAATGGTTTTAATAATAAGGACATTTATTATCTCACATAAGAAGGAGCCTAGAAGTAGTATGATAATTCTATGGTAGTTTAGTTCAGAAGTTTAGAAATTCATCAAGCATCCAGATTCTTTCTGATTCACTATCTTCAACAGAGAGTTCTGTCTTCACACTTGTCTTCTACCGGCTATCGTTCTGGACACAACAGGAAGACACAAGACCAGTAGAAGCAGGGACTGTTTCCTCCCATATATATCTTTATAACAGTAGAAAAATCTTATTCGGAGATTTCCATATCCCAGATAGGCTTTTTCCCCTCAAGTCTCATTAGCCAGAGTACAGGATCCATCTATTGTTCACTGCTCACCAAATACTGATAAGAATGAAATTACCCCCACTTAGACCATTTATCATTCATCACCTGTGCTGAGTCTTTTCCTAACCTGAAACACAGAGAAAAGCAAAATGAATCAGGATTCTGTCAGAAAAAAAGGAAGAGGGGGAGAAATGTGATAAAATACTGAAATAAACATTCTCAGACTAAAGAGAAAAATAGAAAAGGTTTTTGTTGTAATCAAAAGTTATAAAACAAATAAATAAAAGCAAATCAGTAAGACTGATTATGTCTGTTTTGTACTATACAGTTCAAGCTTCATACTTCCTGGATAGTCCATGCCACTCATTTTCATATCTAATTATATGTTGCCTCTTATCATTCTCTAAATATTTCCTATCTTATTTCCTTAATTGGACTGTAAATTTCTTGAGGATTAGAAATCTAATTTTTTTTGTCATTTTCAGTGCTAACAATACAAGAAAACAACACAGATAAACACTTATGAAAAGTCAACATACATTTATTTCCTATAATAATTTCCCTTTTCATTAAACCTGGCAGAATGAACACACTCATCTCCGCTCTTTTCCAAAACCCAACTATAAAGACAGTAAAGAACTTCCAAAGGTATAAATTCACAAGAATAATGAGACTACAATGGAAGATAGCAGTTGACAACATATTTTAACAAAACATGTTGCAACTAACTTACCTGACTAGAGAAAACTGAAACTTAAGGCTACAAAAGGGGTGATGGTGGCAGAGAGAGGCAGTGAGAAACAAGCCAGCAAGCATAGCACTACTCCAGAAAGACTCAGTAACCACAGGTACCACCTACCAGGTAACCAGATGGTGTACACAGTAGAGCTAAAAGCAGAAGAATTGGTTGAAAGTTTATGCAAGGAACAGGTAGGTAGTCCACCAGAGACCCGCTCCACAGGTGCAACCAACTACACTGCCCCTATTACCACAGAAGACCACACTCCAGAATAGTATCTAGTGGTTCCCCATTAAAATAGATCCTCACCTGTTCACCCCTCCAGGTAACAAGGCCCCTACCACTACCCTGCTACACACACCTTTCGATTAGCATTCTTAAATATCAATAGCTAGTCAAGGAAAGCCCATATTCTGCAGATTACCACACACAAAAAAAAAGTAAAAAAAAGGAAGAAAGGGAAAGAAAAGAGAGGGAGGGAGGGAGGGTAAAAGAGTAAAATAAATGGGAAGAATGAAAAAAGGGAAATACAGAAAACAAAGAAACAGAAGAACACTTAAAAAAATAATAATAATACCACCATAGAGAGATGATATGATACTGCATTCATAAAACAAGAACAGGAGGAGTCCTTCCTTCCTTCCTTCCTTCCTTCCTTCCTTCCTTCCTTCCTTCCTTCCTTCCTTCCTTCCTTCCTTCCTTTTCTCACCTGAGGACATTTTTGCATTTATCTTCAGAAAGAGCAGGAGGGAGAGAGGGAGGAAGAGAGAGAGAGAAACATCAATGTGAGGGAGACACATTGACTGGTTGCCACCCACACGACCCCAACCGGGACTGGGGACAAACTGCAACCGAGTTACATGCCCTTAGCAGGAACTGAACCTGGGACTCTCTGGTCTGCAGGCCGACACTCTAACCGCTGAACCAAACTGGCCAGGGCCAGGAGGAGTCTCTCTAAAAGAAACAGAGAGGCCCTGGCCATCTTGGCTCAGTAGTTGGAGCATCAGCCCGCAGACCAAGGAGTCTTGGGCTCGATTCCATTCAAGGGCACGTACCTCAGTTGCAGTTTGTTCCCGAGCCCTGGTCGGGGTCATGTGGGAGGCAACTAATCAATGTGCCTCTCTCACATTGACGTCTGTCTGTCTGTTTCTCTCTCCTTCCCTCCTCCCAATCTGTCTGAAGATAAATGGAAAAATGTATCCTTGGGCGAGAATTAAAAAAAGAGAGAGAAAAGAAAAAAGAAACAGAGAGGGAATTGAGAGAAAAAAGAAAAACAGAAAAAAATATGATTCTCGTTATTTCATCTTCACTGGAATATGGACGTGAGAGCTGGAGCTGGAGCTGGAGCTGCCATTTCACGTGCAAGACAGAAACAAGTTGCCCTGGCTGGTGTGGCTCAGTTGGTTGGAGTGTCGTCCAGTACATCAAAGGGTGGCTGGCAGGTTTGATTCTTGGTCAGGGCACATACCAAGGTTTTGTGTTCAATCAATGGTCGGGCACATGCAGGAGGTAACCAATTGGTGTTTTTCTCTCACATCAATGTTTCTCTCTCTCAAACAAAAAAAAAAATAATAATAAATAAAAAATGATAGCCTGGCCAGTGTGGCTCAGTGAATTGAGCATTGTCCCATGGACTGAGAGGATTGGTTCAATCCCTGGTCAGGGCATATGCCCCCGATCCCCAATAGGAGGCGTGCAGGAGACAGCTGATCGATGTTTTTCTCTCACATTGATGTTTCGCTCTCTGCCCTCTTCCTCTCTCTCTAAAAAAAATCTATGAAAACATATTTTTAAAAAATGATAGAAACAAGTTGAGGATCCAACGGCAAGTTAAAAAGAGCCTGGGTCTTCAATGACTTTTGAGCTGCCACTATAGCTCTAGACTGTCTCAATAACTATGAGATTAAAAATAAAAGCAAAAAACCACTTCTGTCTTATTTCACACACTATTTTGGAGTTTCCTGCCACTCGCACTCTAACCATACACTAATTAATTCAGTACATGCTACACAGTAAGTTTCCCCTCAAACACCTGCAATATGAAACAAAAAAGCTTACTATCTTTTTGTTCCTATTAACTATGCTTAAGTCTATCTAACATTAGCCAAAAAAGCTGAATGCTAACCCAAACTTCAGGACTACATTCTAATCATAATAACATGTACATTCTAATCAAGGCTATCAGGTATAATAATAACATGTAGTCCCAGGTGTCCATGGCACACTGCTCTCATTGTTTTCAGTTATTGCAGAATCACTCCACTAAGGCCTACCTTCAATTTCCCTTCAGTCTGACTTTCTTCTTTTAAATTCATATTGGATGACTGATGGCTAACATAATAAATATTTTATCTTTCTACACTCTTCCCCCCAGGAAGAATATGCCTTTTTGAAAGGGAGGTACCATTAGATACCTGAAGTCCAAAATTAGTTCTTTACTCTTTTGTCCACAGTGAACACTGCTGCTTTTAAATATTTTTACATTGCCATAAACTATCTATTAAAATATGCTATTCCATCTTATATAGATACAAAATCACTTTCATAACTAAACTAGAAATCCTAGAGACAGAAGAATGATCAAGAATATGGAATAAAGCATAGATCAGTATGAGTTTAAGTGCTTAGCTTCAGATAACATCACCTATCTTGTAAATTATAATCACTCTGATACTGTCTAACATTTTCATAGTAAGTAAAATTATACAAAAGCTAAAGGAAAACTGTTCTGGAAAATAAAAATCAATATAACTCTAGAATAACTTTCTTACGAAGTCTGGCACAACTACTGAAGTCAGTAATAGACCCATTCCTATTACTACCCACCTTGCTCTCAGGGTTCTGCCTTTTTCCATTGATGACTGGATGGTACATGGGTTAAGTTCTGAGGGTAATGACAATAGGCACTTTCAAATAGAATATATAAAAAAGAAATATAAAAC